>NC_133535.1:49090950-49772378 GCF_048544455.1 Silene latifolia | reverse complement strand
GTAAGTTTGTGGACGTTGTGAAGAACCTCCAGGTAACTGTCCCTTTTTCCGAACTTGTTACTCAGGTACCCACTTACGCCAAGTTTATGAAAGATATTGTGACGCATAAGAGAAATTTAAGTGAATTTGAGACAATTTCATTTATGGAAGAGTCTAGTAATTTGCTTTTGAATAAGAGTCCGCCCAAAATGAAAGACCCGGGCAGCTTTTCTATTACTTGTATTATAGGTAACATGGTTATTGATAAGGCCCTTTGCGATTTAGGTGCCAGTGTCAGTGTCATGCCCCTTCCTGTCTGCAAGAAACTGAACATGAGTCATTTTAAAGTGACTAACATTACCCTGAGATGGTGATAGATCTGTTAGGAAGCCCTTAGGTGTCTTAGAGGACGTGCCTGTGAAAATAGGCAAGTTCTTTATCCCAGTAGATTTCATTATTTTAGATATAGCTGAGGACACCCGGATCCAAATTATCTTAGGAAGACCATTCCTTTGTACAGCTGGGGCTGTTATTGACGTTAGAAATGGGCGTTTGACTCTTGCAGTAGGGGATGACGCTATCACTTTCAGTCTGCCTAGTACTTTGTCTCACCCAATGATAGAGGATACATGCTATTCGGTTGATATTATTGACGAGTCTATCTATGATTTCTGGTCGGGTTCTTTTATGAAGGACCCACTAGAAGCTCTTATGCTTTTTGATGAGTGTGCAGATAGCCCAGACGACGATGACGCTGCGTTGGATTTGCTAGTTGATGATTTCAATGAAGCTGAGGGAGAGCAAGTGGAACAAATGATTAGCACTCTTTGCTCCATTGAGGTAAAGGTACCGGAACGTAAGCCTCTCCCTTCTCATCTTAAATATGTTTTCTTAGACGATACAGAGCAATATCCAGTCATTGTTAGTGCTAAGCTTAATGATGATCGGTGACCTCTTTGTTAGCTGTACTTAAGAGAAACAGGAAAGCACTGGGTTATTCACTGGACGATATCAAGGGGATTAGTCCCGATATTTGCATGCACATGATAGAGCTGGAGGAAGATCACAAACCTTGCAGACAGGGTCAGCGCCGGCTGAACCAGAAGATGCAGTATGTTGTGATGGCTGAGGTAGTGAAGCTGCTGGATGCAGGTATAATTTATTCTGTCGGTAATTCTAGATGGGTGAGTCCAGTACAGATGGTCCCGAAGAAAGGAGGGACAACTGTTGTTAAGAATGAAAAGAATGAATTAATACCTACTCGAGTAGTGACTGGTTGGCGGATGTGCATAGATTACAGACAGCTCAATGCCGCCACCAAGAAAGATCACTTTCCCCTTCCTTTTATCGATCAAATGGTAGAAAGGTTAGCTTCTCATAAATTCTTCTGCTATTTAGACGGGTACTCGTGGTTCTTTCGGATCCCTATCCACCTGCACGATCAAGGCTAAGACTACATTTACTTGTCCTCAGGGCGTTTTTGCTTATCGCAGGATGCCTTTTGGTTTGTGTAATGCCCCTGCCACCTTTCAAAGGTGTATGATGGGGATATTTTCAGAGTATATTGAGTCTATCATGGAAGTTTTCATGGACGATTTCAGTGTGTATGGAAGTGATTTTTCTAACTGTCTGTCTAACCTTGAGAAAGTGTGTTGCGGTATTTGCATTGAGGTTAATCTTGTCTTTGAATCGGGAGAAGTGCCACTTCATGGTCAACGAGGGAGTTGTTTTAGGGCACTTAGTTTCTGACAGGGGAATAGAAGTTGATAAAGCAAAGGTGGAAGTGATTCATCAATTACCACCTCCGGTTAATGTTAAGGGGGTGAGGAGTTTCCTTGGCCACGCTGGCTTTTATCGCCGGTTTATCAAGGATTTCTCAAAAATTGCTAAACCACTTACACAGTTGCTACTTAAGGATGCCCTTTTTGTGTTTACTGACGATTGTCTTTCTGCTTTTAACAGGTTAAAGCAGGCTTTAGTCTCTGCGCCGATCATACAGCCTCCCGATTAGGACCGGCCGTTTGAAATTATGTGTGATGCGAGTGACTACGCACTAGGAGCGGTGCTAGGCCAAAGGAAAGATAAGGCTTTGAGTGTTATCTACTATGCGAGCCGAACTCTGGATGAGGCTCAAGTGAAGTACACTACCACTGAGAAAGAGCTACTAGCTATAGTTTATGCCTTAGAGAAGTTTCGTACTTATTTAGTTGGGTCAGAAGTCACTGTTTTTACTGACCATGCAGCTTTGAGGCATCTCCTTGCTAAGAAGGAGGCTAAACCACGGCTATTGAGATGGATACTCCTCATTCAGGAGTTTGATTTGCAGATTAAGGATAATAAAGGAGCTGAGAACGTTGTAGCTGATCACTTGTCGCGGCTGATGCGACAAGAAGGGGAAGATTCTCTACCTATAGATGATTCTTTTCCTGACGATACTTTAATTGCTATTATATCGTCTATTGTTAACCAAGAACCTTGGTATGCAGATATAGCTAACTTCGTCGTCAGTGGCAAGCTGCCGCCTGACCTTTCTCATCAGCAGAGGAAGCGTTTTCTGTATAACGCTAAGCAGTACTTTTGGGATGATCCTTACTTGTTTAAGGAATGTGCAGACGGTCTCTACAGACGGTGTATTCCGCAGTAGGAGACCAAAATAGTCCTGGAAGGCTGTCACTCCTCTTCATATGGTGGTCACCACGGTCCATCGCGCACCGTGGCTAAGGTACTTCAGTCTGGTTTTTACTGGCCTTCTTTGTTTGCTGATGCTAGGTCTTTTGTTTCAGCTTGTGATGTTTGCCAACGATCAGGGAACATTTCAAAGAGACTTGAGATGCCACAAAACGGCGTCTTAGAGGTTGAGGTCTTCGATGTCTGGGGCATTGATTTCCAAGGACCGTTCCCATCCAGTAAAGGTAACAGGTATATCTTAGTGGCTGTAGACTATGTGTCAAAATGGGTTGAGGCAATTGCCTCACCTCTTTGTGATGCTAAGACCGTGATAAAGATGTTTAAAAAGATCATATTACCCCGATTTGGTGTCCCTAGGGTCGTCATTAGTGATGGGGGAATGCATTTTAAGGAAAAGAAACTCACTTCTATTCT
Source organism: Silene latifolia (assembly GCF_048544455.1). Lineage (NCBI taxonomy): Eukaryota > Viridiplantae > Streptophyta > Magnoliopsida > Caryophyllales > Caryophyllaceae > Silene > Silene latifolia. The sequence goes on along the minus strand of NC_133535.1, from coordinate 49,769,297 downwards.
GTCTAAAGTTGGTGTCCAACACCGGCGAGGTTTGGGGTATCATCCCCAAACTAGTGGTCAGGTTGAGGTCTCTAACCGCGAGTTAAAAGAGATATTGTCTAAAGTAGTTTCTAAATCACGGAAAGACTGGAGTCTTAAGCTAGATGACACATTATGGGCTTACAGAACTGCCTTTAAGACACCAATTGGTGCATCACCTTATAGGCTAGTTTATGGAAAATCGTGTCACTTACCTGTTGAATTGGAATGTAAGGCCTGGTGGGCAATTCGTGAGCTTAATTATGATCCTAAGTTGTGTGGTCAGAATCGTCTTTTGCAGCTAGATAAGTTAGAAGAGTTTAGGCTTAATGCCTATGACAGCTCGCGCATTTACAAAGAAAAGACGAAGAGGTGGCATGACAAGAGAATCCTACCTCGCGAATTTCATGTTGGGCAAAAGGTGCTGCTGTTTAATGCCCGGTTGAGATTATTTCCTGGCAAGCTGAAGTCCAGGTGGAGTGGTCCTTATACGGTGACAGCTGTTACCAAATTTGGATCCGTGGAGCTCGAAGATTCCGAGGGTCATAGATTCAAGGTGAATGGCCAATATGTGAAACATTACCACGAGGCGAATGAAGCAGACAATCGCGTTGAAGTCCTGCGCTTCGACGAGCTTGACGCGCCAGTTCATTGATGCCAGAAAGGTCGTGCGGGACCTCTTAAACCAGCGCTCTCCGGGAGGCAGCCCGGACTGTTTTATTGTACTTTTGTTAAACAATTTATTTTTCCTTAGCTTTTTGTTGAACTTTATACGCTGTTTACGAACTCCCTATGTATTTCCCTGCTTTAATTGCGTGTTTTGAAGGTGCAAGCACTCGATCGAGTGGTTTCCAGCTCGATCGAGTACTTTTTGGGGAAGAATTACTCGATCGAGTGATAATTGTCCTCGATCGACCATTTCCAAAATCACGTTCACTCGATCGAGTGGTTTTTCACTCGATCGAGTCATTCCACTTGACAGATCACTCGATCGAGCTGTTCCAAGTGCTCGATCGAGCGGTTATGCTTCCCAACTGCTGTTTTTACGTCTATGGAGCTACTGCTTGACTTTCTTTGACCTCCCATGTTCATGGTCGGTTTGGGGAGGTTCCTCCTTATGACGTTTTGTAAGTTTTCCGACTCCACTCCTCATTTTCTCTTCAGTTTGCATTTCTTTCCCTATTTTTGGTACAATGAGGGCATTGTACGGTTTGGTTTGGGGAGGTATGCATCCATATCTGTGTCTGCATGTTTTCTTGCATTTTGCTTGCACGTTTATTTATTTCTGCATGCATTGTTGTTTTAATTAATTCCAAAAAAAAAAAAATCATATAAAAACCATAAAATTTCAAAAATTTCACGTTTAAATTGAGTCGGAACGTTTGAACATTGACGCTACTTTGAATCCTTACTTGAACCTTGCATATTCTTGACATTCAGTTGGCATGATTATGTGCATAATATACGAGTTTTTGTTTTTCTCTTATCTGAACGAATAGACATGATTCATTATGTCGGCAAGCTACATTACATTATGAGGTTAGAGTTCTTTTAAACTGGTGACATTCATGACCGGTTTCATTTAGGATGTGAGTAGTACTCTCTTTAAGGCATGTAACATCAATTTGCATAAGCATGAGTCTAGTCTTCTTAATACCTGTATGCATTCGGTCTGTGGATGGTGACACATGTTAGGAGAGGCAAGTCCCCTTTATTTCATCTACCCATGAGCCCCACATAGCCAAATTGCCTTTTTGTCCTATTAACTACTTTCTATAATACTTCCTACCCTAGCTGAGCTAGTGACGAGTAGTTCTTGGAATGTTTCATTGCAATATGGTTATTTTATCTGATTTCAGAAGATGGTGGAAGAATTGAAGAGAAAGAAAAAGAATGCTGAATTATTGAAAGAAAATGAAAAGAAAAAGAAAAATGAAAGACGAAAAAAAAAGGAGAAAGAAAAGAAGAAAACGAAAAAAGAAGAAAAATCATATGAGAAAAAATGAGAATTGGATAATGATTTTCACTCCCATGTTCTATCTATACTTTATGGGGAGTCGACAAGTATTGTTGTTTAGTGAGTTTAGTGCATAGTTTGCACCGTTTCATCTTGCTATATTGAGTACGAAGTTGGGATGCAGTCTATATTTAGATCCGTTGTTGCTAGCCTGGCTATTAACTCCACATATCCAAATTCATTTTAGCCCCTTCTTACCCATTACCTCACTTACCCAAATGTAAGTCCTCGGCATGTGTCTTGGTCACTAGTATGGTTGGAATGCATATGTACGGTTGTAGAGACTTTATTCATGTTAACTGCATGCATGTTCTTATAGATCGAGTTAGGTGAGTGTCTCTACTTCTTTCTATCTTTCACATATATACTCACCTTATGCCTAATTTTGAGTGACGAGCGACCCGTGAGAGTCCGACATCTTTTGAGTCTTGCAAGGTCGACGGTTCAGTAAGTTTGAAACATTGATTTAACTCGTTTGCACTTCTCGTTTGCCATTTTGTCGCATTAAATTTGTTCTAGTGGATGATTTGTAGCTGATGCGTTGGTCCCATTCCATTGTTTATTCTTAGTTGCATTCATATTTGCTTGGGGACAAGCAAAGGTTTGGTTTGGGGAGATTTGATGCGTGTCTTTTATATAAGGTTTCTACCTCATTTTTACACGCATTTCTGTACTTTTTATGTAGCATCTGGCTACAAATACCCCCGAATATTCTACTTTGGTTCGTTTTATGTAATTTGCAGGAATTAATCGAAGAGGAGCTAAATCGAGCCTAATTTGTCCCAATTGTATGCATCCATGGAGAATAAGGAGCCGGAGCTTGGAAATCTAACACTCGGAAGACGCGTGAGCTGGGTTCGGGAAGTAATTCAAGGTCTAACGAGCTTAAACAGCTCGATCGAGTGATTTATTGCTCGATCGAATGCTTTTATTTGCCTAGGTTACTCGATCGACCACTTTCGAGTACACACAAGAGGAGACAAGCAAGAATTACTCGATCGAGTAGTTTATTTCTACTCGATCGAGGAGATTGGCGCATAACTGCTCGATCGAGTAGTTTATTTCTACTCGATCGAGTGGTTTTCCTTCCTTAGTTGATTTCCGCCCAATTATTTTATGGGCTTTTGTAATCGGTCCATAGATTAGGTTTTAGGATGAATTTTTAGTATAAGACTGAGGGAGTGAACTACGTTACTCCTCTCTAGGCACCACGTCCGTTTTTACTCTAGTTCTTACTACTGTTCTTTGAATTTTGCTTCTTTTACTTTTTGCTACTCGGATTTGGGATACGATTGGTATTATCATTCTATTTTAATCTCTTAATTCTTAATCATTGCTCGAATTCCTTCTTCCCTTTATTGTTATCATAATCGCTCTATTTTAATCCTTTAGTTTTATCATTATGTTAAGTCTTAATTATCAATTTGTTATTATCGTTAATTCATTGGTTATGAGTAGCTAATTTTCGTTATGCTAAGACTATAGGGGATCCATAATTATGAAGGGAGAGTAATCGATTTATTGGGTTAATGCTGGTATAGTCTTTGTTGGTTAAATGCTACAATTAACTGTATCTGTCTAATTGAGTCGACGCAATTAGACCTTTAATTCTTAGTGATCCTTGACCTGGACCGAAAGGTTGGAAAAGGCGAGACTAGTAGTGTGGACAGCGGGGGCCACGGGGGCGCTTGGGAAACAAGCGTTTGCATTTTGTATGGAGTCGCCACCAATTTTTATGGGAAATTGGAACTGTTCGAGTACCTCGTGTCATGTCAAGACACAAAGTAGAGACATGAACACTAAGCAATCGTTACCCTTAGCATTCTATGTCTAGAATGACTCTCGTGGATGCCAATGAACACGGGTGTTCACAGATATCTGGAGTAAGGGGTGAGGGTACGTATTAGGAAGCTCTTTTGATCGAACACCTAATCCCGCCCGCCTCGATAGCGGCCTCTACTAATGATTAGGGAAGTTATTCGTACTCGATATATCGTCGGCTATATGCATGCAATGCAACATCCATTGTTTTGATCCTAACATGTGAGAATTAATACTAAGTCGGTGAACAATTAATTAGCATACAATTGGGTTGGGGTAGGATTTAATGTTCAATTATATATGAAAACATACAAGCAATAAAAGAAATACAATAATTATGAATTACAATAATGAAAATTACATTAATTACAATGGATTAGGCGATTTATGTCGAAAATACCTTTAAAACGGATAATTTGAGAAAAAGGAATAAAAGAAAGAATTAACGAACAAAACAGAAGGTGATATTACGGATAATAGTTAATTAATACGTAGTCTAAACAAACTAGGTCAAGGCAGAAACGGAGTTCAGGGACAGAACTCAGCCAGGAACAGGCGCAGCAGAGCTGCGTCCCTTGGAATAGGCGCAGCAGACGCTGCGTCTGTTCCTTGGCTCAGTTCTGACTGTGAAGCCGTAATTGCAAGTCTTAATGTTAATTGGTGATATTAATGATCGATTAAATTATTTACTCGGATGAAAGTGATTAGCATGTTATTTAACATATGAATGGGTCATAAAATCAATGAAACATGAATGAGACGGAATTGAACGAATTAACATAAGATGGAATAATGACAGAAGTGAAAAATATTAACAAGCTAAACAAATTAATTTAATTGATTAAGTTAGATACGATGGTTTAATGACGATTATGCGATGAACATGACAAAAGACAGATGAAAACTATATCAAAGACGAATTCCAGAAACTCAATATTGATGAATTGAATCTCTACAACCCGGAATTGAATTTAATGACGAAAACCCGCAAATATTGGATTATTAGGGATTTAAGTCGGATTTGTGATGATTAAAGCATGTTAATGATGATGATGAAGATATACATATGAATTATATACTATTATGGCGAAGAATAAACAAACAAAACGAAACAAACAAAAGGATTTTGGAACGAATAAGAGGATTTAACGAAGAAGAAAGGAAGCAGGAATCGCGGCCCCACGAAGAGGCGCATCAGGAAGCTGCGCTCCTTCAAGAGGCGCAGCGATTCTTTGCGTCCTTTCTCGACGGTTATCTACTGGAAATCCGTAAAAAGAGGTTTTAAAGCATGGTTTTAGAAATCGGTTTTAATGGTATTTTCGACATAAACCTTACATTTGATTATACAAAAAGGTAAATACAATAAATAAAAGAGAGATTACACTCTCAGACTTACATGTTGACAAAACGAGAAGGACTAAGATATCGATTAGTGATGCTCGACGCGAATGCAAAGAAAGTGCCCTCGTAAGAGGAAAACGATTAATTAATTAAGTTGATTATTGTGTAGTTGGTCAAATTGGTCGGTCATGCAACGGGGAGGCTGGTACTCAGAAGGATCCGAGCTTACGTGGTCGAATGTTCAAGCACGTAGACGCCAAAAAGTAAGAACAAAGTCTAGAATGCAAAGGGAGAAGAGAAGGGCGGACACTCGCGTGAGAAATATGAGGAGCGAAGGCTCCTATTTATACTAATCACGTGAAGGAATTAGGGTTTCGGAGACTCTTTGGAAGTGAATCTCGGAAAGATATGAAAAAGATACGAGAAACATGCAGAAAAGGGCCTGGGAAGAGGCGCAGCAGCCATTGCGTCTCTTGGAAGAGGCGCGAAGACTTCTTTGCGTCTGTTCCCAAGTGGTTTCCTCCTGCAGAAGAAAGATCTCCGTGTTTGAGTTATGGTAGGACGGAAATAATTCGGTTTTCCTTAATATCTTATGTGAATATTACGGGAAATTGCTTACTAAAAGATAAAATTTATGAAATATGGAATAGAAATATCCGGAACATTCCAGAACATTCTGACTCGGGTTTTAACGGGTATCAGAAAATGGAGACGGTTTTAGGCCCGGACTCCGAATGTACTCTAATTACTGTCAAAACGACCGTATTGGGACGTAGATGACAACTAAGAGGTAGACATTAATATTTGAGCAATCACTTGACGATAATCTTACGAATTGTCACAAATCGTTCCGCGTACCAAACATGCGGCCCAATCATCACCGGGTGGTTTGCGGGAGGTGCAGAAATGAGGTATCTACAAGTAGCGAACAATAGGGTATTGCAGTGAGGGCGAAAGTTAAGCTGTTTACGCTTTAGGGTGAATTAAGGACCGAAAGGTGACGTTCGCTACCCCTTGGACCGTATTTGCATTGACCTGAGACCTAGATTACTTGACTAAATGATTATGGTGAACCGTCTGTCTTATTTTGTTTCTCTTTATCTCGCTGATTCCTTCCTTTTAATTTCCTCTTCCTTATTCTTATTAGTTTAGAATATCATATTTAAAAACCCCCCATTTGGTTACCTAGACGAACTTAGATTAAGCTGACAATTTCCTACCTCTCTGTGGATTCGACCCGACTTCCCTAGCTATATTAGTTAGAGCCAGTTGGTATTTTTGACAGGTACGCGACAGACGTGTCAACTGTCGTATTTCTTAACATTTACACTCGCATTTCTTTACATTTACACTTGTATTTCTTTACATTTTACACTCGTTAAAATTATATAAATTTGCACTCATATATTTCTGTGGATATGAGTTGGTGGGGAAGGACGATGATGGTGGCATTTTTTGGTAGTCGGACTAAAATTTTACTCGTAAAGGACAAAGTTAATGGTGGCGTTTTTTGGTAGTCGGACTAAAGTTTTACTCGTAAAGGACAAAGTTACACTTATAAAGGACCAAATTCACACTCAAAGTACAAAATTTACACTCTAAAACCTTAAAATTGACTAAAAAATCAAATTTACACTCTTAAAATGTTACATTTACACTCTTAAAACATCAAATTTACACTTGTAAAATGTTAAAATTATATAAATTCAAAATTTCCGCCACAAAAAAACAAATTTACACTCTTAAAATGTTACATTTACACTCGTAAACATCACATTTACACTTGTAAAATGTTAAAATTATATAAATTCAAAATTTCCGTCACAAAAAATCAAATTTACACTCTTAAAATGTTACATTTACACTCGTAAAACACCACATTTACACTTGTAAAATGTTAAAATTATATAAATTCAAAATTTTCGTCACAAAAAATTAAATTTACACTCTTAAAATGTTACATTTACACTCGTAAAACATCACATTTACACTTGTAAAATGTTAAAATTATATAAATTCAAAATTTCCGTCACAAAAAAACAAATTTACACTCTTAAAATGTTACATTTACACTCGTAAAACATCACATTTACACTTGTAAAACTCATACAACATTACATTTACACTTTTGAAATCTGAAACTCAAAACTGATTAATTAGGGGCTAGAGAGAGAAAGAAAAATTAATTAGTGTATAAAAATTTGATTAGTGGTAATTTTTTTTTTGGTAATTTTCAATCTCAACCACCCATCTCAATCCAACCATCCACATTTTTTTCCTTTTCCTTTTAATGGCCTTTAATCAAATTCATCTCAACCATTCATTGAGGCCGTCCAATGGCCCTTAGAGGGACTTATGGACTCAATGACACATGTTGGACTCATTAGAACTCATCTCTCTCTCTCTCTCTCTCTCTATATATATATATATATATATATATATATATATATATATATATATATATATATCTTGTGAGTTTGGTTTCTTATGGTGAGTTGTGAGTTTGCACTTTGAAATCTCAACCACTAGATTATATTAGAGATGAATGACCAAGATCTAATCTTACATGTCATATAAAACCACGGTCATTTACTTATTTTCTCCTTTTTCTAATGTTACTTTTTTTTTTACTTTAATATTTTCTCTTTTTTTTTTACCTCGTGTTATTATGCTGTTATTGTGCTGTTTTTTTTTTACCATTTTGATTTTTTTCTCTTATGTTTTTCTTTAATTTTCTCAATATGTTACCTTTTTTTCTTTTTCTTTTTGTACCGGATTTTTTTTTACTTGAAATTTTTTTTATTCTTATTTTTTACCTCGTGTTATTATGCTTTTTTACTTTGATTTTTTTTACGACTTTGATTTTTTTTTACCACATGTTATTGTGCTGTTATTGTTATTCCGCTGTTATTGTGATATTATTCTGCTGTTACTTTGATTTTTTTTACGACTTTGATTTTTTTTCTTTTTTACCACGTGTTATTGTGCTGTTATTCTACTGTTATTGTGATGTTATTCCGCTGTTACTTTGATTTTTTTACTACTTTGATTTTTTTACTCTTTTTTACTGCATGTTATTCTACTGTTATTCTGCTGTTATTGTGATGTTATTTCGGTGTCACTTTGATTTTTTTTACTACTTTAATTTTTTTACTCTTTTTTTACCATGTGTTATTGTGCTGTTATTCTGGTGTTATTGTGATGTTATTCCGGTGTCACTTTGATTTTTTTTTACTACTTTGATTTTTTTTCTCTTTTTTTTTTTTCCCGTGTTATTGTGCTGTTATTGTAGTGTTATTCTGGTGTTATTCTAGTGTTATTGCATTGTTATTCTAGTGTTATTATAATGTTATTCTTATGTTATCACACACTTCAGTGAAAAATGATGATACGTGCCACATGGTATTACATATACCAATCACCTTTCAAAAAACTATACAATAAATATACGTTAGTTGTGTCCGGGTATATATGACAAGACATAATTCAAAACCAGACTCCAGATGAGAACAACGCCTTTCAGTCTTTCACCCAAATGCACGGCTAAAAGCCGACTGAGACCAACTTTCAGGCAACAATTAACAACTTGTAGCCTGGTCAGGCAAGAATAATTAACACACAGTGGAGGAAAAGGTCAATACCATTTGCACCAGTGAAATATAAAAACTACCCATACCACATGAATACCCAATTGCATCAGCTCAAGACTCCCAAAAGATCCAAACTTTCCACTGAAATAAGATCAAATCAACTGAAATACCGCCCAATTCCGGTAGTTACTAGGGTATTAAGGACTAGAAGAGACTATATCAGTAGGATGATCAAAACTATCCCAAATCGAAACATTGTTTCGATCAAGCAATACAATATTACCCATCTCATTCAAACTATCCCAAATCAATTCACCAACCATTCTTCAACCTCCATTCAACACCATGGCTGCCCGGAATCGAGCTCCCATTTCCATTCACAAAACCAAACCACGCGCCACCGTTAAACTTTTACCACCGAAGCAGCAGCTCCGTTCTGCTCAGCCGTACCACCACTCGACGACAATCAGTCCCAGCAAACCAAGTTCGCTCCCCTGCACCACGGATTATGCGTGTCTTTTATATAAGGTTTTTACCTCATTTTTACACGCATTTCTGTACTATTTATGTAGCATCTAGCTACAAATACCCCCAAATATCCTACTTTGGGTCGTTTTGTCTTATTTGCAGGAATGAACCAGAAAATGGTGAAATTGAGCCTTTTACCGTCCGTTTAGCATGCATTTGGAGGAAGAGTGAATTTGGAGCGGGAATGTAGCTATCTTGAGATGCGCAAAGAAGTAAAATAGCTAGGCGAGCAAAGGAAGAACTTCAAATTGTTAGTACCTACGTTGAAGAGCCATATCTCAAGTTCTACAATGGATATTCAGGTGATTCCAATTGGAGATGAAATTTTGTCCTCTTAGCTTTCTAACGCCACCAGAATCGCCTTGTTTTCCCAAGTAACGAAGAAATGGCAGCCGTTTGACGTTCAGTGCGCAAAGCAGGAAATGTGCGCTGGAAAGTACTCGATCGAGTGGATTTATGTTCGATCGAGTCCTTTTTCTACTCGATCGAGTAGATTCAATTTAGGGGTTACTCGATCGAGTAAATTTTCTACTCGATCGAGTGGTTTGAGCTTAATTTTACTCGATCGAGTGATATAAAGTTACTCGATCGAGTGGTTTCTTGTGCTTTAGTTAATTTCCGCCTAATTTCTCTTATGGGCCTTGGTAATTAGTCCATAGATTAGGTTTAGGATGGATTTTTAGCATAAGACTGAGGGGGAACAACGTACTCTGCTCCTCTCCTCTCTCGTTGAATTTCATTTTTTACCTTAGGTTACTGTTCTTTGGATTTTGTTCTTCCTTATACTTTTGCTACTCAGATTCGGATTGTATTGGTACTAATATTCTTCTTTAATCTTTTAATCATTTTTATTGCTTGAATTCCTTCTTCCCTTATTTATTATCATAATTGCTTTTATTCAATCCTTATCAGTTTTATCATTATGTTTAGTTTCAATTATTTATTTGTTGTTGTTGTTAATTCGATGATAATGAGTAGCTAATTTTCATATGCTAAGACTATAGGGGATCCATAATCATGAAGGGAGAGTAATCGATTTATTGGGTTAATGCTGGTATAGTCTTTGTTGGTTAAATGCTGCAGTTAATTGTATCCGTCTGATTGAGTCGACACAATTAGGCATTTATTTCTTAGTGATCCTCGACCTGGACCGAAAGGTTGGAAGAGGCGAGACTAGTAGCGAACGATAGGGTATTGCAGTGAGGGCGAAAGTTAAGCTGTTTACACTTTAGGGCGAATTGAGACCGAAAGGAGATTTTCACTGCTCCTTAGACCGTATTTGCATTGACCTGAGACCTAGATTACTTGACCGGATGATTATGGTGAACCGTTTGTCTTAGCTGTTTCTCTCTATCTGCTTAATCCCTTTCTCTTATTCTCTTTTCCTTACTCTTATTAGTTTAGAAAATCACATTTAAAACCCCCACTTTGTGACATTAGACAGACCAAGTTAAACAGATAATTAGCAAAATATCCTCCATGTGGAGATCGACCCTACTTACCGCTGACTTCTGTTAGAAGTAGTTAGGTATTTATTTTTGGTACATAACGACCGTATCAAATTTTGGCGCCGTTGCCGGGGATGCGACGCTTTTATCTGTTTTATTTTTGTCTGTTTTTCACCTCAAGGGAAGACTGAGTACCTTGAGGCCGTTCTTATCTTTTCTTTAGTCTTTGTTTTGATAGGTCTTACAGTCTATTAGACAGATTTTAGAAAAAGATCGCCAAGGGAAGGCTTGAGTACCTTCGACCCTTTTGCCAAGATGACGTCCGTCTCTCGACTTATTGCTCTGTTTGAAGCTCAAACTGAAAGATCTACTAATTGGGAGAGGAAAGAATCTTGGGGTTGTGGTAATCACTATGAGGCTGCTCCTCCACTGAGGCCTAGACCACAACCGTTGCTGCAACAAGGCTATCCACCGCCTTGTTATTCTTTCTCACCGCAACCAACTCCCCCACTTGCTCGGAATGATGAGGTTGAAGAAGTTAAGTCAATGATAAGGGCACTTGGTGAGGAATTTGCCATCCGTATACAGAAGCTACAGGCTTGGGTGAACCAACTAGCTGTCGAGCAAATCCAAGAGCAATATGAGACGGTGTATGCTATCAACACCGACATCATTCCGTCTCATGAAGAACCCGTGTCACCCAATGTTGAGAATGATTTCTATGACTCGGATGATGAATTCCTATCGTACTTCAAGAGTTTATGCGAAGATTTAAGCCCTGTACAGGAGGAATCACTCGATCGAGTGACTAACATTGGTCGATCGAGTGATTTTCCAGGAGAAAGTGCTCGATCGAGCAACAAATCTGCTCGATCGAGTGGAATTCAGGGGGAAAGTGGTCGATCGAGCAACAATTCTGCTCGATCGACTGAAGACGAAGGGGAAACAGTTCGATCGACTAATAGACATGCTCGATCAACCCGGAAAAGCGTGGAAGCGTTAAATCGTCACCAATGCCTATTCCAAGTGACGATACAAAGGAACATACGGTCAACTCCTATTCTGTTCAAGTTCCTTATCCACAACGATTGCTGCCACACCGTAGATTTCTGGACCGCATACGAGCTTTCAATGTCGCTGCTCATTACGATGAGATGATCACTCAGGTACCTACTTATGCTAATTTTATTTCTCAAATTGATTGGTCTGAGAAGGATGCTAGTGAGACGATAATGAATGTAGCTATGACTGAAGAGTGTAGTACACTTCTTCGGAATGGGATCCCCCCTAATATGTCTGACCCGTGTCGTTTTCCTATTCCATGTTCTATAGGGACCCATTCGTTTGATAATGCTTTATGTGATCTCGATTCTAATGTCAACATTTTACCTTTGTCTCTTGCCTTGAAATTTGGGTTGACTAAGTTCACACGCGCTAAAACGCCTGTTCAGCTAGCTGACCATTCTTATGTACGGGTCAAAGGAGCTTTACATGACGTACCTGTTAGGATCGGGAATTTCTATATTCCCGCAGATTTCATTGTCTTAAACATACCCGAAGACCGCAATGTTCCCATTATTTTGGGACGACCATTTTTGTGCACTGCTGGCGCAATTGTTGATGTCGGGGTTGGGACACTTACCTTTTAGGTCGGAGGAGAGGACTTGGTTTTTACTAAGTCCGATGACCCTAGGGAATCCATACCTATCATACCTTGCATTGATATTCCCCTTGTAGACTCCATTGATATTCCGTCTGATATTCCTAGTCTGTCACTTATTGCTGCTGTTATGACACCTCCGCCCCATTCTGGGAGCAAACTGGAGGAACATTTGTTTGTTTCTCTTTCTACAGGTCGTGACAAGTTCAAAGACCCGGGAGGTGAGATGGGTGCTCTTAGCATGAAGTCTGGAACTGCCTGGATAGACGACCCAGGAGGAGGTGTTGATAAAGCTACACCGTCTAGGAAAAAGCTGCTTGATGAGGTGATAGATTGGGACCCGGATGCTGTGGGAAGCTGCTATTCTTACATTGCCAAGTTGTGGAGGCCGGATGTCCGCTTGACGATTGCTGAAGCTATCGCGACACTGATCGGAGAGGCCTAGTAGTAGGCAACTGATTTGTGCTGTTGGATGATCCGGGAGGCAGCTCAGACTGTTTTATTGTACTTTTGTTGAACTATTTATTTTTCCTTAGCTTATTGTTGAACTTTATACGCTGTTTTACGAACTTCCCATGTATTTCCTTGCTTTAAATGCGTGTTTTGCAGGTCAAAGTACTCGATCGAATGGTTTTGTGCTCGATCGAGCACTTTTTTGAGGCAGTTTTCACTCGATCGAGTGATATTGTCCTCGATCGACCAAAACCAAAATCATGCTTACTCGATCGAGTGGTTTTCTACTCGATCGAGTCCTTCCAAGCACCAGTTCACTCGATCGAGCTGTTCCAAGTACTCGATCGAGTAGTTTTGACTCCCAGCAGCTGATTTACGTCTATGGAGCTACTGTTTGACTTTCTTTGACCTCCCATGTTCATGGTCGGTTTGGGGAGGTCCCCCTATATGACGTTTTGTAAGTTTTCCGACTCCATTTACCCTCTCCTCTTCAGTTTGCATTTCTTTCCCTATTTTTTGTACAATGAGGGCATTGTACGGTTTGGTTTGGGGAGGTATGCATCCATATCTGTGTCTGCATGTTTTCTTGCATATTTGCTTGCACGTTTACTTATTTCCGCATGTATTGTTGTTTTAATTAATTCAAAAAATCATATAAAAATCATAAAATTCAAAAATTTTCAAAAATTTTCATGTTTAAATTGAGTCGGAACGTTTGAACATTGACGCTACTTTGAATCTTTACTTGAGCCTTGCTTATTCTTGACATTTAGTTGGCATGATTATGTGCATAATCTACGAGTTTTTGTTTCTTTCTTATCTGAACGAATAGACTTGATTCATTATGTCGGCAAGCTACATTACATTCTGAGGTTAGAGCTTTATAAACTGGTGACATTCATGACCGGTTTCGTTTAGGATGTGAGTAGTACTCTCTTTAAGGCATGTAACATCAATTTGCATAAGCATGAGTCTAGTCTTCTTAATACCTGTATGCATTCGGTCTGTGGATGGTGACACATGTTAGGAGAGGCAGTTCCCTTTACTTCATTTTACCCATGAGCCTCACATAGCCAAATTGCCTTTTTGTCCTATTAACTACTTTCTAAAATACTTCCTACCCTAGCCGAGCTAGTGACGAGTAGTTATTGGAATGTTTTATTGCAATATGGTTGTTTTATCTGATTTCAGAAGATGGTGGAAGAATTGAAGGAAATAAAAGAATTGTTGAAAAAAAAAGTGAAACGAAAAAACGAAAAAAAAGAGAACGAAAAAAAAGCGAAATAAGAAAAGAAAGAAAAAAATCAAAAAAAAAAAGAAATTGGATAATGATTTTCACTCCCATGTCTTATTTATATCTTATGGGGAGTTGACGATTTTTGGTGTTTCGTGAGTTTAGTGCATGGTTTTGCACCGTTTCATCTTGCTGTATTGAGTACGAAGTTGGGATGCAGTTTATATTTGGATTCGTTGTTGCTAGCCTGGCTATTAACCCCACATATCCAAATTCATTTTAGCCCCTTCTTACCCATTACCTCACTTACCCAAATGTAAGTCCTCGGCATGTGTCTTGGTCATTAGTATGGTTGGAATGCATATGTACGGTTGTAGAGACTTTATTCATGTTAACTGCATGCATGTTCTTATAGGTCGAGTTAGGTGAGTGTCTTTACTTCTTCCTATCTTTCACATATATACTCACCTTGTGCCTGATTTTGAGTGACGAGCGACCCGTGAGAGTCCGATATCTTTTGAGTCTTGCAAGGTCGACGGTTCAGTAAGTTTGAAACATTGATTTAACTCGTTTGCACTTCTCATTTGCTACTTTGTCAGTTATTGCATTAAATTGGTTTTAGTGGGTGATTTGTAGCTGATGCGTTGGTCCCGTTCCACTGTTGTTTCTTAGTTGCATTCATATTTGCTTAGGGACAAGCAAAGGTTTGGTTTGGGGAGATTTGATGCGTGTCTTTTATATAAGGTTTTTACCTCATTTTTACACGCATTTCTGTACTATTTATGTAGCATCTAGCTACAAATACCCCCAAATATCCTACTTTGGGTCGTTTTGTCTTATTTGCAGGAATGAACCAGAAAATGGTGAAATTGAGCCTTTTACCGTCCGTTTAGCATGCATTTGGAGGAAGAGTGAATTTGGAGCGGGAATGTAGCTATCTTGAGATGCGCAAAGAAGTAAAATAGCTAGGCGAGCAAAGGAAGAACTTCAAATTGTTAGTACCTACTTTGAAGAGCCATATCTCGAGTTATACAATGGATATTCAGGTTATTTCAATTGGAGATGAAAGTTTGTCCTCTTGGCTTTCCAACGCCACCGGAATCGCCTTGTTTGCCCAAGTAACGAAGAAATGGCAGCCGTTTGAAGTTCAGTGCGCAAAGCAGGAAATGTGCGCTGGAAAGTACTCGATCGAGTGGATTTATGTTCGATCGAGTCCTTTTTCTACTCGATCGAGTAGATTCAATTTAGGGGTTACTCGATCAAGTATATTTTCTACTCGATCGAGTGGTTTGAGCTTAATTTTACTCGATCGAGTGATATAAAGTTACTCGATCGAGTGGTTTCTTGTGCTTTAGTTAATTTCCGCCTAATTTCTCTTATGGGCCTTGGTAATTAGTCCATAGATTAGGTTTAGGATGGATTTTTAGCATAAGACTGAGGGGGAACAACGTACTCTGCTCCTCTCCTCTCTCGTTGAATTTCATTTTTTACCTTAGGTTACTGTTCTTTGGATTTTGTTCTTCCTTATACTTTTGCTACTCAGATTCGGATTGTATTGGTACTAATATTCTTCTTTAATCTTTTAATCATTTTTATTGCTTGAATTCCTTCTTCCCTTATTTATTATCATAATTGCTTTTATTCAATCCTTATCAGTTTTATCATTATGTTTAGTTTCAATTATTTATTTGTTGTTGTTGTTAATTCGATGATAATGAGTAGCTAATTTTCATATGCTAAGACTATAGGGGATCCATAATCATGAAGGGAGAGTAATCGATTTATTGGGTTAATGCTGGTATAGTCTTTGTTGGTTAAATGCTGCAGTTAATTGTATCCGTCTGATTGAGTCGAAACAATTAGGCATTTATTTCTTAGTGATCCTCGACCTGGACCGAAAGGTTGGAAGAGGCGAGACTAGTAGCGAACGATAGGGTATTGCAGTGAGGGCGAAAGTTAAGCTGTTTACACTTTAGGGCGAATTGAGACCGAAAGGAGATTTTCACTGCTCCTTAGACCGTATTTGCATTGACCTGAGACCTAGATTACTTGACCGGATGATTATGGTGAACCGTTTGTCTTAGCTATTTCTCTCTATCTGCTTAATCCCTTTCTCTTATTCTCTTTTCCTTACTCTTATTAGTTTAGAAAATCACATTTAAAACCCCCACTTTGTGACATCAGACAGACCAAGTTAAACAGATAATTAGCAAAATAGCCTCCCTGTGGAGATCGACCCTACTTACCGCTGACTTCTGTTAGTAGTAGTTAGGTATTTATTTTTGGTACATAACGACCGTATCAACGGACACCCAGCTGCAACAAGAAGCAATCATCCAATGCTCAATTCGTAACCAACAAAAATTGATGGCGCAGATCGAAAGTTGATTAAAAAAAAAAAGATAAATCTAATCAAATATTAGCAGAGAGTTAGAGATGGCGCCGACTTCGTTGTTATCGGATGTCGGTGGTGATTATACCGACTGGGGTAGCGATTATACTGATTATAGCTATGCTAATGAAGATTATGGCCCCATTCAAGCTGATAAGGTACAATTCGACTATTTCCGTCTTAATTATTTGCTTATCTTTTATTTTAAATTTTTTAATGTTGCAGCCTAAGGTACACGACTTACCCAAGTATGAATTGGAGAGGTGGTCGTCTGTTGACGATGATGATTATGACGACGATGACGACGACCACACAATTGAAAAGCTTAGTTTAGACGATAAATTAGCGGCTTATCTGTTGCACGATGTGTTTTTTTATTTTATTACTATTAGATATTTAGATGCAATCTCAGCGGTCTATTTATTCAGATTCAATGGCTGAGATTTTTCAAACTCACAACTCACCGTAAGAACCAAACTCACGAGATGCCGCGTCTATATATATATATATATATATATATATATATATATATATATATATATATATATATATAGAGGCGGGATCTCGTGAGTTTGGTTCTTACGGTGAGTTGTGAGTTTGGAAAATCTCAGCCACTAGATCAAATGAAACCAAGGGCTGAGATCAAAAGAAACCAAGGGCTGGGTCATATGTCACTTCTTTTATAATCGCAAACAAACACTGTACCTCACGCAGAAAACAGAACCACTCCATCTTCTACCTCTCTCCCACTTCTCTCTCCTCCCTCTCCTACCTAGCAACCTTCAACGACGACAGCAAGTATGGCGGCGACCAATCCATCTGCCGGTAATCAACCACTTCGCCGGCGATGTCAGCCATCATTTGCACCTACTCCACTATTTCCCTTCCCTTTATCCTCTCCATCTCCACTCCGACCTCCGACGACGAACATTATCACCCGCAACGACCTTCTTCGTCGAAATCACCTACTTCACCGGTGATGTCGACGGTTATCCTTGACAACGCTCGCGGTGAATGTCCTTGACAACGCTCGCCGGAAAGCAGTAATCCTGCTACAAGGCCGATACGTCGGAAAGAAAGCCGTAATCATCAAGAACTATGATGAAGGAACTGGCAATCGCAAATACGGTCACTGCCTCGTCGCCGGAATCAGCAAGTACCCTATCAAGGTAATCAAGAAGGATTCCGCAAAGAAACAAGCGAAGAAATCTAGGGTTAAGAGTTTCGTTAAAATGGTTAGTTATAATCATATTATGCCAACTCGTTACACTCTTGATGTTGATCTTAAAGAAGTTGTTTCTGCTGATGTTCTTGGAAGTCGTGATAAGAAGGTTACTGCTGCTAAGGAGGTCAAAACCCGGTTCAAGGAGAGGTTTAAGACTGGAAAGAACCGTTGGTTTTTTTTAGCAAGCTCAGGTTTTAATGGTGGTCCGGTTTGTGCAGCGGTTCGAGTTATGCAGTATGAATCATTACAAAGCAATGTTAGGAAGACGAACCGTGGACAATAGTAGGAAGGAATGGGGTCCAATTCACAGTGAATGGTAGCCCATTTTATTTCAATGGCTTCAATACCTACTGGCTAATGGTATTTGCAGCAGATCAATCAAATCGCGGTAAAGTCAGTGAAGTCTTCCAACTAGCACCAATTGTTGGGTTAACTGTCTGCAGGACTAGGGCTTTTAACGATGGCCAATGGCGAGCATTGCAGACCTTCCCTTCTGTTTACGATGAGAATGTTTTCCAGGTTAGTTTTTATACTGTCACTGCTATTTTATAAAAAATGTTGGGAGGTTAACGCGATTTTAACTTTTTACAGGCGCTGGATTTTGTGGTGAGTGAAGCGAAGAAGAATAAGATCAGGGTAATATTATCATTGGTGAATAACTGGAGCGACTATGGTGGTAAACAACAGTATGTGAAATGGGGGAAAGATGATGGCTGTAATGTCACCTCTGATGACGACTTCTTCACTGATCCGACTCTCAGGACTTACTACAAGAATCATGTCAAGGCAAGACTCGAAATGCAGACTCAGTGACTTGACCTGAAAAACTTATTCTTTTATTGAATAATGTTTGGAATTGATGTGAAGCTTAGTGAAATTCCTGACTCCAGTATCCGGGCTAAAAGGTTACTGGGACCCCTATTCGATAGATATGGAGTTCAAACCACCATGTATGGTGCTGTAGACGATATGAATCTCAAAACCAGGTAAACTAGAGGGACAAAGTACAAAGCAATGTTCTACCCATCTTAACCAGCTTCATGTTTGTTTACCGTCATCAAAGAACAAAACAAGGCTGCTTTACAGAATGTCATTGGATTTCGCTCCAATATGGAAGCACATTCCCTTTATGCACTACTTGTGGAGGCATTTTGCTGAGAAGGTAAATTTTAAAAGTGGCCGTATACAATAATAGCACAATAACACGAGAAAAAAAAGAGTAAAAAAAATCTCAAACTAGTAAAAAAAAATCAAAGTGACACCGGAATAACATCACAATAACACCAGAATAACAATACCACCAGAATAACAGCACAATAACACGTGGTAAAAAAAGAGTAGAAAAATCAAAGTAGTAAAAAAAAATCAAAATGACACCGGAATAACATCACAATAACACCAGAATAACAAGACCACCAGAATAACAACACAATAACACGTGGTAAAAAAGAGTAAAAAAATCAAAGTAGTAAAAACAAATCAAAATGACACCGGAATAACATCACAATAACACCAGAATAACATCACAATAACATGCGGTAAAAAAAAAGAGTAAAATTGGTGTCTTTTGTCATTTATTTGGCAGGAATAACATCACAATAACACCAGAATAACAGCACAATAACATGCGGTAAAAAATAATAAAAAAATCAAAGTAGTAAAAAAAAAATCAAAGTGACACCGGAATAACATCACAATAACAGCAGAATAATAGTAGAATAACAGCACAACAACACGTGGTAAAAAAAAAAATCAAAGTCGTAAAAAAAACCAAAGTGGCAGCGGAATAACATCACAATAACACCAGAATAACATGCAGTAAAAAAAAGAGTAAAAAAATTAAAGCAGTAAAAAAATCAATAAAAAAATCAAAGTGACACCGGAATAACATCACAATAACAGCAGAATAACACGTGGTAAAAAAAAAAGAAAAAAAAATCAAAGTGGCAGCAGAATAACATCACAATAACAACGGAATAACAATAACAGCACAATAACATGTGGTAAAAAAAAAAGAGAAAAAAAAAATCAAAGTCGTAAAAAAAGCACAATAACAGCATAATAACACGAGGTAAAAAAAATAAGAGTAAAAAAAAATTCAAGTAAAAAAAAAATCTGGTAAAAAAAGAAAAAGAAAAAAAGGTAACATAACGAGAAAATTAGAGAAAAACATAAGAGAAAAAAAAATCAAAGTTGTAAAAAAAAAGCATAATGACACGAGGTAAAAAAAAGGAGAAAAAAAAATTAAAGTAAAAAAAAAGTAGCACTAGTGTTCCGGGTATGAATTCCGAAGTAGGTTTGTTTACCACGCTAGCTTTGTCGAATAATGCCTCTTCTAGCCTTGACTGCTCTCCTCGGCCTCTCCTGCAACAATGGGCAAACTGAGGGCTTGGCTTTGTGCCAAGCGTACTCACTCCGACGCTCAAGTCAGTGAACTTATTGTGATTAAGTAGTATGTAGCTTGATGACGTGTATTGTAGAGAGATGAGAGAGATAATACCAATTTAAGTGATTCTTAGGTTGGATTCCGGATCTCCTCCTCAATGAGGATTGAGGAGTATTTATAGACTTTCACCTTTTGTCACGTAGTGGCCAAGTGGGCCAAGTGGCGTAGCAGGTGGAAAGACTGATCTACCCTCGGCCGAGGGACCCATGGCAGGCCGGCGAGCCTGGTTGACTCCATGCCGAGGGTTCTTGGATATGAGTACGCGGGTATGTGCCCTACTGGAAGGTTGCCATGCCGAGACCAGTGGGAAGGCCGAAAGGCTGCATCGGCTGGGATGTCTAAGTCATTGGCTTGCTGTGGATGTCTCTGACCCCACTCAATATGTTGATTTGGTCAGCGGGTGCATCGTAATGATGCAAGACTGTCGCCCTCTCCGCCCCGGAAGGATTCCTTTCCTCATCATCATCACCGTCATCCACATCGTCATCATCCTCCCACTCCTCCGAACTCGCGGTCAACTTAGGGAAGGAGACCTAGGGCCCCTCGACCTTAACGGAATTGCGGCTACCACCTCCTCCTCATCAAAACGCGACGGGGAACCCCCCGGCGCACGAGTACTGGGACCGGCATCAGTAGAAGACATGGTTCACAACAATTACTTAAACAAAACAAAAAGTTGAAAAGGTTTTTCGGTTTACCTTGAAGAAAAGTGCTACGCCGACGTAAAAATTCTGAAGATCGGAAGAGAGGGAAAGACTTGGAAATTTTGGAAAGAAGAAAATTTTTAGAATGAATGAAATTGCTAACCAATTTCACTTCAAAAGCCTGGTATTTATAGGCAAAAGCCCATAAAGGAGGACCAATCAAAACGCGCGAGCCCCATAAAGCGTCGGCCCAATCAACGAAGAGACACATGTCGGGGCATGCGTACACGGAATGTCAATCGACGCAACAGTTGAATGTCAATCAATGCAACAAGAACAAGCGTCTTCAACACGCCCCTTCATATCCCTTTGACTATTCATCTTCCTCAGCAAAATCCTAAAGTATCTGTTCTCCGCCCGGCAAAGATGACTAACCAAGCTAGGTAGCACGGCCGGGGCAATCAAAAGTACACCTAAGCACTCTCAACCTTGAGTCCGCCGGCAAGTAACATCTTCTCTTCCACATTTGATGTCCATTACCCATCCATGTGGAGGGGGGATATGGTACGGCCTGCACAGAAGTAAGCCGAGGGAGAAGAAGCGGGCGAAAGGCGAGAAAATTTTCACTTGCGCAGAATATACGCTCAACATACATCGGAGCCCATACCACGGCATAGACTACGCTGGGGGCAAATTGATGGGGCATATTCTGCACCCGCTGACCAAATCAACATATTGAGTGGGGTCAGAGACATCCACAGCAAGCCAATGACTTAGACATCCCAGCCGATGCAGCCTTTCGGCCTTCCAGCCTGGGTCTCGGCATGGCAACCTTCCAGCCGGGGCACATACCCGCGTACTCATATCCAAGAACCCTCGGCATGGAGTCAACCAGGCTCGCCGGCCTGCCATGGGTCCCTCGGCCGAGGGTAGATCAGTCTTTCCACCTGCTACGCCACTTGGCCCACTTGGCCACTACGTGACAAAAGGTGAAAGTCTATAAATACTCCTCAATCCTCATTGAGGAGGAGATCCGGAATCCAACCTAAGAATCACTTAAATTGGTATTATCTCTCTCATCTCTCTACAATACACGTCATCAAGCTACATACTACTTAATCACAATAAGTTCACTGACTTGAGCGTCGGAGTGAGTACGCTTGGCACAAAGCCAAGCCCTCAGTTTGCCCATTGTTGCAGGAGAGGCCGAGGAGAGCAGTCAAGGCTAGAAGAGGCATTATTCGACAAAGCTAGCGTGGTAAACAAACCTACTTCGGAATTCATACCCGGAACAATTGGCGCCGTCTGTGGGGAAACAGATACTAGAAGCTAGTCATTCCCAAACAAAAAAAAAAAAAAAAAGAAACCCACCCAAAAAGCTAAGAAGATGTCAAAAGAACAAGAGGTGTTCGTAATCAAGAGCCCTCCACCTTAAGATACCGTCCACATTGCAGGTTGTGCAGCCCTCCACCAACCGGATAATTCAACCGGAGTTCGGGATGCCAATAATGCGATACGCCGCCGCCCGCCGACCAGGTCACCGTCATGGGCGTGTGGTTGATGCAAAGCAAAAGGGCAGCTCTGGACACGATTGTCGCCGGCCGCTCACACTGCTTGTCACACCGACAACAAAGAGCGGGACCCGTCCAGGAAGCTAGGGCCCAAAAGGTGACTCCGAGAAACCTGAACGAAGCACTGAGAGAGGCTGAGCCTACCAAGACGCCGGGGGAGCCCAGAGTGTCAGTGGTAGAACTAAGCCCTTCCCGCACTCGCGGAAGGACGATGTCGCCGCGACGCCCACGAGGCATACCCCAGACGAGCGAAGGGAGTCCGACTCACCAGAGTCGGAGAAGGAGTCCGACTCACCAGAGTCGGAGAAGGAGTCCGACTCACCAGAGTCGAAGAAGGAGTCCGACTCACCAGAGTCGGAGAAGAAGCCCTTCCCGCCACGGGGAGAGGGGCCGGACTAGGGATGCGAGGAGCCGATCGCCGCGTGTCATTAGACACGTGGTCAGACAGCCCCTCAGTGCCTACGTCCTAGAGACCCAGGTGCCGCCAAAGCTAAAGCTACCGTCTATATCATACAAAGGAGAGGGCGACCCAACCGATCATGCCGAGGCTTTCGAGTCTCACATGTCGGTGTGGGAGCAACCTGACGAGGTCTGGTGCCGAGTTTTCCCAACGACCTTGGTTGGAATGGCGCAAAGCTGGTACAAGGGGCTACCCGATGGGTCGGTATACTCCTATTCCGACCTAAGAGACGCGTTTTTGGCCCAGTACTCTACCAATAAAAGGAGAGCCGTCGAGACATCGGATCTCGACCATCGGCGAGAGGGAGGCGAGTCACTCCGAAGCTATGTGAAGAGGTTCGATGCCGTGGTTCGGCAGATTAGGGAGCGAATGCGAACTAGCGCCTTCGCAGACCGATGAAAGGCCTCCCCGGAGGGGACTTGAAAACGAGCTCATCAAGTGCGGTGGCCTGAGCCTTGAGTCCGCCAGGAAATTGGCCGACCAGGCCATCAAGGTCGAAGACTATCACAAAATATGGGTAGGCCACGGCGAGGCCGGGCACCCAGAAAGAAAGAGCCACCGGGAGGACAAGCCGGATGAAATGCGCCGTGACAATAATAGGTCGCGGACCGACAGGCCCGCCAGGAAGCAGAACCCAGCGGACGCCGGGGGGAGTTCAGGTCCGTACTACCATAAGAAGTACAAGGATCACACCCCCCTGGTCGTATCGGCCGCCGAGGTCTTCTCCCCGAGCAAAAACGAGGGGCGAAGTGGGAAAGGCCCCCAAACCTAGGGGGACGGTGACACGAGCACATCTTTGTGAGTACCACGGCCACACCGGTCACTTAACCAACGACTGCCGGCATTTGAAGAATGCCATTGAAGAGCTGATCCAGAAAGGGAGCCTCGGCAAATATGTTGCCAGAGGTCAAAACACAAGCACCGGCGGCTCAGATAAAAAGTCCGTCTTTCAACGGATAGGGACAATTCATGTTGTCATCGGGGGAAACGAGAACGGCGGATCCGCTCACGGGCACAAAAGGCACCTGAACGAACTATATCAGGCCGTCAACTTCGTGCCCACCACTACAATGCCCGCGCTTCCAACATCCCGAGCATAACTATTGGGAAGAAGGACTACGAAGGAGTCATCGCCCCACATAGCGACCCACTCGTAGTCCACTTGGACATAGCCAACCACCTGGTCATGAGATGCCTGATTGACACGGGTGCTTACACGAACATCATGTTCAGGGAGTGCTTTCTGGGGCTCGGCCTGAAAATTGCGGACCTTAGCCCATGCACCAACCCATTGTATGACTTCTCCGGCGAGGCTTGGTCCCCCGGGGTCTATCAAGTTACCGGTGATGTTCGGCCGATCCGACGCGGCCAAGAATGTGATGTCCGAGTTCGTGGTCATCGACGGCTCATCCGCATACAACGTTCTCATCGGTCGTGTCACCCTGAGTGAGGTCGATGCTGTAATGTCCATCCGGGCCCTGACACTGATGTATGTCTCGGACCGCGGAGAGGTTCATAAACTCGTCTCAAAGAACGAAAAAGACGAGGTGGTCAACGTCCAAATATCGGCCAGAGGATGCAACATGCAATCCTTCAAAGTGGCAAAGAAAGAGGAAAAAGGGAAGAACCCATCCTTAAGACAGGAGGACGAACCGATGAGCACCAACCACGTCGCCATGGTCGAAGGGGCTGAGACCGAACAGATAGAGATTGATCCAGGACGCACCGTGACTGTCGGTGTCGGCCTGGAACCAAAATTCAGGGCCGATCTCCTAGACCTGCTGAGAAGGAACAAAGATGTCTTTGCATACTCGGCCGCCGAGATGCCAGGAGTGAGCCGAGAGGTGATCGTTCACAAGCTGAACGTGCTCTCCAACGCTCGCCCTGTCAAGCAGAAGATGAGAAACTCCTCAGCCGAGAAAGATGAGGCCATCAAGGCCGAAGTAGACAAACTATTAGAGGCAGGTTTCATCATGCCTTGTACTTACCCCGAGTGGCTAGCTAATGTTGTAATGGTGAAGAAGTCATCGGGGGGGTGGAGGATGTGTGTGGATTTTACGAATCTTAATAAAGCATGTCCTAAAGATTGTTATCCCTTGCCTCGAATAGATAGCTTAATAGACGCAACGGCAGGCTACACAATGCTGAGCCTGCTCGACGCCTTTTCAGGATATCATCAGGTATTCATGGCAGAGGAAGACATGCCTAAATGCGCATTCATCACCATACACGGCACCTACATGTACAAGATGATGCCGTTTGGTTTGAAAAACGCCGGCGCGACTTACACAAGACTGGTGGACAAGGTGTTCCAAAATCAAAAAGGGCGAAACATTGAGGCTTACGTCGACGATGCTATTGTCAAGAGCAAGTCCGACGGCGAGCACCTAGCCGATTTACACGAGACATTTTGTTCACTAAGGAAATACAAGATGAAGCTTAACCCTACAAAGTGCAACTTCGGTGTCCGGGCCGGCAAATTCCTCGGCGTGCTTGTTAGCGCCAGGGGAATTGATGCCAATCCCGAGAAAGTCCAAGCAATTCTAGACTGCGGAGCCGAGGAATCGCAAAGAGGTTATAATCGACCGGGAGGATGGCGGCCCTTGCCCGTTTTATCTCTCGGTCAGCCGACAAAAGCACCCCATTCTTCAAAGTGCTAAAAGGGAATAAAGACTTCTGCTGGGGGGAGGAACAGAGCACGGCTTTCAAACAACTGAAGGCCCATCTGCAAACTCTCCCGACCCTGTCCAGACCGACGCTGGGGGAAACACTATATCTATATCTAGCAGTAACCTCGGCCACGGTCAGTGCCGTAATCGTCAGAGAAGAAAACAAGCATCAGCACCCAATCTACTTTATCGCCCATACATCGTTTTGCCGAGAGAAACTACCCGCGATTGAAAAAGCAGCCTTTGCCGTGGTTGTTGCCGCAAGGAAGTTGAAACCCTACTTCGACGCACATCCCATGACGGTCTTAACCGACCAGCCGTTGGAAAAAGCATTGGAAAAATTCGAACAGTCAGGCAGACTTATCAAATGGGCGAGAGAGCTATCCGGCTTCGGCATTCAATACAAACCGAGGCCTTCGATAAAGGGGCAGGCACTGGCAGACTTCTTGGCCGAATGCACGTATCGGGAAGAATCGTGTCCCGGCATGTGGGAGGTATATACCGATGGATCCTCCACAACGAACGGCTCGGGAGCCGGCATCCTTATCATCGGCCCAAACGGGACGAGTTCGAGTACGCTTTGAAGTTTACCTTCTCGACCTCAAACAACGAATCCGAATATGAGGCGGTGATAACCGGAGTTGAGTTAGCTTGAGAGCCATAGGAGGCGTAACACATCATTTTGAAAACAGACTCTCTCTTGGTGACTAACCAATACGAAGGAGAGTACGAAGCTCGGGACGATGGGATGGTAAGATACCTGGAAAAGGTAAAAGCTGAGACCTCAAAATTGAAGTCATTCAAAATGCGACACATCCCAGTGTCCGAGAACAACCGGGCCGACGCTCTCTCAAAGTGGCGTTCAACCATAAAGAATATCACCGAACCGTCTTTGGTGGACATCGTGAACGCTAAAAGCATTGACGAAACCATCGGCATGGTGTGCGACGTGGAAGCCGAGACGACATGGATGACTCCGATAAAGAGGTATAAAGCGTCAAATGAATTACAGGGGACCGCAACCTCTCACAAAAGATAAAGAGGATCGCAGCAAGGTACTTGGTATTCGAAGGAGAGTTATACAGGAGGTCCATGACAAGGCCACTCCTAAAATGTGTCGGTCAGCCGATGCGAGCTAATCTTGTGAAATACACGAAGGCATCTGTGGACATCACATGGGGGCAAGAACACTAGCCCACAAAGCTCTCCGAGCCGGCTACTTCTGGCCCACCATGCTTGAAGATTCCGAAACAAAACCAGAAAATGCAACAATCAAGCATCGGATGCACGCTCCGGTGATTCACGCACCTTCCCGAGACTCGCAACAGTGCTTAATCCCCTTCCCTTTGCACAGTGGGGAATGGATCTACTAGGGCCATTTCCAACGGCATCCGGAGGAAGAAAGTTCCTAATCGTCGCCGTCGACTACTTCACCAAATGGGTTGAGGCCGTGGCGTGCTCTGCAAAACGCTGCGGCGGCCGTAAGAAAGGTGATCTGGGAAAATGTCATAACTCGTTTTGGGTTACCCCAAGTCATGGTGTTCGACCATGGCCGAGAATTTTGGAGTGACACAATAATGAGCTGGTTGGAAGAACTCGGCATCAAATTTGCATACTCCTCCGTCTGCCACCCCCAGAGCAACGGACAGGCGGAGGCAGCCAATAAAACGATCCCCACAGACGGCGCCAATTGTTCCGGGTATGAATTCCGAAGTAGGTTTGTTTACCACGCTAGCTTTGTCGAATAATGCCTCTTCTAGCCTTGACTGCTCTCCTCGGCCTCTCCTGCAACAATGGGCAAACTGAGGGCTTGGCTTTGTGCCAAGCGTACTCACTCCGACGCTCAAGTCAGTGAACTTATTGTGATTAAGTAGTATGTAGCTTGATGACGTGTATTGTAGAGAGATGAGAGAGATAATACCAATTTAAGTGATTCTTAGGTTGGATTCCGGATCTCCTCCTCAATGAGGATTGAGGAGTATTTATAGACTTTCACCTTTTGTCACGTAGTGGCCAAGTGGGCCAAGTGGCGTAGCAGGTGGAAAGACTGATCTACCCTCGGCCGAGGGACCCATGGCAGGCCGGCGAGCCTGGTTGACTCCATGCCGAGGGTTCTTGGATATGAGTACGCGGGTATGTGCCCCGGCTGGAAGGTTGCCATGCCGAGACCCAGGCTGGAAGGCCGAAAGGCTGCATCGGCTGGGATGTCTAAGTCATTGGCTTGCTGTGGATGTCTCTGACCCCACTCAATATGTTGATTTGGTCAGCGGGTGCAGAATATGCCCCATCAACTAGAAAAAAGAGAAAATACGTAAATGACAGTGATTTTATATGACAGGTAAGATTAGATCTTGACCATTCATCTCTAATATAATCTAGTGGCTGAGATTTCCAAGTACAAACTCACGACAAACAATTGTACGGCTGATATTATTGATGGAAACAAATAAAAACCCAAAACAAACAACCTTACCAAACGTTTTCCCTTCTCTCTCTACCTTAACCTTCTCTCACTAAATCACAGGAAAAAAAATCCGCGAAAAATCCAGAAAAAATTGCGATTCACAGTAAATAGCGCCACAAAATCAATGAATTGGTCTTAATTGATACAAATTGTTCAAGTAATTGATGTACGTCTCTGAAATTTTTCAACTTTTACCACATAATTGATGTATGTACAGGTCAATTTGTACCGTTTTGATTTTAAAGGTTTTCGTTTTTGGTTTTTGTCTTGATTTATAGGGATTTAATGGAAATCGAAGGATCTAGTGTTGTGGTTGATCCTACTGATTCAATTGTTCCAGCTGCTAGTAATGACGTTGCACAGATATCTTTTGAATTAGGTATGAATATATTTTAAATTGATATGACATTATCATTCAAGGTTTGTTTTTGATCGTCTTCTAATTGTTGGAGTCAGTGTATCTAGTGAAGTAATTGTTAAGAATCAGTGATAAATAAAGCAGATGATACATAGTATTGAAGGTTTCTGTTGTTGTTTTCTTAAATTTATTTAATGTATCTAGTAATATAATTCATACTTATTAGTCCTCAGATAAAAAAGCAGATGATAACTTAGCCCTCTTGTTTGTTATGTTTGATTGGTGTATCTGGTAATATAATTGATGCGTGTCAGTTTTAAGATGGCGTATCTGGTAATATAATTGATGCTTTCCAGTTTTAAGACAAATTTAAATGATGAATATGACCTGTTGTCTTCCGAATTTGATTAATGTATCCAACAATCATATATAGGTACCTATATATAAGATGAATTGTACCTTACTGTGCATATATTAAGATAGTATAGTCATTGGGTACATAAAAGGGAAAGGAAAAACTCGGTTGAAACTAGAATGTGGATGCTCAAAGAGTTTAGGAGAGTATATCGGCGACTCGAAAGAACCGTGGTTATGAAACCGTCAGAAAGGAGGGATATGATTGCTAGGAAATTGATGATGCAAAAATATAAGTATTTTGAACCTACTAAAACTATAGGGCATGTCCCTGGTGTCCATGTTGGAGACGAATTTTACTTAAGGGTTGAGTTGATGATAATGGGTTTACACTTTTAGTTGATAAATGGGATTGATTCTATGGTAACTTCTCCGGATGAGACATGGTTGACCCTTTGCCCTTCACTTCAAAAGAATTTGTTGTTGAGTTGTCCAGGGATGTAAAAGAGGTTCAAGCAGGTTTGTGTGACACATTCAGTCTCTAATGGCTGCAACTGAATAAACATAAACTGTCTGGTTTTGTTTGTTTTGCAGTGAATCGAGGAAATTTGAGGTTTCTGTAAAGTTGGCTTCAAGGTTTGATGTCCATCATTTGAAGGAATTTCTCTCCGGGAGAAACACTGAAACATCACAAGATGCCATACAAGTTCTTGATGTTGTCTTTCAAGCTGCGAAGAGTTTAAAAGAGTAATCAAAATTAATTGTACTTGTGTTCTTTCGTTTTCGTTGTATTCTTTTTTACTGAATTTGTGTTTCTTGGCAAACAGGTATGTTATAATTGGAAGATCTTTCTTTTCTGAGGATTTGGGCAAAGGGAATCCGGCAGATGGTATTGAGTTCTGGAGGGGATACTATCAAAATATCCGGCCTACTCAGATGGGACTATCTCTAAACATTGGTATGTTAATCTCTTGGTACACACTTACCAGCTTCTGATTTGCAAAACAATTTCTCAAGGGAATGCGAATTTAAAATATTTTGATGTGTTTTGCAACTATATTTTGTCGTAGATTCATCTGCTCGGCCTTTCTTCAAACCATTATGTGTTACCTCATTCGTGATGGAGAGTGTGAAGTTAAGAGATCTTTCCAGGCCACTTAATGATGCTGCTCGTTTGAAGGTAATTAATATTTAGCTTTGGTATATGGTGGCTATTTATCTAGTTACATTGAAGCTAGAAGTCTAATAGAGCTACTTTTTTCCTTCTCGGGTGAAGAAGGCTTTAAGAGGCATAACTGTGGAAACTAAGCACATGGGCTACAGGAAGTGCTATAAAGTGATCGGGATATCGAACGAACCAGCGAATCAAATTATGTATGTTTGTTTAGCCATTATAACATTTTCACAGTTTTTCTTTTTATTTCCATGAACAGGGGAATTTTACGTAGTCTAATGCATCGGAAAGACAACTGACATTGTATATGTTTGCTTTGTTGCTAGGTTTTCTCTCGGTAATGAAGAGAGCGAATTGTTTGTTGCTCAATATTTCCGAGAAAAGTACAAAATGCAGCTGAAATTCCCTGCTTTGCCATGTATTCAAGTGGGATCGTCCAAAAAGCCTACATACATCCCCATGGAGGTCTGTTTTTTTCTGCTGCGTAACCTTCTTGGAAGAGGTATGTTTGATTCGTGTATCTGGTATTATAATTGATGCGTGTCAGTTTTAAGATGGCGTATCTGGTAATATAATTGATGCTTTCCAGTTTTAAAGCAAATTTAAATGATGAATATGACCTATTGTCTTCCGAATTTGATTAATGTATCCAACAATCATATATAGGGACCTATATATAAGATGAATTGTACCTACTGTGCATATATTACGATAGTTTAGTCATTGGGTACATAAAAGGGAACAGTGTCATACTTTTGTGTGTTGAAATCATAATACGTGTTTCAAGCCACTATTATATCTGCATAATACACATCGTAGCACATAACAAAACTAGAATTTTTAAAAACGTAGCTAGAAGCTAATTAAACGTAACTAGAACACGTTAAAGCGTACTTAGTTGCTAAATAGAACCTTAAGTATATAATAAATTAATGAATCTCACATAATGCCACCAAAATAGTTATTCACCACAAAATTTGTGAACGTGGGGAAGGTTAAATTATTGGCGGTGGTATCAGGTATGTGCGGTGCCTGCCAGTGATTAGCTGGTGTTGGTGGGATGGGCTCTGTGGTAGATAGTGGTTGTAGTGAAGAGTAGAAATAAGTACGGAGTATAGTTTTCCCGCTTCTATCTTTTTAAACCCGTCATATAAGGGAGTTTTGAAAAAACAATATTAATATTAATTAATATTAATAGTTGGGAGTTTTATCATCATGACCATGAGTGACCTGATCGGAAGAGAATTTGTCTTGGGCTAATATTCCCGAATTATTAAATTAATCAACAAAAAGATTACGTTTTTTATTTAATTTAATCAATAAATTGGATTACTTAGTGGTGTCATCTATCTCTTCTCTGTCTATCTTTAATCCCGCTAAAGCTCTGGTTCTACAAGCCTCTAATATTCTTGTGAATATTATATATACGCACACCGTTAGAAAAACTGTATATATACAGATACATATCTTATAAACCGCTGCAATACAAACAGTGTAGTAATGTGCAATCCATGTTGTGGGTGTTGTGGGAGCATAGAGCTGGGTAACATTGGAGTGATTGAGAGATGGGGTTGTTTCGAAACATTTGCTCAACTCGGTTTTCACTGTTTTAACCCTTTTTGTGGTGAATTCCTTGCTGCTATTCTTCCCTCTACCTTCACCTATCTCCCACTTTCCATTCATGCCAATACCAAGGTTCACTTTTTTCCTTTACATTCTCATCTTTGTCATTCTTCATCTCTTTGATTTGGTTTTTCCTCTGATAACTCGAAATTGTAAAAAAAAAAAAAAAGAATATTTGATTGCATTAAGGTACAACCCTGGTATATACGGATTACTAAGATTTGTATTGTCCTTTGAATTTTCACTCAAGTTCGATGTATATTACAGTCTTATTTCACAGGATAATGTCGAAGTAGAAATTGAATGCTCGGTTCAATATCGTGTAGCTACACAGAATGATGATGATGAATATTATGAACTGATGAATCCTGGAGAACAGATTCAGGAATATGTTTTCGATGGTATCCTTAATGATCCCCACTTTTTGTATTGTAGTATGGTTTATGTTTTGCTTCTTTACTCTACTAAATTCTATATGTGTTGTAGTGGTTCGCGATATTGTTCCGAAGATGAATTATACTCAGCCACTTGAAAGAAAATATGAGGTTGCTATATCGCTATCAGAGGAGCTACAGATGGTAATTACTTTTGGGTACTCACGTTTATCTGATTGTTTCCGTTTTTAATGAATCCGAAAACTTGTATTTGTTAATTCAAAACTAATTTGGTCATCGACACAATTTTCATTATCAATAATTTTCAAGTCCGAAATTGCCTCTGTGTTATTAATTCAGTCACGTAGAGTAAGACTCTCTGAATCAGACTCCTTAACCCGTAAAAAATTCCTTTGACCCAGCATTCGCGAGAGCTCTTATAGCATATTAGCATTAGCGTGAGATTGTTGCGGTAGTAGTTTTCTCTGATATAGTTTTTGCAATCATCAGTTTTCCTGTTTTATAGGATTTGAGCTAACGGTCTTCTTTACTGTGGTCAAAACTACTATAGTCAGAGCGGAACTTTATGCAGGAAGTCATGAATTTTCTGTGAAATGTGTTACAGGTTATGGGAGAATATGGGTACAGCTTAGAGAATGCTCTGATAACTAACATTGTGCGCAAAGTGACAGAAGAGGACAACAGACAAGAGAACGAACATTCGGTGAGAACGGTGAGAACGAGTTAACTATATAAAATTTATAAACAAGTCACGTGCAGCTGCCATTTAATCTCAAAGGCAAAACACAAATTATCACCAAACACACCAAATCTCATCCTCGTCCACCATCAGTCATCACCACTAGAGGCCGGCGACACCACGAACAGCAGCCACCACTTGCTAGACAATGCCGACGAGCACCTCGACCACCACCAGACGCCGGCGACTTCTCCTATCACTGTTTCAGTATCTTTCGCTTCACTTTTTCCCCTTATTCCGTCCCTTCCCTTCACTGGTGACCGCCAGACCACAATCGACGGCAAATATTCGTTTCGTCTCCGAGTAATGACTCAATTGACGTCGTGGATTGAATTGTTGTTGTTGGTCGCACGCTAAATCAGGCGAGAGAAAGTGGGTGTACAAATTTGCAGATCGAAAATGGGTATGATGGTTGTATTCACTCAACAACCTTCCGTCTTTGAGATTTTCTCGTATCGCCTATTTCAATTTAACTACTCTAATTTTTGATGTATCTCACCACTATTTTAATGTATCTAAACATAGATACGCAAAATTACTTACTAGGTACACTAAAATTGCTTTGAGATACATCATTGTAAGCAATAGATACACTAAATTACTACAGAGTATTAGATTAATATAATGTGTCTTGACAATGGCGTTTCCTTTCTCGAAGCTGTTGTTGGTACACCCTCCCCCATTTCTTCATTTTTTTTGTTTGTTATTAATCACTATTTGATCTTATCATATCCTGTTAAAAGATTGATTGTTTATTTTTTTGGATTTCGCCGTTTCGGGTTATACTGCATGGTTTAATTGAGGGCGTAGGTATTGATGGAGTAATGGGTTAAGTTAATTGATGAATTTTGTGGGATTGAATTGTGTTAGTTTACATTAGCAGTTTGGTATGGGCGTGGAAGAGAAGTGATCGAACTGCCGACGGTGACAAAACGACGTTCTGTGACGGAGCTCAGTGTAGTAGATACAATAAAAATGCTTGGAAACACATCAATTTAGAAACGATATACACTAAGCATATTGCCGACAATAAAACAGGACCACATGAACCGTTCTTGCCCTTCTCCCTGGGTTCTGGAAGCGGCTAAGTTACCCAACATAATTCACACAATAAAAACAGACAAGATGATTCGAATGCCATGGATGATGCACCACCATTTTGTGGACACGCCGTCTCAATTGCTCGGCATATTACTCACCATGAAAATAGACAAGATGATTCGAATGTCATGGATGAACCACCATTGCCCCCGTTCCTTGGCCACGCCTCAATTGTTGGGCATGTTGGTCATGAGAGAAATAGAAACGATGATTTGAATCCCATGAATGAACCACCCTTGCCCCCTTTCTCATGGTTCGGTTAATGTACTCGACTTATTGTCCATAAGAAACTCTGGCAGGCTAATGGAAACTGGTTATTACAACCTTGGGAATTTAGTGCTTGGTATGACTTCTGTTTGATCAGAGAGGCATTTGCACATTTACACGAAAGACGGGTTTTCGTCTTATTTTGTTTTCGTCGAGAGCTGTTTTATTAAATAAGTTCAAGAGTAAAATTATTCTTCTGAGTTAATAGTGGACTACAGTTTGTATCAGAAGATACATTCAGGGAAATGCTATAGCCCAGAGTCAATAGAATAATCCAACATTTCATTGATCAGTGGAGTAAAATCTGACCTACAACAAAGAACCACCGTTTGAATGCAGTAAAATCTGGTCACGGAAAAGTATATGTCGGGTTTCATGTATCACTTTTTGCAACTTTGGTTTGGAAATGGTGCACCTATAGTTTACTGGAGTCTAAAATTGTGGTTTTATATATCATAAATAAATATAATTAGGGTGTATTCGTTTTTAGATACATTAAAAATATTATTAGATACTTTAATTATGTTGTTAAATACATCAACCGTAATTTGGAAATAAGCGTATCTAGAACAAAAAAAAATGTATCTACATTGTTATAAAATGTATCTAGAATTTATGTAAAAGTGTACCTATAATGATAAAAAATGTATCCGAGATTTGATAAAAAGTGTATATGTGATGTATTTTAATGTATATACTATCATAGATACGTTTTTTACCTGAATTCTAGATACATTTTATAATAGTGTAAATACAGTTTTTTCCATTCTAGATACATTTTCCTTCACATATGATACAAAAAGTACAAACTATTTAGATACGTAAATTATTATTCTAGATACGTAAAATATTATTCTAGATACACGTGTATAACGATTAACGATACTAGAATATACAAAAAGCAGACCAAATTACAAAATTACAAATTCAATAAAAAAAATCCCAAATTACAAAACCTAATTTACCAAAAATCAAATTAATAACCACCATGATATGACTACCACCGCACCATCACCTGCGACAAGTTCCGGCGTCGATAAACCATGCCCTACTCTCGTCTGAACCATTCCACGATCTCGGATTCCAGGTTAATTGACGAGGTCATCCCTAAGTTTTGGCCTGACGTAGGCGCATCCACAGCGACGAAGAGGAAGAGTGTTCAGCGACGGGTCGCCGTCGTTGATTATTTGTGGTCGTGGATTGAGGAGAGGACAGTGATGATGGTTGCAATGAGAAAGAAGAGAAACGACGGTAGAGCGATAGAGAAAACGTGATAAGAGAAAAAGAGACAGGGACACAATTGTTCGCCGGCGTCGATTGAGGTCATTGTTGGGAGACGGAACGAGTATTTGCCGGCGACCATGGATGAAGGGCGTTCATGATGAGTACGAGTTTAAGCTTTTGTGATTAACAATGGTGAATTTGGGCTGCTGCTTAATTATGGAGAAGGAGATGGTAGTATGTGTGCTTAGTTGTTCTCGTTAACAATGGTAAATTAAGAGGAAATGAGATTGTCAATATGTGATTGGAGTTGTATTTATACAAAATAGTCGGGAGGTAATAGGGGGAATTCTAACAGGGGAGTATTAATTAAATTTGTAGATTTAATATCAACCACTGATTTTACTCCCATCTAAGGGATGAGAGTCGTTCTCACCGTTCTCACCGAGTGGTCGTTCTCACCGGATCCTAAATATATATATATATATATATATATATATATATATATAGAATTGGGTTCAAATGAGTCCCCTTCCCTTAAGTGAGTCCATAAGTCCAATTCTTAGCCCTTAGATCTTAAGAAATGAATGGCTGAGATTTTAAGCACACATCCACTTCCTCATGCAACATTAATCATGCAATTTTACCCAATTCCCCACGTTAACACTTTTTCAATTTTCTAAAATTCATTTTCAGAAAAAAAAACGTTTGTTTCTCTCATCTCTCTCATTTTTCGCGGTTCATTCTTCTCCCTCTGTCTCTTCAGCTACCTAATGTTACTCAACTTCTTCATCATTTTCTACCCATTTTCCAGAAAATCAACTTGATATTCTTCATTTTTTATCGCAAATCAATCATCTTTCGCATCCTTCGGGTATTTTTCTCTTTATCCTCATTTTACTTCACTTTTCCATAAAATCAATTTGCTTAGTATCAAATCGCAATCGATTGTTAGTTTTTTCACCTTCAATAATTATCTGCTTATTATAAAGTTTACCTTTGTATTTTTTTAACCATTATTTATACCCATTTCATATAATTATGAGTATGAAACTGCCATGATCTATTTGTGTAACTGTATCAATTTTGATAACCTCAATTAATCGGTCAAATTAGGGTTTTGATTGCTCTTTGTATTTGTAATTTGTGTAGTGGAAAGTTTAACCCTAATCAGTTCATCATGTTGAGTGCCCTTACATCAAACGGGTTCCTTTTTTTGCATTGGAATGTTTATGAAACTTCAATGATCTATTTCTGTAACTTTAGCAATTTTGATGACTTCAATTAATCTTGCAATGTTGATTTTGAGTGCTTTGTCTATCTTTAATTTTTGAATTGCAATCTTGCAATGTTGATTTTTTGAGTGCTTTGTCTATCTTTAACTTTAGTATTTTATGCAGTGTGTAACATTTTCCCTAATTATAACTTTAATTTGTTGATTATGTAACTGCAATGATATATTTTTTTAACTATTTCAATTTTAATTTCAATTAAGCATTCAATTAATGTATGCTTCATTGTATATTGTATATAAGACTCTGGATTATGAATGTTGCTTTTGCTGGTAAAGATGAAATTGTGAAGCCTGTTGCTGATTCAGCTCCATCGACAATAGAACCTGTTGCTGATTCAAAATCCTCGATAGTCATACCTGTTGCTAATTCTACCCCCTCGATAGTTGTTAAATGCAAGTGTCACAAGCTTTTGAAATTGATTTCAGAGCTGAATGATAGGCAGCGAGAAGCATTGAAGAGAATTGGGTTTGAGGGGCTGCTCGAGATGAGGCTCAAAAAGTTCCCTGTTGAACATGTACGGCTTTTTTATGATGCTTTTAACGATGGCAGCTATGTGTTTAGGCCCGCTGACTTTCAATTAAAAGAGTTCCTGTTGACTAAGCATGATGTACATGATTGCTTCATGTTACCTCTCGGTCCTAAGGAACTCCAACTAGTACCTACTGGTCGTAAGAAGGAGGCGGATGAGCTTGTAATTAAGCAACTGAAGGATCGGTGGAGGAAGAAATACGGAGTGACAAAAAGTGCTGATCCTATTCCCTTAGGGAAGATATTAAAAGATATTGAGGCAGATGAAGAGGGGGGAGACACATTCTGCAGGTTGTTTGTGTTATTCAGTATGGGGACATTCTTAGCCCCTACAACAAACGGGTTTGACATGAAGCTTCTATCGGCAGTTGAAGACGTAAGTCTCATTAATCAATTTGATTGGTGTTCATATGTGTTAGATAGTATGGTTCTTCTTTGGTCTCGAATCTCGGAAACCCATCACGTGCTTTGCGTTTGTATCCCTTTTCTTATGATTGCATATTTCCGAGGTTTGACTTTCGTGGTAAAGTTTTAAGTCATGACCTCCCATTGATAAAACATTGGGATGACCAGAGTATTACCGAGAGGTTAGACGGCGGCCGATTGGTGGGTCTTTGGGCGTCGAAATTTTCAATCGTGATTTATCCCCGATGCCTTCAACCTTCCTATAAGCCAAATCGGATCATTGGTACCGATACCCCTCAATTATTATTGCCGTCTCACGTCGGACATACCTTCCGATATGAAGTTCATTCAGATTCAACTACCTTCTGGTGTTGAGGATGACAAGGAATTGCGAGCTAGAGCCGTGGATGTAAGTCAATATTTTCTTTTCTTATTCTGTCTAAATATTCTTTTTTAATTGGACTTGTGTAGATAATAACTTGAAGCTTTTATACAATTTGTGAATTAAAGTTTCGTGCAAGATGGTTAAAGTTACAAACCATAAATTTGAATTGGGAAAAATTTAGATAACATGTTTTTTTATTGATAGTTGGTATCATGTGTTGCATCTGTAGGATGTGCATGAGCTCTATTTAAAGATGCAATGAACGCAATTGTCTTCCATGCATGGTACTCGGACTTGACCTCAAGGATTAGACGTCTAACCACTCCACAGACCTATCCAACTTTCTTTGTCCCGTCACAATCCACACAAGCATTCTTTGAATCTGATTCACTTCATCAACATGTTGCTCAAGTAGCTGATCTATCACATCGAATGAAAGATTTGGTGGATAAAGCACCCGTTTTTCAGGAAGCACCAGTGAGCAGTCAAAATAGTAAGGAAGATGATTTCCGAAATATTCAGCAAGCTGGTGACGGTTCCTTTGATTCAGCTGGAAAGAAAGATAATCAACTGGATGTTTCGCTGAATGAAGATTCATCATTCCTTAATTTGGGGACAAATGATTTCTATACTACCCAGGAAGTTAATGAGATATACGGGCCGGAGGAAAGGGTTGTTGAGGAGGTACATTTATCTGCTGATGAGGTCCCTGGAAACTATTCACCACATAATTTTATCAACAAAAATACTTCTTCCGTCGTTGAAAATAATGAGACCGTAGATAAGGTGCTGGTACAAGTGGCTGTTACGGAAGCACTTGATGGCCCTGCTGTTAAAAAAGGAGAGGTTCTTCACGAGTCTATTACCCAAATGATTGGGTCCGCTCAGGTTTATTCTACTGCTGAAGTACATTCGGTTTTACGAGATCTGCGAGAGTCAAAAATTGATGTCGAGGCGTTATCTGGAGGGGATATGGTGGCAGGGGTTGAGCAAGGAAATAGTGCATCTCGTTCAATTTACGTTCCGCAAACTGACAGTGAACACCATCCTTTTTTACTTCACTCAAAAACCTAGCTGTCATGTATTGGCTGTTGTCCCTGAAAACCTCGGCTGCTCTATTGACTGCGGGTCACCTAATCCAGAACAACTATTAGTGTCAGAGATAATGTGCCGCAACAAGAGACTGTTCACTGCGGTTTTTAGCAAGAGGAAGGACGTAATGGATTACGTCTTTTATAAGTCCGACAACTATAGCAAAACGTAAGTGACTTCAAAAGCTAGATAATAGGTTGAATAAGTTTAATTTATTGTTCACTTCATCCATTATAGGGAAATGAATTTGACATCCATATTTCTATTTTTTTTAGGGAACAACTTGTGTCTTACAGCAACTGTTACTGCATTACAAGGGAGGACATGGCATCTTTGTACCCTGGGGTGCAAATCACGAATAATGTGATCGATTGTTGGTCTATACTACTCAACCACATCAGAAATGAGAACACTGCACCAGTCTCCACTTCCCGTTGTTGGTTTGGTCTTAGCCACATTGTATGTGCCCATTTATTTATCGCTTTGGTTTTACATTATTATTCATAATATGTCATTGTAATCCATATTCTTGGACAGGGTCCTGTGGTTGAAATTTGGAATGCCAAAAAAAAAGGTGAAGTTTTGGATCTTAGTAAAGACATATTCACTGCATGGGACATGTGGGTTGAAGAGTGTCGATCTCCCTTTCATCTTGACTCTAATCTGGTATATGTTACCTACTTGTTTCATTGTATAACTGATAACACTTAAAGTAGCAGCTTTTAAATGGATTGTAGTGTGTTTTTGTGATCGAACATCTTATAATACTCGTCTTTTTGCGATCACAGGTCTTTGTTCCGGTTTTAGCCGGCGAACATTACAGTTGCGCATGCATAAATTTTCTATCACAGTAGGTTGAATACCTTGATAACCGTTCCTATGGTGAAGATTTTGACATTTTGCCTTACGTAGGCGTGGCACGTATCTCTGTAAGTCAATACATTTTAAAGTTACTAATTCATAGTTTGAAATGGAATTAGGTTTTATTATGAAAGTTTTACAATTTGTGAATTCAAGTCTCGTACAAGATGGTTAAAGTTACAAACCATAAATTTGATGTGGGAAAAAATTGGACATTAAAGTTTCAGAATTAGTAAATTGAAGTTTGAGAAAACATTCTTAAAGTTACCAATATGTGGACAGAAATAAAGTTATGAAAGTAGTATAATAAAGTTTCAGAAAGTTGTGCTAAAGTTTCTAGAAAAAAAAGTGTAGTACAAAAACAACTAAGTATTAAAGTTGCGGAGGTAGTGAATTGAAGTTTTACAAAACAGTGTTAAAGTTACACTTTATGGTAAAAAGTTTTGAGCATTAAAGTTTTGTAATTTGTGAATTAAAGTTTCGTAATTTGGAGTACAAAAGCAAGTAAGTATTAAACTTGCACAGATAGTAAACTGAAGTTTTATAAAACAGTACTGAAGTTACACTTTATTGAAAAAGTTTGATCATTAAAGTTTTCCAATCTGCGAATTAAAGTTTTATAATTTTTGGTTAAAGTTACCAATTGAATACTTGAAGTTACACTTTATTTGGTCACTGTAAGCATGTAATTCGAAACTTTGTGACTGAGGAGTTTAAAATACTGACAGGCTAATGAAATGGGCAAGTATATGGTGCATAAAGGGTTAAGCAAAGGGTCCAAAGTTAGCGAGTTTAAACTCGTTAACGTTATCTTTAGATGGCAAGGCCTAGGATACTCTGCCAATAATTGTGGTACGTATACGATGATTCACATGCTGCTATATAATGGTGTGCCCTTTGATTGCGGGTTAGGCACCATGGATGCCATGAATTTGTACAGAGCGGAAATTGCTGCCACCCTTGTATTAAGTGACCTTAACAAGTCAAGGGAACAAGTGTTATCAGGGGTGAAGTCCTTCAGAGATGATGAAAGTATTTCGTGTGCGGCGCCTGAACGTATAGATTCTTTCAAAACCCCTCGCACTAAAAGGAATGCTGATTCTAGCATACAGACTGAATCCGCTAAGCGTCCTTGTCCTAATAAAACTGACTCAAGTAATGCTGAAACTAAATCCTCTTATTCAAATTCCGCGGCCAGTGCAAATCTATCTGCTTTAAAGAGTCGTCCTCGGGGGAAGGGGGATGGTCTTGGGTGCTCCCTTGATTGTGGTGTTGCTGATTTAAGCACCCTTGTTATTTCGAAGACTCTGCGAAGCAACCAATTATTACTGAAAGATGTGCCGAATAGAAGAAAGCATGTTGCAGACTACTGCTTCCTGGACGACAACAACTTGGACCCTAGGCAAGCCGAAGTTCTCGATCTAACCAAGCTTTTTTACTTGATTATGTAAGCTGTATCGGTCAACTAATATATTATCATTGTAGGGAACACCTAGCAGATTATGGGCGTAATGCCATGCTATGTCGGGATGACATAATGTCAATGCTTCCGGAATCAAAAATGTCAACAAGAGTAATTGAATCTTTGGTCCAAGTGTTGAATCGGATAGAGTCAGAGGACAATGAGGTTGCAAGGATGGCTTTCCTCGGTTTACGTCATACTGTATGCATCTTATATCTACTTATAACACGATATTTAGATGTTTTACATGACACGGCCATTGTAACTTCATCGTTTTTAATATAAAATTCAAAGCTGTACTTTGAAATATCTGTAGTCTAGTGCAATGAGCGATTATGATAACCTTTACCATAACCATAATCTCTGAGTTGTACCATTAATTTGATGCGGGACGTGGTAATGAGAGACTCTTTGGACAGCCAAAACGAGGGAACGCCTAATGATAACCAGTACGATAACCTTTACCATATATGGAATTTGTTCATAAATGACTGTGGGGAGACGTTTAACTTGGAGGCAAACTACATTTTCGTACCGGTTAATGTCGACGATCATTTTGCTTGCATATGTATCAACTTCAACTCAAATACTGTCGATGTACTTGACAATGTCTTTTATACTGATACTACAAAGTCAGACATATTCAAGGTGTCTCGTATAATTGTAAGTTTCCTTCTCTTTTCTCTATTTAAATTTAGATGACCTAATTTCTAATTTAATTTACGAGTACTTTGAAATATTTGTAGACTAGTGCAATGAGCGATTACTTGGAATCAAGAAAAGTGTCCGGAGCACAGAAGGTTGCAACTTTTGACCACCGTCAGGTTGTATTTACATGGCAGTCTCCGAGGCCAAATTCTCTTGAGTCCGGCTTATTCACCATGATGCATATGTTATTCTACGAGGGTTCCCCATTCGAGCACGGAGACCTTGTGCGGAAGGTTAACAGGCGCTATCTGGTTATCCAACTTGCAGCTACCCTTGTCCTAGCTGATATGAACAAAATCCGAAAAGAAGTTTTGCGGAGGTGGACAAATTTGTTGCGGAAAAAGAAAGCTTATGGAAAATTGTATATGCTAGGCGTAAGATTGCGAAGATTATGCCTACAAATTAAAAATAACATGTATTCGTCTCTCTTTTGATATGTAACTAGTCTTGAATGATAATTCATGACTTTTGAATATTCCGGATGATAAGGCTATTTAAGTTTCGTAACTTTAACCATGTTTTCTGAAACTCCAATTCAGTGCCCGTGTAACTTTATTACTCATCTTGTTTTTTTTCCAACAGAATTTCTATTGGTAATTTTAACCCTATTTTACGAAACATTGGTTCGGTGCTCAAGTAACTGTAATACTCAAAATATTTGATCACATCAAATTTTCACTTGTTAACTTTAACACCAAATCACAAAACTTTAATTCACTGATTATGAAACTTTAGTTCTCGTCAACTTTAACAACAAATTACGCAACTTTAATTCACTGACTCCAAAACTTTAGTGATCAAGCTTTTTTCTGCAAAAATTGAAACTTTAATACCATTTTCTGAAACTTCAATTCACAAATACTGATACTTTAATATTTACTTTTTTTGTACTCCAATTTTTTATTTTCGTGAACTTTAACAACAAATTACGCAACTTTAATTCACTGACTACAAAACTTTAATGATCAAACTTTTTTCGACAGAAATTGAAACTTTAATACCATTTTCTGAAACTTCAATTCACAAATACTGAAACTTTAATACTTACTTTTTTTGTACTCCAATTTTTTATTTTCTTAAACTTTAACAACAAATTACGCAACTTAAATTCACTGACTACAAAACTTTTATGATCAAACTTTTTTCGACAGAAATTGAAACTTTAATACCATTTTCTGAAACTTCAAGTTACAAATTCTGAAACTTTAAAATTTTTCTTTTTTTGTACTCCAATCTTAAATTTTCGTACACTTTAACAACAAATTACCAAACTTTAATTCACTGACTACAAAACTTTAGTGATCAAACTTTTTTCGACAGAAATTGAAACTTTAATACCATTTTCTGAAACTTCAATTCACAAATTCTGAAACTTTAATATTTTTCTTTTTTGTACTCCAGTTTTAAATTTTCGTAAACTTTAACAACAAATTATAAAACTTTAATTCAATGATTACAAAACTTTAATGATCAACCTTTTTACGACAGAAATTGAAACTTTAATACCATTTTCTGAAACTTCAATTCACAAATACTGAAACTTTAATACTTATTTTTTTGTACTAAATTTCTTATTTTCGTAAACTTTACCAACAAATGACGCAACTTTAATTCACTGACTACAAAACTTTAGTGATCAAACTTTTTGCGACAGAAATTGAAACTTTAATACCATTTTCTGAAACTTCAATTCACAAATTCTGAAACTTTAATATTTTTCTTTTTTGTACTCCAGTTTTAAATTTTCGTAAACTTTAACAACAAATTATAAAACTTTAATTCAATGATTACAAAACTTTAATGATCAAACTTTTTACGACAGAAATTGAAACTTTAATACCATTTTCTGAAACTTCAATTCACAAATACTGAAACTTTAATACTTATTTTTTTGTACTAAATTTCTTATTTTCGTAAACTTTACCAACAAATGACGCAACTTTAATTCACTGACTACAAAACTTTAGTGATCAAACTTTTTGCGACAGAAATTGAAACTTTAATACCATTTTCTGAAACTTCAATTCACAAATTCTGAAACTTTAATATTTTTCTTTTTTTGTACTCCAGTTTTAAATTTTCGTACACTTTAACAACAAATTACGAAACTTTAATTCATTGATTACAAAACTTTAATGATCAAAATATTTTCGACAGAAATTGAAACTTTAATACTATTTTCTGAAGCTTCAATTCACAAATACTGAAACTTTAATACTTACTTTTTTGGTACTCCAATTTTTTATTTTCTTAAACTTTAACAACAAATTACGCAACTTTAATTCACTGACTACAAAACTTTAGTGATCAACCTTTTTTCGACAGAAATTGAAACTTTAATACCATTTTCTGAAACTTCAAGTCACAAATTCTGAAACTTTAATATTTTTCTTTTTTTGTAATCCAGTCTTAAATTTTTGTACACTTTAAAAACAAATAACCAAACTTTAATTCACTGATTACAAAACTTTAGTACTGTTTCCTGAAACTACAATATACTGTTTTCTGAAATTTCAATTAACAAATTTAGTCACTTTAAATCAAAGTATTTCTTAACCTCCCACAAAATATAATAAAACCTTCAGACTACAAACGTTAAATGCAAAAGATACATTTAAACAGTACTGAAATGTTTTCCAACTCCTAAGCCATAAAAATCAATTAAACAGTACTGAAATATTTTCCAACTCCTAAGCCATAAAAATCTATTCGTCTGATGCATCCTCTTCTTCCCCCTCCTCTTTCTCCTCTTCGTCCTCTTCGTCCTCCTCCTCCTCCTGTTCTTCTTCACTTGATTCTTGCAATTGTGGTGGACTCTCTGCAAACGGGTTGGGCAGTTCCTCTTGTCGTGGTGCCCCATTTGCTTGCAATTATTGCACATCCGTTTCGGC
This sequence comes from Silene latifolia, assembly GCF_048544455.1. NCBI lineage: Eukaryota > Viridiplantae > Streptophyta > Magnoliopsida > Caryophyllales > Caryophyllaceae > Silene > Silene latifolia. Next base: position 49,724,457 of record NC_133535.1, on the reverse strand, counting down.
TTACTTGCAATTGCAATCGCCTTCGACTTCCTAGACAATAACCTTTTCCCACTACCCTTATTTTTCGAATACTTAGGTGGTAGTATAGTGATCTCCTTAGTTGCTTTACAGCCAAGTAATTTTTCCATTTCTTCTTTTTACTCGGTTCCTGTTCGATAATAATAGCTTTTCCCGAAAGTCTCTAATTAGTTTTGAAAGGCTCTCAACATCTCCCTTATCTCTGCCACCAAGTAATCCAACGGTCTCATAAACTTCTGACCACAGTTTCGTCATCTCAAGCTGTTTTGCGTCGATGATATCCATGTCCACAATTTCCTCCCCGTCATAAACGCACTCAGTTCCCCTCACAGCATCTTTCGTCCATCTCCTGGCAACTGCATATTCCGGAATTATTTTTACACTATTGCTTGAATAAATCCAAATTATATGTCTGCATAGCAGTCCCCTACGCTCAAACAGTCTACACGTACATCTCGCCTCGAGTGTACCTGTGTTATCATAAAAAAAAAAAAATTAACTTTACGTTCACGGTTTATAACTTTATTAATTCGAAGGAAACATGGATACAACCAACATTAACATAGTTTCTAACAAACAAAAAAATTTAACTTTAAGTGCACTGTTTACAACTTTATAATTTCAAAAACTGTATCAGTAGGTGAATAATGAACATTAACATGGTTTTACACTTTTTTACACTTTTAGCAAACTTTATAATTTACAGAGTTACACTTTATTACTTGTTGATAAAATAAACTCCAAACACAATCATACCTGGGTTAAACTGAACTTCAAAATTACGGCTTCTCTCTGCATCCATCACGGTACTGACCTCTAAGTTACCCAATACCACAAAACCCTTGCAACTACATGTATCAGTGGAGTACTTCACCTCCTTTTGAAACTCCTCAAACACGTCATGTGTGTAAACCCTTGCCCCGTCACTCTCTATTGCCAACTTAGTAGACAGTTTAGGGTTTGATTGTCGGTTTTCGTTGTCAAGTCTCTTTGTATTGTGTCTTTGTTGTTCCATAGCACTTTCAAAGCGCATCCAAAACTCTACCAAAGTACCAGATTTGTACTCAAACCGCTTAAAAAAACTGTTCTCACTCTCTGACCTCTGCGTCGTCCTCATTACAGCGCCCATATTCAAGTCCTTACAATGGGCCATCACCCACTGCTTCCTTATAGAGTAGCAGTCAACAAACCACTCAACATCACCAACTATATGTTGATCCATTATTTCTAACCACTTACCATCAAACTCCTCCGCTTCAAGATCCTCGTCCCATATGATAGCATTTAATTTCTTCAAGAAATCCTGGTAATCAGCTCGCGAGCTACCATACTTAGTAGGCACCTTATTCATAATATGCCACATACAAAACCTATGTCTTGCTGTCTTGAAAACAAGGGGAAAAGCTTTCATAATTCCCGGATCCTGATCGGTTATTAAATACTCTGGTTCCTTACCCCCCATTGCAATGAGAAACCTATCAAATACCCACTTAAACGATTCATGATTTTCTTTTGCAATAATTGCGCAACAAAAGGTTACGGATCGTTTATGGTTGTCAACACCAGTGAATGGGGTGAAAACCATTGAGTACTTGTTTGTCGAGTAGGTAGGGTCATAAGAAACAGCATCACCAAAGGCGGCATAGTTCCTCCTAGCAATACCATCAGCCCAAATTGCCCTACGCAGGCTACCATCTGAGTCCACATCATAGTCGAAGTAAAAACCTGGCTGAGTTTCTGCCATGCTCTTAAAACGATCAATAAAAAGCTGTCCATCCCTCTCGTGAACGAAACACTTAATGTGTCTTTGGAAATTCTTGAAGTCATTCAAACTAGCTCCAATATTCTAAAAACCCTTAACAAGCTCCTTACACATTCTGTAAGTCTTTGTTGCTCCAATATTTAGCTACAAAGACAACCAAAAAAACGAAATTTTAAAAATTGTGAGTTTAACAGTTTACTAGAAGAGTTCATTATAACAACAACGAACATTTACAAAACTTCACATAAATGTACTACGAATTACTACTATACGCATTCAGTTTGAAGCTTACTCTCAGTATATTCATCACTTTAACAAAGAAGCGGAAAGATAAAAACTAATTTTAATTCATCACTGTAACAAAGAAACCATGTCCTAGCTGAAACTTTAACAATAAATTACGGAACTTTAATTCACTGCCTACAAAACTTTAATGACCAAACTTCTTTCGACAGAAATTGTAACTTTAATACCATTTTCTGAAACATCAATTCACAAATTCTGAAACTTTAATATTTTCCTTTTTTTGTACTCCAGTTTTAAATTTCCGTACACTTTAACAACAAATTACGAAACTATAATCCACTGATTACAAAACTTTAATGATCAAACCTTTTCCACAGAAAGTGTAATTTTAATACTGTTTTCTGAAACTTCAATTCACTAATTGTGAAGCTTTATCTCAGTATATTCATCACTTTAACACCAAGACTGCATAAGAACATCAACAAACATTTAAAGATGTATAAATAATTTCAGTTTACTCACCCTTGAATTTGCGACAATCAAACCCATGTGAAACTTCGAAATGTTTTTCGATAACTTCTGAAACTCTCTATCTTTGACAGATACAAGCTCATGATTAAGCCCCTCGTGAAATTGGTCTACTAATAAGACACCTTTCTTAAAAAATAACCTAATTCTAGCCTTGCACCCCATTCTCTTTAACTTAGTTCTCCTTTCCTGCTTCACCTCATTCCCCTCATTACTTATGTTCTCCTTAATTGTTGGAGTGAAACCTTCCCTGTTACACACCAGAAGCTTCGATTTTATAGTGCCATCACGCCACTTCTTTGTCGTGTACTTACGCACATCAAATCCAGTAACAAGTGCGTACACATTATAAAAAGTAATAGCTTCCTCAATGTCCCCAAACTGCATTCCGACATACGGTGTAAAAACATCTTCCACCTGCCTACAGAATTCCTCCTCTGTAACAGGTGCTTTTGGTGTACCATCATCTGTCACTGAACAATATCAAACAATAAACTAACTTAAATAGGATTTCTGGAACTTTGATTCTGTACTTTCATACTTTTACAATCAGTTTGTAATTTATAACTTTAATAATATTGTACAAAACTTCAACTCTCTACTTCTGAAACTTTAATACTACTCTTTTTTCCAGATCAGACTAGAATTCAGTTAACATGAATTAGTAACTTTAACTCAAACTACTAAAACTTTAATTCACTTTTGATGAAACTTTAATACCTAAACTTAATCACACTTTAATAATCAAACCTGAAATTTTCTCAAACGCCCAAAATATGTAATTCTGACGGGAATTTTTGAAACCTTAAAATACAAAAACTGAAACTTTGTGATTTAGTTACTTCAACTGTGATTAGTGAAACTGTAATACATAAAAAATGAAACTTTATTACAATCTACAACTACACTTTAATAAAAAAACAGAAAACACAAAAATCAACGCCTAACTCAATCTTTCCAACTGTAATTCCTCAGACCAAAAACTTCAACAACATCACAAATTGTTGCAGACAACAACCGTACAACCTACTTTCAAGTGCCTACAATGATCATTAACGAAATCCTATATTACATTACAATAAGAATCTTCAACAAAGAAGCGGAAAGATAAAAACTAATTTACTAAAAAAAATACAGAGAATAAAAAACACATACAAATTTAGATCAACTGCTTCAACTGTATCTTCAAAAAACAAAGTAAAGAAAAAAAAATTAAACAAAGAAGCGGAAAGATAAAAACTAACTTACCATTCTCCACTGCTACAATATCCATACAAGACATGTTGATGAAGAAAATAAAGGATATGATTATGTTACTGATAAGTTGTTGTTCAACGAAGCCGAGACAGGATTAGGAACAAACGGTGTGCTTGAGAAAACAAAAGGTGAAATCAAAAGGAATAAGATGGAACAGTTTGCACGAATGAATGTGAAAAAAAAAGGAAGAAGAAAGGGTTTGCACGAATGAAGATGAAATCAAAAGGAAGAAGAAAGGGTTTAAGTTGTTATGCGTGAGAAAATAAAATAAAGTGATGACAGTTGTAATTATGATTGCAACGTAATCAGTCTTGGTAGAATAAAAAGTGTGCTCTATCTAATTAATTTTTCTTTTTTATATTTTTTTGTACTAAAGAGCCTCTTAATCTCATCCATTGATTTTTCCTAATCCAATGGCTAACAAAAGGACTTAGGGACTTATATTTGGGGGTGGACTCATTAGAACTCCCCTATATATATATATATATATATATATATATATATATATATATATATATATATATATATATATAGAGAGAGAGAGAGAGAGAGAGAGAGAGAGAGAGAGAGAGAGAGAGAGAGAGAGAGAGAGAGAGATCATGTAAGTCCATCATATACATATAAGTCCATAAGTTCTATTAAGGGCTCTTGTTTGGTGAAGATGGATGGCCAAGATTAGGGCTGTTCAACGGTCCAGAACCAGACCGACCCGGATCAACCCACAGATTAATGGCTAATCTCACCATCTCTCTCCTCCCTCACTAATCCACCCTAATTAATCACTAACTTACTATATATTTGTTTTCCACTCACCCATTTCTCTCTCATCTTACACATTTCACTCCTCTTTTCTCTCAAACTCTCAATAAAAAAAAAACCCAAATAAATAAAAAAACCCAAAAAATCCAAATAAATAAAAACCCAAAAATCCAAATAAAAAAAACTCAAAAAAATCAAAAACCCAAAAAAATCAAAAATACAAAAAAATCAAAAACTTCTCTTCCTCATACACCACCACCACACCCGACACCACCCACCGTCCCACCATCGCTACAAACCAGTAATGTCTTTTTTTTTTTTTTTTTTTTTTTTTCAGATTGTGGGTCTCTTTTTTATCGTCTTTTTTTTTCTAGATTTTGTGTTAAATTTGATGTTTGGAGTTGTTTTATTTATATTTGTTATTATTAATCTTAGATATATTAAAGTTATTATAATTCATATTTTGACATTTTAAATATCGTCTTATTTTTTATTTTTTCAAATCTCGTCTCGTTAAAATTCGTCTGGTTATATAAATTTTGAAGTTTTAGTATTTAAATTTCAATGTGTATTTATTTATTTTCTTAAATTTCAATGCGTATAACTTCAATGTCTTGTTTTATAAATTATTTAAAATCTCGTCTTGTTATATAAAATTTTCAGATTTAGTATTTAAATTTCAATGTGTATAAGTTTACTGACATTATACATAACTTCAATTCACATTATGTATAACTTCAATGACATTATGTGCAACTTCAATTTGATTATGTGTAACTTCAATCCACATTATGTATAACTTCAATGGTATTATGTGCAACTTCAATGTACATTATGTGCAAATTCAATGTCATTATATATAACTTCACTGACATTATGTATAACTTCAATCCACATTATGTGCAACTTCGATGACATTGTGTGCAACTTCACTGATATTATGTGCAACTTCAGTGGGCTTTAGTGACATTAACTTCAATCTCATCTTGTTATTGTGTTGGTTTCAAATCTGAATTTATATTTTGGACTAAAGTTACACGATTTTGGCCTAAAGTTATACAAAAAAGGACTAAAGTTACATTATTATACACCAAAGTTATAATATTAAGGACTAAAGTTACACTCTTAAAGCACTAGAGTTACATGATTTTGAATATATAAATTTAATTTGTATAATTTTAAGTCAAGATTGTGTAACTTAGTCCATATTTGTATAACTTTAGTCCAAATTTGTATAACTTTTGTAATTTACAGGTAAAACTTTATTTCTTGAGAGTGAATTTTATTAAATAACTCTAGTCCATATTTGTATAACTTTTAACTTTTAGTCCAAATAACTCTAGTCCATAAACTTACACTATTTAGTCCAAAATTTTGCAACTTTAGTCAAAAAAAAAAAAGAGAAGTGAGAAGAATAAGAGATTTAATATTTTAAGGGTATAACTTTAATCCTTAATGATATAACTTTTGTCCTAAATAATGTAACTTTAATGTTTAAAGGGTATAACTTTAGTCATAATTAGTGCAACTTTCATCACAAGTAGTGTAACTTTAGTCATATAGCCCAAGTTTATGTAACTTTAATGTTTGAAGTGTATAACTTTAGTCGTAAGTAGTGTAACTTTAGTAGCAGATAGTATAACTTTAGTTGTATTCACATATAATTTTGAAAATTCAAAATAAAAAAAGTTAACAAATGTAAATTGTAAACAAAAATTATAAAGTATAAAAAACCGTAAATCTCACCAATACTAGATCTAAAATAAAAAAAAAACCGGAAAAAAAAATTTAAAATAAAATAAAATTGAGAAGAAGAAAACTAGACCTGAAAACTAATAACAAAAGCAAAAAAGGAACAAAAAAAGAATCGAAAATAACTTAAATCCATAATAACAAAAACCCGTTAATCTAACAAAAAAAACGGTAAATCTAAGAAAAAAACCAAAAAACCAAAAAAAAAACCAAATAACAATAACAAAAAAAAAACCAAATAACAAAATCATGATTCGTCAAAAAAAAATTAACAATGAAAAAAAAAAATTAATTTATTGCTAAAAATTTAAAAAAACACCTCACAACAACAGCAACACACAAACACTAAAAAAAATATACAAATTGAGTTATATAAAATAGATATATAAATTTTGTATTTTATGCGTATAACTTTCGTGCATAATGATATAACTTTTGTTTTTCATAGGTGAAATGGTCGGATCGGTTTTGTTACTCGTCGTCAAAAGTTACCTAGACCAAAACAATATTTATAACTTCACAAACTACTCTACTCTTAGTAAAGAGGTAAGTAAAGGTCGGATCCCAAGGGACGAGTATTGATGTAGGATTTTCGATTGCAAATGGTTGTGTCCAAGAGTGTCACAATTTGGGTTGAGGTAGGAGATCAACTAAACTAATCAACAATATAAAAGCAAAGCAATGAAAACAAGCAAGATGATTAAAATGAGATGTAAACAATTGATTAAAAGCACTAGGGTGTCATGGGTTCATAGGAGATTCATGCGATTTGATCATACAAACATGTTCTCTACTAAATGCAAGCACTTATTGTTATGATGGGATCGAGTTAGTGTATATCTTACAATCCCTAAGAAGGTTTGGGTCCCGGAGCCGAATCGATTAGATTGTACAACATCTACAAGTCGACTTAATCCTCCCTATCCAACCACTACTACAGATACAGGCTATAACAACGGTTAAAAACCGTTGTTATATAAAAAAGCGGACGTTGTTAAAGCGTCCGTTGTAAAAGGTTTTAAAAACGGTTGGTTTTCTTAAGGAACCCGTTGTTAAAACTATTAACAACGGTTTTAAATATAAAAACCCGTTGTGGAAATTAAAATGTGACTCAATTTTGGGAGGAAAGTTATAACAACGGGTTGTAATATACAAAACCGTTGTTATAACTAAAGACAACGGGTTTTTTTATAAATAACCGTTGTTGTTTGTTCTTAAAAAATAAAAAAAATTAAATTAAATATTACTAGATGCATGCATAATTACGGCCCGTTATAATTTCGATGCATGCATTATTACTGCCATCCCTGTGCATATGAACGGACAATATGAAATGAGAAGGATTAGTAATAAGATTTGAAGCAGCAGAGAGAGATATGATGATGATTATGGCAAAACTTCCTAACATATATATTAATTAAAAAACAACTCAAACCACACATTGCTTAGTATAAATACATGCATTTTCTCAACTAACCTTCCATTATCTCACCATACATCTCCAAACCCTAACTGCTAAAACAAACTCCAAATAAACCCTACTTAATCTTTCAAAACAAACTCCAAACTCCAACAAAATGAATGATATCATCCTTAAGACTCTTACTATGATCGGGAACAACAACAGTTTCATACGCCGGTTGCTCCACATTGAGGAAAGTTTCAGGAGCTACCTTGCGGATGCTCGATCCATACTGAAGGACGCCAAAGAAGATGGCTTGACGGAAAGCGGCGGCGCGATTGCGGCTATATGACGATATAGCAACTGCTGAACGGAACCTCCAAATAGCCAAGGAGGAGAGGACGGATATCATAGAGGAGAATAAGATCCTCTATGAAAATATAAGAATTGCATTTTTATTAATGTTATTTTTTTTTAATTTATGTATTTATTTTTATATATATATATATATATATATATATATATATATATATATATATATATATATAATAATAATAATTATGTTTATCATGCATTCCTCTCTATCATCTTGCTTCTTCTTTGTTTTAGTTTATTTAATTTGTTTTACTAGCTAATTAAGCGAATAATACTTAAAGAAATAACATAATGGTCGATAAAAACATATACACATGCAAATGAGATAATTAGAAAAAGAAAATAATGACGATGAAAGACGATGAAACCAACAAAGTGACGGCGAGATTTACCTGATAATTAGACGATGAAATCAACAGTGACGGCGAGAAGATAAAGCGACGATGAGAAAGAGAGAAAGCAAGAGACCATGAGAAAGAGAGAAAGTGTGTGTTTTGTGTTTGTGTTTGTCTGATGTGTTTGTGTTTGTGTATTAAGGTTTGTGTTTTGTGGCTGTAGCAGACTTGTGTTTGTGTGGTTTATAGTATGGAAGGTATTGACAACGGTTATTAAACAACAACCGTTGTCAAATAAGTTTTAACAACGGTTGTAAAACAACAACCGTTGTCAAATAAGTTTTAACAACGGGTTTCAAAAGTAACCGTTGCGATTACTTTTCACTAACTTTGCGTCAATTTTGCGCCAAATTATTAACAACGGTTGTGCATGTGTTACCCGTTGTTAAAACTTATAACAACGGTTTTTATAACCATACCCATTGTAATTCATTTTAGTAAAGTTCGCGCCATACATTCTACAACGTCTATTGTGATTTTCGTGAATAATCAATGTTAAAGGGGCGTTGTAGTTGCCTGGATTTGTAGTAGTGAACTATATGCACGGTTTAATGAGACTCGAGTTGGTTTATGTCTTACAAGTCTCATTGAAAAGGTAAGTGATGGGTAAAAAATGCAAGGATTCATAGGCTCGCATTTCATCAAACATAATATGTGCATAAGTTGAAATCACAACAAGCAAGCAAATTAATTATGAAAACATATTAGATTAAGTATGAATCAATCCCCATGTTGGTTTCCTCTAATTCCCCATTAACCCTAGTTAAGGAAACTACTCACTCATTATCAAGTTTAACATGCTAACAAGTTTGTCAATCATGCTAGCAAGGCAAAACATGATGAACAAATGAAAAGGATTAACAATAATTAAAAAGGGATTAAGAGAGAATTATACCTAAAAAGATGATTCCAAATAATAAAGCAAAAAATAATAGAAGTACTTGATGATTGATGGAAGGTTGTCAATCCTCCAAATAAACCCAAATAATCTTCTAATTACCCAAAATAAATGATGAACAATGGAGAAATTAAGAAAAGATTAAGAAATGAGATTTGTATTAATGCTAAATTAAGAGTTGATTACAAGATTAAGAGAGTATTGAGACTTTATTAGGATAAGATTAAGATGAGATTAAGATGACATGCTAATCTAGGTAGTACAATGGGGTATTTATACTAGAGATTAGGTACAAGGATTAGGGTTACTAAGGGCTTAAATGACTATTAAGACCCTTAAGAAAAGTTGAGGAAGTGCTCCTCTCCGTTTTGGTAGTCTCCAGGAAATCTGCTCGTTCCGAGCGTCTAGGCAGTAGGCACGGTGGGTTATGCAAGGGAATCCGAGCGGATCAGGGGAGAGATGCTCGGATTTGGGGGCCTCAAGACGAGCGTCTTGGCATCGGGACGCTCGGATTCTGGGCAGGGAGACGCTTGTCCTGGGCAGGGAGACGCTCGGATCTTGGGTCAACACTTCTCTTTTCTTCTTTCCTCAACAATTCTCGGGGATCTTGTTGGGGATGCAAGGATCATTTCATCATTGCCCAATCTACTTTATTATCTACATAGGCCTTCTAGTATCGTCTTCCCTTTGATGCTTGGTCATTGAATTTGATCAATTTAGCTCCATTTTGCCATGAAAATGCAAGGTTTGCACTCCTCTCCTACCAAGGGAACAAAACCTCAAAGAATATGCAAATCGGGAAACTAAAGATAGTAAATGACCTAATTATGCACTAAAAAGCATAGGAACGAGGCTAATTCGGGGACTAAATATGCTTAAATATGAGTCACATCAAATATCCCCAAACCAAACCTTTGCTCGTCCCGAGTAAAGAGGTGATAAAAACTAGGACCCTTATTCAAACTAACCTACTAATATAGCCGATGTGAGAGAATTAGCGGGTCTCACTCCGCCCCTTCAACTCACAACAAGACAACCATGAGGTAGGATGCCTTCTTTCAAGGCAAGGTGGGGCTTGCCAAAATGGCGACACATCCAAGCATTAAAGCACACAAAACAAATAAATGGATGCATCTACAAAAATGAATAGCCACTTTCCTCATCTAAGTGGCGGAAATTATCTACAAGGGAAGCAATCTAAGGGTACACATTCCATCATAGATACGGTTTCTTCAAACTACTAAGCCTAGAAGGATACCAATAAATCACCTCCAAGTTGTGTCAAGCTAGGGTACCTTTGTCCTCAATCGTTAAATGCTTTCGTCAAGAGCAGACTCCCTATGGTGTTAGAAATACTGGAGGATCGCGGAATTCCCCTTCTTGCCTAGACTAGAAGAAGGGTCGTTGTTAGGAATTTGTGCCTTGAATTGTGTCGAAGACGGATTAAGGTAAGGCAAGTAACAATTAATAGGAGCAAAGACAAAGGGAAAGATCCGTGACTTGTGCGGGTCGCACATAGAACTGGATTGTGCATGGCTGATGAGTTCGTGCTAAGCACGTGAATTTGGGTTGGTACTTTTAGTTTCACGCCTTTGCTCTACATTGGAAACTAAGTGGGTCCTCCACTTTTTCTATGTCTAGGGACTTTGTATTTCTTTAGTGTGTTACGTAAGTTTTGGGTGATTAGGAAATTAATTATTTAATTTCCTATTAGTTTATTTCTTTATTAGTTTATATATTTTATCTTGGGTGGAATAAATATATAAAGACCCAAGTTTTATTCTAGGTTAATTAAGAGAGAGATTTGAGAGCACAATAAAGAGAGTCGATTTGTGAGGTTCCCTATGAAGAAGAAAACTCAGTTTGTTCCGGGATCTATTATTGTTGTTCGTCTGTCTTTGAAGATCGGAGGAGTTTGTTCAGATCTTGGTAGGCTTCAAGATTATTTGTCCTTCGTCTTATTGGGGTAGTCTCTTTTGTTCCTTTGAGACTACTATATTTGTTGGTAGAATAGGGTATACTTTTGGCTCATATTGAGCGCGTGTGTACCGGTCTACTGCTGTACTATTTTCTCCACTATAGTGAAATTTGATCTCCTCGCAGGGTAGACGTAGCCAGTTATTTTACTGGTGAACCACGTAAATCTTTGTGTCAACTTTATTTACATTCGTTATTTATTGTTCTTATCACCTTATCAATTAACTGTTTGGGTAACGGGACGCCTCCGTTACAACAATTGGCACCAGAGCTAAGCTTCTGATTTAGGATCTGCTTCCGCGTTAGTTGTCTTTTAGGCGTTATTTGGGTTTCTTGATTTTCAGGTGAAAAGATGCCGGGAACGAATGTTTTGAATGTTGAAAAGTTCTTTGGGAGAAATAGTTTTGGGTCGTGGCGATTAAAGATGAGAGCTTTGCTTAGACAAAGAAGGCGTACGGGTCCGTTATCTCAAAGGCAAATTCAGTTAGATTAGTTCGTACGATGCAAAGAAAGACAGATGCGAGATGTAGTCTTGGAGGAGAAGGCTCATTCTTTAATTTCGTTATGTTTATCGATCACGTTATGGTTGAGGTTGCCGATGAGGAAAGCGCTATAGGTTTGTGGTTGAAGTTGGAATCTTTGTATATGACAAAGACTCTAACCAACAAGTTGCTTCTTAAGCAGCGTTTGTTTGGTCTTCGTATGCAGGAAGGTACATCTCTCAAGGACCATCTAGATCGTCTTATTTCTATTTTACTTGATTTACGTAATTTAGATGTTAAGGTAGATGATGTGGATGCCGCCTTAATTTTGTTAGTTTCTTTGCCAAATTCGTTTGAGACTTTTGTGGAGTCTTTTGTTGTTGGTAAAGATTCTTTGACCCTAGAGGAGGTGAGGTCAGCACTTCACACTAGGGATTTGCGCCGAGTAGTGTCAGGTGGTGTTGTAGACAGTAGTCCTGTAGGGCTGGTTGTGAATTCGGAGGGTTCTAGTAAGGGTAAAGCCAAGTCTAAGGGTCCTCGTAAGAATGTCTGCAATTACTGCAAGGAACCCGGTCATTGGAAAAATCAGTGTCCTAAGTTGAAGGAAGTCTGGTGTTTCTGTTTGTTGCACAAAAGGTTGCTAAATACGATTCTGAGGAAGATTATGCTCTCGTTGTTGATGTTGTTCCACGTTCTTCGGATAGTTGGATTTTGGATACGGGATGCGTTTATCACATGTGTCCTTTTAGGGAATGGTTTACTTCTTATGAAGCTTCACATGGGGTTAATGTTGCCATGGGTGACGGGTCTATCTGTGAGGTGCTTGGAGTTGGTACTGTTCAGGTTAGGATATGTGATGGTGTTGTTGTCTTCCTAGAAGGTGTAAGGCATGTTCCACATTTGAAGAGAAATCTTGTTTCACTTGGAATGTTAGTTGATCAAGGCTACAGTTTTCAAGGTGATGGTGGATCGTTGTGCGTTGGTAAGGGTTCTTTTGTTGCTTGGAGGGGTGTTAAGGAAGGAACTGTTTATGTCCTTCAAGGCACTGTGCTGACTGTTGGAACATCAGGTAATCGTTCTTCTGTCTCTCTCGAGTCTAAGTTGAGGCATATGCAACTTGGATATGTGAACGATACATTGAAGCACATCCAGTTTGGGTCACTTTGTGATATTCTGGATAATTCGGGTTTGGATAGCTTTAGTGAGAATGGTAGTGTTGACAGTAAGGTGGAGTCTATTCCGGTAAAGGTCAAGCTACAGGGTTCTCAAGACAAGCTATCTACTTTTGTCTCTTCGCCTCAATGAGGCGGCCTGTGCCCCAAGAGGTGGGGCGGTTTGGGGCTCCAGGTGGAGCCGTTTGTGGTTCTTGAAAGAGAGTCGTTTGGAGCCTCATAAGGGGTCATTTGAAACTTCGACGGGAGTTTATTCTTCGGAGCTTTTGGGTTGGACTTGCTAGTCTAACAATTTGTACCTTTGATGGAGGTAATTTGTGCTCACTTAGAATGTTTGTTTTTTTGTTTTGGTTTCGACTTGAGTTTTGTTGCCTTGGTGTAGGCATTTCTGTGGTGGTCATGTTGGAGCTTGTGTCCTCCACAAATTAGTGTGATAACATTTATAAATCTCTTAAAGGTTCACAAGGGTATACTTCGTATTTTATCAGTTGATTAACGATTACCTAATAACGGTTGGCTTGCTAGAAAGTTTGACGTTATTATCATACTGATGGCGGTGATCAACTGGTCCCTAAAAGTCACACCTAAAGGATGTGTTTGTGAGATGTGATTATGGAAATGTAATCACATTGATGCCTTATATGACTAAACAATTAGTCAACGTGTTGATGAGACGATTATTTAATGTCGATTAAATAATATTAGCTGAGACGAATTAACTGTCAATTCGTAAATTGAATATAATATGTTATATTTAATTAATGTATATAAGGTTAGCTTGAACGAATTAAGATGTTAATTCGTAATTAAATGTAATCGGTTATATTTAATTAACAGATTATAAATATGCGATATTTATAGTTAAAGTATATATTATACGATATTGTCATAATAAATTATTACAGACCGGCATTAATAAATCGACTGCAAGCTGTTGTATGTAGACTTATTAATACGGAATAAAATAAATGACAATTTATAAATTATACACTTTATATACATTTTGTAAGCTACCAAAAATAAGAAGATTTAATCACCTTATCCTGGTAGGTAGGAAAACCGAAAATATGGAGAGAATACTCCTTATTATTTCGGTGGTCAACAAAAGAAAAAGAAAGAAAAATATCTCCCCTTTTCCTCTAATATTTCGGTTATATTAGGGTTCAAAAGAGATCATTTTTCTAACTCTTTTTTGACCGAGCATTTCTATCATCAAAGAAAAAACACAAAACCCTAAAAATTAATCAGTTAATTGGGGATCTATTCTAGCAAGAACAAAGGCATATCTCATATCATCTTGGGTGCAACTGATAGGCGAATATCATTGCGATATTGTTCTTAGGCCGATTTTGCTAGGACCGAAGGTTGATTCTTCATCCTCTACCTTTTGTTTATGTAATTTTCTTTTATGACTAGTTATCATCTTTATAATTTCGTTATAATCCTTACAATTTAAAGGGAAGTATACCGATATTTCCTACAAGTGGTATCAGAGCCAAGGCCACGAAATTATTTTTGATGATTTTCATAAACGAATTCATACAAAATTTTTAACAAAGAAAAAAACAATCGGCCGAATATAAATTTTTTTTTGCCGTGACAAATTTTTTTAGCCGAGTTGAATTTCCACAAATACTATCCTACAACTAGTTGTATAATAGCTATGTACAACCGCGTCAAAGTTATCGAGCTCTCACACAAAGTTGTTGAGTTATTTTATAAGTTATTGAGCTATTTTATGAAGTTATTGAGCTTAATAATTATTCTGTTAAGCTCAACAACTTTGTATCATAACTCAATAATTTTGTTAATAGAGCTCGACAACTTTGTAACAAAGCTCCAGAACACTAAATAAGTTGTATATACAACCGGTTGTATAATACAATAATTGTTGAATTTCTGATTTTTTGTTGTTTTATTTCCATTTTGATTCATTCATATTGTTGTTTTAATCAGTTAAGATGATAATATGATAATTTGTAGATGTTTCGATTTAATGAAAATTAATTGAGATGTAAATGGAAATCGTTTTTGTTTGTTAATGTTTTGTTTTTGCTATTTTTTTTGGCATATAAATTAATTTAACAAAAAGTTCAAATCAATTATGATAATCGGTTTAATCATGATTTAGATATTCTTTTAACAGGTTAAATTTGAATAATCTAGTTTAAACATATGTTTAAATTATAAGATGAATATGCCAATCTTGTTAATAGCAACTTTAAACAATTGTTCAATTTTTTTTTTTAAAAGGTGCGGCTGTTTTCAAGAAGAAAAAAAAAACTGAGGTTCTTTGTTTTAGGGTTAATTCAGCCGAGAGAAAAAAAAATTTTTTTTTTTTTGGTGTTTTTGGTGAAATGCCGAAAAGAAAAAAAAGGAAGGAAAAATTCTGGTTTTTTTTCCCGTTTTGCTCTTTGCCGAGAGCACAGAAAAAAAAAATAAATTTCTGTTTTTTTCTTTCCTCCTGTTTTTTTTTGCCGAGACCAATTTTTTTTTTTAAAAAAGGGTTTTTTTGTTAGTTTTTGGCCAATATTGATTATACATTAAATCGATAATGTATGATTAATTGTTGTGAAGAAGTTCACAATTTTTAGATACCTAATTATTTTAAAGAGGTTTAAAATAATGTTGGATTAAATTTATATTACAAGATTAATATGAATTAAGATTGAAATTAATGTGAGTAATTGAGGAATTGTCACTTAATTTGATCATTTAAATAGGTGGTTTGGGAAATTAATCTACATAATTAAGGAATTATGTCTTGCATGTTTAATTTTTAGTTGATGCATTTTTATTAGTTGAATGAATCGTTGAATGGATTTATTTACGTATTTTTGCAATCGGTTGTAATTTGTAATACCTAGTGTGGCCTTAGTTAAATTATGTTTTCGTAATGATGGAAACATAATTTTTAATGTAATTTGAGATCTCGCATCTCCGTTTTATTTTCTTTAAGTATTATGGTTTTGAAATTAGAATGTAAATAGGATTATTTTGTAATTTTAATTGTTATTTTAAAGAAGACTAAAGATGGAGATTGAAGCTCACTCCCGCTACATGGACCAAGATGGAACATCAAGACAAGCTTCTCGGGTCCAAGGATGGATTCAAAAGTTGTATTTATGTTCATTTTGATAGATAGGCCACACTAGGACTTTATTTTGTTTTACGTTTTACCGTTCTTATTGTTTTTCATTCCCATGCTAGTTAGTGCATCATTTTCCGCCTAAAACCAAACCACCTACTAAAATGCATGAAAATTGACTCATATAGATTGTATGTTAGTTTTTATAGACATACAGATGTCACACAGTTTAAGCCATCACCTTAGTTTATTCATTCACGCATGCTAGATATTAGTTCACTTAAAATGAATTAAAATAAAGTTGATGGGATCTTCCTCTAAAACGGAAATTGAGACTAGTCTTTATAAGGGCAAACAACTATGAATCCCTTCTTCGTCGGTAGGCATAATATGACCCCTTCTACGTTGGGTAAGTAGTTTGTGTTGACTTAGTTTATCTCAACATTATAGTCCGAAGAGTTTCTCGTGATTATGATGGACTAAAGATAGAATTTACAGAAATTTATCGACCAAGAATTCTAACAGTAGAATTAGCTAAAAGGTTGGCTTATCAATTTACAGATAATTGAGTCTTGGAATCATTTATATAATTCTTGAGGGAGGTCAATTGTATAAATGCTTGAGTTTTCGCTTATAACAGTTTTACATTAAGACTTAAAATCATAACGATGCATATGCTTATTATTTTTATTCTTCTTTTCGCAGTGTAGAATAAGTTTATTTTGATAATACTGTTACAACAAATGGCTGGAAATAACGAAATCCCAATGCGAGTGCCACACTTGGACGCGAGTCCTGGCTTAAAGTTTTTATGGACAACATGAATCGCTTCACACGACTGAAGAATGATGGGTCCAACTTTGCGGACTGGGAGGCAGCACTACGGTATGCTACCATTGCTGACGGTAAGCTCAGATACTTAACTGAGCCAATACCGCCAAACCCAGGCCCAAATGCAAGAGCTAACGAGACAGTTGCTTATAGTGACTTCGTTATGGAAGCGGGTGCGATAAAGAACGTACTCATCTTTGCAATGGAAACCAATTTGCAGAGACGCTTCATTGCCCAAGGTGCAAACAAGATTTTCACCACGCTCACTAACGAGTTCTCAAAAGCACCGAGAATCGTTACTTATGAGCATACCTGTCGCTTCTTTGATGCGAAACTCCAAAAGGGCCAATCGGTTAGCCCACACATTCTTAACATGATTGAGAATGTCGAGAAATTGGAGACACTTGATTGGAAAATCAGTGAGAGCATAGTCATTGACCGAATGCTTCATTCACTTCATGATGGTTTTGTCCTTTTTAGGGGAAATTACTACATGAATGACTTGAAGAAAAGTCCTCATGAGCTACACTCACTTCTCGTACAGACCGAGAAGGATATGAAATTGAGTGGGAGCATGAAGCAGAATGTTCTCATGATTTCCAACAAGAATAAGGGTAAGGGCAAAGCTCCCGGCGACCTAACTGTAGGTAAGCCAAAGTTCAAGAAGGCAGGAAACGGTAAGAGTGGGCCTGGTGAGACTAGTGGCTCACAAGGCAAGGCAAAGAGCAAGGGCGGTGACATAGAATGCCACCATTGTCACAAGACCGGACATTGGAGGAGGAACTGTCCCGTGTACCGTGAGGACATAAAAGCAGGCCGCGTCGTTCCTGTTGGTATGTCATCTTATATTCATATGATTGAGATTAACCATGCAAGTTTGAAAACTTGGGTACTTGATCTTGGTTGTGGTTCTCATCTGTGTAATCATTTGCGGGGCCTAAAAAACATCACACCTCTCGGAAAGGGTGATGTGGACCTGCGAGTCGGGAATGGAGCTAGAGTTCCTGCAGTCTCGAAGGGAACATATGTAATCCAACTCCCTAGTGGTTTTGAGTTATTTTTATATAATGTTACTATATACCCAGTTTGTCTAAGAACATTATTTCGGTTTCCGTACTTGATAAAGACGGATTTTCATTTTTAATAAAGGATAATATTTGTATTTTCTCTTTCAATGAAATGATTTATGGCAAAGCGATTTCAAGAATGGAATTTACATCTTAGATCAAACTACGAGATATATTACACGTGAATAATAAGAAATTAAAGGTTGGTGACAAAGATCAAACCTATCTATGGCATTGTCGAATGGGACACATAAATGAAAAACGTGTAAAGAAACTCGTCGAGAATGGGACTATTCCCGCATTCGTTTTTTCTACATTTGGCACGTGTGAATCATGTCTTATCGGCAAAATGACTCGAATTTCCTTCAAAGGTGTTGGAATGCGCGCTAGTGACCTATTAGGTCTCATACATACTGATGTTTGTGGACCTATGTCAATTACCGCTAGAGATGGCTATAGATATTTTATCACTTTCACGGACGATTTGAGTAGATACGGATATGTCTACTTGA
The DNA here is from genome assembly GCF_048544455.1 of Silene latifolia. Taxonomy (NCBI): domain Eukaryota; kingdom Viridiplantae; phylum Streptophyta; class Magnoliopsida; order Caryophyllales; family Caryophyllaceae; genus Silene; species Silene latifolia. The sequence continues at coordinate 49,705,936 of NC_133535.1, read as the reverse complement.
TGAAGCATAAAAGTGAGTCCTTTGAGAAATTCAAGGAATACCAGAACAAGGTTGAGAACCAACTGGGTAGAAAGGTTAAAGCACTCCGTTCAGATTGGGGTGGCGAATATCTTTCAAATGAGTTTGATCAACACCTTAAAGACTGTGGAATCGTTTTACAGTTAACTCCACCTGGAACACCTCAATTAAATGGTGTGTCCGAACGGAGAAATCGAACCTTACTTGATATGGTTCGATCCATGATGAGTCACACGGTAGTGCCTGATTCATTATGGGGTTTTGCTCTTTGTCGTTTGCTCTTATACTTAACCGAAGTCCGACTAAAGCTGTCGACAAGACTCCATATGAAATGTGGAAGGGAACGGTCCCTAACTTGTCCTTTATTCGGGTTTGGGGCTGCGAGGCTTATGTCAAGTGAAGACACGAGGATAAGCTTGGCCCGCGATCGGTCAAGACATACTTTATTGGTTATCCAAAAGGAACGTTTGGTCATTACTTCTATTCGCCTACCGAACATCGAGTTTTTGTTGCGGCTAGTGCGACGTTCTTAGAGAAAGAATTTCTCGAGAACACAACAAGTAATAGAACCTTCGAGCTATCGGAGATTCCAGAACCAACAACCGAGGAACAGATGGAGGAAGTTGTTCCTCCAACTGATGATACGGTTAATATTCCTGAAGAACCTAGGAGGTCGGGTAGAGTCTCTAATCCTCCGGACAGATACATTGGTATGGTCGAGGAGAGTGACGTTTTACTCCTAGAGAGTAATGAACCCGCTACCTATAAAGGTGCCATGACCTGTTCCGACTCAAAGCCCTGGCTTGAAGCCATGCAATCCGAGATTGACTCCATGTATGAGAATGACGTATGGGATCTAGTTGATTTACCTAATAAGGTAAAACCTCTACAGTGCAAATGGCTTTACAAAATAAAGCGTTACGTAGAGGCGGGCCGAGATACCTATAAGGCACGACTAGTGGCAAAAGGTTTCACTCAAGTGCACAGTTTGCATTATGATGAAATTTTTGCACCCGTAGTTATGCTGCGTTCCATTCGGATTATCTTAGCGATTGCCGCTTTTCATGACTATGAAATTTGGCAAATGGATGTGAAAACCGCCTTCTTAAACGATTATTTGGAGGAGGAGTTGTACATGGTGCAACCCGAAGGTTTCATAGATTCTTAGAATCCTAGGAAAGTGTGCAAGCTTAAGGGTTCCATTTATGGACTTAAGCAAGCTTCTCGGAGTTGGAATCATCGTTTCGACCAGGTGATAAAAGAGTATGGTTTTACTCGATCGGTCGAGGAACCATGCTTATATATCAAGTCGAGTGGGAGCAAGATTGTTTTCTTGATATTGTATGTCGACGACATACTCTTGATTGGGAATGACATTCCTCTCCTATCTTCGGTTAAAGGATGGTTGAAGAACCATTTCCAGATAAAAGATCTGGGTGAGGCACAACGCATATTGGGAATACGTATCTACCGAGATAGATCACGACGGACGTTGTCACTTAGTCAGGAGTCTTATTTGGATAAGACACTTGAAAGGTTCAGCATGACCAACTCCAAGAAGGGGAACCTTCCAATGACGTCTGGGATGCAGTTGAGCAAGTCTCAGTCACCCACGACGCCGGAAGGGATTGAGTGCATGAGTCGTATTCCTTATGCATCTGCAATAAGATCAATCATGGATTCCATGATATGCACACGTCCAGACGTGGCATATGCATTAAGTATGACGAGTCGGTACCAAAAGAATCCAGGTGAAACACACTGGATAGCTGTTAAAAACATCCTCAAGTACCTACGGAGGACTAAGGATAGGGTATTGACTTATGGAGGCGATAGTAAGCTATGCGCAATCGGTTATGCAGATGCTAGCTTCAAAACGGATCGAGATGATTCAAAATCTCAGTCCGGGTTCGTCTTCACTCTTAATGGTGCTGCGGTCAGCTGGAAGAGTTCCAAACAGGATGTTGTAGCAGATTCTACCATTGAATCCGAGTACTATGCCGCTTCGGAAGCAGCAAAGGAAGCTATATGGATGCGTCAATTCTTACAAGGACTTACGATAGTTCCTAGTTCGAATGACCCGATCACTATCTATTGTGACAATAGAGGTGCCATCTTCCAGGCTAAGGAGCCAAAGTCTAGCAACAAGTCTAGACATATACATCGGAAAGCTCACCTGATCCGTGATTACGTGGAGCAAGAAGAGATAGTGATTGACAAGATAGCTTCGGATGATAACATCGCGGATCCTCTCACTAAACCGTTGAATTATGATAAGCATGAAGGGCACGTTATTTCCATGGGAATTAAACGTGTTCCTGAGTTGTAGTAGTTGATTATGGATTTGATACATTATCTTTTTCATATACTATTTATAACTTCATCGTTTTTTATAATATTTTGTTTTTCATGTGGATTGTACTGACAACATTGAACGCCACAAAGTGAACTGAATTACATTATATTTGTTTTGGTCCGTAATCGCCTTAATGAGATGATAACTCTGGCTATTATATTGTGCAGTCGATTGATGGTGGGTTCAACGAGCCATAAGTCAAACGGTTGACTGATCGATCATAGATGCGAGATTATAACGATACCTCGTAGGACAAAATTTTGTGACAACGTAATGGAGTCCTAAATGTTTAAAAACATTCGGTGCCAGGTCGTGGATTGGACGTCCATTGTGTTCCTAGAGTCGATTCTTTTGACTATCGACTGTCTCTTGAGATTAAGGCAGTTTTTGGGTGACTTTTGTTTCTTTCTCATGGTCTGCCATAACAGGAGACTAAGTAGATTTTTTCTGGGTCATTTCATACTGTGCTTACATCTGCAGGATTCGAGTTGAGGAAAATATCCAACTTTTATCAGGTTTAGTTATTTCTCAGGGCCACTCGAGGAGTTGTAACTGAAATGCATGGCCATGCTCGAATGATGATTCGTTTATCAGTTAAGTTACTCTCTAGTCGGGGAAACCACTCTTGATATTGATCACTTGTAAAATACGACCTTTGTGAATATGGATTTTTCAAATTGTTTTACATTGAGTGGGAGAAATTTTAGGATATGAGAATCGGTTATCGCACATACACTTGTGAGGACAAGTGGGAGTTTGTTGGAGCTTGTGTCCTCCACAAATTAGTGTGATAACATTTATAAATATCTTAAAGGTTCACAAGGGTATACTTCGTATTTTATCAGTTGATTAACGATTACCTAATAACGGTTAGCTTGCTCGAAAGTTTGACGTTATTATCATACTGATGGCGGTGATCAACTGGTCCCTAAAAGTCACACCTAAAGGATGTGTTTGAGAGATTTGATTATGGAAATGTAATCACATTGATGCCTTATATGACTAAACAGTTAGTCAACGTATTGATGATACGATTATTTAATGCCGATTAAATAATATTAGCTGAGACGAATTTACTGTCAATTCGTAAATTGAATATAATATGTTATATTTAATTAATGTATATAAGGTTAGCTTGAACGAATTAAGATGTTAATTCGTAATTAAATGTAATCGGTTATATTTAATTAGCAAATTATAAATATGCGATATTTATAGTTAAAGTATATATTATACGATATTGTCATAATAAATTATTACAGTCCGGCATTAATAAATCGACTGCAAGTTGTTGTATGTAGACTTATTAATACGGAATAAAATAAATGACAATTTATAAATTATACACTTTATATACATTTTGTAAGCTACCAAAAATAAGAAGATTTAATCCCCTTATCCTGGTAGTTAGGAAAACCGAAAATATGGAGAGAATACTCATTATTTCGGTGGTCAACAAAAGAAAAAGAAAGAAAAATATCTCCCCCTTTCCTCTAATATTTCGGTTATATTAGGGTTCAAAGGAGATCATTTTTCTAACTCTCTTTTGACCGAGCATTTCTCTCATCAAAGAAAAAAATACAAAACCCTAAAAATTAATCAGTTAATTGGGGATCTATTCTAGCAAGAACAAAGGCATATCTCATATCATCTTGGGTGAAACTGATAGGCGAATATCATTGCAATATTGTTCTTAGGCCGATTTTGCTAGGACCGAAGGTTGATTCTTCATCCTCTACCTTTTGTTTATGTAATTTTCTTTTATGACTAGTTATCATCTTTATAATTTCGTTATAATCCTTACAATTTAAAGGGAAGTATACCGATATTTCCTACAGGTCATGACACCTAGTATACTCAAGTGAGACATTTGTTTTGTTCGTGGCGTTTGTGTTTCTTTTGGGACAGTTTGGTACGACGGTACATTTAGCCATGTAGTGTGGAGGAGATTTTGTTTTGGAGATCTTGTGTGCGTTGTTTTGGTACACCGTTCCATCATAGTGACATTGGGTATCTTATATATTTGGGTTGGCATTTGGTAGCTTTTGTCTTCTTCGGAGTTTTCTACGTTTGGCCTTCCTATTGGTATGAAGATATGTTGGGTACTTAGTACAATTGGTAGTTTTCAGCTTACTACATTGGGTACTTCGTATATTGGTCACATTTGTTGCACACTTGGTTCATTTGTCCATTTTGGGAGTTGTGTTCAAGTCAAAGTGGAGACTATCGGGACAGATAGTGACTTGTGGATCGACTCTATTGAAGCTGATTTGGGGTTTGGTTCTTGATTGGGTTCGTGTTTGAATAATTCAAGTCAAGGTGGAGATTTGTTAGGAATTTGTGCCTTGAATTGTGTCGAAGACGGATTAAGGTATGGCAAGTAACAATTAATAGGAGCAAAGACAAAGGGAAAGATCCGTGACTTGTGCGGGTCGCACATAGAACTGGATTGTGCATGGCTGATGAGTTCGTGCTAAGCACGTGAATTTGGGTTGGTACTTTTAGTTTCACGCCTTTGCTCTACATTGGAAACTAAGTGGGTCCTCCACCTTTTCTATGTCTAGGGACTTTGTATTTCTTTAGTTTGTTACGTAAGTTTTGGGTGATTAGGAAATTAATTATTTAATTTCCTATTAGTTTATTTCTTTATTAGTTTAGATATTTTATCTTGGGTGGAATAAATATATAAAGACCCAAGTTTTATTCTAGGTTAATTAAGAGAGAGATTTGAGAGCATAATAAGAGAGTCGATTTGTGAGGTTCCTTCTGAAGAAGAAAACTCAGTTTGTTCCGGGCTCTATTATTGTTGTTCGTCTGTCTTTGAAGATCGGAGGAGTTTGTTCAGATCTTGGTAGGCCTCAAGATTATTTGTCCTTCGTCTTATTGGGGTAGTCTCTTTTGTTCCTTTGAGACTACTATATTTGTTAGTAGAATAGGGTATACTTTTGGCTCATATTGAGCGCGTGTGTACCGGTCTACTGCTGTACTATTTTCTCCACTATAGTGAAATTTGATCTCCTCGTAGGGTGGACTTAGCCAGTTATTTTACTGGTGAACCACGTAAATCTTTGTGTCAACTTTATTTACATTCGTTATTTATTGTTCTTATCACCTTATCAATTAACTGTTTGGGTAACGAGACGCCTCTGTTACAACAGCCGTCCCCTCTCTACCATGCACAAAAGCAGATACGAAGGAAAAGAGATCAATAGAACTTGAGTTTCATATGGGAGTTTGCTTTGTTGTTGTCTCCCCCGCCCCCCAATTTCTTGTGGCATTAACATTTTGAGAACATTTCTTTTGCCATTTCTTTTGATGTTTGGCATTTTCAACACTTGACAATTTCAACTTTTGAAGCATAGGAGTTTTCATTTTTGTTACTCCTCTTTTTCTTTGATGCAATTGCAAACTTTTTGACTTTCATTTCAATTCTTGAACTCAAATTTGAAAATTTTTTGTGCCCATTCCCTTTTTTGATGACAAAATGTGGTAGAACATGGATGATGGTTGCATGCTTTCAAGGGTCACCTTGGAATAAACGGTAGCCAAGGAGTTATCACACCACAAGGTACACTTGACTAGGCCTTAATCCATGGGTCAAAAGATACTAGCATGACACATCCTAGGGTGTTTTATAAGTATTCTAACAAGCAAAGTCTTAAGGCGAAAAAGTATCTACAAGGGCCTTATATACACTTATCGAGCTTCCCAAATAGATGGTTTCGCAAAATTTTCCTAAATGCAACTATATGCCATGATGCAACTAACATTTATACAACCTAATGCATATGATTCTACCAACTAGTATGCCAAATAATCTAAATGCAATCCTAAATTCACATTGTTTATACCGCATCAATCAAAATAAAGCCACATAGTCATTAACATAAAGAGGAAAAAGGAGATTGGAAAGATCATACCATGCGGTCTTCTATATCCTCATGTCTCGGATGTGGCGTAGTCGATTAATGTGAAAAAGGATGAACAAACACAATATATACAAGACTATACTATAAAGGAAAAGAACATGTTTTTGAATTTTTGAATTTTTCAAATTTTTATGGTTTTTATGAATTATGAAATAAAAAGACATGTTTTTGTATTTTTCAATTTTTTTTAATTTTTATCATTTTTGTTTTAAAAAGTCATGTTAGAATTTTCCATCCCTACACTAGTATGGGCATTGTCCTCAATGGCCAATACGATAGGAAATTATGCAATTTATATGAAGATGCATGATTTCTAAACTAAATGCAAACTATATGACATATAAACAAGTGAATGCAAACTAAGCTATGCTATATGATGCATGAGTTTTTGTTTTGGTTGGAGAGAATAATTTAGATTAGCTCCCAATGCATATGCATAAACTTCCCCAAACCAAAATAGACACTATTGCTAATGTCAAAAATTGGAGGAGTTCATGCATAAGGATGCTATGCATGAAACTACAATTGTCATTTTGGATTTTGAATGTGGGAACAATAAAATAAACACCTCAATGGGACCGAGGTGTGAGTCCTCTAATTGATGCTAGGATTCAAAAATCATGATCAAGATAAAAATAATATGAAAAACAGGAGAAATAAACAAACCTTAAAGGAGGTGTAGGAAACTCACAAAGTAATGTGGCATCCTCCCAAGAGCTTGCTAATCCTCAATCTTCGCCCATGGCATCATCACTATCATCTCCATCATCATCAACCTCTTCACTAGAATCAACCTCCATAGATCCGGAGTTATCATCACTTGTACTTGATCTTCCTTCTTCTTCCTCACTACCCTCTTCTTCTTCACCTTCTTCATTTTCTTCTTCATTTTCTTCACCTTCTTTTTCACCACTCTCAACAACAACCTTCTCTTCACCCAAGCTAGCACTCCTAGAATCACTAGGAAAGAAGACTTCCCTATCCGTCCAACTAGGCAAAGGACAAGATGGGTCAAGAAGCCCTTGCCTAGCTAGATGTAAGAGAGGCGGATATTATGCTCTATATGCATTAACTCGATCCTCATGGGCTTGTTTGTGCATTTGTTGCATCAAAAGGGTCAAGTAGTCATTCCCCACTGTAACATTTTCGGGTTGAAACTCATGGTAGGTGAATGGGTAGGGTGGAGTGATAATAGAGGAGGAGGGCTCAGCAATGTCCTCCCTTTGGTGTTGTATTATGTAATCGGCTTCCTCGGAGAGTGGGAGAAGGTAGTGTGGCCTATGGACATTTAGTCGGCAAATTTTGTTCGGTAAAGTGAAGGACTTGGCATCTTTTGTTAACTACTCAAATTTGTCGTCAAGAGTGTCGTTCTTGAGCCATTTGAATTTTTAAACTATGGTGGCTAGATCAATGATATGGCCTCCCTTAAACGGTTTATAAGTTCCATCTTTGTTGAAGTCCCGGTTGAAGTGTTTTGCCAAATAAGTTACCAATCCCCCATTAACAATAAAGGCCGTGTCTGCCTTTCCGTGGTCGACCTTAAGCCATCTTTCGATCAAAAGTCGAAGAATATTGTACCTCTTGGTGAACTCTCTACCAACATTCAAGGTTGACTCGAGATAAATAAAATCAAGCTCGGTGAAGTGGTTTGTTCCCTTTCTAGCAATCAAAGTATGCCCAACAACCTTGTGCCACACCCTTATACCTGGATGATGGACATAAAGGGCACGACAATCATGGTAAGACGTAAACTTTCTTCCGGTAATAGCCTTCCATAAAGGAGCGGGATCATATTTTGTGACGGGTTTCTTCACATAGGTCGAGTCATTGCTAAGGCCGAAAACTTTATCCAACTCGTCATAAGACATTTTCCTATCAACATTCTCAAGGCGGAATTCAATGTTTGTTCGAGTCTCCACCTTTGTAACTTTCAATGAGCTTAAAAACTCCAAGGTGAGGGATGAGTAGGTCAACTCTTGCATATTAAACAAAGTAAGCAATCCCATGGACTCGAAGAAATTCTTGGTTTGTTCTAAGACACCCAAATTGGTCAAGGTCTCTTGGCATATAAATTTGGTGGGTAAAATATATTTCTTAGAAAGGGATACAAATTTCATCCTATGAGTATCGGATGCGAAAATTACCTCCAGATAATCATCTAGTTGCTCAACAACCGGAGTAGAAGTAGTAGTTTCCACCGTAGGAGGAGTAGTCTCTTGAATCTCCATACTTGCATTTTGAACCACCAAAACCTTTGAAGCTTGTTGCCTTTTTGAGAGATTCTTCTTTGGAGGTGCCTTGTTTCCACCTTTTGTCCTAGCCATCTTCTCCTTGTATGTAGAAACACCCAAAAATTTGCTTGAATTCCTCAAGTTTCAATAAGACCCAAATCGATTTAGGATTTTTGAATTTTGCCTTGTATCCTAAAAATCGATTCAAAGTTTGAAGATTTTGGTGTTTTAATTGCTTGTTGCTGACAAAGGAGTGATTTGTTTGAGTTTTGAGGGAGTTTGGAATTAATTTGGGTGAATTTGGTTGAGAAATTTGATTTTTGAGGATGGAGGGATTAAGGGTTTTGAGGGTTTTGGAGATGTGGTTGTGTTTTGAATGAGTAAAATGAAATAGGAAAGGTGGGGTTTTAATCCCGTTGGATTTGAATTACACAGGGGAGACGAGCGGATTCTGGGTCGGGACGCTCGGATTCTGCTTCAGTTTGCTTCAGAAAATAAGACCGTGCTGAGACGAGCGTCTTCTGATGAAGACGAGCGTCTTTCTAAAGGGAGACGAGCGGATTTTCTTGAGGACGCTCGGATTCCTTGTCAGGAGGAAATCCTAAATTTTACCAGCAGTAAGACGAGCGGATCCTTGGTGAGACGAGCGTCTTGACTGAGACGAGCGGATCCTCTGTGAGACGCTCGGATCTTCAGTCAGACCAAATTTTTTTTCTTTCCAGCTCTCTCAGGACGAGCGTCTTCTTCCCAGGACGCTCGGATTCTCTTCAGGACGAGCGGATTCTTGCCGGGCCGCTCGGATTATCCCTGTACCTCACGAATTCAGTTCCATCCGTGGGTATTTCATAACCCGTGTCATTTACTCTTCATTCCCTTGGTCTTCATTGTGGGGGCACTACGAAGGCTTGGATAGCCTAGGCAATTGCTATCCCCACACTATGTCAAAACACTACACATCAATAAACATATAAGTCCCCCCCTCACTTTCTCTCGAAATGAAAATCTTGATCAAGGCATAAAAATACAAACCCAAAATTGACAAAAATGCAATACAATAAGTAAAATGCAAGTTAAGGGGTTAGAATATTTACAAATGGTGGTTTAGGGAGGACTCCACCAAACTCTCATCCATGTATGAGATGTCAAGGGGGCATATCCAAGGTGTTGTTGATGTTGCTCAACACCTTGAAGAAGTAGTCGAATGCCTATTCATTGTTATGATAAAGATCCTCAATAGACCTTTGCACATGTTCTTCTTCATTGTGGTTTTGGGTCATAGCATTACCAATATAAGGATTTAATAACCCTTCAAACTCATCATCCCAAAAGACCGCATACTTCGTCTACTAGTTCCCCAATAGTATCATGAGGATGAGAACAACTCCTCTTTCTTCTTGTCATTATGGCCAATGAGGCCTTCCTCTTCTCTTGTCATGAGTGGTGGTGAGCTATTTAAGCTCTCATTCTTGTTGAAACATTCTTGCTCTTTGGATGGAGCATCTTGGAGATTACCCATTTTCTTCTCCCATATGGGTGGTGATTCTTTACCCATAGCTTGTTCTTTGCATTGAGATGCCAACTTCTTCCTATCACTTTCTCGGCTATAATGATCAACCATGAAACATGGCTCATGTAGTCGGGGAGCTCTCATTGTCTTGTCAAGATTAAAAGTGATCGTTTCATCTCCCACTTCGAGTGTGAGCTCTCCATGTTTCACGTCAATCACCGATCCCGTGGTGTGTAAGAAAGGTCTTTCTAGAATGATAGGAATGTTGGAATCCTCCTCCATATCAACAATAACAAAGTCCACCGAAATGAAAAACTTGCCAATTCTTACCGGCACATCTTCCCATACCCCTAAAGGTGTCTTCGTTGATCGATCCGCCATTTGAAGCTGATATTAGTGCACTTAAGCTCTCCCATTCCTAGCCTCTTGCACACCGAATATGGCATGACACTCACACTTGCCCCAAGGTCACATAGAGCTTTGTTGATTGTGGTGTCGCCAATGGTACATGGAATAGAGAAGCTTCCCGGATCCTTTAGTTTTGGAGGTGAACTTCCTTGTAGGATGGCACTACTCACCTTAGTGAAAGCAATAGTCTCAAGTTTCCGGATGGATTTCTTCTTTGTAAGAATATCTTTCATGTATTTCGCATAGGCCGGAACATGATTGATTAATTTCGTAAATGGAATTGAGACTTCCAAGTTCTTCACAATCTCCATAAACTTTCCAAGTTGTTCATCAAACTTAGGCTTAGCTTGACGACTTGGAAATGGAAGCCGAATCACAATAGGCTCCTTCTCTTTAGCCTTCTCTTCATTCTCCTATGAAACTTCTTGAATGGTGGTGGGTTATTCTTTTTTCTTAGAGTCTTCAACAACTCTTTCCTTGTCACTAGCATTCACAACATCTTTATCAATGGGCCTCTTCGGCCCTTCATACCTTGTACCACTCCTTAAATGGATGGCACTCACCGACTCTTGTCTTGGGGGGATTACCTTGAGGTGGCAATTGCCCCTTTTGTCTTTGTGAACTAGAAGATGCTAATTGAGATATTTGGGTCTCCAACATCTTTGTGTGAGCTAGTATGTTGTTAATGGTGATGTCTTTTGCTTGGCTATCCTTTTGCATTTGAGTGAAAAATTCTTGTTGGTTCTTTTGCATTTGGAGGACCGCTTTTTGAACTTCAAAACCTTGGTCATTTGTTTGATTGTATGGAGGTTGATTTTGATAACTTTGGTTTTGATTGTAAAAGGGTCTTTGAGCTTGGTTTCTCATTGGAGGTGGGGTGTATGTTGTTTGGGGGTTTTGAACATTTTGGCTTTTGTATGAGAGGTTGGGATGGAATTTGGTGTTTTCATTGTAATATTTGGAATAAGGGGTACCACTCTTGTATGCTTGGAAAGCATTCACTTGTTCACTTGTTCCCCTACATTCACTTTGGTCATGTCCCAAAGTTCCACAACTCTCACATACTCCACTTGGAATTGATGAAGATGCCACCATGGCATTAACATGTTGCTTAGGTGATTTGGAGACCTCTTCAAGTTTAGCCATAGCCTTCTCAAACTTTAAATTAATGGTGTCAATATGAGCACTAAGTTGAGCACCCAATTGAGTAATAGAGTCCACTTCATGCTTTCCTCCTCTAGTAGCCTTCCGAGGTCTACTATATTGTGAGTTATGGACCGCCATTTCCTCAATCTTGTTCCAAGTTTGATTATCGTCAACTTCGGTGAACATACCATTTGATCCCATGTTGAGAATGTTTCGGGAGTCTTCATAAAGACCACTCCAAAATTGTTGTACCAAGAACCACTCGCTAAGTCCATGATGAGGACATGAGCGACAAGTTCCTTTGAATCGCTCCCAAGCTTCATACAAAGATTCTTCGTCCCTTTGTTTAAAACTCGTGATTTGGGCTCTTAGCATGTTAGTCTTTTCCGGAGGGTAGAACTTTTTGTAGAAAGCAAGAGCCAATTTCTTCCAAGAGTCGATACCAAGAGTAGCCTTATCAAGGCTCTTTAACCATTGTTTCGCGGTACCAATTAGAGAAAAAGGAAATAAGACCCATCTAATTTGGTCTTGAGTCACTCCGGTTTGTGAAATCGCATCACAATAGTCACAAAAAGTCTCCATGTGAGAATGAGGGTCTTCACTAGGCATCCCCTCAAATTGACTTCTCTCAACCAATTGTATAAATGCGGATTTTGCAATGAAATTACCGGTTAAGTGTTGCGGTGTAGGAGTACCATTTGGTAGGTTCTCCTCGGTTGGTACGGAATGTGATGAAAATTTAGGCATTGTGGGTTGATTTTGTGGTTGGTTTTGTGCTGGGTTATCCTCTCCTTTTGTTACAAAAGGGTTGATGAACTCAATGTTATTTGGCTGAATGTCCACAATCTCACCAATACCTCTCAAAGTATTTCTAGCGAGTCTTCTATTGTTGGTCAAAGTTCTTTCAATTTCAAGATCAATGGCTAACAAGTTACCTTGTGATCTCCTAGACATGCAAAATATCAAACAACTCGAAAACAATTAGAACAAACCTTGAGGAGTTTGACTTCCCCAAGGTAAAGAAAGACACAACTAAAAACAATCAAAGAAAATCAAATCAAGTTAACACCGTCCCCGGCAACGGCGCCATTTTTCATCGGATCGGTTTTGTTACTCGTCGTCAAAAGTTACCTAGACCAAAACAATATTTATAACTTCACAAACTACTCTACTCTTAGTAAAGAGGTAAGTAAAGGTCAGATCCCAAGGGACGGGTATTGATGTAGGATTTTTGATTGCAAATGGTCGTGTCCAAGGGTGTCACAATTTGGGTTGAGGTAGGAGATCAACCAAACTAATAAACAATATAAAAGCAAAGCAATGAAAACAAGCAATATGATTAAAATGAGATGTAAACAATTGATTAAAAGCACTAGGGTGTCTTGGGTTCATAGGGGATTCATGGGATTTGATCATACAAATATGTTCTCTACTAGATGCAAGCACTTATTGTTATGATGGGATCGAGTTAGTGTATATCTTACAATACCTAAGAAGGTTTGGGTCCCGGAGCCGAATCGATTATTAGATTGTACAACACCTACAAGTCGACTTAATCCTCCCTGTCCAACTATATGCATGGTCTAATGAGACTCGAGTTGGTTTATATCTTACAAGTCTCATTGAAAAGGTAAGTGATGGGTAAAAAATGCAAGGATTCATAGGCTCGCATTTCATCAAACATAACATGTGCATAAGTTGAAATCACAACAAGAAAGCAAATTAATTATGAAAACATATCAGATTAAGTATGAATCAATCCCCATGTTGGTTTCACCTAATTCCCCATTAACGTTAGTTAAGGAAACTACTCACTCATTATCAAGTTTAACATGCTAACAAGGTTGTCAATCATGCTAGCAAGGCAAAACATGATGAACAAATGAAGATGATTAACAATAATTAAAAAGGGATTAAGAGAGAATTATACCTATAAAGATGATTCCAAATAATAAAGCAAAGAATAATAGAAGTACTTGATGATTGATGGAAGGTTGTCAAGCCTCCAAATAAACCCAAATAATCTTCTAATTACCCAAAATAAATGATGAACAATAGAGAAATTAAGGAAAGATTAAGAAATGAGATTTGTATTAATGCCAAATTAAAAGTTGATTACAAGATTAAGAGAGTATTGAGACTTTATTAGGATAAGAATAAGATGAGATTAAGATGACATGCTAATCTAGGTAGTACAATGGGGTATTAATACTAGAGATTAGGTACAAGCATTAGGGTTACTAAGGGCTTAAATGACTATTAAGACCCTTAAGAAAAGTTGAGGAAGTGCTCCTCTTCAAGGAGATGCTCATCTCCGTTTTGGTAGTCTCCAGGAAATCTGCTCGTCTCGAGCGTCTAGGCAGTAGTCACGGTGGGTTCAGCAAGGGAATCCGAGCGGATCAGGGGAGAGACGCTCGGATTTGGGGGCCTCAAGACGAGCGTCTTGGCATCGGGACGCTCGGATTCTGGGCAGGGAGACGCTCGTCCTGGGTAGGGAGACGCTCGGATCTTGGGTCAACACTTCTCTTTTCTTCTTTCCTCAACAATCCTCGGGGATCTTGTTGGGGATGCAAGGATACTTTCATCATTGCCCAATCTACTTTATTATCAACATATGCCTTCTAGTATCGTCTTCCCTTTGATGCTTGGTCATTGAATTCGATCAATTTAGCTCCATTTTGCCATGAAAATGCAAGGTTAGCACTCCTCTCCTACCAAGGAAACAAAATCTCAAAAAATATGCAAAATGGGAAACTAAATATAGTAAATGACCCAATTATGCACTAAAAAGCATAGGAACGAGGCTAATTTGGGGACTAAATATGCTTAAATATGAGTCACATCATGAAACTTTAGCCCATTGAAGTTATACATAATGTCGTAAATAGTATAACTTTAGTCCAAAATTATATAACTTTAATATGCCAAGGGTATAACTTTAGTCCTAAATAATGTAATTTTTTTTTCACATATAGATCTCAAAATAAAATATCATTAAAAAAATAACAAATAAAAATAAAGCAATCTGAAAAAAAAATAGAGAAATGAGAAAAAGAGCTAAATCTGAATCTGAAAAATTAAAACATAAATAACTTTAGTTATAAATAGTAAAACTTTAATCATAAAAAGTATAACTTTAGTCGTATAACCCAATTTATGCATACATCATATTTAGATTAAATTAACAAATTATATATATAAATAAAATAAATCAACGAATAGATATAAAAAAACGTAATTTCTCAACAAAAATTAAGAAAATAGATCGGAAAATTAACAAAAATGTCGTTAAAAATGAACAACAATTCACCAATAGATATGAAAACAAATAATAACAAATCTGAAAATATAAAACAAACCTTAAAGTATAATAAAATAAAAACTGAAAAAAATCAAACCAAATAAAACCAAAACCCGACATTGAAAAAATTCACCAAATAAAACAAACCCCGTTCCTCTCCTTCCCCGCCTGCCACAGTGACCACCAGCACACACCGTTACCTCACGCACCACCACGCACCGTCCCCAACACCCGCACCTACCACCACCACCCAACAACAACCAAGACCAAATCAGAAGAAAAGAAAAAGAAAAAAAAACAAATCTGAAATTTTAAAAAATGAAATGAAATACTCGACCCAAATAAAAACTGAAAAAGAAAGAAAAACGGTGGTGGTTGGGCTGTCGACAATCAACCGATAACCACCGCGACAACAACGCCACACACCCAACAAACACCAAACAAACCCCACGAAATCCCCTCCACCACAGATCTGAAAAAAATAATGAGAAGGAAGGCGGAATAAGGTGGTCGAGGCGGCAGCGAGACCGAGGAGAAGGTAGGAACGACAGAGAAGAGGAGAGACGGTTGTGGTGAGAGAAGAGGAGAGACGGTGTTGGTGATGAAGGTGACGGTTTTGGTGGTCGAAAATGGCATTAGGAGGCCAACAGATCTGAAAAATAAAGTTGAGGGTTTGGGGGTTGGAAATGGTGGTTGTCGGTTTGGTCGGGTGATGCGCGTGGTGGTTTTAATGGCTGTCGGGTTTTGTTTTGTTTTGGGTTTTTGTTGGTTTTTTTTTTGTTTTGATTTGTTTTTTTTTTTGAGAGGATGGGAGGAAAATGAGAGAGAATGAGGGGATGAGAGAAGGGAGAGAGAATGAATAATAAGGAAGTGAGTAAGGAGATTAGAACGGGGAAGGAGTTATACAGGATTAGAAGAAGTTATGGAAGATTAGGGAGGGAGATTAGAGAGGGAGATTTATGGCCCTTCATTGAGATGTAATCTCATCCCTCCATTCCCTTCATCCAAGAGCCCTTATAAGGACTTAGGAACTTATATGATATAACCAAGTGGTGTTAGTCCAGTGGTAGCTGGGTTAAACCTTGAAGCTTGCAGAAATGCAGGAGTTGAGAGGTCTCAGGTTCGACTACCAGCTGGGGCGATGATCACTTGGCCACTGCAGCCCCCGAAGGGGGTGGCTTACATGGTCCATGTGGTGGTGCGGGAATGCATGGACCCGGGGGGGACTCAACCCCCTCGTCATCAAAAAAAAAAAAAACTTATATGATATGAATGACTCATGAGAACCCTTTCTCTCTCTCTCTCTCTCTCTATATATATATATATATAGAGAGAGATATATATATATATATCTCTCTCTCTATATATATATATATATATATAGAGAGAGAGAGAGAGAGAGAGAGAGAGAAGAGATCAACTAAGTCCCTTATATCATATTAAGTCCATAAGTCTTAATGTGGGCTGTTGGATCAAGCAAACCAATGGCCAAGATTGCACAGAAAAGGCGCAGTAAAACCCCACTCAACTTATATTTTAGATTTACCTCTCTCCTCTTATCCACTAACCCATGCATGCACTGTTATGTCCATCAGTCTGTCATCATTTCCCTCCTCATTTTCCACATAATTCAAAAGACCTTGATGTTTTTTTCCCCTCTATTTCCTGTCATTTCGTCTTCCTTTTTCTTTCTTCACATTGCTGATAACTCCATTTTCATCACGGCCAATTAATTCCAACTCAACAGACGCCATTTTTATCACTACCAATTAATTCCAACTCAATAGACGCCATTTTCATCACTACCAATTAATTCCAACTCGCCTGCAAACTCGTATGTCTCCATTTTTTTATAAGGTATTTTTTCCATTCCTTATTTAGTGATTTGTACTTTATTTTTTGTTAATTATTGCCTTTGTTAAACTATCATAAAAAGAGTTCATTTGATTTTTCAATTTTTAATTATGGGTTTGTTGATGTTGATTTGTTCAATTGTTAATTATGGTTGTGCAGATCAAATACGAGTTCATTTGATAATTAACAATGGTTTTTGCCAAGAAAAATGCCAAGAAAACTTCCAAGAAATCTGAATCAAAGGTAAAAAATCTTGTCTTGTTGGTATAACTCTTATAAAATGATGTATAACTTCAATTAAATATATGCATATTTTTAATCCCAATTGTTTGTCATCTACAGATGGATGTTGTAGAAAGTATTGACAAGGGACTTGATATCCAGGTTAAAAGTTTTGACTTTTATTTATCTCATGATCGATCGTTGTATAACTCTTTCTACGTTTTGAATAACTTTAGTACTCAATATGTATAACTCTGGTTACTAGATGTATAACTCTGGTTACTAGATGTATAGCTCTTCTGATTATGTGACCAACTCTTCTTTCATAATGTAAAACTCTAATTGTTATATGTATAACTCTACTTCTATTTAGTTTCTATGCCTAGAGTTATACAATATATGCCTAGAGTTATACATTTGATACCTGGAGTTATACAATATATACTTAGAGTTATACAGTATATGCCTAGAGTTATACAATATATACTTTGGAGTTATACATTAGATGCCTGGAGTTATACCTAGAGTTATACCTGGAGTTATTCCTAGAGTTATACATTATACTGTATATGCTTACAGTTATACATTTTATGGCTAGAGTTATACATTCTATGGCTAGAGTTATACATTATATAACATTAGTTTTCAGAATGTCTAACTTTTGTTATTATATGTATAACTCTACTGTTATTCTGTAATAGCTAACTTTCCTGATTATCTCTTCTTTTGAATGGTGAAAAGAATTTTGGATTTTACAGAATTTTGGTTGAAAAGAAGAGATGACAAACCATTCGAAATTCTTTTTTATATAACTCTTATAGAATTATGTATAACTTCAACTAAATATATGCATAATCTGAATCCCTATTACTTGTCACCTACAGATGGATGATGTACCAAGTACTGACAAGGGAGATGATTCCAAGGTTAAAAGTTTGACTTTTGTTATAACTGCAGTCATTTGTTGTATAATTCTGATTACATGTTGAATAACTTCTACTGTCATAATGTATAACTGGAGTTATACAATATATGCCTAGAGTTGTACATTTTATACTTGGAGTTATACAATATATGCCTAGAGTTATACAGTATATGCCTAGCGTTATACAATATATACTTGGAGTTATACATTTTATTAATAGAGTTATACATTCTATGGCTAGAGATACACATTATATAACTTTAGTTTCAGATTGTCTAACTTTTGTTATTATATGTATAACTCTACTGTTATTCTGTATAACTCTCCTGATTATCTCTTCTTTTGAATGGTGAAAAGAATTTTGGATTTTACAGAAATTTGATTTTACAGAATTTTGGTCATCCCTAATCTGGATCCCTATTGTTTGTCACCTACAGATGGATGATGTACCAAGTACTGACAAGGGACCTGATTCCAAGGTTCAAAGTTTGACTTTTTTATAACTGCAGTCATTTGTTGTATAACTCTGATTACATTTTGAATAACTTCTGCTGTCAGAATGTATAACTCTTGATATTTTCGACTAACTCTACTATCGAATGTATAACTTTACTTATATTTTGTATAACTCGACTATTTATTGTATAACTTTAACTCACAGTATGTCTATTTCTTTGTTGCAAATATCTCTAATTGCAACTACAGTATGTCTAATTTTGTGTGTTGTCCTTGTTTTTCCCCAGATGGTTGAGGCCAAGCCAAGGGTAAAGAGGGTGCATGAAATCATGGTTTCGTGTCGACCTCAAACGCTTGTCTCTCTCATTGAATAGCTTAATGAGGATCAGGTGTCCGCTGTTAAGAAAATTGGGTTCGGTGGCCTTTTGGAGCTTAAGATTAACAGTTTCCCACTTGCACACGTTCGCCTATTCTTGGAGTCCTTCTCTGATGGGTCATATGTGTTCAGGGCTTCTCCGAAGAAGGAGTTTATGATCAGTAAGCATGACGTGCATGACTGTTTTTTGATACCTTTTGGAGACAACCGTCTCCGTGGTGGTACCTCTTGGTTCGCGAAGGGGTCCAACGATCCCGAAAATAAGGAGCTGAAGGACAAATGGCGGCAAGCTTACGGGGTGGAGAAAGCAAATAGTTCAATAAGTTTAGGGAAAGTTCACAAGGAACTTATGGAGTACGAGGAGGCGGACGATCATTTTTGCCGGCTATTTGTTTTGTTCTCTATGTCTTCATTCCTCGCACCTACCCCAAACAACGGGATATATTTGAAGCTTTTAAGGGCTGTAGAAGACCCTAAAGCCATTCCGCATTTTGACTGGTGCTCTTATATTTTGGAAATTATGGTGAAAGCGGGGGCAGACTTTAAAAAGGGGTTAACGATGTTGGGTGGTTGTATCCCCTTCCTCATGATAAGCTACTTTCAGCGATATGATTACAAGGGTAGGCCGTGCCTCCACGATCTACCTTTGATTAAGCATTGGGATGAAACTTCGCTTGTAGATAGGGTAAAATTTGAGGTGGCTCAAGGGGGATTGGGTACTTTAACTTTGTCTAAGACCAGGTATCCGAGGTGCCTTCAAGATCCCTCTTATATTAAGAGTTTGGACAGTATCAGCCTCAGCGACCCTCGTGAACCCAAACTATTGTTGCTATTAGCCCCCCACCCCCTCTCTCCTGCTCAACTTCTGAGAAAAAGTTCATTCAGATCAAACTACCAGCAAGTGTTGAGGATGACCAGGAATTGAAAGCTAGGGCTGTCGATGTAAGTTCAAACTATTATATATTTTGCAGATTGATTCTGTTTCAGCTGAACGTACCATCTATTATAATATAACTAACTTACTGTACTTCTTCAATGCAGCGTACTCACGAGCTTTATCTACAGATGCAAAGGAACGCTATTGTGTTCTATTCATGGTACGCAGATGCAACCGCAAGGATCAAAGCTGTAACTAGTGATCCGACGGGCCTAAATCCTAGTCAGGTCTCTCAAGAATTCTTTGAGGGTGAAAAGATTCAAAAGTACGTCGCTGAAGTAGAACAGATTGCAGAAAGGCTGAAGGTTTTTGTTGGTAACGCTCCTGTATTTGGAGAGGTAGTTAGTGAGTCCCCCAAAAAAAATGACGGAATCGATGCATCTACGCGTCAAATAAGTGAAGTTCTGTCTAGTCTCGCCAATGATGGGGGTGGCAGGGATGGTAACCCTTGTGTTGAGCCGCGTGGAGAGTCGGATAAAGCTGACGCGCCAACGAAATCAGTTGCAGTTTCATGGTCAAAGATTATGGAGGAAGTGGGAGGTGATACAGTAGTTTCTAATCCGTTGTCAGATGCTAGCCCAGGGTTAGAGGATCAAGTTGTGTGCACCCCCGTCGAAACTGTCAGAGAGCTGTTGTTGGAGGCGAAGTACCCCATGGAGGAAATTGACCAAGCTTACGGACGGTCAGAGGATGCTGAAACTCGGCCCGGGGTAGGTGATGAGGTGCATGAGCAAGTTCATGGGGAGGGATTGAAAGAAAATGTTGAAAGATTGTCAGACAATCAACCGTCAGATAAGGAGATGGAAAAATCTACGGTCCCATCTGTTGGAATATGTGTCCTCCGACAATAATGCGATCGCAACTGTCGATCATGATGATCACATGTTTAAGTCTCATTTCAAGAATACATGTGGGAAGTAATATTTTACAGTCAACTGGTCCACACATATCGGTAATGATTGGCTGACTAGAGTTTGACATTGCGTCGTGCGACGGTGGTGATCATTGATCCCCTTAGGTCATACCTAAAGGGTAACACTCTTAATTGAATATTTAATTGATCGTATGACGATACGAGTTAATTAAATTACTTAAAATTGACGGACGATTTTGGAAGTAATATTTACGTATCTCATTGTAATTTGATTAAATAAGATACGGTCTAAGTAATCGAATTGTTTTATTGCTTAGATGAAATTATTGTTTACAGAAACAATTGAAACTGAATGAATAATTTATTATAAATACAAGACGTTGTGATTTATAATTGATAAACCGTTTTGGTACAAGTAATTATGAATTACTAAGTCGATTTTGTACATGACGTATTTTTATTAATATGTTGATTTTTAATATGTTAAAAATGCATGACAAGTTTACATGACTTGTGACATGTGACAAATTGATAAATTGACAAAGATAAAATGGAACCCATTTTATCTCATATGGACCGAAATATTGGAGGGAATACAATGTTTAAATTGTGTTAAATTATTAAGTGGAGAGCATAATGATTAAAACTAGTTTGTAGCCATGCAAACCTAGTTTTTCTTGAGAAGAATTACTTGCCCATGCATTGGCTCACTTCTCCTCTTCTCTCCTCTCTCCCCACCGGTTTTCAATAGCCTTCATAGAGAGTTTTTCTCTCTAATTTTCATTCATAACTTCATACATTATTTCTAGTGTGAGAAATATAATAATCTCTACATCTTATGAAAATCTAGAGAAATAAAAACTCCAAAATTCCTCTTCCCTTGGCCGAAAATTCAAGAGGACAAAACAATATTTTAGGTCAATTTTATTAAGATTAGTATTGTTCTAGTAATAATAATATTAGTCTTTTAAGAGGTTATCTTGAGTATAATTCCTTGGGAGGGATTCTAAGCTTGGATCCTTGTTCATCCAATATTAAGAAGCTCAAGAACAAGTGAGTAAAAGAACTCATTTGTGCCCATATATCCGAAATCTCAATGTAAGGAAAACGATTTCTTCTTTATTCTTATTCATGTTTGCATGCATAAGATCTAAATTTATTTTTACGACAAAATTAAATTGTAACATATATGAATATGTCGAAATATGAGATAATGATTTCTAACAAGCGGTATCAAGAGCCTTAGGTTGTTTGCATGCAAATCGGTTATTGTTTTTCCGAGTTATATGATTAACAAACAAAACTTATAAATTTGTGTTTATTATGATATATCAAGAAATTAATTATGCATGTTAAAGTTTCTGGTCCTAAAATGTTTTTAGGATTTTTGGGTTTAATTTATGGATTTTATTGTTCATTTTATATAATAATGACATTAAAATGTGAATAGCTAAACTTCGTTTTCTCCAGTGGTTTTTGGATATATTTTCACATATATCATCTATTGATCACCTGTAAATTTCCATAATAAAATGAGTTGTTATGCTCGAAATATGGATTTTTCAAGTTAATATTGTATTTAAATGAGAAAATAGGTTAATATGAGTTATTTTTCGAATCTGGTCATAGAAATTTAGTATGTTGTCACGTGCAATTTTAAAAGATGTGTGTAAAATATTTGGCTATAATGAAGTCTTTATACATGATTTATGAATTTTTGATGAAAAATCACATAAATAATGACTTTAATTAGTAAAAATTGCTAAAACATACTTCATGACTAAGGAAAAACGTCACATGTTGCATTTTATCATATATTTCAGATCTAAAAGTGAAAAGTTAATAAAAATAATTTTTCTCATATTTTTATGGTAATAATTGATAAATCCGATAAACCGCAACATTGTTTTTCCTCGATAAATTTTCGAAATTTTTAACCTAAGTTTTGAACATTATGAGTGTCATGGTATTTTTCCAGAATGTTCATGAGTTTAAATTTCAAATTTTGAAATTATTTGAAATTTTTATGATATAATTTGAAGTTTATGATATAATTTTGTATTTTTGAGTCCTTTTATGAACAATATTAAGAAATATAAGTTAATTATTGTCAATATGCTAGTGGAGACTTATTTTGAGTCCTAAGTTGGTTAGGGTAATTAACTTGTACATAAATATGAATTTATGTAATTATTGTGATTTTAAAAGGTTAAATCACGCATATCCGTAAAAACCGATTAATATACGATATTGGCTCCTTAAAGGCAATTTAGCATAAAAATTGGGCATGTTCATACATATTATAATGCTGCATTTTATTTATGATTGTCATATTTTATTTTTATGTAATTTTTGAATTATGTAATTTTACTTAGTATGGCCTTAGTTTTAATTGGTATTACCCGGAATGTATGGGAATATAGATTCGGTTGTAATTTATTGTGATCTCGTATCACCGTTTTGTAATTTAATAGATTTATTTTATTTTAATTACAAATGTATAATAGGAAATTATGTAATTTGTTATGTAATTTATTTATTCCGGAGTTCCTTGAAGACGGTGCTACTCGAGAAGGCGATCCATTAAAGAAATTTGTTGCCTTGAAATGCGTGCCAAGACCGAAGTTCAAGGAACCAAAGGAGTTGGTTTTCGAATATGTAATAGTTAATTAGATTTACTATTTTAGGAAGGCCATACTAGGATTTATTTTTATGCTTTGCATTTTATTTATAAGTTGCATGCATCGCTAAATCGCCATAACTAAAACATGCATTATCATTTTAATCGAGTTTATTGACCGTGTCAATTACAATTATCGTAGTTCACCGCTTTAGTTCACTTAAAACGTGATAGATAATAAATTGACATGACGTCTCGCTAAAATAAACAATTGAGACTTAGCCTTACCAAAAAGTAGAAACCATGAAAACCTATTTCGCGAGGGAGTGCACTCGGCCACCCACGGGTACAAACCTTGTTACGTAGGGGAAATGGGTGATAAATGTCTATCCACCGAATTCATGTTGATGAGGGATGAATCGGCTACCCCGTGCCCAAGTTAATGTGAATTTGGATCATGGACACATTTATTTGAAATTTGGATTGACCTCAACGGAAGTATTCGTGACTGTAGTCGCATGTGTTCCGGGCTATAGATAAATATTAGTGTAATTTATCGACCAAGAGTTCTAAAAGTAGAATCGATTAAAGAGTTAATCCACCGAGTTATATTGATAAGGGATGAATCGGCTACCCCGTGCCCAAGTTAATATGAATTTGGATCTTGGAATCATTTATCAAGTTGGGTAGAGGTCACTAGATAAATGCAATAAAACTTGTTTAAATTAAATTTTTACGAGTGTTATTATTATTTTGAAAACGACAAATGTTTTATTCCTTCTATTTTTCGTTTTGTAGACCACTTTTATTTCTCATAACAAATGGCCGCACCAAACACCAACGCCGCACCTCTCACTAATGCTTCATGGCTCCGATCCTTCATGGATCGTTGTAAACTTGAAAAGAATGGGTCAAATTTTTCCGATTGGGATGCCCAACTCAAATTAGCCGCCCAAGGTGACGACAAGCTTCGTTACCTCACCGAGGCCTTTCCACCCGAACCTAATGCTAGGTCGAGTGCCGCCACTAGGGAAGCATATGAGGCTTACCACAAAGAGTCCGCCGCAATGAAAAATGTGTTGATTTTTGCGATGGAGGCGGATCTCCAAAGGAGAGCCTTTAAAATGGGCACCGCTAATGAAATTTATTCCAAACTTGTGACAATGTTTTCACAAACTCCGAGGATCGTCCAATATGAGGCGGCCTCGGCATTCTTTGATCTTGATTTCAAGGAGGGCCAAAAGGTTAGGCCTCACGTGCTCAAATTGTTGGAGCAAGTCGAGACTTTGAAGATTCAAAAAGTTGAAATCCCCAAAGAACTCATTGTAGATAGGATTCTACACTCCTTATCCAAAGTCAAGGCATATGTTCAATTCCGGGTGAATTTTAACATGCAAGACAAGGACGTGTCTCTTGAAGAGTTGCACAAGTTACTTGTGCAAGCCGAAAGAGACATGGGGTTAAATGTTAACCCACCTAAGGATGTGCTTAACATAAGCACCAAGAGTAAGGGGAAGTTCAAGAAGAATGGGAAAAAGGGTAAGAGGCAAGCTCCCATGTCCACCAAGGCTAAGACTTTTGAAGCTAGCACTTCCAAGACCAAGAAGGGTCCTCTTGACAAATGCCATTATTGTAATGGTGTTGGACATTGGAAGAGGAATTGTTCCAAGTATCTTGGTGACATCAAAGCTGGAAAAATCACTCCAGTAGGTAAATGAATATCATTTCTTTTATGTTTCTAATTCAACTATGGTATTTTGATACAAAGTTGTGATAATGTATCCCCTTTTATTGTAAGTAGGGCCTCCTCCAAGCAAGGACAAGGGAAAGGAAAAGCAAGCTTGAGATATCATCAAGGAGCTAGGAGTAGCTTTCAATGAAGCTTGGCTTTTTATTGTCTTATTTAAGTTATGTTTTGGATTGTTAGAACTATTTTGATTTCCGTGTTTGACATGGAAATAGTTGATCCTTTCTAAACAATGGTTGTATTTTGGATTATGGTGGCTTGGTTTGCAACCCAAGTCACCCCTTTTTATCGTATTTCTTTGTTCTAAAAATTCGTCTTTATATGCTTTCACATAGAAACATATGATCATCTACTTAAAGTTATCCAATAGACAATTATAATGATGGGATTGATTATATGTCCACAAGCTTAAGGCTTGTGTATGATCAATTATAAAGTGATGTTGAGTTGATGAACTCTCCTAAAGGAATGTAAATTACCAAGTACACTCATCAAATCTAAAACTATTAATCAATCTATGAGATAGTCCTCCTTAAACTTCAAAATCATTATTTGTGTCTCATAAGCTATCTTTGAATCTCTAGTGTATTTATTCTAAAGATAGAGTGGGAGAAAAATGAAGACACAAAGAACAGAAAGCAAATTTGTATACTTGAGTAAATGAGATCTACGAAAGAAAGAATGATTTGTATACCTATATAGATATTGTACACGAATAGATGAGATCTATGGTCTCGAATAGATGAGATCTACATGACAAAAGAGACCAAGTGAAGTAATCAAAAGAATATGTTCTCAAGATTACTACACGAGGAGACCAAAAGAAAGTTTTGGAAGAAAATGACTAAAGAAAAGTCTTAACAAGAGATTTGGCTAGTTTATGAACAACATTTGACCAAGAGTTTCAATATTGATATTTACTTAAGAGTCTAAATGAAACGAAGTTGCATCCTTGAAAATAAATGAGATTTATGACTAAAAGTTGCAAAAGAAGATATGTCGATATCTACAAAAGCTAAGTTAATTGTTAACCACGCTAGTGTCATTACTTAACCTCATTATGAAAATGAAATGGTTAAACCTCCTTCCGAAAAAGGGTATTTTGAGAAGGACGTATATTTTAAATGAAATTCATATTTAAATAATGACATTGCTACGCATCATTATAAAATGAATGAGTTAGAGATTAAAATTCTCTTTCCATAAGTTTAAGATTGAAACCTTCTCTAAATAGGTATTTTGAAAAGATATGTTGGGAACATTTGGTTTTATCTTAATAACTTGGCAAAGCAAAATGTATTTCAATTCTTGAAATGTTTCGATTGAGTAGTCAATTGCGAAACATGTGGAATTAAGTGAGAGTTTGAAATTATCATGTGAAGACATGAAATTTAGTGGGAGCAATCATCTTGTAAAAAATTTATAACTCATTACTCATTGAGAATGACGAGCTAGTACTATCTTTCACAAAGATATGTTTGAGTTTTCAATTCTGGATGAAAATGGACTATGATGAATCCAATTACATCATGGGATGTTGGATAAGTATTGACATATACACATCAAATCAACAAGAAACGTAGGTTATTCATATCGATGAAAATGGAA
The DNA here is from genome assembly GCF_048544455.1 of Silene latifolia. Classification (NCBI taxonomy): domain Eukaryota; kingdom Viridiplantae; phylum Streptophyta; class Magnoliopsida; order Caryophyllales; family Caryophyllaceae; genus Silene; species Silene latifolia. The sequence goes on along the minus strand of NC_133535.1, from coordinate 49,679,421 downwards.
TTACCATTAGCAGTCATGGTCATTCATTGAACCTAAGAATGGTTGATCACATGATTAAAGATTGCTATTGTTTCCGCCATTAGAATAATCATGCACATGTCCAATAATGAATCATATGCTTAAGAGCATGATGAATCATTAGCAAGCCATAGAAGAATCGTCATGAATTCTCGTGGAGAACTAATGAGCTATTCCAGTGTTGGACAGAACACTCTGTTATGTGACAAGAGGTTGCACATATTGAAGTTCGAACACACGTAAAGATTTATGAAAATCCTAAGCTATTCAAGCTAAAAGGAGAAATAAAAAGTTTGAAAAGATACTTGTTATAGTAAGAAGTTACTCAAAACTAGTATTTTCTAATATGCTAGGACTTATGAGAAGTGCTAGGCTAATCATCTTTACAATTGTTGCAAGACACTACAAAACGTATACCTAGTACATTGCGAGTTGGTAGAACACTTGACCAGTGCAAGTTATATCATCCACCACAATTCGTTGGTTATGAGATAAACAACAAGAAAGTTCTTTCAAGATAAAGAACCTAAACCTAGGTTGGGAACCTAGATGTGTACTTGGTAAGGTTCATGCTATGAGAGAGAACATGAATATAAAGGAAAGTGCAATACAAGAAGTATGAACAAATGGACACATGGTATGTTAAACTTCTATTGCAATCGACTAGTGTTTACACACTTACGATATACATCACAAGCTTGTTATATGGTATTGACTACCCGAATGTGATGTCGACATTCGTCGTTTGAGTTATTATTAACTCACCTTATACTTTGTTACATCCAAACGGATTAGCATTGTATTCACCCATAGTCACTTACATGAGGTGACGTCTCGAAGTGACTAGAGTGTGATGCAATTGATGGCAAAGTTCAAGTGCCATGGAGTCATGTGAGATGACTAATCGATCACATAGGCAAACTGTTAGGAACACCTTGTCGGGCCTTATGACCGCTTATAGAGTTCTGGCAAATTTATATAGCCTGGTCGTGGCGAGAGCTACTATAGTATTCTAATGAGTCGATTCTTTTGACTAAAGGCTGTTCGCCTAAGGTGGCACAGTTTCAGATTAACTTTGATTTATGTTACTACGACCTTCGTAAATGGGGTTAAATGGGCATATTTTGGGTTATGATGGCTGTGGCTAGTCAAAGGGAATAAGTGCGATAGGAATTGTCCACCCCTTGTCAGGGTTATAACAATATCTCAGGGCCACTCGAGGAGTAATGAACTGGAAATGCGTGGCCACGCTCGGAAGGTATCTATGGTAGATAATTCCGGTCAATCAGTTATTCTCCAGATCAAGGAAACCACTCTCGATATGATCACTTGCAAGTACGACCTGAAAGACACCTTGCATTGAGTGGGAGATAGTAATAGGACAAGAGAATTGGTGACGCACACTTGTCGAGGACAAGTGGGAGATTGTTGGAATATGTGTCCTCCGACAATAATGCGATCACAACTGTCGATCATGATGATCACATGTTTAAGTCTCATTTCAAGAATACATGTGGGAAGTAATATTTTACAGTCAACTGGTCCACACATATCGGTAATGATTGGCTGACTAGAGTTTGACATTCGTCGTGCGGACAGTGGTGATCAGTTGATCCCCTTAGGTCATACCTAAAGGGTAACACTCTTAATTGAATATTTAATTGATCGTATGACGATACGAGTTAATTAAATTACTTAAAATTGATGGACGATTTTGGAAGTAATATTTACGTATCTCATTGTAATTTGATTAAATAAGATACGATCTAAGTAATCGAATTGTTTTATTGCTTAGATGAAATTATTGTTTACGGAAACAATTGAAACTGAATGAATAATTTATTATAAATACAAGACGTTGTGATTTATAATTGATAAACCGTTTTGGTACAAGTAATTATGAATTACTAAGTCGATTTTGTACATGACGTATTTTTATTAATACATTGATTTTTAATATGTTAAAAATGCATGACAATTTTACATGACTTGTGACATGTGACAAATTGATAAATTGACAAAGATAAAATGAAACTCATTTTATCTCATATGGACCGAAATATTGGAGGGAATACAATGTTTAAATTGTGTTAAATTATAAAGTGGAGAGCATAATGATTAAAACTAGTTTATAGCCATGCAAACCTAGTTTTTCTTGAGAAGAATTACTTGCCCATGCATTGGCTCACTTCTCCTCTTCTCTCTTCTCTCCTCTCTCCCCACCGGTTTTCAATAGCCTTCTTTGAGAGTTTTTCTCTCTAATTTTCATTCATAACTTTATACATTATTTCTAGTGTGAGAAATATAATAATCTCTACATCTTATGAAAATCTAGAGAAATAAAAACTCCAAAATTCCTCTTCCCTTGGCCGAAAATTCAAGAGGACAAAACAATATTTTGGGTCAATTTTATTAAGATTAGTATTGTTGTAGTAATAATAATATTAGTCTTTTAAGAGGTTATCTTGGGTATAATTCCTTGGGAGGGATTCTAAGCTTGGATCCTTGTTCATCCAATATTAGGAAGCTCAAGAACAAGTGAGTAGGAGAACTCATTTGTGCCCATATATCCGAAATCTCAATGTAAGGAAAATGATTTCTTCTTTATTCTTATTCATGTTTGCATGCATAAGATCTAAATTTATTTTTATGACAAAATTAAATTGTAACATATATGAATATGTCGAAATATGAGATAATGATTTCTAACACCATCATTGGCAATGGATACAGAAAATGTTGAAAGATTGTCATACAATCAACCGTCAGATAAGGAGATGGAAAAATCTACGGTCCCATCATTGGCAATGGATACAGAAAATGTTGAAAGATTGTCAGACAATCAACCGTCAGATAAGGAGATGGAAAAATCTACGGTCCCATCATTGGCAATGGATACACAAGAATTGATGGAGTGTATGTTTTCTACTGCTGAAATCAAGGAAGCTTTATGTGGACTTCCAGCGGACGGGAGTGGTCCTGGTGGCGAGGTAAGTTTGTTAATTTGCGCTAAATACTTGTTATACATTTGTTTTTTTTAATTGGTCATGTATAACTCTAAGTGTATTATGTATAACTTTGTTGAAACTTATGATGAGGCCTTGTAACTGTAGTGCCTCTTTGTATAACTTTATTTTTCAATCTGTACAACTTCAACGGCCGTTTGGTACAACTCTTAACCATATGTGTATAACTCTAACTCAAATATGTATAACTCTTATAGCATATTTGTAATACTTCACACATGTGTATAACTCTTGCCCTTCTATGTATAACTGTAATTCATTGTTTCTGTAACTCTGTGACCTCTTTGTATCACTTTTAGAGTTATACCTGTAACTTTTTTGATACAAAAGCATGGTGTTTAATTTTATTATTTTTCATTTAGGCCACTGTACTAAAGGATGTAATTGAGAATGTTGAACAACAATCTAACAACGGGGGTGAAAACGTAGTTGTTGTCGATGGTGCGGAGGTCACCCCGGGGGATCATTCAACGGAATGGAGTGGAAATCAAATCCCTCTGACTTTCATGAGCACGGCAGATGTGAATGAGGCATTTGCCGGGGTTGATGAGCGAACGAGTAGTGCGGCCAAAGAAGGTGTGGTAGTTGAAATCGCTGGTGCTAGGGTTGAGCCGGTTGCACTACCCCCCTCCCCCCCAATTTATGTTTCGCGATGTGACATGATCCACCATCCTTTCGTACTGCATTCAACTGTCCCCCTTCCGTGTATGGACATTGTACCTGAGAACCTAGGTTGTTTTGAGGATTGCAGGGAACCCGAACCTGACCAGCACGTATGCTCACAGTTGCTGCGATTTAACAAGGAACATTTCAGGACGGTGTTCAGGGCCTAACGAAGTATGTAATGGATTATGTCTTTGATCAATTCCACGACCATAATAAAGAGTAAGTAAAAGATAAGTTTTACCTATATTTCAATACGACAGTGAAACAAGTCATGAACAACACTTGCTGCGTGTCTCATTTTGCTAATCCTTTGTAGGGAACAATTGGTCACATATAACACCCCCAAATTGCATAACGCGTATTGATCTCCAGACGTTGATGCTCGGGTCTCAGATTATGGCCAATGTCATCGACTGCTGGTCTCTTATTTTTTTGATGATTTATAATGCATTTTACAGGAATTAGGATGGTTTGTATGGTGATTTTTATGGGTTTTGCTTGTTGAGAGGTTTTGAATGGTGAATGAAGAGGGAAAGCATGCAAAATGAATTATTAGTGTTTGTTTAATCCTTTTGTCTACGGGATGGTACTGGAAGAAGTACACAAACAGTGATATGTGGACCCTCTCTTATACAACAAGCATTTCCTTCTTTTTTTTTGCTCTAAAAAAGGCGCCCTCTCTCCTTATCTCATCCATTCAATCCCTTCATCCAAGGGTTCTTATAAAGACTTAGGGCCTTATATGATATAATGGCCTTATAAGAACCCTTCTCTCTCTCTCTCTCTCTCTATATATATATATATATATATATATATATATATATATATATATATATATATATATAAATTGAATCATGTGAGGCGCCCTTCTTAGGGTGAGGAAGCTGAACCATTTACTCACCAATGGATCTAATTATTACAGATGCACCAGATGTTGACACGTGTCCCCCTATATACTCCCCAACTAACTCACTTTCCCTCATTTACAATCTCACTTCCCCTCATTTATTCTCTCTCTTCCTTCAGCTACTTTTCCGCCATTATCACCATTATCACCGAGCTTCTGCGAGCTCATCTATTCCACCATTTCCCTTCATCCTCAATCATTTACTCCATCACATTTACTCCGTTCACTCTCTCTCTTCAGTTCGTCTTCAGCTGAGCTCCGTCTTCGCCATTCGCTCCGTCTTCGCCATTCGCTGAACTCTGTCACATTTGTTCCGCCATTGAAGTCGATTTCTCCTCTTCTTCATGTGTTCCTTTCCGTTTCTTTACTAAATTTATTTAATTAGTTTAATTACTCAGTTTTCTCTTATTTTTCTATTTTCCTTCACTCGACTTCGTTTGATTTCTATGCATTTCGTTTCTGCTCGATTATGCTCGCAATTGAAGTTTCATTGTTATTGTTCACTGTTAGTTATGACCAATTTCAGTTTATTCAATAGTTTTCATTTCAATTCTTTCGTAACTTTAATTCCGTCTTCTCTGTTTCATCTTGTTTTCGGCATTATCAGTGCACTTTCATTACTTATTAATTTGTTTCTCTGCTTCTTTGTAAGGTCCTTCCCCTTTCTTACCTTAATAAATTACTTTACTCACTGAGTTTTTCCCTTAACTTCAGTTAATTTATGTACCTTCAGTTAATTTAAACCTTTTTATTTTCCCTGCTTTTGTGATTCCTAGATCTAATTCACCAAATCAAGAAAAGAGCAAAATAGATGACTTTAACCACTTATAATGACAAAGTTTCACAAAACAAGCCCTTAGATTCACTGAACAAAGTCTGAGATTCACAAAACAGGTATGAGAATTCACCAAATAAAGAACAGAGCAAAATAGATGATTTTAACCACTTATAATGACCAAATTTCACAAAACAAGCCCTTAGATTCACTGAATAAGGTCTGAGATTCACAAAACAAGGTCTGTGAATTCACCAAATAAAGAAAAGAGCAAAATAGATGATTTTAACCACTTATAATGACCAAGTTTTACAAAACAAGCCCTTAGATTCACTGAACAATGTCTGAGATTCACAAAACAAGGTCTGAGAATCTAAACCTTTTTATTTTCCCTGCTTTTGTGATTCCTAGATCTAATTTTGTGACACTCGGAAGTTAATTTGTGAAACAAGCATCTGACCTTATCAATGCTAGTTGTGATCCTTGTACTCAATGTTAGTTCTCTTTCTCTTAATAATTTCTCTTCCTGGTTTTGTGAATCCTGGAACTTCTTTTGTGAAACTGGGAGACGATATTGCGAAACTAGACTCTTTATACTTTCAAATTTGGCCTGAATGCTTGGCCTTGTTTTCTTACGAGTATTTAATTTGCTTCGTGATTTCTTGAGCATCTATTCGAAGTACGTATCTTGTAAAACTTAGTCATGTATGCAACATGAAACTAGAATGTGCTTTTATGCAACATGAATTTCTATGTCTGAAATTGTTTAGTTCAAATGTTTTTGCTACCTTGGTGAATAACAATGTTCACTCGACGAGGCTACCTCTAGTATGAAGCAAGCTAGCATGAAGCAATAATAGCTTGATTCAGTGTTCAGATTGTACTCTTTTTACTGTTAATTAAGCTTGTGCTGGTGTATATTGCAAACATAACAACTTACAGTTAATTAGTCAAAGTACTTGCTGCTTGTTTTTTTAGTGCGAGAATGCATTAAAAGAGTAAACGGTCAAGTTTGAAGCAATCTATGAGCTTGTTCTGAGTTTCTATTTCTGCTTTTTTTGTTTTACTAATAGTTGTATTTCACTTGTTTCATAGACAAGTATGACAACTTGGTGCAATGGTTGTATTGTTAATCTTCTTGACCAAGATCAAGTGTCATTTCGCGAACTTTATGTCACTGAAAAACAAACAGCTATGGATTTCTCTTTTTCGCCGTTAAAGGAAGTTATAGTGCCTGACCGTCACTATCAAGCATATCATTCTATTTTTAATAATCAAGATCTTATGCAAAAAAATCTTCTCTAAAATTGATCATTACGAAGATAAAGCACATATGGCGCTCGTATGTCGAAATTGGGCTCAACAATTTCTGATACACAAAAGTGCACCTGGGGTCAGCATGGCATATTGGCTTTCTTTAGACATAAATGATGTGAATGGTGTTCGGACTATTTGTAGGGGTCCTAGAATAGTCTTTCAAACATGCAAATGTTTCATGACGGAGGATATGACTGCCAAATTCTTTACTGCATTATCACCAAGCAAAAATTCCATCTCAGAGTACTCATCTTAATGCTCTTGATGATGTTACACGCAATCAAGTTAATGAGTTATTGCCTGCTTTAGCTACGCCGATTGAAGAACGAGATATAGCTATTGGCATTGCTGCTAACTTACTAGTCACTCGTAGAAATATATCTTTTCTTGACTTACCTTTGATGATGTATATATAGCCTAGAGTTGTCCCTTGTTTGTAATGTACTATCTGTGTAACTAGGGCTTCGCACTTTAAGGTTTTAACTTTGCCCTTTTGTTATTTTGTATAATTTCGTAGTAGTGTCAACCTTCTATATAATTATGTACGTCTTAGTTTAACATTTTGGATAACATAAATTATCATGTAATCTTGTACTTTGTTTTAAATATTTGCATGGATCACTTTTCTATGTATAATGCAATGTTCTTTACTTCTGATTTTTCATTTAATTTTGTATTTGTTTTCTTACATATTGTTCCATGCAATGAACAAGGGAAAGGGTTCACTCGGTTTTTCTGGTGTTCGAATTCAATGAACAAGGGATACCCGACCCCTCTAGTTAGATCCCGTTCCTCCGAAAAGGGTTCACCCGGCCCCTCTAGGGTGTCTTTCGATCTTCCGCCGTTCGAATTAGTTGAGTAAGGGAAAGGGTTTAGGGTTGGATTAGGCGGATCCGCGGTAGCGGTCCGCCTAATCCAACCCTAAACCCTTTCCCATCCCGTTTTAGGATACCCGGCCCCTCTAGTTAGACCTTGTCCCCCCAAAAAGGGTTCACCCGGCCCCTCTAGGGTGTCTTTTGGTCTTCCGCCGTTCGAATTAGTTGAGCAAGGGAAAGGGTTTAGGGTTGGATTAGGCGGATCCGCGGTAGCGGTCCGCCTAATCTAACCCTAAACCCTTTCCCGTCCCGTTTTAGGATACCCGACCCCTCTAGTTAGATCCCGTTCCCCCGAAAAGGGTTCACCCGGCCCCTCTAGGGTGTCTTTCGGTCTTCCGCCGTTCGAATTAGTTGAGCAAGGGAAAGGGTTTAGGGTTGGATTAGGCGGATCCGCGGTAGCGGTCCGCCTAATCCAACCCTAAACCCTTTCCCGTCTCTTTTTAGGATACCCGGCCGCTCTAGTTATATCCTGTCCCCCAAAAAGGGTTCACTCGGCCCCTATAGGGTGTCTTTTAGTCTTCCGCCGTTCGAATTAGTTGAGCAAGGGAAAGGGTTTAGGGTTGGATTAGGCGGATCCGCGGTAGCGGTCCACCTAATCCAACCCTAAACCCTTTCCCGTCCCATTTTAGGACACCCGGCCCCTACTTTAAATCCCGTCCCCAAAAAAAGGGTTCACTCGTCCCCCTGTAGGGTGTCTTTTGGTCTTCCTGCCCCTCGAATGAGTAGCAAGGGAAAGGGTTTAGGGTTGGATTAGGCGGATCCGCGGTAGCGGTCCGCCTAATCCAACCCTAAACCCTTTCCCGTCCCGTTTTAGGACACCCGGCCCCTACTTTAAATCCTGGAACTTATTTTGTGAATCCTGGAACCTGGAACTTATTTTGTGAATCTTGGAACTTATTTTGTGAACTTATTTTGTGAATCGTGGAACTTATTTTGTGAATCGTGGAACTTATTTTGTGAATCCTGGAACTTATTTTGTGATTGCTGGAACTTATTTTGTGAATGCTGGTACTTAATTTGTGAACCTTGGTAGTTATTTTGTGAACCTTGGTAGTTATTTTGTGAACCTTGGAACTTATTTTGTGAATCTTGACCATAACATTCCGAAACTTGTAACAGAATTGTTGTATACTTTCCTTAGTTTGCATTTCCTTATTAATGAAGTTTGCTGTATTAAGTTAATTAATAAACAAACTAAATATAGTGAAGTTTTCTTTATTTTGTGAACTTATTTGCCTTGCTTTGTGAATAATAGGCTTTACTGAGCAATAGGAAGCAAGCCAAGCTAGGATGAACCGACGTGTTGAACCAGCTACTGATTCTACTGAAGCACCTACTGAAGCTACTGAACCACTCTCTGAGCCAGCTACAAAAAAGAAAAGAATTTACAAAGACAGACTGCATGTGTTGAGGACTAGGATGTCTCCTTCTGGGTTTTACAATTTTATCAACCATAAGACGAGTCCACCTTCTGAAAACCAGATAGAAGCCATCAAACAAATAGGCTTTGGCGGCCTCTTACACCTTAAAACCGATCTTATTCCTGGAAACTTAGCTTATTGGCTAGTTTCAAATTATGACCCCTTAAAAGGATCGTTGTTTGATGGGAAACTTCCTGTTTTAGAGGAAGATATATATCTGTGCCTGGGATTGCCAATGGGTCCAAACATTGTCGTTGAAGCAAAAATTGGAGGTAAGTGCCCTTCTTATTTGTCTGTTTTGGAGAAATTTAAAAGTCAATACGATGGTAGTTCCATTGAGGTCAAAGACATTTTGCACAAGCTCTCAACACAAAGAGATGGTGGAGATGATTTCAAGCACAATTTCATCATTTATTTCTTCTCGGCTCTTTTAGGCGGTGTTGTAGGGAATCGGGCAAGTTTGAGACTTCTTAAAAGTTTGGTAAACTCTGACTTGATCTCCGAGTTCAACTGGTGCAATTTCATCAAACGGAAATTGGCTGCCCAAGTTGAGTCTTGGCAAAAGGAGGAGTTTGAGACCAAAAAGCTGAAAGAAAATTGGTTTGGTGGACCTATTATGGTCTTGGTTTTCATTTATCTAGACCGATGTGTCTTCAAATCACGCCTTGTTAATCGGCAGTTTCCAACACTCTCAACTTGGACTAAAGAAGCTATATCCCAGAGAGTTAAGGAGGAAGTGAATGACAAAAATTTGGAAAAGAAGACTTTTGACAGGGGCTCTGTTGAGCCTCTAATGGTGATCAACCACCATATTCCACATCATTCACAATTGTGTCCTCCTCCTCCAAAGATTGAGCTTGGCTAGTCTTCCAAGTCAACAATTCAAGATAAAGCCTCTGAAGCTGAAGCTGTCATTTTACCTCTACATGGGAATGAAAATGCAGGCACTAGTGAGTTTATCCATAAACTTGTGCATTCTGCAAAGGCAATGGCTCAAGATTTTGTGGACTACAAATCACTTCCTAGTCAAGCTCCCTCAAAACTGCCTTCAACAACAACAGTGAAGAAACTAGTTGCAGTTGTAGACGGTATGGTAGAAGGTTTTAAGTCATCTCAACCAGAGGATGATGCTGAAAATGTGGAGGATATGAAGAATGAGGGAAAGGTCTTGGACATTGTGGATGACAATATCGTTGATAAAGTGGTTGACGATATTCATGAGAATGTGGAGAAAGGTGGGGAGAATGTGGATAATTTTTGGGGGTGGTCTCAGGCTGATTTGTTGGCGGCATTAGATGCGATGGGTGAAGCTTTGCAACCAATAGTGCCACATCATTCACCACCACCAAATGCAGAATACCCATCCTTTAGGCTCCTAGCAGCTGATGACCAATTGTTGTCTCAACCTGAACCTGCAACATCTTCTCAACCTGAACCTGCCACATGTGCTGCTGTGGATGTCATCCCTCCTTTCACTGAGCCCACTCCTTTGGTAGGGAACACATCCTCTCACGCTGCTATGGATGATGTTCCTCCTGTCAAGGACGTCACTGAGCCCACAATTATTGTTCTAGCAGCTACTCCTACTCCTCCTACTACTGTGGTACGGAACACAACTCTTGATCATCATAATGTTATTGTCCTACCAGATACTCCACTTGTTTCAACACTCGATAAACCATCTGTCAAACGATCTGTCAGTAAACAATCTGTTAGTAATGTCTATATTCGTCGATCGCCACGTCATTTGGCAAAGTCGATTGCCAGTTTTGCCCTATTTGCAAAGAAATCTTAATATTATTAGGGATTTGAATCAAGCTGAGAAACAAGTATTAGATTTCATACTTGGCGAAGCATATGATAAAACGGAGATTCTTTTCCAAACTCAATGTCAGACTTTGACAAGGAGCCAGTTGAAGAGTGTGGCTGAAGGCGATCAGATATCTTCTCATGTCGTAGATGTTTATTGTGAGATCTTAAATAGTAATGAGATATTCAGATCTCGAACTTCCCCTTCTCGTTTATTTGTGCCGTATAGAAATGAAAGTGTTAGTCTTATTACTCTCTACTTTATCCAATTCTCCAAGTCTATTTTACATTATGTTGACTTATAATCGTTACTCATACTGATCTTATTTTTTGTTCCCAGTGTCTCGACAATGTTGATGTTTCTAGAGTTCAACTAGTAAGTCTTTGATTTTGGTCTGCTTATATTTCACCTTAAGTTCATTTTTGTCTTTTTTATTCACTGCATTTTTGTCTTTTTAATTCAGTGACTTTTTGTCCTTTTTTCAGGTTTGCGCTCCAATAGTCTCCGCCTCATGCCCACCTTTCTTGATTTGTATCGACCTAAGAACTAAAAGTAGCAAAATGCAAATCATCCATCCTATGAAAGGCACATCTGTTGATTATTCTTGTTTTATACAACCTGTGGTACGTCTATTGTTTCCATTTTGCTTAGGAAAATGTGTGTTATTGTGATTCTACTAGGAATTGACTTTGTGAATGTAGGACTTTATTTTGTGAAGCCTACACTTAAGGTTTGTGAATCTTAAGTTACAAGAACGCACTCTTATCACTTTAACCACTTATGTTTACCAAGTTTCACAAAACAAGCCCTAAGATTCACCAAGTAAGAAAAAGGGCAAAATAAGTGACTTTAACCACTTATGTTGACCAAGTTTCACAAAATAAGCCCTAAGATTCACTGAACAAGGTCTGAGATTCACAAAACAAGGTCTGAGGTTCACCAAATAAGGAAAATGGCAAAATAGGGGACTTTGTGAAAGTAGGCCTTTATTTTGTGAATCCTAGATCTTATTTTGTGAACCTGTGGTCCTTTACCATTTCACTCCAAGTTTTACAAACTAAGATGTATGGTTCACATGATTCGTAGCTAGTGTCTGTTTTGACAGTCTTGTACCTTACATGATTCCTAGATAGTGTCTTGTACCTCACAAAATAAGTTTTATTCATACATGTGCTAAGAAAGACTAATTTCTCTTTTGTTCATACAGAAAGAAAGGCTCATCCGGCTTCTTAAACCAAAGTTGCCAGCACTGACAAGTATTTTGTGGACGCTCGAAGTTTATCCCAAAATCAAACCTAAATTCTGATGAAATTGATAATGACCTCTATTTATTGAACATATTGGAGAATTACAAAGGACACAAAAGTGATTGTCCAATAACCATATATACTGTAAGATTACTTTTTCAACTTTTACTCTCTATTTATACATTGATAAATATAAATTTTTATAAGTTTGCAACACATTATTATTCCTCTTTTTTCCATTTATAGGAAACTCAGCTGAAGCGTTTTGCATTTAGGGTGCGCTATCACATTATTACATGTGATAAGAACCTATTAAGAGATAGAGTGAAAAAAAGATGCACTAGAATAGAGTCATGTACCACTGTAAGAACCTTCTTATTTTAATATTATCAAATTTTTCTTGTAAAACCTTTACATTCTTTAGTACTTTATTTGATTAAATAATCTTATATGTTCGTATTATGTCAGTGGCTCTCGACCACTACCTTACAGTGACCAGCAATTGTTGGATTATGTTTGCAGATCCAAATCGGCAAAAACTAAATTGTAATGATTTAGCTTTGATTTTACAATATAAAAGTTATATGATTTTGCTTTGATTTTACAATATAAAAGTTATATTGTGAGAGATATATTGACTAATTGCATTTCCTCAATATTTAAGTGACGCTATTGTGTCCACTCCGTGGATGGAAGTCACAAGACATGCTTTACAGACCCTTGGACCGCGTGGCTTTGTTATGGATCAGGTAAGTATCATTTTCCTTTCCTTTTTCTTTTCATCTTTCATTTTACATTTTCTTTTCACTTATGATGTTTATTTTACTTTTTTGTGAATCCTAGAACTTATTTTGTGAATCCTGGAACTTGTTTTGTGAATCTTGGAACTTATTTTGTGAACTTATTTTGTGAATCCTGGAACTTGTTTTGTGAATCTTGGAACTTATTTTGTGAACTTATTTTGTGAATGCTGGAACTTATTTTGTGAATGCTGGAACTTATTTTGTGAATCCTTTACCTTTGTTTTGTTAAATTTGATTTTGTAGGTGATTGATATGTTTGGAGTTAAGTCCACACTCGGTAGATCAGATGTCCTCTACTTGCCAACGACAGTATATGTGAGCTTCAAATCCTTTAGATGTTGATATTCAAGTATTTTCTTTCTTAATGTTGCTCCGCTCTGGTTAATTAAAATAGTCCTACTTTTGTCACATGCAGACTGTTCATCTCGAGCGCAACCCAGCTATTTGGGGTCAATACCTGAAGTCTGATTATATTCCATTTGATTGTAGCAATATCCAAAAGGTGAAAGACCCCTCTTCTGCTATTTATTTTCTTCTTTATTTATTTTCGTTCATGTGTATTGTTAATTGGTTTGTCTATTGCAGGTTTTTATCCCTATGCGTGCCGATAAGTTTCATCATTGGTGGGCTTACGTTTGCGATTTAAAGCAAAAAGTAAATTTTATCCTCGACTCAAGCACCGATTTACATGCGGATCCTGATAACCACACAGCCCAAGAGATTGTATGATTTTTTCCCAAAATATTTTGGAGTATTTATCTTTAGTCTCTTAAAAATATAACCCTGTCATATTTTTATGTTTTATTTGCTTTTTCATGTTCCAGTTGTACCAAGTTTCATCTGTTCTTTGTGGTGGTTCACCTGCATTTGAATCTTTGCGGTTGATGCACATGAACGAAATTGTCAACCTTGAAGTCCCTCAACAAACAACATGGTATGTAACCATGTATCTTCATTTTTTAGGCTATATTTGTGTTTTTATCATACAAGTTTGAATGGTTGAAACTAGACCTGAATGGTCCCTCTCTGACCAAAACCAAGTACCCAATCCCATATTGCTGAAATGAATGGTTGATATTTAAATTTAATAAATTTCTTTATTTTAATTTGTGAATCCTGGAACTTATTATGTGAAACTGGAACATCAAATTGTGAAACTTGGTCATGAATAGTTGATCTTCACTTGAGATGTTTCTTTTACTCATAAATGTTTATTTATTTGTAGTTTTGATTGTGGAGTGTATGTGCTGAAATGGTTGGATGTGTTGGACAATGAAAGTTTATGGATCAACATTTAATATTTTGAGGTATAAATTTACGGGTTTTGCCTCCTACCTTGCCAATTAAATATATACTGTATGAAAATCTCTTTTGCAGAAATTGCCGGACTATCGAAAGAAGATAATATTGGAACTTCTTAAATGGGATAAAAATACAAAAACGGTACACTTCCTTGACTTAAAATTAATGCAAAGTCCATTTGGTCATAACTTGGGTGAACATTTTGTAAATAAGTTGGGTGAAAATCTCTTAATTGTTACTTTTTTTTATGGTATAGGTGTTTCATTGATGACATGACAGTCTTTTTGCAAGCAAGTGATCTTTCTCCGATGGATATGTGTTCACTGGCGGACATCCGTTGCTTCAGCAGGCCTGCTATATCTATCTTGTGTTGATGTACTCAGTATTCCAAATAGTGAAATTCGGCCACATGACCTTGTTTGTTTGTAATGGTACCATGAATTGGTTAGTCTTTAGTCTTGTATTTGAGTAGCTGAGAATGTAGTGAGTAGTCGAGAATGTAATGCTACAAGAAATTGTGAAACTTGGATTTGACCATAAGATGAGACGGTTGTACTTCGTATGACGGTCTTTTATTGAGAGACAAAGATGTTTAATGCAAGCCTTCTCATTTCATTCACATCTTTTTCTGTATTATGTACATTACATGATTAATGGATTCAGGTCTGGATATACCGTTGGCATAATTACATGATTAATGACATCGACTAAAGGCTTTACTTTATTGGGAAACGATGCTGGATTCGGGCTAAATTGGGAAACGATGCTGGATTCAGGCTTTACTTCATTGGGAAACAATGACATCGACTAAAGACTAAATTCACAAAATCTACATTATAAAAAAGACTAAAGACTAAATTCACAAAAATACTTAATGCTGGATTCAGGTCTAGGTTTCATAATTTTATGTTCCAGTTTCACAAGATAAGTTCCAGGATTCACAACATTGAGTAAAAGAAACATCTTAAGTGAAGATCAACTATTCATGACCAAGTTTCACAATTTCATGCTCCAGTTTCACGTAATAAGATCTAGGATTCACAAAATTAGAAATACAAACTTTTTAAGTAAAGATCCACCATTCTGACAAAGTTTCACAATTTCATGAATAGTTTCACAAAATAACTTCCATATTCACTAACTCTCTCTCTCTCTTCAACTTCCATATTCAATTCTCCAATTTCACTTCCGTCTTCGCCATTATCCAGCCATTATCATTGAGTTTTCCATCCGCCATTATCATTGAGCTTTTCGTCTGCCATTAGCATTACCGTTTCTACTGTCGCTATCATCCGCAAATTAGGTATTTTCTATCTACTTTCTCAAGTTTCGATTCATCCTCTTTTTGTTTCGTATTTTTCACCATAATTTTCAATCAACTTCTTTAATTCGTCAAATTATTGTTGTTATTATGCAGGTTTTTGTTATTGAGGGTTTAGGGTTTTGTGAGCATAATTGAAGTCGATTTCTCCTCTTTTTCGTATGTTCCTTTCCATTTTTTTAGTAGATTTTGATTTTCTTGCTTATTTCGTTCAATTTTATTAGTCTCTAGATTGCCAGTTTTTGTAAGCTTGCTTGCGTATGGTTTTGTGATTAATTTATCGTTCTTTTGGATGCATGTTCTTTGGATGCATGTTTCATTATCTTATCCTTCTATATTGCCAGTTTTTAAATGTATTGTTCGTTAAGTTTTCAGTAGCTACATCTCATTTGCATTTCGTGAATCTAGGACCTACTTGTGTGAATCTAGGACCTAATTGTGTGAATCTCAGACCTTCTCTGTTTTGTGAAACTAGAAGATAATATTGTTATACTTGTTAATAAGTGGATGAAATCACCTTCTCTGTTGTCAAACTTACTTAAAATGTTTGCATTTTGGATTTTAGTTCTGATGTTATTTTGCCTTACTTGGTGCATAATAGGAAGCAAGCTAAAATGAAGCGATCAGAACCAGCTACCTCTACTACTGAAGTATGTGAACCCGCTGAAAAAAAGAAAAGAACCTATAAAGAGCGATTGCCGGTGTTGAGGAATCGGATGTCTCCTGCTGGGCTTTACAACTTTCTCAACAATGAGGATAATCTACCATCAAATAACCAGATTCAAGCTATACAACAAATGGTATTTGGTTCTCTCTTGCTTCTTAAAACAGATGTTGTTCCGGGTAACTTGACGTATTGGCTAGTTTTGAATTACCACCCCTTTAAAGGATCGTTGTTTGATGGAAAACTCCCTGTTTTAGAGGAAGATATACATCTGTGCCTGGGATTGCCAATGGGTCCAAACATTGTCGTTGAAGCAAAAAATGGAGATAAGTGCCCTTCTTATTTGTCTGTTTTGGAGGAGTTCAAAAGTCAATACAAAGGTAGTTCCATTGAGGTCAAAGACATTATGCACAAGCTCTCTACATAAAGAGATGGTGGAGATGATTTCAAGCACAATTTCATCATTTATATCTTCAATGCTCTTTTAGGCGGTGTTGTAGGGAATCGGGCAAGTTTGAGACTTCTTAAAAGTTTGGTAAACACTGACTTGATCTCCGAATTCAACTAGTGCAATTTCATCAAACGGAAATTGGCTGCCCAAGTTGAGTCTTGGCAAAATGAGCAGTTTGAGACCAAAAAGCTGAAAGAAAATTGGTTTGGTGGACCTATTATGGTCTTGGTTTTCATTTATCTAGACCGACGTGTCTTCAAATCACGCCTTGTTACTCGGCAGTTTCCAACGCTCTCAACTTGGATTAAAGAAGCTATATCCCAGAGAGTTAAGGAGGAAGTGAATGACAAAAATTCGGACAAGAAAACTTTCGGCAGGGGTTCTGTTGAGCCTCCAATGGTCATCACTCAGCATAAGCCACATGCACCTTTGTTGCTTCCTACTATTAAGTTTAGGCAGTCTTCAAAGCCAACGAGTGAACAACAACAATCTGAACAACAACAATCTGAACATGAAGACCCTACTGATCCTCTTCTACCTAACAATTCAGGTTGTGTTGGGGCTGGTGTCCTTAACAGTTAGTGCAAGGACTTATAAATCTCTAAAAGGATCAAAGGGTATACTTTTGGTATTATTATCAGTTGATCCACGTTTATCAATAACGGTTGGCTTGCTAGATAAGTTTGACGTTATTGTCATACAGATGGCGGTGATCAACTGGTCCCTAAAAGTCACACCTATAGGATACGTTTGAGAGATGTGACAAGATGAAAATACAAATCATGTTGATGCCAATTTTGACTAACCAGTTAGTCCGAGTTATTTGACTAATAATAAGTCAAAATGTGATGTTGAGATATGTTATTTAATACGGATTAAATAATAATGGCTAAGGCGAATTAAGCAGTTAATTCGTAAATTGAATATAAGCGTTTTATATTTAATTAAATGTATATTGAATATAATTATACAATATCGTCTTTGTCGGACATGTATTAATGTTTCAACTAATCCGTATTATTAGTTGACATTTTAATAGCCGATAACCGATGACGATTTATAATAAACCGCGTCATATACATTTAGCATTCTTCGAGCCGGTCCACGAGGTAAAATTAAGAGGAAGTGGAAGCCCACTTCCCCATGCAAACCCACGGTTGGCCGAACCAAACAAAAGGAGAGACTCCCTCTCCTTTTGACCTAGACAATTTCATTTCTACAGAAATTAGGGTTTTGAACATTTTTCTCGAAATTCCTAGATCTCACATCGTAAAAACCTCACAAGAGCTTTCTCTATATTGCAAGTCAATTAGAAAGCATTTCTAGCACAAGGGCATAGTTTCAGACGGTCTTGGGTGCAACAATTAGGAGGGAATCTCTGTTGATTTCTGTTCTTTACGCCGCACTTAAAAGGACCCGAGGTTGATTCTTAATCTTTATCGTTTCATTGTTGTA
The DNA here is from genome assembly GCF_048544455.1 of Silene latifolia. Lineage (NCBI taxonomy): Eukaryota > Viridiplantae > Streptophyta > Magnoliopsida > Caryophyllales > Caryophyllaceae > Silene > Silene latifolia. The sequence continues at coordinate 49,661,363 of NC_133535.1, read as the reverse complement.
TTTCGTTTATGACCATATTTCACATGTTAAATTTACGTTATAGTCCTAAATTTAAAGGGTCTTATACGGATATTACCCCACAAGTGGTATCAGAGCGAGGCCACGTAAATTATCATTGTGATTTTTCATCAAACGATTTTGAAACGATTTTTGTTTTGTCTAAAAAATCCGTGCGCGATAATTCTCACGCGCGAGAATTTTTTTTTTTTATTTTGGCTATTGCGGTTTTAAAACCGTGTCTTGTGTTTACACGGCTAATACGGTTATTGTCCGTTGCATATTGTTATTTTACACGATCATTATAGCAATATGTTAATGTTTTGCAATTTGTTGATTTAATTTTACAAGGTTTTGATCATAATTGCAATAAGTTTTGTTTTGACAAAATGTTTCACGAGGGTTTTGCATTTCCAGAAATTTTGTACTCGATCGAGCAAGTTTTTAAATCGATCGAGAGGTTTTTCTGTCTTGTTTTTACTCGATCGAGTCCTTGTTGTACTCGATCGACCCTTTTAAAACCTCTACTCGCTCGATCGAGAAGTCCTCGTACTCGATCGAAAGCAGATTTTCGATAAAAGTACTCGATCGACCACCAGTTTAGTCGATCGAGCACTTTCTGTTTGGCCATCCTCTCGATCGACTTGCAGTTGATCGATCGAGTTCTTTTGTTCCTCGATCGAGCACTTATGTCCCTGGATCGAGGGATTTTGTTTGGCGACTTTGAAAATTTATTCTTTTTGCTTTAAATTTTCTTTTGGCCTTAATATGTACTTTATACGGATATTGTACACTCGCTATGATTGTGAAACGATTCACACACGTACCATTAAGTTATTTTAAAGCGTATTTAAAGTAACGGACTGTATTAGATTAAAATTAAATTGATAGAAGCGGTTTTATCACATGAATTTTAATCTTTATAAGGTGGTTTGGATAATTTTAACATAATTACGGAATTATGTCACGAATGAATTTGTTTTTAGTAGATGCATTTATTCATCGTTAATTTTGAATGTTTTTGAATGCCTTTTATTACGTATTCATTTTTACAATCAGTTGTAACTTAGTGTGGCCTTAGTAGAACGTGTTACCGTAATGATGGAACACGGTCTTGGTTGTATTTTGAGATCTTGTATCTCCGTTTTGGATTTTTCACTTGTAATTACAGTTTTTAATTAGAATGTAATTAGGTTTATATTTGTAATTTTAAATTGTAATTTTTGAGAAGACCAAAGATGGAGACCGGATGCTCACTCCCGCTACATGGATCAAGATGGAACATCAAGACAAGCTTCTCGGGTCCAACGGTGGATTCCAAAGTTGTTTTATGTTCTTTTTATTAGGATAGGCCACACTAGGAATTTTTATTTACGTATTGCATTCGTTTGTTTATTTTTCGCAACGATAATATGCATCATATTCCGCCTAAAAACCAAACCACCTAATAATTGCATGAAAACTGACACATATAGAGGTCACGAGTTAGTTTTCTTTGACATTCTCATGTCACACGATCTATGCTAAGCCATCACCTAAATTAATTCATTCACGCAAACGCTAGTTATTCGTTCACTTAAAATGAATTATAATTAAGTTGATGGGATCTTCCTCGTATAAACCAAAATTGAGAACGGTCTTTATAGGTCAAACTCCAATGAGTCCCTTCTTCGTCGGTAGGCATAATATGACCCCTTCTACGTCGGGTAAGTTGGAACCGATTGACCTATTTTATCTCAACACTATGGTCACTCGTACGATCCTGTGACTATGGTGGACTATAGATAGGATTTACGGAAATCTATCGACCAAGAGTTCTTCCGGAAGAATTAGCTAAACAGTTGGCTTATCAATTTACAGAAATTGAGTCTTGGGATCACTTGTATCATTCTTGAGGGAGATCAATTATGCAAGTGTGCAAGGATACACGTTAAAATGTATTTTTAAATAGACTTAAATCACCTCGATGAGTTGCTTATTTCGTTTTTGTTTTTCTTTCTTTTGGTGTAGATCACGAACTTTTAAATCGCTAAAAACAAATGGTGGTTCTACGAGATAACCCAATGCCAAGTGCCACATTGGACCGTGAGTCCCGGCTTCGGATCTTCATGAATCGGATGAATCGTCTACTCGATCAAGAATGATGGATCAAACTTCGCGGATCGGGAGGCGGCATTACGGAATCTTGCCGCTGCGACGACGGAAGCTCAAATATCTATTAGAGCCCATCCCGGCAAACCCCGGTCCCACGGCTAGAGTCTTTGAAATCACCAAGTTTAATGATTTCTGTATGGAAGCGGGTGCGATTAAAAACGTACTCATTTTTGCAATGGAACCCAATTTGCAGAAACGCTTCATAGCCCATGGTGCGAACAAGATTTTCACCACATTCACCAAGGAATTCTCGAAAGCACCGAGAATCGTGACCTATGAGCATACCACTCGCTTCTTTGATGCGAGACTCCAGAAGGGCCAACCAGTTAGCCCACACATTCTCAGCATGATTGAGAATGTCGAGAAGCTGGAGACCTTTGATTGTAAGATCAGCGAGAACATTGTTATCGACCGCATGCTTCACTCACTCCACGATGGTTTTTCGCAATTTAGAGCGAATTACTATATGAATGATTTGAAGAAAACTCCCCATGAACGGCACTCCCTCCTCGTATGCACCGAGAAGGACATGAAGTTCGGTGGGAGCATGAAACAGGATGTTCTCGTTGTGTCAAACAAGGGCAAGGGCAAGGGCAAAGCTAAAGCGGACCTAAAGAGGTAAGGCGAAGTTCAAGAAGTCGGGTACAGGTAAGAGTGGTCCTGGTGAGTCGAGCACCTCATCAGGCGCGACAAAGAGCAAGAATGAAAACATGGAATGCCATCATTGCCACAAGACTGGGCATTGGAGGCGTACATGTCCTGTTTATCATGAGGACTTAAAGGCAGGTCGTGTTAAACCTGTTGGTATGTCTTCTTCTTCTACTTTTATTCATATGATTGAGATTAACCACGCAAGTTACGGAACTTGGGTACTTGATACTGGTTGTGGTTCTCATCTGTGTAATCATGTGCAGGGGCTCCGAAACATCGAACCCCTCGTAAAGGGTGAGGTGGACCTGCGTGTCGGGAATGGAGCAAGAGTGGCTGCCATCTCAAAGGGGACATATGTGATCCAGCTTCCTAGCGGATTTGAGTTGTCATTATATGACTGCTATTATGTACCCAGTCTTTCCAAAAACATTATTTCAGTTTCTGCACTTGACAAACTTGGATTTTCATTTGTAATAGAGGATAATACTTGCATTTTCTCATTACACGATATGATTTATGGCAAGGCAGTCTCCATGAACGGAATTTATGTTTTAGATAAGACAACCGAAATATTACACGTAATGAATAAAAAGTTAAAGGTTGGTGAAAAGATCAAACGTATCTATGGCACTGCCGTATGGGACACATTAATGAGAAACGCGTAAAACAGCTCATCAAAAATGGAGCTATCTCGGCCTTTGTTTTTCAATCATTTGGCACGTGTGAATCATGTCTCATCGGTAAGATGACTCGGATTTCCTTCAAAGGTGTTGGAATGCGCGCTGCTGACCTATTAGGGCTCATACACACGGATGTATGTGGTCCTATGTCAATCACCGCACGAGAAGGCTATAGGTATTTCATCACTTTCACGGACGACTTAAGTAGATATGGCTATGTCTACTTAATGAAGCACAAAAGTGAATCCTTTGAGAAATTCAAGGAATACAAAAATAGGGTACAGAACCTATTGGGTAGAAAGATTAAAATACTGCGTTCGGATCGTGGTGGCGAGTATCTTTCTCACGAGTTTGATCAACACCTAAAGGACTGTGGGATTGCCCTACAGTTAACTCCACCTGGAACACCTCAATTGAATGGTGTGTCCGAACGGAGAAATCGAACACTACTTGATATGGTTCGATCCATGATGAGTCACACCGTGTTGCCTGACTCATTGTGGGGTTATGCTCTTCTGTCAGCTGCTCTAATACTTAATCAAGTCCGTCTAAAGTTGTTGACAAGACTCCATATGAACTATGGAAGGGAACGGTCCCTAACTTGTCCTTTATACGGGTTTGGGGCTGCGAGGCTTATGTCAAGTGGAGACACGAGGATAAGCTCGGCCCGCGATCGGTCAAGACGTACTTTATAGGTTATCCTAAAGGAACGCTTGGTCATTACTTTTATTCGCCAACCGAACAACGTGTTTTTGTTGCGGCTAGTGCGACATTCTTAGAGAAGGAATTTCTCGAGAATGCAAAGAGTGATAGAACCTTCGACCTGTCGGAGATTCCAGAGCCAAATACCGAGCAACCATTGGAGGAACAAATTCCTTCAATCCCGGCTGCGGTGAACATTCCTGAGGAACCTAGGAGGTCGGGAAGAGTCTCTATTCCTCCAGACAGATACATTGGTATGGTCGAGGAACATGACATAGATGACGTTCTACTCTTAACGAGTAGTGAACCCGCAACCTATAAAGGTGCCATGACTAGTTCCGACTCAAAGCTATGGCTTGAGGCCATGCAATCCGAGATGGACTCTATGTATGAGAACAACGTATGGGATCTCGTTGACTTACCTGCTAAGGTTCGTCCCCTTCAATGCAAATGGCTTTACAAGATAAAGCATTCTGTGGAAGGTCAACAAGATATCTATAAAGCACGACTAGTTGCTAAAGGTTTCACCCAAGTGCCAGGTTTGCACTACGATGAAATTTTTGCACCCGTAGTCATCTTTGCGTTCCATTCGGATTATCTTAGCGATCGCCGCTTTTCATGACTATGAAATTTGGCAAATGGATGTGAAAACCGCCTTCTTAAACGGCTTTTTGGAGGAAGAGTTGTACATGGTACAACCCGAAGGTTTCATTGATCCACAACATCCTAAGAAAGTGTGCAAGCTTAAGCGTTCCATTTATGGACTTAAGCAAGCATCTCGGAGTTGGAATCATCGCTTCGACCAAGTGATTAAAGAAAATGGATTTACTCGATCGGTCGAGGAACCATGTCTTTATATCAAGTCGAGTGGGAGCAAGATTGTCTTCCTAATATTGTATGTCGATGACATACTCCTGATTGGGAATGGCATACCTCTCTTAACTTCGGTGAAAGTATGGTTGAAAAACCATTTCCAGATGAAAGATCTGGGAGAGGCACAGAGAATTCTAGGCATCCGTATCTATCGAGATAGATCACGACGGATACTATCTCTCAGCCAGGAGTCTTACATAGACAAAGTCCTAGAGAGATTCAGCATGACTAACTCCAAGAAGGGGTTTCTTCCTATGGCTCCAGGGGTGCATTTGAGCAAGTCTCAGGCACCAGAGACACCGGAAGAGAAAGAGCGCATGACACGGATTCCTTATGCCTCGGCTATAGGATCAATCATGTATGCCATGATATGCACACGTCCGGACGTGGCATATGCATTGAGTATGACAAGTCGATTCCAACAGCATCCAGGTGAATCACATTGGCTGGCTGTCAAGAACATTCTTAAGTACCTACGGAGGACTAAAGATTGGGCATTGACTTATGGAGGCCCTCAAAAGCTATGCGCAACCGGTTACGCAGATGCTAGCTTCCAAACGGATCGAGATGACTCGAAATCTCAGTCTGGATTCGTTTTTACTCTTAATGGCGCTGCAGTCAGCTGGAAGAGTTCGAAACAAATGTTACAAAGCAGATTTCTACGACTGAGTCCATGTACTATGCCGCGTCTGAAGCTACAAAGGAAGCGATATGGATGCGTCAATTCTTACATGGACTATCTGTAGTGCCTAGTTCGAATGACCCGATCACCATCTATTGCGACAATAGTGGTGCCATCTTCCAAGCTAAGGAGCCAAAGTCTAGCAACAAGTCTAGACATGTACAACGGAAAGCTCATCTAATCCGGGATTACGTGGAGAAAAAGGAAGTAGTGATAGAAAAGATTGCTACAGATGATAACATAGCAGATCCTCTCACTAAAGCATTACGACAAGATAAGCATGAAGGGCACGTTAATTCCATGGGAATTAAACGTGTTCCTAAGTTGTAGTACTCTTTCATGGATTAGATTCATTCCATTTTGTACTCTATACGACATCATCGTTTTGATATTTATATATTTTGTTTTTCATGTGGAATTGTACGACAATTTTTGAACACCACAAAGTGAACTGAACGAACATTATATTTTTCAGTCCTTAATTGCCCACATGAGCTGATAACTCTGGCAATTATTTTGTGACGTTGGTTGATGGTGGGTTCAACGAGCCATAAGTCAACCGGTTGACTGACCAATCACAGAGGCGATTTATACGGATATTTCGTAGGACACAATTGTGACATCGACGTGGAGTCCTAAATGTTTTATAACATTCGGTGCCCGGTCGTGGATAGGACCTCCATGGTGATCCTAAGAGTCGATTCTTTTGACTATCGACTGTCTCTTGAGACTAAGGCAGATTTTGGGTGACTTTGGTTTCTTTCTCACGGTCATCCGTAACAGGGGGCCAAGTAGATTTTTTTCTGGGTCATTTCATGCTGTGCTTAGATCGGAAGGAGTTCGAGTTGAAGGAAATATTCAGCCTTTATCGGGTACTTGATATTTCTCGGGGCCACTCGAGGAGTCAGAATCGAAATGCATGGCCATGCTCGGATACGGATTCGTTTTATCAGTTAAGTTACTCTCTAGTCGGGGAAACCACTCTAGATACAGATCGATTGTAAAATACGACCTTTGCGGATCCGAATCTACAAATTGTTTTACATTGAGTGGGAGAAATTTTAAATGAATATGAGAATCGGTTATCGCACATACACTTGTACGGACAAGTGGGAGTTTGTTGGAGCTTGTGTCCTCCAGTTAGTGCGGATAACGTCATTGCACATACACTTGTACGGACAAGTGGGAGCTTGTTGGGGCTGGTGTCCTTAACAGTTAGTGCAAGGACTTATAAATCTCTAAAAGGATCAAAGGGTATACTTTTGGTATTATTATCAGTTGATCCACGTTTATCAATAACGGTTGGCTTGCTAGATAAGTTTGACGTTATTGTCATACAGATGGCGGTGATCAACTGGTCCCTAAAAGTCACACCTATAGGATACGTTTGAGAGATGTGTGAAGTATGAAAATACAGTCATGTTGATGCCAATTTTGACTAACCAGTTAGTCCGAGTTATTTGACTAATAATAAGTCAAAATGTGATGTTGAGATATGTTATTTAATACGGATTAAATAATAATGGCTAAGGCGAATTAAGCAGTTAATTCGTAAATTGAATATAAGCGTTTTATATTTAATTAAATGTATATTGAATATAATTATACAATATCGTCTTTGTCGGACATGTATTAATGTTTCAACTAATCCGTATTATTAGTTGACATTTTAATAGCCGATAACCGATGACGATTTATAATAAACCGCGTCATATACATTTAGCATTCTTCGAGCCGGTCCACGAGGTAAAATTAAGAGGAAGTGGAAGCCCACTTCCCCATGCAAACCCACGGTTGGCCGAACCAAACAAAAGGAGAGACTCCCTCTCCTTTTGACCTAGACAATTTCATTTCTACAGAAATTAGGGTTTCGGAACATTTTTCTCTGAAATTCCTAGATCTCACATCGTAAAAACCTCACAAGAGCTTTCTCTATATTGCAAGTCAATTAGAAAGCATTTCTAGCACAAGGGCATAGTCTCAGACGGTCTTGGGTGCAACAATTAGGAGGGAATCTCTGTTGATTTCTGTTCTTTACGCCGCACTTAAAAGGACCCGAGGTTGATTCTTAATCTTTATCGTTTCATTGTTGTATTTCGTTTATGACCATATTTCACATGTTAAATTTACGTTATAGTCCTAAATTTAAAGGGTCTTATACGGATATTACCCCACAGGTTGTACTACTGAGTTTATTAATAAACTTGAGCTTTCCGCAAAGGTTGATCCTCCTCTACCTAACAATTCAGGTAGTACTACTGAGTTTATTAATAAACTTGCGCTTTCCGCAAATGTCATGGCTCAAGCTTTCGCGGAGTACAAATGTCTTGCTAGTCAAGCTCTGAGCAAACTACCTTCCTCGGCAACAGTTTCTAAACTAGTTGCAGCTGTAGATGGTATGGCAGATGGTTTTAGGTTATCTCAACAAGACAATAATGAGGAGAATGGGGAGAATGTGAAGTATGTGAAGAATGAGGAGAATGCGGAGAATTTGAAAAATGAGGAGAATGTCCAGGAGAGTGTGGAGGGTAATGTGGAGAATAGTGGGGATAATATGGAGGGTAATGTGGAGAATAGTGGGAATAGTGAGGATAATCTGGAGAGAATGTGTGGGTGGTCTAACGCTGAATTGTTAGAGGCATTGGACGTGATGGGTGAAGCTTTGGAACCAATACAGTCACGTCTTTCATCACCAAAACCAGAATGCCAAATCATACCACTTGATGATCATCTTTTATCTCAACATGAACCTTTAACGTCTTGTATTCAAGCTGATGAACAACCTGACCATTCTGAGCCAACTCCTATGTTGCATGGTTTATCTCCCTCTCATAATACTGCTATTGATGATGTCCCTCCTGTCAATGAGCCCACAGTGGTAGCGGATGATCATCATAATCAAGAACGGTGGATTGAGTACAATAGGATGAGAACAAGCGAAAAAGATATGCAAACAAGTTCCAGTGCTATTGATGATGTCCCTCCCGTCAATGAGCCCACTCACCCCCACCGTTACTGTTCTAGCTACTCCTGCGACTTCTACTCCTCCTACTCCTGTGGTAGGGAACAGTGATCATCATATGTCCATTGATACACCAATTATTTCCGGCCTCAATAAACCATCTGCCAGTAAGGAGTTCAAGGCGTGCGATCAAATTACTACATGTTCTGAGAACCTATCCAGAGAAAGAGTACAAAATGATGCACTAGAATGGCCTCGATACACTGACATGGAATTGGTGAATTTTGTTCGAAAGAGATCAAAGAAAACTCAACAGTAATGTCATATTTTTGCTTTGATTTTTTGATTTTTTTTATTGTAATAAATATATCTACTAATTGCATTTTATCAATAATGAAGTGATGTTATGGTGTCCACTCCGTGGATGGAAGTCACAAGAGATGCTTTGCAGACCCTTGGACCGCGTGGCCTTATTATGGATCAGGTAAGTAACCCCTGAGTATTATTTTCCTTTTCCTGCCCATGTTTTCATTTTGTTCACGCCACTCAACCTGTTTTATTTTGTTCACGTTTCATAAAATCAAGTCACTCGATGTCTATATTTCCTAACAAATTTAATTTTGTAGGTCATTGATATGTTTGGAATTATATGCACACTCGGTAGAACAAATGTACTCTACTTGCCAACAACAGTATATGTCAGTTTCAAATCCTTTATATGTTGATATTCAAGTGTTTTGCGTTCTTAAAGTTGCTTTGTTTCTAAAATTACCTTTTTGTGACATGTAGACTCTTCATCGAGAAAACAACCCCATTGTTTGGGGTCAATACATAAGTCTCATTATACTCCAATTGATGGTAGCCATATCGACAAGGTCAGATATTTGTGATGTTTATTTTACTTATTTGTGAATCCTGGAACTTGTTTTGTGAATCTTGGAGCTTATTTTGTGAATCTTGGAACTTATTTTGTGAACTTATTTTGTGAATCCTGGAACTTATTTTGTGAACTTATTTGTGAATCCTGGAACTTATTTCGTGAATCCTGGACCTTGTTTTGTGAATCCTGAACCTTATTTTGTGAACTTATTTTATGAATCCTTGACCTTATTTTGTGAACTTATTTTGTGAATCCTGGAACTTATTTTGTGAATCCTGGACCTTATTTTGTGAATCCTGGACCTTATTTTGTGAATCCTGGACCTTATTTTGTGAATCCTTGACCTTATTTTGTGAATCCTGGAACTTATTTTCCTTATTATAGCATTAATCTCTTGGTTTGTCTTGTACATTTACTATCTCAGGTTTTTATCCCTTTGCATAGTGACACATTGAAGCATTGGTGGGCTTGTGTGTGTGATATAAAGCAGGGAAAAAATTTCTTCCTTGACTCAAGCGTGGATATTAATGTGGATCCTAACAACAAGCATGCCAAAGAGCTTGTATGATTTTTATTTCCCAAAATATTGTTATTGCCTTTTCTTTTAAAAGTATACTCCAAAATATATTTTGATCTTGTTATTGCCTTTTCTTTTCAGTTGTACCATGTTTCATCTATTTTGAGACAATCATATAAATCTTTGGAGTTCATGCACACGAACAAATTTGTCAATCTCGAAGTCCCTCAACAAACAACATGGTATGTAAGCATGTATCTTTTTCCTTTTGTTAACAGATCAATAGTTATTATTTTGAGAAGTTTTACGAATGAAAATTAGACTTTCTCATTTGCTGTTTTTTTTTGTCTAGTTATGATTGTGGAATTTTTGTGTTGAAGTGGTTGAGTGCCTTGGACGATGATAGTTTATGGACCAAAAGTGAATATTTTAAGGTAAGTTCATTAGTATACGAAAATAAAGCCTTATCTTGTGAATCTCAGACCTTGTTCAGTGAATCTTAGGGCTTGTTTTGTGAAACTTGGTCATTATAAGTGGTTTAAAATCAACAAGCTCTGAGATTCACTGAACAAGCTCTAAGATTCACTGAACAAGGTTTGAGATTCACAAAACAAGGTCTGATATTCACCAAATAGAGATAGGTTGTCTATATACTTCATTAATATATGTCACTCTTTGCATAAATTGCCACAATATCGAAAATCGATCATGTTGGAACTACTTAGATGGGATGAAAATACTAAAAAGGTACACTTCATTGTCTTAAAAATGATGTGAAGTTCATTTCTTCATAACTTTGGCGAATATTTCGTAAATAAGTCGATTGTACTTGTTGTTGGTTGTATATATAGGTGTTTAATTAAAGAAGACAATTGTCCGTGTTGATGGGATGATGTGAAGTCATAATATGCAAAAGTGGGTCGAGACTCCTGTAAAGATTATTGTTGCCAAGATTGTTGCCTTCATCAACTCTTGTAAAGATATTTGATAGTTGTAAAGTCATAATAATTTTTCTGGGTCACTTGTGTGACTTATGTGGCTAATTTGACATTGAGTTGAGTAATTTGAGCTTGGCTTGGACTACTGTTATAAGATTTCCCACATTTAAGTTCATGTTTCACGAAATCACCTTTCACCTTCCGTAGGATTCACAAACTTTGCAAGTAAACAATTGGACAAATTAAAGTCTAGCATTCACAACATTGAAAACAAATAAACGTCGTAATTAAATCAACAAGCTCTGAGATTCACTGAACAAGGTTTGAGATTCACAAAACAAGGTCTGATATTCACCAAATAAAGAGCAAAATAGATGATTTTAAACCACTTATAATGACCAAGTTTCACAAAACAAGCCCTAAGATTCAATGAACAAGGTCTGAGATTCATAAGATAAGGTCTGAGATTAACAAAATAAGGTCTGAAATGATAAAAACGCTTGATGCTAGATTCAGGACCAAGTTTCACAATTTTATGTTCCAGTTTCACAAGATAAGTTCCAGGATTCACAACATTGACCAAAATAAAACGAGCTTAAAACTTTTTTTTTTTTGGTGACGAGGGGTTTAATTCCCCCGGGCCCAGGCAATCCGGCGTCACCACCTGGACCATGTAAACCACCCCAATTGGGGCCACCGAGATAACCGCATGCAATTGCTCATCCGTGGATTCGAACACGGGACCTCGCAATTCTTGCCTTTGCAAGTTTTGAGGTTACCCAAGTCTACCACTAGACTGCAAGCACTTGGTTACGAGCTTAAAACTTGTCTTCTTCAATCGTCATCTCTATTCTCGTTGCTTAAGAATACTCCTTTACATCATTCTTCATTCTCGACTTCTTCCCCTTCTTCCTCTTCTTCCGATGTGTCTCCCTATGTGAAGAATCAAACCTTGATTAGATACTTTTTTTAAAAAAAAAAAAATTAGTAGACAAGAGTAGTTGCGTTTTCAAGTAATAATAAAATGGACATACTTGATTCTCAGGAGGATGCTCTGCAAACTCATTTGGACAATTTCTTTTATCGTGGTGTGACATGCGTTTACACTTAGCACACAACCTTTTCGGTTTTTTTGCCTTCATAATTGCCTTATTTTTGCTGCTCACCAACCTTTTACCACTACCTTTGTTTTTAGAGACTTTAGGTGGTAAGATCTTGATTTCTTTTGGAGCCTTGCAGTTGAGAAGGACCTCCAATTCTTGTTCTTTGGTCAAAGGCTTTGGGTTTGGCTCCAACTTCCCTCAGAATTCTTTAATTAGCTTGGCAAACTCTCTCATATCTAACTCTTCTTCTTTTCTTTTGAGCATACCAACAGTTGCGTAAATCTCAGACCACACCCAAGACATTCCAAGTTTACTATTACCAGTAAGATCGTAGTTTTCCAGCAGATTTCCATTCAAATCATAAACCGGGTTTCTGAGTGCATTCTTACTCCATCTACGCAAAATGTATTTCTCAGGTGTTTCCTTAAACTTTCCCGAGCAAATCCAAATGATGTGGTTGCATAAAATACCTTTCCTTTCAAACAATTTACATGTAAAACGGACATCCATTGTTCTCCTATTGTACTCAACCGCATATCTCTTTCGCTTGTTTGCGTCCTAAACAATTGAAACTTCAAAGTTAGTTACGGGATCTAGTGGGGTGTATCCACAAACACTACACGCATTTACCGAAAATTTAACCTCCTCTTGGAAGTCGAAAAACACTTCATGTGTATAGACCTTCACTGCATGGGCCTCCCAGTTTGACCCGAATAGGGTTTCAGGCATTGAGTTATGGCTCTGTGCTTCAAGAAGCTTTAGATTATGCCTTTGTTGGTCCATGGCACTCTCAAATCTCATCCAAAATTCTACGAGAGTCCCATATTTATTTTCAAATCTCTTGAAGAAGCTATTCGAACTCTCTGATCTTTGTGTGGTTTTTAAAATGTTGCCCATCAGCACATTCCTGAAATAAGCGGGTATTCACTTCTCTCGTTCCGCAAAATTGCCAGTCAACCATTTATTTTCTTCTAACGAAAACTCGCTAATGACCTTAGCCCAATTCTCTTCAAATTCCTCAGGCTCCAAGTCCTCGCTCCAGACAACATTGTTGAGACGACTTAAGAAATCAGTCTCTTTGCAAATTGTGCTCCCAACCTTGTCTGTTACTTTCTTCATAATGTGCCACATGCAAAAGCGATGTCTTTCTTTTTTGAACACTTCTTCAAGTCACAAAATCCACATTATCTATTGTCAGAGTATTATCTTCTATGGTTACAAATCAAGCTTTAAGATTCACTAAACAAGGTCTCAGATTCACAAATAAGAGAAATAACAAAATAGGCAATTTCAACAACTTATGACCAAGTTTAAGAATATTAGCTTTGTGTTTCACAAATGAAGATCTAAGATTCACAAAACAAGACCTAAGATTCACAAAATAAGGAAAAGAGCAAAGCACATGATTTCAACCACTTATGATCAAGTTTCACAAAATTACCATATAAGTTCACAAAACACGCTATATGATTCACAAAATAAACTTCAAGATTCACGAATAATGTTCCTAGATTCACCAAATAAATAACCAGTTTCACAAAAGTAAGATATTCCAAACACACCTGGAACTGCATTTATTATTTCGGCATCTTGGTCACTGATGATGTAATTGGGTTCTTTGCCACCCATTGCTTTCAAAAACTGCTGAAATGCCCAAATAAATAAGTCATCGTCTTCATGCTCTAAAAGCACGCATCCAAATGTTAATTGACTTTTTGTGATTGTCAATCCCAGTGAAAGGCGCGAATTTCATGTTATATTTGTTCGTTCCATAGGTTGGATCGAATGAAATAGCATCACCAAACAATGCGTAACATCTGATGGAATCCGCATTTGTCCAAACAATTCTTGTCAAAGCACTGTCAGCATCTGTTTCATATGCAAATACCAACCCTTTTGTTTCTCGGAGTGTTTCTAAACGAGAGATGAACATATGTCCATCCTTGCCATTAAGTAGACACTTTACATTCCTTTGGAAATTCTTGAACTGCATAAGGTTAGCTCCCACATTTTCGAAACCCTCTGCTTGTTCTTTGCATAAGTTGTATGTTAAACTAGCCCCGACATTCAATCTCGAATATTGGATAATCAATTGCTTATGATATTCGTTCAGTTGATTTATATTGTCAGCAAGTTTCTCAAATTCTCTATTTTTGACCGGCGTCACTGGGTGATTGTGACCCTCACGGAATTGTTCAATCTTGTACATGTTTTCATGGAACATGAATTTGATCATCGCTTCACAACCCCACCTTTTAATTTTGGTTATTCTTGTACCTCTTTGCTTATTGGAAATCTCAGCCTCCTCATCACCACCTCCACCCCTTTTCGTACCGGTTTTAGCAGCTGTTTTTCTATTTCCACTTATTGCACCAGCTTTTGTTTTGTCACCAGTTTCAACGGTTGTTGTTTTTGCATCAGCTTGGGGAGGACGATTTTTCCTCTTATTAAAACCTTCACGATGGCAAACCATGCATTTTGTTCGAATAACACCATCTTTAAACCTCTTAGTTGAAGACTTCCTTGCTTCAAACCCACAAGCAATAGCATAAATTTTATAGAACAACATCGCTGACTCGAAGTCCACAAATGTTTTGCCAACCACGGGTGTAAACATCTCTTCAATCCTACTTATCCATTGCTCAGTGCCACCCGGTGTGTAAGTTACTGATGTGGACGATGTCGTCACTCATCCAATCAAACACATTTATAATACTCAACAAACAACTAGTTAGCGGTAAGTCGAGGTCGATCCATGGGACGGTGTGCTTTGGGTTCTAAGTCTATCTATCTCAATTTATGCTAGTGTCACGATTTGGTTTGGTTTGTAGTTGTGTTCTAGGCTAATAAAAGCAATAAAGTAAAGCAAACAATAAAGGGGAAGATGTAAACAAATGGTTTAAAAGTGCTAGGATATCATGGGGTCATAGGGGATTCATGGTGTTGATCATACAAACATGTTTACAAAGTTGCAAGCAATTAATGCTGTGGAGGAACCGAGTTGGGTTATATCTTACGGTTCTTAGGAAGAGTTGGGTCCCGGAGCCGAATCGATTAGATTGTACAACACCTACAAGTCGACTTACTTTCCTCCTAATCAACTTCTATGCATGGTCTAACAAGACTCGAGTTGGTTTATGTCTTACAAGTCAAGTTAAGTAGATAAGAGATGGTAAAAATGCAAGGATTCATAGGCTTAGCATTTCATCAAACATAACATGTGCATAAAGTTGACATCACAACAAGCAAGCAATTTAATCATGTGAACATATTAGATTAAGCATGAATCAATCCCATGTTGGTTTCCCTAATTACCCACTAATCCTAGCAAGAGACTACTCACTCATTATCATGGGAAACATGTCATTAATGGTGTCAATCATCACAACAAGTATAAACATGATAATAGAATGAAGAAATGAACAATAAAGATTAAAGAGTAAAGGAATTATACCAACTTAAGATGATCCAAATAATAATGCAAAGAATAATAGAAGAACTTGATGATTGATGGAAGGTTGTCAATCTCCCAATAATAACCCAATAATCTTCAATTACCCAATAATAAACTTGAATAATAAACTTGAACAATAATTAAAGAGAAATTAATGTGTAATTTGTGGAAAGATTAAAGAGTAATCTATTCTAATCTACTCCTAATCTAATCTAAAGAAGGATTTTCTACTCTAAAGCAACATAGAAAGGATGCCCCTTTGATTATTTACAAATGGGGTATTTATAGTGGAAATTAGGTGGATGCATTAGGGTTAACTAAGGGTTAAACTAGTAATTACACTTTTTAAGTTGAGCAAGGAGACTCCGGGATTATCCGAGAGAAGGGCGTCTTTCTTTGAGCTTGAAGAACACGAAAATCTCTGGAAAGGAATCCGAGCGGATTAGAGTCGGGACGGCCGGATTTGGGCTGAAGAATCCGAGCGGATCCTTGGGCAAGACGCTCGGATTGGTGAGGGGGAATCCGAGCGGATTGTAGGGAATCCGGGCGGATTCTCTTACAGTGAATTTTCTTGTTTTTCCTAGCCAGAAGACGGGCGGATTGTGGACAATCCGAGCGGATTGTAGGAGACGAGCGGATTCTCTCTCGGGACGCGCGGATTCCCGAACAGCTTCTTTGTTTGAGCTCGGATTGTAAAACGGGCGTTATTTTCTCATCCGGACTCCTATTGGAGTGATTCAAAAGCCTAGATCACTTGATTTTTCGATGCCGTTCCATCTAGCATACTTTCAGAGCCAAATGAGCAACCCTTGGTTCAGTTTCCGAGCAATTTCTTCATAAATGGCTTCCTTCTCGTCATCCTTGCTTTTAACCCTTATGAGTCTTCTATAAACTCTTTATTCCTACATACATGGACATCATTCTTGCCTCCTCTTCATACTAGTCCATCTATTATCATCAATAAGCTTCCAAATATGCACGAAAGACGGGAATTTCCGCCTTATTATCTCCTTTTCTACAAAACATATGAAGTGCGATAGAAAAGCAAATAGGAAGGTTTTGACGGATAAAATGGCCATAGAATGATATAATAGTATGCAAAATAGGCTCAATTAAGGGACTAAATGCGCGCTAATTATGGTCACATCAAATATCCCCAAACCGAACCTTTACTCGTCCCGAGTAAAGAGGTGACTAAAACTAGACCTTTATTTAAACTAACCTAATAACATAGCCAATATGAGACAATTAGCGGGTCTCACTCCGCCCCTTCAACTCACAACAAGACAACCATGAGGTAGGATGCCTTCTTGCAAGGCAAGGTGGGTCTTGCCAAAATGGCGACACATCCAAACATTAAAGCACACAAAATCACATAATGGATGCATCTACAAAAAGAAATAGCCACTTTCCTCATCTAAGTGGCGGAAATTATCTACAAGGGAAGCAATTCAAGGGTACACACTCCTTCATAGATACAATTTCTTCAAACTACTAAGCCTAGAAGGATACCAATAAATCACCTCCAAAAGGTGTCAAGCTAGGGTACCTTTGTCCTCAATCGTTAAATGCTTTTGTCAAGAGTAGGCTCCCTATGGTGTTAGAAACACTGGAGGATCGCGGAATTCCCCCTCTTGCCTAGACAAGAAGAAGGGTCGTCCCCTCTCTACCATGCACAAAAATGGATAAGATGGAAAAGGGATCGATAGTATTTGAGTTTTATTTTGGGAGTTTGCTTTTGTTTTTGTTTTCCCCCCAAATTCGTTGGCATTTGACATTTGAGAACACTTTCTTTGCCATTTCTTTTTGACTTTTGGCATTTCAATACTTGACAACTTTTTGCATTTCTTTTGAACATTTTCAAAGTCACCCCAATTAGTAACGAGGGTGCCTTGTATTTGAAGCTTTAGGAGTCTATTTTTGCTCCTCTTTTCTTTTGATGCATTTTTGCAAACTTTCTTTCACTTTTCATTTCATTGAACTCAAATTGATTTGTTTTTGTGCCCATTCCCTTTGATGACAAAAATGTGGTAGAACATGGATGAATTGGTAGAAGTATGCATGGTTTCAAGGGTCACCTTGGAATAAACGGTAGCCAAGGAGTTATCACACCACAAGGTACTCTTGACTCGGCCTTAAACCATGGGTCAAAGGATACTAGCATGACACATCCTAGGGTGTTTTACAAGTATTCTAACAAGCAAAGTCTTAAGAATAAAAAGCATCTACTAGGGCCTATATACACTTGTCAAGCTTCCCAAGTAGACGGTTTCGCAAAATTTTTTCTAACATGCAACTACATGCCATGATGCAACTAACATATATACATCCTAATGCATATGATTCTACCAACTAATATGCCATGTAAACTAAATGCAAGTCCTAAGTTCACATTGTTTTTACCGCATCAATCAAAATAAAGCCACATATTCATTAACATAAAGAGAAAAAAGGAGATTGGAAAGATCATACCATGCGGTCTTCAATATCCTCATGTCTCGGATGTGGCGTAGTCAATCAATGTGAAAAAGGATAGAACAAACACAATATGTACAACAATATATACAAGTCTACACTAGAAAGGAAATGAACTTGTTTTTGGATTTTTAAAATTTTCAAATTTTTATGGTTTTTGTTTTTATGAAATTAAAAGACATATTTTTGTGATTTTTCGAAATTTTTCAATTTTTATGCATTTTTGGAATATAAATTCCCATCCCCCACTTTATTTTGGACATTGTCCTCAATGTACATGTAGGAGTAGGAATGAAAAAGAAATACATGTTTTTGGATTTTTGATTTTTTTGAAATAAAGTACAAATGCAATGATATGGTATGAATGAATGCATGCTCTAACTAAATGCAATTCTATATGACATATATAACAAATGAATGCAATCTAAACTATACTATATGATGCATGCTTTAAACTATGGTCACTTATGATCAAACCTCCCCAAACCGATTTAAACACTATTTCTAGTGTAGAAATGAATAGGTTTGGCCATTAGTGACTATGCATGAATTCTAATCTATATGCAACTATTTACATGAATCATGTGAGGTATATACAATGCAACTATACTATATGAACTAACTAATGCAAATGCAATATGAAATATAATATACAAATGCAAGCTAAATGTATATGTATATAACTAAATGCAAGTGTAAATGTAATGAAAAGTCAAAGTAAAGGGTTTCTTACAAATGGTGGTTTGAGGGAGGACTCCACCAAACTCATTCCTTGTTGCCATGATTATTGATGTTGTCCATGTTGCTTAATGCTCTCAACAACCGGTCAAAGACTTTTGAATGGGCTTCATGTAAGCATAAATAGGAGATTGGTGATGTCAAAACGTAGTTTACCCATCTTGGCTTGGAATAGAACTTGCCAAATACTCTCCCATTTGTTTTGCCCTTGGCACTTGGCTTCTTACGATGCTTCAAACCAACAAGCACATGATTCTTGTCAATACAATGTATGAAGTATTGCCCATATTCATCCGGAGGCTTCCACTCTTTACCATCTCTTTCAAATTCTATGATGATGGAGCATTGATTCATCAATCCTTCAATAGTAGAAGGAGAGTTCTCATTTCTTTGATGAGGGGATAGTTGAAGGATAAGATGTGGAGGAGTCAACTTCTCACCATTGAGGTCATTCATGCTTTCATTATCTTCACTTTCGTCTTGACCCTCCTTAGAACTTGAACCATTTCCAAAGAAAAGAGCTTCAATTTCTTCCAAACTATGATCAAAGGTGCCAACATCATAGTCTTCCTCTTGGCCTCTCAATTCCCCAAAGATTGCAAGTTCAAATTCATCAACCTCTTCTTTCAAAGTTTTACCTCCACTCCCATAAGTGTCAAGGGAACACACTTCCTCTACATGGGTCATAGAGGGAAATTGTGGTGGGAGGTCTTCCTCATCATCATCATCATCATAGGTATCCCAAATTGGAGAAGCAAGGCTAGTGTGTAAGCTAGATTCATTAGACAATTTAGACAAAGTGCTTGTCTCATAATTGGCCTTCAACTCACATTTATCATTGCTCTCCACCCCAACTTCATCTTCTTCACCCTCATTATTTTCCCCTTCTTCTTCATTTAGCATTTGGGTGGCTTCCATTTGGGCAATTTGATTTGCCAACTTCTCACCATTAGTAACAATGTTTTTGAGAACATTGTCCCTAGCTTGGCTCTCTTCTAGCATTTTCATGAAGAGATTTTGTTGGCATCTTAACATTTGGAGAACCACACTTTGCATGTCAAGATTATGCTCATTCTCTTGTTGTGGGTACATGGGAATTTGGTGGTATGGGTGTTCATTGTAGGATGAAATTTGGCATTGATTGTAAAGTGGGTTTTGGGAGGGTGGTTGTTGTGGATGTTGGATGTGGGGGCTTTGGTAATAAAAGTTGGGGTAGTGGTTAGGATTTTCATTGTATGAATAGTAAGGTAGGTTTGTTTCAACTTGCTCCAAAAACTCCCCATACCCATGGTAGTCATACTCAAAAGATTCACCACATACTCCATGTGCCAAGCCTTCGGTCTTCATCATAACTAGGACAAAGATATAACTACAAACAAGGAAACTACAAGAAAACGGTAAAAACAATCCTTGAGGAGCAAGTTCCTCAAGGTTAAAGCACAATCAAAATAGACAAACAAGCAAGAACTTAATCACATAGCACCATCCCCGGCAACGGCGCCATTTTGATGTGGACGATGTCGTCACTCATCCAATCAAACACATTTATAATACTCAACAAACAACTAGTTAGCGGTAAGTCGAGGTCGATCCATGGGACGGTGTGCTTTGGGTTCTAAGTCTATCTATCTCAATTTATGCTAGTGTCACGATTTGGTTTGGTTTGTAGTTGTGTTCTAGGCTAATAAAAGCAATAAAGTAAAGCAAACAATAAAGGGGAAGATGTAAACAAATGGTTTAAAAGTGCTAGGATATCATGGGGTCATGGGGGAATTCATGGTGTTGATCATACAAACATGTTTACAAAGTTGCAAGCAATTAATGCTGTGGAGGAACCGAGTTGGGTTATATCTTACGGTTCTTAGGAAGAGTTGGGTCCCGGAGCCGAATCGATTAGATTGTACAACACCTACAAGTCGACTTACTTTCCTCCTAATCAACTTCTATGCATGGTCTAACAAGACTCGAGTTGGTTTATGTCTTACAAGTCAAGTTAAGTAGATAAGAGATGGTAAAAATGCAAGGATTCATAGGCTTGGCATTTCATCAAACATAACATGTGCATAAAGTTGACATCACAACAAGCAAGCAATTTAATCATGTGAACATATTAGATTAAGCATGAATCAATCCCATGTTGGTTTCCCCTAATTACCCACTAATCCTAGCAAGAGACTACTCACTCATTATCATGGGAAACATGTCATTAATGGTGTCAATCATCACAACAAGTATAAACATGATAATAGAATGAAGAAATGAACAATAAAGATTAAAGAGTAAAGGAATTATACCAACTTAAGATGATCCAAATAATAATGCAAAGAATAATAGAAGAACTTGATGATTGATGGAAGGTTGTCAATCTCCCAATAATAACCCAATAATCTTCAATTACCCAATAATAAACTTGAATAATAAACTTGAACAATAATTAAAGAGAAATTAATGTGTAATTTGTGGAAAGATTAAAGAGTAATCTATTCTAATCTACTCCTAATCTAATCTAAAGAAGGATTTTCTACTCTAAAGCAACATAGAAAGGATGCCCCTTTGATTAATTACAAAGATGGGGTATTTATAGTGGAAATTAGGGAGGATGCATTAGGGTTAACTAAGGGTTAAACTAGTAATTACACTTTTTAAGTTGAGCAAGGAGACTCCGGGATTATCCGAGAGAAGGGCGTCTTTCTTTGAGCTTGAAGAACACGAAAATCTCTGGAAAGGAATCCGAGCGGATTAGAGTCGGGACGGCCGGATTTGGGCTGAAGAATCCGAGCGGATCCTTGGGCAAGACGCTCGGATTGGTGAGGGGGAATCCGAGCGGATTGTAGGGAATCCGGGCGGATTCTCTTACAGTGAATTTTCTTGTTTTTCCTAGCCAGAAGACGGGCGGATTGTGGACAATCCGAGCGGATTGTAGGAGACGAGCGGATTCTCTCTCGGGACGCGCGGATTCCCGAACAGCTTCTTTGTTTGAGCTCGGATTGTAAAACGGACGTTATTTTCTCATCCGGACTCCTATTGGAGTGATTCAAAAGCCTAGATCACTTGATTTTTCGATGCCGTTCCATCTAGCATACTTTCAGAGCCAAATGAGCAACCCTTGGTTCAGTTTCCGAGCAATTTCTTCATAAATGGCTTCCTTCTCGTCATCCTTGCTTTTAACCCTTATGAGTCTTCTATAAACTCTTTATTCCTACATACATGGACATCATTCTTGCCTCCTCTTCATACTAGTCCATCTATTATCATCAATAAGCTTCCAAATATGCACGAAAGACGGGAATTTCCGCCTTATTATCTCCTTTTCTACAAAACATATGAAGTGCGATAGAAAAGCAAATAGGAAGGTTTTGACGGATAAAATGGCCATAGAATGATATAATAGTATGCAAAATAGGCTCAATTAAGGGACTAAATGCGCGCTAATTATGGTCACATCAGTTACCAAAGTAGTAGGTGTGGAAATAGTTGGCATTGTAGGGGTTGTTAAGACAGAAGTAGAACCCTCACCATCCTGACCAGAACCAACATTAGAGCAAGGAACCTCACCACAACCGACACGAGGCGTCACACTACACTGTGAGTTGTTGTTGACATTTGAATCAACACCTAAGAAGATAAAAGGTTCACAAAGTCACATCTCACATTCACAAAACAAGGCTTAAGATTCACAAAATAAGGTCCGTGATTCACATATGAAGGAAGAGAGCAGAATAGGTGATTCAGAAATAAAGTCTCAGAATATTATCTTCGAGTTACACAAATTACGCCTCAAGATTCACAAAACAAGGTCTGAGGATCACAAATAAAGAAAAGAGTAAAATAGGTTATTCCTAAAGGGTTCACAAAAAGAGCTCTAGGATTCACAAACATAAGGACTGAGATTCACAAGTTCAGAATATTAGTTTAGTTTTTAATCTTACCCAGGTTGTATACATTAGTTATTAAGTTTCACAAAATAACCTTCTAGTTTCACAAACTAGGGTCTCTGCTTCACACAAAAAGAAATAAATAAATTGCATCAGTAACGTTTAACAACAGAGATTCACAAAACAAGGCCCAGGATTCACTAAATAATGGCTGAGATTCACTAAATAAAGGCTGAGATTCACTAAATAAAGTATCAGATTATTAGTTCAAATAATTAAAAAAAAATTTGGTGAAGATTATGAGTTCACTTTTAAGAAAAGGCCAGGTTGTATGTATCAGGATATTTTGATGATTTGTTAATAACACTTCCATTCCCAAGAAAAGGACATTGAACAATCAAGCATTCAATCAAAAAATTTAATATATGGGTAATGCGAACAGGCACTGTTGACAGTTGTGCCAAATACCAGGCCTATAAATATCTAATTTCTGAAACATAATAGTATATCCCAATAACTTCTCTTCTCTCTTCTGTAAAACATTTCAAAAATCCCTATTGCACACAATGTCTCATTTATTTGTATTCCCCTATACTTGTGTTTTGGCGAATGTTCCAGGTTATATGGATCAAGAGCAGTATGTTTGTCGCGACCTCTCTAAATTGGCAGATTGTTTAACGAGCCAAGGTTATGAGATAGAGTCTTTGGTGCCTGTTATGTGCAGGCAGACTTCTCATTTTATGGGATTAGTACTAATTCAATTTGGCACCAAATGACACTAGCTGCAAACAGGCTTTTAAGTTGCATGAGAAGTTTGAGCAATTTGGGCGTACTAGATCTGAATGGCTGGCTACCTATTCCCGAGTTCAGGGGCCCTTTCTATGGGTAGAATCTAGGCTTGATTCAAAATATTTTAACTACACTCCAGAATGTAGAAGAGTCCCATATTCATATAAACAAGCAGGAAGATCACTCGCTGATGCAGATGAATGGTGCACCTATAGCTATATCAATATTGCTCTATGTGCATTACCTCGAACAAGATTTTAATTATCAGCTTTATTTATTTTATTTTTGAATGTTGTTATTTAGTTAATTCGAGAGCCATAAACCTGCGAAATTTTATGTGATGAAAAATTACAAGATTTTTAAGTTTGCTGAATATTACATATGTTTTAATTATCACAATATCATCATTTGCTAAGATTCACTGAGTAAGGTCTGAGATTCACAAAATAAGGTCTTAGATTCACCAAATAATAAAAGAGCAGAAAAGGTGATTTTAACCACTTATGATGACCAAGTTTCACAAAACAATCTCTAAGATTCACTAAACTAGGTCTGAGATTCACAAATAAGGTCTGAGATTCACCAAAAAAGGAAAAGAGCTTAAAAGTAACAGCAAAATCGACTCAATTCATAAACTCTTACAGTAACAATTCAACCAACTCTTACAGTCACACAATTAGGTCCTAAATTCACAAAATTGACTCAATTCATAAACTAAATCTTGCAAAAAAACTGAAATACAAAATCGATCCATATATTCCATAATAATCAAGCAGAAATTTTGACAAATGCAAATTGAATCAGAAAACATGTGATTTTACAATAATTACACAAAAAACGATATACCTGATTCAATAGCACTATTATCATCTATTATTGTGATATCTACAATCTCCATAGCAATTAGAGCTGCAAAATCGTCAAAAACAATGTAATAAGTAGTACGAAATCGCGAGAAAAAAGAAATCGCTCAAAATATTCGTCAAATTCGAACGTTCTATTTACGAAATCGTTCAATTTGATCAAATTTGAACCAGATATCAACAATTTATGAGTGAATTGACAGAATTGTATGAATATACTCAATTTTGATCAAAATTATGAAATTACCTGAAAATTAATCAAAATCTTCTTCTGAAATTACTTGAATCAACGTTGTTGTATGTTGTTTTGATGAAATCTACGAACAATCGCTGCAAATTGATGAGTATATGGTCCAGATTTTGCGTTAAACGATCGCACGAGCTTTGTTGCTGAAGAATTTTTAAAAAACGATTTTGTTTGTTATATTTTTAGAGAGAGAGTATTTGGGCTTTTGTATGTTTTATTATTTTAGAGAGAGAAAGTATTTTGGGCTAAATGAAAAGATTTGGAATGACCCCTCAATTTTCAGCCCAATGAATAATAGGAAGTTAGTCCATAAATTTGCTTAATGAAGGAAATTGGTAAGACTAGCCACCTCGCCATAATTAACGGCCTCACCGGGATCCTGCCTCTCTCTCTATCTCTCTCTCTCTCTCATATATATATATATATATATATATAGAGAGAGAGAGAGAGAGAGAGAGAGAGGCGGGATCTCGTGAGTTTGGTTCTTATGGTGAGTTTGTGCTTTAAAATCTAGACCATTAGATAAAAGAAACCAACGATCGAGATTAAATAACAAAATAAAACAAACTCTACATCAAACGTCATCTTTCTTCATCCTCCTCGGTTTATATCCAAAAAAATCCCAAATTGAAATAATTGATTCCCCTGTGTTCCAAAACTAGGTCTTTTTTATTTTTCTTTCCTCGATCGATTACCTAATTGCGTTATATTCAGTTCCAAAAGTAGATTTTGAGGAATCCTCTATGTTTCAAAAGAAGTATAATTCGTTTTGAATAATTGAGATGGAGATTCGCTTAGACATGGAGGCTTTTGCGATGGTGATCTCGTGGAGAGATACTGAAGATCGGTTGTTGAGAGCGGGCGTAGTTGATCTGCGCTACCATTGATGGATTTCATCCGAGCTTCCGCCATTGATTACGTAATGAAAACCTTAATTCTGGGCTCGAAATTGGCGGTTGTCTGAGATGCAGGGGATGAGGAAGTCGAAAATTTCGCCCCATCACTTCAAGTTTGAAATAAAGGAGCCAAAGCTGTGGTGGTTTTGATCTGAGACGGTAAGGAAGTTTGATGACGGCGCATGACGGGGATGAACTGGCGGGTTCTATGTTGGGT
Source organism: Silene latifolia (assembly GCF_048544455.1). NCBI lineage: Eukaryota > Viridiplantae > Streptophyta > Magnoliopsida > Caryophyllales > Caryophyllaceae > Silene > Silene latifolia. The sequence continues at coordinate 49,635,670 of NC_133535.1, read as the reverse complement.
TTCGGGCAAAATTGGTGCAAATTTTTGGTAGAGCTGTGTTGTATGTGATGGAAATTGGAAATTCTATGGTAAATAAGGGTGTGCTGCGTGACATCAATCTCACCATATCGGATGTTAGCGAAACTGAGGAAACAGGACAGGGGAGATCCTGGCGGTCGATAATTGTGATTGGCAGCCAACGACAAGTTCCAGGTAGTACACGACATTGAAAAGAGTAGGTATAACGGTGTCAATTTTACATCGATGGTGACGATCGTAGTATTTTGGTTTGTGCTGCTTGATATTGTTGTTAATGTCAAGTGTTGGTAATTAAGTATATGGATGGTGTTAGACTGTTAGTTGTACAATAACATCAAAGTAACACCACAATAACATAAGAATAACACTACAATAATATCGTAATAACACCAAAATAACACTACAATAACACGGGAAACAAAAAGAGTAAAAAAATCAAAATAGTAAAAAAAATCAAAGTGACATTGGAATAACATCACAATAACAACAGAATAACAATACCACCAGAATAACAGCACAATAACACGTGGTAAAAAAAAAAAGAGAAAAAATCAAAGTTGTAAAAAAAAAATCAAATTGACACCGGATTAACATCACAATAACACCAGAATAACAATAACACTAGAATAACAGCACAATAACATGTGGTAAAAGAAAGGGTAAAAAATCAAAGTAGTAAAAAAATCTAAGTGACACCGGAATAACATCACAATAACACCAGAATAACAGCACAATAACATGTGGTAGAAAAAAGTAAAAAAAAAAATAAAATTAGTAAAAAAAATCAAAGTGACACCGGAATAACATCACAATAACACCAGAATAACAATAACAGCAGAATAACAGCACAAGAACACGTGGTAAAAAAAAAAAAAAAAAAAAAAAAAGAACAGAAAATGGGGTTAGAGAGAGAAAGCTCTGACTTCTCTCTAGCTTTTCTAGGGTTTTAACTTGCACAATGGCAAGGAAAATCAATCGTAAAAAATCCCAAATTAAAAATACTAAAACTAAAACTAAAGCAAAGCTTCGCCTTTCATTCACTAATTGTTCTGATCTTCGCTTGGATATGGATCCTTCGTCGTCATCTTCATCTGGTATTCCTACATCTGCAGATGCTCATAAGACGAGAGGTGTTAATGAAATTGTGGGCATTCCGGTGTTGGATCTTGACAATATTGTCGAGGAGGAAGATCTTACACAGGCGGATGTTGACAGTCTAGTTGAGGAGGAAGTACCTATACCGGAGGATGTCGAGCACTCCACTGAATGGATGGAAGTTACAGGTAAGAAATCCAAATCTCCTAGTAAAGCTTCATCTACGGCTACACCCATGTTACAATTTTCTAAGGAAGATGTTGAGTCTGAAATGCAATTCTGGGATACAGCAGTCGTTTGCTATGTTTTGGGGGGAAACCCACCATGGGAGCTGTTAGAGGGTTTTGTCAGAAATATATGGGTCGCGTATAAAATTGATAAAATCTCTTTCCTTCCTAATGGTGTCTTCATTGTGCGTTTCCCTACTAAGGAATGTCAATCTCTAGTTCTCCAGCAAGGCTTCCCCATGTTTGACAACAAGCCCTTGGTTGTCAAGCCATGGACTGAGGAGTGTAGTTTGTTAAAAGAGAAAGTCCAATTTGTCCCTACCTGGATCCGCCTTTGTGGCTTACCCCTGAAGTTCTAGAGTAAGAACTGCCTTGAGAAATTAGCTGGTTTAATTGGCAAATTTCTTAAGCGTGATGGTGCTACAGAGGATAAAACCAGGCTGGGGTATGCTCGTCTGCTGGTTGAGGTCGAAATTGGGCAAATTTTGCCTGAGAAGCTCTACTTTAAGGATGAGATGGGAAGAGAACTAAGTATCTTGGTTGAGTATGAATGGAAGCCTTCTCTTTGTGGTCTTTGCAAAGGGATAGGGCACACTTCTGAGATGTGTAAGAAGAAAAAGGTGACTGCTCCTGTGGCTAAGCCTGCTAAACCTCCACAACAGGTTTGGAGGCATGTTCAGAGGACTAAGGGTTCTTCAGTAGCTCCAAATACTGAGGTTCCTTTTGGTGGTCCTACTTATCACAACTCAGCTGTAATTGTTCCAGTTTCTATTGTTCAGCAAATTTCCAGGCAGGAGCATGGTGGTTCTGTCAATGTATCACCTGCTAAAAGTTATGTTGCTGCCCTCACAAGTCCTAGTAGTGATGGGTCATTGAAAGGGAGACTGGAGGAACCACCTGGATTAGTGTCTAATGGATAGAGTGGGGTGTTGGAATATGAGAGGAATAAATGGGGCCAATAAGCAATTAGATGTTAGAAAATATCTGTTTCATAATAATATTGGTCTATGTGGGCTTGTTGAGACAAAAATTAAACTCAGGATTTTGATATGGTTTTAGGTAGGTTAGGACCTCATTGGGAGGGTATTAAAAATAATGAATTTCATCATGGTGGTCGTGTGTGGGTTATCTGGGATCCTCAGGTTTTTAGAATTGTCCTCCTTGCTAAGAATGCTCAGGTCATTACTGTTCAGGTTACTGAAGTTAATTCTGGTGATCAGTTTATACTCTCTGTTGTTTATGGGTCCAATGATGATGGGGAGAGAATGGAGCTCTGGAATCATTTGAAGGATATGAAAAGAAATTATCATGGACCATGGGGGGTCTGTGGAGATTTTAATAATGTCCTTCACTATAATGAAAGAATTGGAAGGGAGGTAGTCTGGGCTGACATTGCTGAGTTCAGGGCCTGTGTGGATTTTTGTGGTCTTATGGATATTAAAGGACAAGGTGCTTTTTTTTTACCTGGAATAATAAGCAAGTTCCTGCATCTAGAGGTTTCTCAAGGATTGATAGATTTATGGTGAATGATGACTGGATGGTGTTATATCCTGATGCCTATAGTCACTTCCTACCTGAGGGATTATTTGATCACAATCCGTGTGTTTGTTACAGGAGAATTAGTGGGGAGAAGAGGAAATCGCATTTCAGATACTATAATATGTGGAGCCTTGACCCTTCGTTCAAAACCATTGTGCAAGCTTCCTGGAGTACATCTATATCTGGGACTCTAATGTACAGGCTGGTGACTAAACTGAGGAATTTAAAAAATCCCCTAAAGATGTTGAATAGGAATGGATTTTCTGATGTTGAGAAATCTGTGGGTGTGGTCAAAGCTCTATTGGAGGACATTCAGTGTCAAATGCATGCTAATCCCACTGATCTTAATTTACTCAGTGCTGAACAGGAAGCTGCTGTATCTTACAGGTTACTTTGTAAGGTTCAACACAGTTTTTTAAGTCAAAAAGCCAAAGTGGAGTGGCTTCAATTTGGAGATGATAATACTCATTTTTTCCATAGCCAAATTAGAGCAAGACAGGTGCATAATAGGGTTCTATCTATACAATGTGCTGATGGGGTACTTCATAACTCCTGTGCTGAGATTGAGAGAGTTTTTTTGGACTATTACATGGGGCTCCTTGGGACATCAAAGCATACTTCTAAGGTTCATGTTCCTGCAGTTAGGAAAGGTAAGCTGGTCACTACTGAACACTGCTCTATTCTCCTTTCCCCTGTAAATAACTCAGAAATCAAACAATGTCTTTTCTCTATACCTGCTACCGAATCCCCAGGGCCTGATGGCTATTCTAGCCAATTTTTCAAAGACTCTTGGGAGATTGTGGGGGGTGATGTTGTTGCTGCAATTAAAGATTTTTTTCAGACTGGAAAGCTTCTCAAGCAGGTGAACACTACTTCTATTACCTTGATCCCTAAGACTGATAATCCTACTAGTGTTTTGGAATTCAGACCTATTGCGTGTTGCAACACTGTCTATAAAGTCCTTGCCAAAGTTTTATGCAACAGATTAATTCTCCCTGATATTGTGTGTGAAAGTCAAGGGGGCTTCATTAAGAATAGGAACATAGTGGAGAATGTTCTTATCTGTTAGGACTTAGTGAGATTATACAATAAGAAATCTGCCTCCCCTCGTTGCTTAATCAAGATTGACCTCAGGAAAGCTTATGACTCAGTGGAATGGAATTTCTTATATCAAATGCTTCTTGCTCTTAATTTTCCTCAGAAGTTCATTGATCTCCTTATGGCTTGTGTCACTAGTCCCTCTTATTCTTTATCTGTCAATGGTAACAAATTTGGTTTCTTCAAAGGAAAGAGAGGTCTTAGGCAAGGTGACCCATTATCTCCACTTCTTTTTAACTTGTGTATGGAATACTTATCTCGTATTCTTGCTGTGGTAGCTCAGCAACCTGATTTTCGTTTTCATCCTCTCTGTGGCCATAATAGGTTAAATCATTTGCTTTTTGCTGATGATTTGTTACTCTTTTGCAAAGGCAATGATATATCCATTATGTGGCTTCTGAGGGCTTTTGCCACTTTTTCTGATGCCTCTGGCCTTTGTTTGAATAGAGACAAATCCAATATCTACTTCAATGGGGTTGCCACTGCTACCGTGGATGCCATACTTCAAGTTTCTGGGTTCCAGAGGGGTGCTCTCCCATTTAAATACTTAGGAGTTCCCATCTCCTCTAAGAGGTTAACTAAGAATGAAGGCCAAAAGCTCCTTGATAGGATTGTGGCTAGAATTAGAGGATGGGGGGGACAAACATTTGTCATATCTTTGGTAGGTTGGTTTGGTTAATCTTTGTCCTTGCTAACCTGCATTCTTATTGGGCCACTATTTTTCTGATTCCTAGTGGGATTATGAATAGAATCAATGCTATCTGTAGAAACTACCTTTGGAGAGGTAAGTCTGATTATCAAAGTCCCCCTAATATCAGTTGGGATACTTGTTGCTTACCAAAGGAAGAGGGAGGCCTTGGGATTAAGGATGCCAAAACGTGGAACAGGGCCTTACTTGGGAAGTATGTTTGGTGGCTTGCTAATAAAAAGGACCATCTTTGGGTTCGCTGGATCAATCATGTTTATATGAAAGGTAAAGATTGGACTGACTACAAGGCCCCTTCTGATTGTAGTTGGTCCTGGAAGAAGATCACTCATATTATGTCCCTTTTTAAGCAAGCCTATACTAACAACAGATGGTTGCAGTCTTCTAAAGAGTACACTGTAGTTGCAGGTTATGATTGGTTGAGGATGCATAAACCTAAGGTTGACTGGAGGTTTGTCTGCTAGAACTCCCTCAACTTGCCTAAGAGTTCCTTTATTTTCTGGGTTTTCATGCATCAAAGGTGGGCTACTAGAGACAGATTGGCTAGAATGGGACTGGTTGTAGACCCTGTTTGCCCTATTTGTTGTCTTCTACCTGAAAGTCACTCTCATTTGGTTTATGAGTGTAGCTATGCTAGAACGTGCTTTAGTCTATTACAAGAAAAGCTTGGCTGCACAGTCAATCCCCTGCAGTTGGTTTCCTGGTTTTCTACTAGCAGAATGACAAAATTGCAGAGGAGGATTATAGGTGCTTGTTATATTGCATTGATTTACTGGATTTGGCGCATTAGAAATGAAGCTAGGGTGGATGGTAGCATTTGGAGACCTGAAGTTGTGATTCTAAGGATTGTTGCTGATATCAAAACACGTTTTTTGAAACACAATAGTCAGCCATTAAGGAGTAGAGATAGAGTGTGGATTCAACAATACTTGTAGCTGTACTCTATTTTTTTCCTTGATGTTTTTTTGTAAGTGATACACTAGTGATGTAAATTCTCAATTTTGATTATAATATATTCTTAACCTTCCCCCCCCCCAAAAAAAAAAGAGAAAAAAAAATTAAAGTAAAAAAAAAATCTTGTACAAAAAGGAAAAGAAAAAAATGTAACATAATGAGAAAATTAGAGAAAAACATAAGAGAAAAAAAAAATCAAAGTCGTAAAAAAAAGCACAATAACAGTATAATAACACGAGGTAAAAAAAAAAGAGATAAAAAAAATTAAAGTAAAAAAAAAAGAGTAAGACTAGAAAAAAGAGAAAATAAGTAAATGACAGTAGTTTTATATGACAGGTAAGATTAGATCTTGGTCATTCATCTCTAATATAATCTAGTGGCTGAGATTTCCAAGCACAAACTCACCATAAGAAACAAAACTTATAAGAACCTAACTAACTAACTAACTAACTAACTAACTAACTATATATATATATATATATATATATATATATATATATATATATATATATATATATATATATATATATATATATAGAGAGAGAGAGAGAGAGAGAGAGGGGTTCTTATAAGGTCCTCATATATAATGAGTCCCTAAGTCTTAATAGAAGCCTTTGGATATAGTGGATGGAGGGATGAGATTCAATCAAAATGAAAGGCTACAAACTAATCTCACTAAACAAAATGCTTATTACTCTAATTTCCTCCTCAACTCAATTATTCCCCTCATTAATCATTCCTCTCCTCTCATTATCACAACCACACTACTTCTCTCTATCTCACTTCTCTCATTTCATAAACCAAAAAAAAAACTATACAAAAAAAACCAAAAAAAACAAAACCCACCTCCGTCCTTCCTCCTGCCGCCAACCACCCCACGGCCACCGTACCACCTTTCTACCTCCAGATCCCGCACCTCCTTTCCTCCACACCTCTCCTCCTTCTACCCCCACCACCTTCCTCCACCCGCAACCCAACACCAGCCGGCCACCATCAACCAACAACAACAACGACAACATCCAGCAACAACAACCAGCAACAACCAACAACAACACCACCAGCCTCCATCAACCAACAACAACGACAACAACCAGCAACAACAACCAGCAACAACCAACAACCCAACAACAACCGGCCTTCCCCTCGCCCCCTCCAGATTCGCCGCCTCCTCCTTCCCGCCGTTGGTGTTGTCATTGGTGTTCATGTCGTTGTCGTTGGTGTTGGTGTTGATGTCGTTGGTGTTGTCGTTGGTGTTGTCGTTGCCGTTGGTGTTGTCGTTGGTGTTGTCACCCTCACAACCACAACAAACCCGACATCCCTCTTTCTCTCCCATTTCCCGCCACCTACAGCCACCCTCACGGCCACCCAGAACCACCACTCGACTCCTCTCACCACCCTCGACCTAGATCTGTCCATACCCAGACCCATACCAACCCGCAACCCCTTCAAAAGTGAAGCCCTAAAACGGGTCACCAAAGTCCTTCTCATATTCGTTCAAATTTCAAATTTCAATTTTCAGATTTTTTTTTTTTTTTTTTTTAAATTTTCGTTTGGTTTTTTGTTTTATTATTGTTATTATTGTTATTTGGTTTTTATTATTGGTATTTGGTTATTTGTTATTTTTCAAGTTTTTTTTAAAGTTTCATATTTTGAGCTAAAGTTATACAATAATCAAAATAGAGTTATACTGTTAATGTCTAAAAGTTATACATTGTATAAATTGAAGTTACACAAATTTTGAACTAAAGTTATACATCTTGTCTATTAAAGTTATACACTGCATGCATTAGAGTTATACACATATTTCAGATTTTGTATATATTGTTTTTGGTTTTGTTGGTTTTTTTGTTTGGTTTGGTTTTGTTTTTTTTTTGTTATTTGATTTTTTTTTTGTTATTTGTTTTTTTTTTAATTATGGTTAATTTTTTATTATTGTTATTGAAGTTTTTTTATTGTACTTTTTTGACTTATTGGTTTTTTTAATATCATCTTCTTATGTGTTGTTTCAAATTTGAATTTATAGTTCTAAAGTTATACAAATTTGGACTAAAGTTATAAAAAAAATGACTGAAGTTATACAAATAAGGATTAAAGTTATACAAAAAATTGGACTAAAGTTATACAAAAATGAACCAAAGTTATACAAAAATGAACCAAAGTTATACAAAAATGGACCAAAGTTTAGTCCAATTTTTGTATAACTTTAGTCCAATTTTTTGAACCAAAGTTATACAATAATTAACTTTGGTTCATTTTTGTATAACTTTAGTCCAATTTTTTGTATAACTTTCGTCCATTTTTGTATAACTTCAGTCATTTTTTGTATAACTTTAGTCCAAATTTGTATAACTTTAGAACTATAAATTCAAATTTGAAACAACACATAAGAAGATGATTTGTATAACTTTAATCCATATTTGTATAACTTTAGTCCATTTTTGTATAACTTTGGTTCATTTTTGTATAACTTTGGTTCATTTTTGTATAACTTTAGTCCAATTTTTTGTATAACTTTAGTCCAATTTTTGTATAACTTTAGTCTTTCTTTGTATAACTTTGGTCTATTTTTGTATAACTTTGGTTCATGTTTGTATAACTTTAGTCCATTTTTGTATAACTTTGGTTCATTTATGTATAACTTTGGTCCATTTTTGTATAACTTTAGTCCTTATTTGTATAACTTTAGCCCATATTTGTATAACTTTAATCCATATTTGTATAACTTTAGTCCATTTCTGTATAACTTTGGTTCATTTTTGTATAACTTTGGTTCATTTTTGTATAACTTTGGTTCATTTTTGTATAACTTTGGTTCATTTTTGTATAACTTTGGTCCATTTTTGTATAACTTTAGTCCTTATTTGTATAACTTTAGCCCATATTTGTATAACTTTAATCCATATTTGTATAACTTTAGTCCATTTTTGTATAACTTTGGTCCATTTTTGTATAACTTTGGTTCATTTTTGTATAACTTTGGTTCATTTTTGTATAACTTTAGTCCAATTTTTGTATAACTTTAGTCTTTTTTTGTATAACTTTGGTCTATTTTTGTATAACTTTGATTCATTTTTGTATAACTTTAGTCCATTTTTGTCTTAGATGAAAAAAAAATTATCTCACAAAAAAAAAAACGAGATTTAAAACACGAAATCTTAAAAAAAACGTATAACAAGAAGAGATTTAAGAAAATGAATAAAAAATGAGAACTAATAAAATAAAAGACAACTAAAAAAAAATAAAAGACAAAAAAAATAATGAATGGAAAAAACAACTCAAAACATACAAATTAACACAAAACGGGGAAAAAAAAAACCGAGTTGAAAAAAAAAAAAAAAAAAAAAAAAAAAAAAAAAAAAAAAGAGTCAGCGGCGGTGGGGCGGCGGCGGTGGGGTGGCGGCGGCGGGGGTGGTGGGTGGTTATTTGGTGTCGGGTGGGGTGGTGGTGGGTGGTGGTGAATGAGGAAGAGATGAATGAATGATTTATTTGAGTTTTTTGATTTATTTGGATTTTTTGGGTTTTTTATTTATTTGGATTTTTGGGTTTTTTTTATTTATTTGGGTTTTTTTTTTAGAGTTTGAGAGAAGAGAGAAATGAAATGTGTAAGATGAAAGAGAAATGGATGAGTGGAAAACAAATATATAGTAAATTAGTGATTAATTAGAGTGGATTAGTGAAGGAGGAGAGAGATGGTGAGATTAGCTTATAAACACACTTTTTTGGGGTTGATCTCATCCCTCCATCTCCCTCCATACAATGGCTCATAATAGAACTTATAGACTTAATATATCTAAGGACCTTAGTTGATCTCTTCTCTCTCTCTCTCTCTCTCTCTATATATATATATATATATATATATATATATATATATATATATATATATATATATATATATATATATATATAGAGAGAGAGAGAGAGAGAGTTGAGATCCGGTGAGAACGAACACTCGGTGAGAACGGTGAGAACGCATACTGTCACGGTCCGGTACTTTTTCCGGATCGTGGTGCGCATCCTTGCCCAACTCTAGGACAAGAATGCAAGTAACAAGGGTTTCGTACTAGTGAGGGATCGCCCACTAGCACGTTTCTCGGAACTCGGGGTGTGTGTCGGGAATCCTAGTCACGATTATCAAAGTCCGGCACACGAAAGCAATAAAAGTAAGCAATACAATTATTGTAAGCAAGAGACAAGCAATATCAAGCTTAAAGATGAGAAGCGGTTTATATAGACTAACACCTCTTATAGAGGCAAATTTGATAGTTTTGTCCTGGTAGTAGGATACATTGAATGTGTAGAATAGCGATATGTTTTCTAAACGCCTAAAAACATATCTTAAACTAAAAACGAGACTCCAAGATTTGACACGCAGGAAGTAGTCTTGGAGTACTAAATGAATCTACTGAAATGAAAATACATAAGCGAAAATATAAAATCTAAGGGCTCGAAATGAAAGGACCGCACGCGCAATTCTCAGGGATTATGCGGCTAAAGTGCGGCTCCTTACATTCTCCCCCACCTAATCTGTTGCCGCCCTCGGCAACACAAAAATCTCGAATGGCGCTTCAGTGAGACATCCTCGGTGAGCTGTGGCCGTCCATGCTGTATTGAGGTTTGGCTTTCTCTTTGCTCCAGCTCGTAGATACTTTTCGGTCCACACCATGATCGGATTCATCGTCCCTTCAAGAATAGAGTGTATTTCCTAGACGGTTAGACTACCGAACATCATGTCCTCCAAGTTTATCACTCGCCTGTGGTCATTGTGGAAAGTCCATGGCCTCGTTGCTCGAGCGGAAGCTTCACGAGATCGTTCCAGGTGCTGGCTCCAGTGCACCTTCACCTTGTCCATCACCACTTCAGTACCGTTATTCAAGGGTAGGTTAGTTCTCCAGGACGCCGAATCAGCACTTCGGCGCGGCCCCCTGATGGTACGAAGCCTTCTTATTTGGGTCGACTGACCCTCAAACCAGGACGTCGATTCAGCACATTGACGCGGCCCCCTAATGTCACGAGGCCTTCTTCTTTGGGTCTCACGACCCTCATTGTCTACTCCCCTTTGAGGTGGGAGACTCTCATTTTGTCTCTCAGGCCACTTAGCAGCGTAGTTAGCCCGAGTCTTGTTCACCCTCGGTTCCGCTGAACCATTAGGTACTCTCCAAGATTGCGTCCCCCGTCTCGGCGTCGGTATCACCCCCATTAATGATATCCAAGGGTTCCTATTGTCCTCGTCTCCATCCACGGTCTTCACTACGAAAGACCCCATCAGCAACAACGAACCGTCACTTGGCTTTATCCTGCTAATGCTCTCTTAAAGAACTGCATCCCGAGTACTAACTTGAAGTCGTCTAACGGAACGGTGGTGAAGTCGAGCTCCCATGCCCATTCACCCACCTGAACCGCGACCTTCTTAACCACTCCTTGGACACGTCTCATCTTCCCATTAACTGGCTTGAGGCAGCTGTTCATGTTGCTCATAACTAGTCCCAATCGATCAGCTTCCTCTTTAGTCACGAAGTTTCGGGATCCACCCGAGTCGATCATGGCTCGTGCTTTCCTCCCATTCACCATCAAGTCCACGTACATGAGCCCGGTGGATTTCTTAACGAGGGTTTCGTCCAACTTCCCCATCGCACTTATCCTCTATAGTGAGCTTATACGCGGCTGGTCTTCCTCATCACCCGAATCTTCGTCATATTCTTGGTGATAGTTGACCAGCACTCTGTCAAGACGCTCTTGAGCCCCCTTTGGCATTTTCTGAATCATCGTGTTGAACTCGGCCTTGTTGAGACATTCGGCCATCTTGTGAGGACCCTTGTACACAAAGCACGCGAACGGTTTCTTTTTGTAGACGCAGTTGAGTTTCCTGCCTTAGAAGATGAGCTTGTGGGCGAATTCGAACTGCTCGACGCTTGAGCTTGGCTCCCCTGTGAGCGAAACCGACTGTTCCCAACCGAAATTGAACTAGCTTGTGGCTTCCTTTCGTTGACCTAATTTGAAGCGCACCAGTATTCTCCGTTGGTGCCACATCTTGAGGTACCTCTCGCTCCCCGTGGAAATCGAGAAGATGCTCCACAGCCGATATGGCTGAAGATAAAGTCTTGGGGTTCTGTCTCATTACCTCCTGTTGAGCCCACCTTTTCGATCCGTTGACGAACTCGAATGTCCTGTCCGTCTCGGTCATTTCCGTAATCTCGAGCATGCACGCTGAGAATTCCCTCACATAATCCCGGATTGATTTGGTGTGCTTTACTTCCTTCAGCTTCCTCCGAGCGACAAACTCGGTGTTCTCGGGGTAAAAGTGATCCTTTAAAATCCTCTTGAACTCGGTCCACGATGTTAGTGTGATCGTGCCTGCTTCGATCTCCTTGTACCTAGCCAACCACCACATCTTGGCATCGTCCACCAAGTACATACTTGCCGTGTCGACTATCCCTTCTTCGTCGAGCCCACTTACTCGGAAGTATTGCTCCATATCGAAAACGAAATTATCGACCGCTTTCGAATCTTTCGCCCCATCGTAGGTGCGAGGTTGGGGCGCCTTCACCTTACGGCCCCCTAATGAATTCCCGTCATTGGCCACCGCTTTCAAGAGCGTGGCGCAAATGTTCTTTAGCTCCTCGATCTTTCGATGGAGATGAATGATTTCTTCCGACTGATCATCGGGTATTGCCTCACTGATCGCTTGGAGCCAGGTCTCCATCCCGATCATTGTGACTCAAAGCCACTAACCGTCTTTTCCAACTCCTCGTGGCTCTCCCCCATTCGGATCACGATGCCCTCGAGTTTTGGAAGTTTATTGTCGAACGCGTCCTCTAAGTATCCCACTCATTCCTCCATACTTTCGCCTATTTTCTCGATTCCGATGAACAAATGCGGCTTGCAGAAACCCGTCCGAAGACCGGGCTCTGATACCAAATGTCACGGTCCGGTTCTTTTGCCGGATCGTTGTGCGCACCCTTGCCCAACTCTAGAGCAAGAATGAAAGCAACAAGGGTCTCGTACTAGTGAGGGATCGCCCAGTAGCACATTTCTCGGGACTCAGGGTCTGTGTTGGGAATCCTGGTCACGATTATCAAAGTCCGGCACACTAAATCAATAAAAGTAAGCAATACGATTATTGTAAGCAAGAGACAAGCAATATCAAATCCGAAAGTAAAGTTTTTGTTTTTGGGGCATTTTTTTGTTATTTCTCCACCCATTTCAAGCTTAAATATAAGAAGCGGTTTATATATACTAGCACCTCTCATAGAGGCAAATTTGATAGTTTTGTCCTGGTAGCAGGATATATTGAATGTGTAGAATAGCGATATGTTTTCTAAACGCCTAAAAAAAATATCTTAAACTAAAAACGAGACCCCAAGATTCGATACGCAGGAAGTAGTCTTGAAGTACTAAATGAAACTAAAAATATAAATGAAAATACATAAGCGAAAATATAAAATTTAAGGGCTCGAAGTGAAAGGACCGCGCGCGCAATTCTCAGGGATTATGCGGCTAAAGTGCGGCTCCTTACATTCTCCCCCACCTAATCTATTGCCGCCCTCGGCAACACAAAAATCTCGAATGGCGCTTCAGTGAGACATCCTCGGTGAGCTGTGGCCGTCCATGCTGTATTGAGGTTTGGCTTTCTCTTTGCTCCAGCTCGTAGATACTTTTCGGTCCACACCACGATCGGATTCATCGTCCCTTCAAGAATAGAGTGTATTTCCTAGACGGTTAGACTACCGAACATCATGTCCTCCAAGTTATCACTCGCCTGTGGTGATTGTGGAAAGTCCATGGCCTTGTTGCTCGAGCGGAAGCTTCAGGAAATCGTTCCAGGTGCTGGCTCCAGCGCACCTTCACCTTGTCCATCACCACTTCAATACCTCTATTCAAGGGTAGGTTAGTTCTCCAGGACGCTGAATCAGTACTTCGGCGCGGCCCCCTGTTGGTACGAGGCCTTCTTGTTTGGGTCGAATGACCCTCAAACTATGACGTCGATTCAGCACATTTACGCGGCCCCCTAATGTCACGAGGCCTTCTTCTTTGGGTCACACGACCCTCATTTTATACTCCCCTTTGAGGTGGGAGACTCTCATTTTGTCTCTCGGGCCACTTAGCAGCGTAGTTAGCCCGAGTCTTGTTCACCCTCGGTTCCGCTGAACCATTAGGTACTCTCCAAGATTGCGTCCCCCGTCTCGGCGTCGGTATCACCCTCATTGCTGATATCCAAGGGTTCCCATTGTCTTCGTCTCCATCCACGGTCTTCACTACGAAAGACCTCATCAGCAGCATCGAACCGTCACTTGGCTTTATCACTGCTAATGCTCTCTTAAAGAATTGCATCCCGAGTACTAAGTTGAAGTCGTCTAACAGAACGGTGGTGAAGTCGAGCTCCCATGTCCATTCACCCACCTGAACCGCGGCCTTCTTAGCCACTCCTTGGACACGTCTCATCTTCCCATTAACTGGCTTGAGGCAGCTATTCGTGTCGCTCATAACTAGTCCCAATCGATCAGCTTCCTCTTTAGTCACGAAGTTGTGGGATGCACCCGAGTAGATCATGGCTCGTTCTTTCCTCCCATTTACCATCAAGTCCACGTACATGAGCCCGGTGGATTTCTTGGCGAGGGTTTCGTCCAACTTCCTCATCACACTTATCCTGTGTAGTGAGCTCATACGCGGCTGATCTTCCTCATCACCCGAATCTTCGTCATATTCTTGGTGATAGTCGGCCAGCGCCCCGTCAAGACGCTCTTGAGCCCCCTTTGGCATTTTCTGAATCATCGCGTTGAACTCGGCCTTGTTGAGACATTCGGCCATCTTGTGAGGACCCTTGTACACAAAGCACGCGAACGGTTTCTTTTTGTAGACGCAGTTGAGTTTCCCGCCTTAGAAGATGAGCTTGTGGGCGAATTCGAACTGCTCGACGCTTGAGCTTGGCTCCCCTGTGAGCGAAACCGACTGTTCCCAACCGAAATTGAACTAGCTTGTGGCTTCCTACCGTTGAACCCAATTTGAAGCGCACCAGTATTCTTCATTGGTGCCACATCTCGAGGTACCTCTCGCTCCCCGTGGAAATCGAGAAGACGCTCCGCAGCCGATATGGCTGAAGATAGAGTCTTGGGGTTCTGTCTCATTGCCTCCTGTTGAGCCCACCTTTTCAATCCGTTGACGAACTCGAATGTCCTTTCCGTCTCGGTCATTTCCGTAATCTCGAGCATGCACGCTGAGAATTCCCTCACATAATCCCGGATTCATTTGGTGTACTTTACTTCCTTCAGCTTCCTCTGAGCGACAAACTCGGTGTTCTCGGGGTAAAAGTGATCCTTCAAAATCCTCTTGAAGTAGGTCCACGATGTTAGCGTGATCGTGCCTGCTTCGATCTCCTTGAACCTAGCCCACCACCACATCTTGGCATCGTCCACCAAGTACATATTTGCCATGTCGACTTTCCCTTCTTCGTCGAGCCCACTTACTCGGAAGTATTGCTCCATATCGAAGACGAAATTATCAACCGCTTTCGAATCTCTCGCCCCATCGTAGGTGCGAGGTTGGGGAGCCTTCACCTTACGGACCCCTAATGATTTCCCGTCATTGGCCACCGCTTTCAAGAGCGTGGCGCAAGTGTTCTCTAGCCCCTCGATCTTTCGATGGAGATGAATGATTTCTTCCGACTGATCATCGGGGAGCGCCTCACTTATCGCTTGGAGCCAGGTCTCCATCCCGATCATTGTCGACTCAAAGCCACTAAGCGTCATTTCCAACTCCTCGAGGCTCTCCCCCATTCGGATCACGATGCCCTCGAGTTTTGGAAGTTTATTGTCGAACGCGTCCTCTAAGTATCCCACTCATTCCTCCATACTTTTGCCCATTTTCTCGATTCCGATGAACAGATGCGGCTTGCAGAAGCCCGTCCGAAGACCGGGCTCTGATACCAAATGTCACGGTCCGGTTCTTTTGCCGGATCGTGGTGCGAGTCCTTGCCCAACTCTAGGGCAAGAATGAAAACAACAAGGGTCTCGTACTAGTGAGGGATCGCCTACTAGCACGTTTCTCGGGACTCGGAGTGTGTGTTGGAAATCCTAGTCACGATTATCAAAGTCCGGCACACGAAAGCAATAAAAGTAAGCAATACGATTATTGTAAGCAAGAGATAAGCAATATCAAGCTTAAAGATGAGAAGCGGTTTATATAGACTAGCACCTCTCATAGAGGCAAATTTGATAGTTTTGTCCTGGTAGCAGGATACATTGAATGTGTAGAATAGCGATATGTTTTCTAAACGCCTAAAAACATATCTTAAACTAAAAACGAGACTCCAAGATTCGACACGCAGGAAGTAGTCTTGGAGTACTAAATGAAACTACAACAGAAATAAAAATACATAAGCAAAAATATAAAATCTAAGGGCTAGCTCGAAGTGAAAGGACCGCGCGCGCAATTCTTAGGGATTATGCGGCTAAAGTGCGGCTCCTTACACATATCTACCATTAGATTAGACTAATATGAATGGTTAGGATTAAATTTAAAATAAACCTTAATTAAACGCAAACCACTCCCCCTCCATCATTTCATACTTTAACACCTGCCACATGCCATCAAGAACCGTCGTCGGAGCTCCGGGAAGATGCTCGTCGGAGAATATCGCAACCCCCCCCCCCCCCCCCACATATGGTAGCCAGAGCACCTACTAAGGTGATAATCGACGTCCCTCCTTGCTTGAACCTCCTTATCATCGTGCGACAACAATGGGAGCACCGACGGCGTCACACCAACAATAACAATTCCGACAGAGGATCGCACTTTCCGGAGCGGAATTTCCTCGCCTCCAAGCGGGTGGTCGGTGGTATACATTTGGTTGACGACGTTGTAACAGCTAACGATGGTAGGTTGATGTTTTGATATTCAATGGCGAATACAAGCCATTTTCTGGTAATTAATGAGTTCAACAATGCGTGATTGGCAAACAATAGGGATATGTGTTAAAGCCCAAATGTACTTTACTTCTTTAAATGCTTTTTATAATTTGTCTAATAGATACAATAGAATTTTAATAGTTACATTAATTACTACCTGTTAGATACATTAAATATATCGAAATTTAAATTATATAATTCTCATATAAATACTCCGTAACAAAATACTACTAGGTACAATAAACTGCTGGATAGATACACTAAAACTACAATTAGGTATGTTAAATCGCTTTTTAAATACATTTAAATTATTAGTTGCTATAAAATCGCCTCTTAAATACGGAGTATTTTTTGTGCCAATCATTTTTTTGTCTTTTACTTCTTTGTGAGAGTATTATCAAATGCAAATAAATAATAATTAAGACGAAAGGGTTTTTAAAAAAAAAAATTAAGACGAAAGGAGTACATTAAGAATAGTACGAAGTACTAGATAGTAGATACATCAATTTACTTTTTAGATACATTAAAATTTTCTCTAGGTACATTAAATTATCTTTCTATTATGTCTATAAATATTCAGCAAGTCTCCCTAGTGACGGTTATATCCGTCACAACTTGCGACGGGTTAAATACTACCCACGTGTAGAGTAGGTAATGGACCGTGTTGGGCCGGCCCGTCGATCCTTCCTCCAAAATTGGCCCAGCCCAGGCACGGATATTGGACTCCTCGGGTCGTGTCGTGCCAGGCCCACTGATCCAAACCTACGTCGCGGCCCGCTCAAGGCACGGTCATTTTCGTGCTCGGGCCGTGCCTGGCCCATGGGCTTTTCGTGCCTTGTCCGTGGGCCGGCCCATGTGCTTTAATATTTTTTTATTTTAAAAAAAAAGTTATATAATTGATATATTTTTAATACTTTTTGTTTAATAAATGATGATTAATGGTTTAAATATATATTTTATTAAATAATAATGTACTTTTTGTTTAAGAAATGATGATTAATGGTTTAAATATATATTTTATTAAATATTAATGTACTTTTTGTTTAATAAATGATGATAAATGGTTTAAATATATATTTTATTAAATATTAGTATACTTTTTGTTTAATAAATGATGATCAATGGGCTATTCTTCGGGCCAGGCCGTGCCAGGCCCGACGTGCCTGGTGCGAGGGCTCCACGTGCTTGAGCTGTGGCGTGCCTAGGCACGGATTTCTGAAGAAAATCGCGTCGGAGCCCGTCTCAAGCCGAGTCCTGTCGTGCCCGTGCTTCCTCGATTTTCTCGCCGTGCCGCCCACTAACCCGCGGCCCTTTATGCCAACTCTACCCACATGGATAGATAAGACAAAAGAGAATGCTACCCCCTAGACAATTTGCTTTTGTCTTATCTTCCCATGTGAATTGTATTTGGCCCGTCGCTTGCGACGGATATACCGTCACAAATGAGAATTTCTGATAAATATTAAGCCATATATAATGTACATGAAATTATTATTTAGTTACATAAAAATTTTTACTAGGTACATTAAAATAACCTTAATAAAAATGTTTGGACTTATCAATACAATTTTTTTTTAACCGACTTGCACCTCCTTCTTTAGTCTTGGTCAAATGTAAAATTATTAAAAAATTGTTCCCAAACTACATCTACTCCTGGTGGCAATGTATGAGCAATTCTGACAAATGCAGAAAATTCGAAGGAATCAAGGGAAGTGAGAAGATAAAGTTGAAAAGTTGTTCACTAATAAATTGGAGTAGTACAATGGGTTGGACCATTGTTTTAAATTGAAGGACATGCATATCTCCGGTGGAAGAAAAACTCCGACGAGCCAGGCTATATCTCCAGTGAAGGATCGTCACTGGTGGTTGAGGAGAATCGGGGATGAGAGAAAGGGAAAAGAAATATGGCGGCTAAGTAGAGCCCAGCTAATATGCCGACATACTAGACTCGCCGTCTATTAGAAACCAATATGTAGGAAAGTATTTTCATATATTATTGAATGTCGTAACTATGTATCATACATTGTATTGAGCTAGCATATATATACAAGACGAGTATCTTCGTATTTACGGAAGCAATAACGTATAACAGCTATATTTATAAGGCAGGAAAGAATTGATCAAGTATCCCTTGATTGTAGGAGCCCAACGACTCTTTAGCAACGGTAGTGTAGCTTGTTACCCCCCCTCAAGTTGGCGCGTGGAGGTTCGAAACGCCCAACTTGGATAGCAATTCTTCAAATGGAGCCCGACCCAATGCCTTAGTGAAGATGTCAGCTAGTTGTTTCTTGGTGTGGATGTAGCTCGGAGAGATGAGTCCTTTTTGTATTTCGTCACGAACAAAATGGCAATCAATTTCAATATGCTTGGTGCGTTCGTGGAAGACTGGGTTGTGAGCAATATGTAAGGCGGACTGATTGTCACAGTGAAGTCGAATGGGACGAGTGTGTAAAATTCCAAGGAAATCAGGAGACCTTTGAGCCATTTGAGCTCACATGTAGTATATGCCATTGTGCGGTATTCAGCCTCGGATGAAGAGAGAGAGACTGTATTTTGCTTCTTAGTTTTCCATGATATTGGTGAGGAACCCAGGAACACAATATAAGCTGAGATGGAGCGTCGAGTAGTAGGACACGCAGAGTAGTCCGCATCACAATAAGCCTTTAAGTGTAGGTCACTTTTAGTGGTAAGTAGGATACCTTGGCCTGGTGATTTTTTCAAGTAGCGTACGACCCGTAAAGCAGCATCCCAGTGTTCGGTGGTCGGGGTATGCATAAATTGGGCTAGGATATGGACCGAGTAAAGGAGCTCAGGCCGGGTGATGGTGAGGTATACTAGCCGCCCCACAAGTCGGCGATATGGTTGAGGATCTTTCATAAGGGGAGCTTTTGAAAGGCCCAACGTGTGGTTTGGCTCCATTGGAACACTTGCTGGTTTGGACCCGAGTAACCCACTCTCGGTTAAGATGTCGAGTGCGTACTTGCGTTGAGAAACGTATATCCCAATGTCATTACGAGCTATTTCTAGGCCGAGAAAATATTTGAGGGCCCCCAAATCTTTCATATGTAAACATGTACTTAAATAAGTTTTGAATTGATCAATTAGAGATGTGTTATTGCCACAAATGACAAGGTCATCGACGTAAACGAGGACATGTACCTCCATGTTGGATTGTAGCATAGAGAAGAGACTATGATCATACGGGCATTGTTTAAAACCGTAAGTAATGAGAGCGGAAGCAAGTTTGGCATACCAACATCGAGGAGCCTGACGAAGACCGTATAGGGATTTGCGTAAACGGCAGACTTGTCCATTGGTGGCGGCCGAGAACCCAGGTGGTGGTTTCATATACACCTCTTCGGATAAATCGCCATGTAAAAAGGCATTGTGGACGTCCATTTGATGGAGGGACCATTTCTTGGCAGCTGCGATAGCCAATAACGTACGAACCGTTACTAATTTGACCGTCGGTGCGAAAGTTTCATTATAGTCGATTCCTTCGATTTGCTTATTACCCATGACAACCAATCGAGCCTTATATCTTTCAATCGTCCCATCCGCATTGTACTTTATTTTGTACACCCATTTTGATCCAATTGCTTTCTTATTAGGAGGAAGCGGTTCGAGTGTCCATGTGTTGTTTTTCTCAAGAGCATCAATTTCGACTCGCATTGCTTGTTGCCATTCCGGTACCTGCATAGCTTCATTAAAATGTCTAGGCTCGTAACCCTTGGTCACGGCCGATAAGAAAATTTTATGGTTAGTGGAAAACTTAGCATAGTTAACATAATGAGAAATGGGGAAAGGAGTACCTGAAGATGCGGATGGCACAAGTGAGTGTGTTGAGGGGCGAGTTATTTTGACGAAATCTTTGTGACGGGAGTTTGGGAATTTTAACCGGTGACCACGACCCAAGTCGGAGGGATCGGTGGACTCGGTCACGGTGGTGTTGGAAGGAGTGGGGTTGGGCACGGTTGTGTCAACGGTATTGGTGGAGTCGGTCACGGTGGTGTTGTTAGGTGCGGTGGTGTCCGAGGTTGCAGGGGTGTCCGAAGTTGCAGGGGTGTTGGAAGAATTTTTAAATAAAACAAGATCATTGATTGGAGTAAGATTATCATTTAAAAAAGCATTTTGCTCGTTGACATTATCGTGAATGTCAAGTGAGTGATATGGAAAATCATTTTCAATAAAGACCACATCACGGTACTCAAAATATGACCCGGTATCGAGATCGTAAAGATGCCATCCCTTTTTGCCAAAGGGGTAGCCAATGAAAAGACATTTGCGACTTCGAGGAGCAAATTTATCGTGGGAGCGATTTATATTTCGAGCATAACATAGACATCCAAAGACACGAATATTTTCCATAGACGGACTTTTATTAAAAAGAGTTTCGTAGGGAGTTTTACCATGAAGGAGCTTTGTGGGAGTACGATTTATTAAATGAACCGCGGCCAACACACATTCGCCCCAAAAAAATATGGGTAAACTGGCTTGAAATAATAAAGCACGAGCGACGTTTAAAATATGTCGATGTTTACGTTCGACTCGACCATTTTGTTGAGGTGTGTCAACGTTGGATGTTTGAAAAAGAATTCCTTGAGTGTTAAAAAATTTTTGAAGACAAGTAAATTCATTTCCATTGTCACTTCGTAAAATTTTTATTTTCTTTTGAAATTGACGGTCAATCATAGCGAAAAAATTTAGCAAGGTTTGTTGTGTGTCACTTTTGTGACGCAAAAGATAGACCCACGTGGAGCGGGAAAAATCGTCAACTATCGTTAAAAAATATTGAGAGCCACAAGAACCATTGGCGGAGTACTTACCCCATAAATCGCAATGAATAAGATCAAAGGGAGCAGCTGCATTGTTTTCACTTATCGAAAAATGTTCACGAGTTTGTTTTGCTCGAAGGCAAATATCACATGTTTTGCTTAAAAATTGAGAACTATTACGAGAGTTTTTATTAATAAATGGTAAAAACTGGGAAATTTTTGTGGAGGGGTGCCCCAACCTTCTATGCCAAAGCTCGACGGTATTATTGGGGCTCACCGAATAGGCTTTAACATCGTCAGTGCGCACACCCTTCAAGTAGTACAGCCCCTCACGTTGCTCACCTGCTCCAATCAGCATCTTCGAGGAACGGTACTGAATGAGACAAAGTTTGTATGAAAATTGAATAGTTAGTGAATCATCGAGAAGCAAACTGGAAACAGATATAAGATGGCATTGTAAGTTTGGGGCATATAAAACATCTTTCAAAATAAGTCGGGAGGAAAGAAAAATATCACCGCATTTTGTTGCTTGCGTGAGATCTCCGTTTGGTAGACCAACAGATAACGGAGTAATGCTTCGAATATTAGTAAAATGTGAGAGACATCCAGACATATGATGGGATGCCCCTGTATCAACAATCCAAGAAGAAAGAGGAACATTACCATTAAGACGGTCACTCGGGGCAGATTTGTGCGATTCCCACAAGTTCTTTAAATCAACCCATTCAGCGGGTGTGAGAGCATTGATATCGAAGCTCGGACCAGGAGAAGTTCCTGGTGAAGAAGCAGGCTGCCCGCCAACCATATGTGCACGGGCAAGCTTGAAGGATTGAGCCCATTCATCGTAATTAGTGCCATTAAAGGCTATTTGAGTGATTTTGCTGTCGGGGTTTTCGACATGAACAAAGTTGTATGAAGTTTCAGATGTAGAATCCTGAGGTTTGTCGGAGGAATTCGTCATGATGATGGATTCGTTCGATTTTTTTTTTTTTTTTTTTCAAGAAACAGAGGAAAAACAGGGCAAGATCTTTAATGAATTATTGACCTAGAACCTGATACCATATTAGAAACCAATATGTAGGAAAGTATTTTCATATATTATTGAATGTCGTAACTGTGTATCATACATTGTATTGAGCTAGCATATATATACAAGACGAGTATCTTCGTATTTACGGAAGCAATAAGGTATAACAGCTATATTTATAAGGCAGGAAAGAATTGATCAAGTATCCCTTGATTGTAGGAGCCCAACGGCTCTTTAGCAACGGTAGTGTAGCTTGTTACCGTCTAATGAGCGTACATGCGACGGTGGCTTGCCGGAGCTTTGGTGATAGGTGACAGTCCGTAAAAGAAGGAGAGGTTGTGAACAAGGGAAACAACATTATATCTGGGGTTTGTAAAATATAACGGCTGATGTGTTTTTAGTTTAAGGGGTTAGATTAGTCCGTTCTCACCGTTCTCATTGAATGATCGTTCTCACCGGGTTCAGGTACAAAATGAGTTATGTTGCAAACCATACGAACTAGCTTAGTTATACCTTTTTTTTCTTCCAGGTACATTTTTTCCTTACCAGATACACCTCTTATTCAGATACATTTTATAACATATGTAAATACTCTTTTTCCACACTAAAATTCTAGATGCACTTTTACACTTTTTTAACACTAATTTTTTTTGGAGTTTTAAGACTAGCTCCAAGATACATTTTATACTATTTGCGGGTACATTTTACATTATTTGTGGATACACTTTGTGTAAATTGTTACAAGTTTTAACACTAACTCTCGGATACATTTTATGCTATTTGTGGATATATTTTATTTTTTTTGCGGATACACGTGTCATTAAAGTCAGATACACATCTTATCCTCCGTATTATTTGCGGATACTTTTTATATTATTTGCGGATACATTTTATACTATTGCGGATACACTTTATATTATTTTCGGATACATTTTATATTATTAGCGGATAAACTTTATATTATTTTGCGGATACGTTTCATACTATTTGCGGATACACTTTATATTAA
This sequence comes from Silene latifolia, assembly GCF_048544455.1. Classification (NCBI taxonomy): domain Eukaryota; kingdom Viridiplantae; phylum Streptophyta; class Magnoliopsida; order Caryophyllales; family Caryophyllaceae; genus Silene; species Silene latifolia. The sequence continues at coordinate 49,612,321 of NC_133535.1, read as the reverse complement.
TTGCGGATACACTTGTGTAATGTGTGTATCCACCACGCCATACAAACAACACCACCACGACTGACTAATCAAACACGACTCTATCAGTCACTCTCACCGCCACCCTCACTCAACCCACAACCACCACTGTAACACCCCCATATCCAGAGGAGCCTTAACTAGGCCTTCCTTAGCATATAAGGGCGTTACCATCTCGGTTACCCGAGGAAAGTAGTTATCAAACGTCAATAAAAGAACTATTAAGCTATATTACAAGTGATTCAAACCAAAATACAATACAAGGTACAACTCAAAGACTACTCGCTATGACCATCATATCTCGTGAAGACTCATCCCTGCCCGGACTCCAGCTATCCACAACATCAACACCTGCTAAGACCGACTGCTCACCATAAGGGATCACGGCAGACACATAACAAACAAACAACCAAACAAGGTCAGTACTGAGATTAGACAAGACAATGGCAACTACAATCAACAATACAACCAATGATATCAGACCCAACCGCAATCACAATAATCCAACCAAACCTGTCACTGACTGTCCATTGGACCAGCCCTGCCAGTGGGGGACCGCAGCTGATACCCGTCGTTGTGAGTACCAAAGATAAAATTTATAATCTCCTATTAAGACTAACCTAGGCTAGTGGTAACAGGGTCGAACCACAAGGAGGCAGTTGTAAACTTTAGTTGATTTATGATCAGTCAAAGGTAACAATTATGGGGGTTGGTTTGAATTGGTCTATAGCTAATAACAATAAAAAGAAAATAAACTAAAAGAACGATTTAAACAGATAAAAGAAGGGTACTAGGATGATCGGGTCATTATAGCCAAGGGCAAACAAACTAAGTCGGTCGAAATAAACACAAGTAAGGCGGGAAATAAGAGGTCCTCTCGGTCCACTCCTAACATATAGCATCTCTCGATCTCGCTATAGGTCCCTAATGTCACTAATACTAACTTTCGTCCTGAAAAGTGACTAACGGTCTAAACTATACCTATCTTTCGATCTTAGCACAGTTTAGTCGAATTAATTGATGGTCAAGTAACTTTCCCTATCTTTCGATCTAATGGGTCAGTCACAAAATAGGTATCTAACTGGTTGCATGCATTCGATTTGTTAAATACAAGATTAAAGACAATTAAAACGAGGGATATCCTTACAAGGTCAGTCGATCGACCAACAAGGCCAGTCGATCGACTGACACGCGGGCTCAGTCGTGTTCAATCTAATGCCGCCTATGCTACAACTCCCCTACATCCTAGCACTACAGATTTAGCTACTCATGGTGAAGGTAAAAACAACAAATAAATTAACAACGATTACTGTATTCATGCTTAATGTAAGTAATAACAGCGAAAATATGATAATTGGCTTTGGGGAACTAACTATCAATTCTATACTAATAATGAAAGCGAAGCAATAAACTAAGATTAGGGCAGAATCAATACCGAAAATTCCAGAGGAAAGATTAAGAACAAAGTGGCAGAAATTCCAATGCTAAAGTCGATATATCAAACCCTAATTACTCGGAAAATAAACTAAACTTAAAGCACTGTATTGTGATGTGAAACTTGATATATTGTTTGATTCCAAAACTAGATGCTGGTGTTACGTTATATAGCAATCAACGCAACAACTTATTTCTAAAACCTAAACTTCACGGGCTTTCTAAATCACAAATGCGGAATCGAAGTCCAGTCGATCGATCAAGATCTTTGATCGATCGTTTCCTCAAAGAAAAAGTAGCTTTCGAACCCGAGCATTGGTCGATCGACCGATCGACGACAAGGCTGGTCGATCGATCATTGAATTTGCTACTTGATTTCTTTTAACTCGTGGACTTGTCTTTCGGGCCTTGAATTGCGCACCAAGCTCGTTCTTTAAGAAATTCCTTTGCGTCATTTGCAATGCAGATTACTCGGGGACGGATTTGGCTCGATTTCCGCTCAATTCTTCACATTTCTGCAATAAAGTACAAAAACACGACAGTAGAGGAAAATAGGGAAATATAGGCATATATTGCACATTTGAGCTCTGAAATGCGTGTAGAAAAGAGTGTGAAACATCGTATTTTAGACACGCATCAAATCTCCCCAAACCAAACCTTGCTTGTCCCCAAGCAAGAACTAGACTCGATCTAATGACCTAATGGAACGAGTTCAATCTCAGAGCGAGATGTACAAGTAAAGCCTAAGCCAATTTAATGCACAACTAACAATCAATCAGTAATGTGAATCATGCAAACGAATTATAAAGTCGTTAAAAACTGCTGAACCGTCAACTGTAGAGACTTATCAAATTGGACTCTCGCGGGTCGCTCAAATCTCTCGTAAGAACAGGTGAATATGTGAAAGATAGAAAGAATTAATTTTGTAAAGACTCTCACCTAACTACGACCTATGAAGACATGCCAGCAATAAAATATGAAAATGATCTCTATAACCGTACATATGCATTCCAACCAACAAATGACCATGACACATGCCGAGGTATATATGGGATATGTGAGGTATGGGTAAGAAGAGGCAAAATATTTATGGAAAAGTGGAGGTACAGGTGATCAAGCTAGTACCAAAACGGAACCATATGGCAACATCAAACTTCTTGCTCATAATCAAACTAAACGGTGCTATAGCAAGCACAAATCTCACAAATCTCCAAACTAACAAATCAATAAACTCCCCATAAAATATGAATAAAAAATGGGAGCAAAAATCGCCAAAAGATAAGGATTAAATTATGCGAATTGACTTTTTTCTTTTTCTCTTCGAACTTCAGTCGATCGACTATATTGGGCAGTCGATCGACTGCTTTGAACAGTACAGAACTCTTTTTTTTTCTTTTTCTTTCGAATCATTTTTCATCTTTTTCATTTTTCTTTTCTCTTTTTTTTTTCTTTCTTTCCTTCTTTTCATTCTCCCAACTTCATCTCAAAAGAGCAATGGCTACCAAAAACGAGTAACAATCCCAGAAACCAGACTACTAGCTTGACAGAGGTAGGCTATATGTAGGATGTAGCAAATGGGACAAAAAGGATATTTTTGGCAGTGTGGAGCTTATGGGCAAAATGAGAAAAAGGAAAACTCTACCACATGTGTCAACAAACCACAAACCGAATGCATACAGGTATTAAGTAGATCAAACTCATATTTATGCAAATTAAGGAAACATGTCTCATAAGGAGTACTACTCACATTCCTAGATGAACTGGTCATGAATGTCACCAGTTATGGGCTCTAAATCTCAGAAATATGGTGTAGCTTGCCAATTTGTAAAGTCAAGTCTCAAGTTCGGCAAATAATTTAACGAAAACTCGTAGATATGCATTTACGATTCTACTAATAACATGTTAATCTAGCAAGGCTTAGGCAGAACAGGTGCAAATGCAAAATCATCATAGAAATACTACCGTTCCGACTCAATCTATATGCTAAAATAAACGTGCGCTTTATGGAAATTTTTGAAATTTTTCAATATTTTTTTGAATTTTTGTATGTATATGAAGTAAACAATGCAAAACAAAATTAAACGTGAATGCAAGCAAATGATATGCGACGCAAAACCCTTCCCCAAACCAAATCGCACAATGTCCCCATTGTGCAAAATCATGTGATGAAGAAAAGAGAAATGGGAATTTGCGAGAAAAGGGAAATAAAAACACAATGACATAAAGTAAAGACTTGGGAACTCACAAGACTTTAAGCGCAGCAAAGGAAACCTCCCCAAACCAGCGTGAGCTAGGAGGTTTCAGTAGCCAGCAGTGCTACCAACAAGAGTGCCTGAAAGACAGAAAGTACCACTCATAAGACCGAAGAAAGCAATTTTGAAGCGTAGAAATTGTGCACTTAATGAGACAAAAGAAGAAATAGATAATTCGACGGAAAATAAAGTAAAGTAGAAAACTCCCTTAGATCCGCATATCGACCAAACACAGCAGGGGAGAGGTCGTGAACGAATATAGCAGCAGCAGTAGTCGATCGACCTAAAGAGGAAGTCGATCGACCAGGTGGCGAGAACAGTAGCTCCTGTAAACCTGCAATTCAGTCGATCGACCAATGATGCCAGTCGATCGACTGAAAACACTGCTGCAGTGTCTTACTTCTTCGTAATTGCTCAATGATTTGAGCTAATAAGCTCTAAATACCTGCAAATGCACAATAGTACGCGCCCAAAAATTGCGCAAAACCCAGAGCGAAGCCTAAAGTACTTAAAAATCTTAGCAAAAAGAATAAAAGCGAAGTTTTCGCGCACACAAAAAGCAATAAAAAAAAAAGTTCGAAAGCAATAAAATGAAGTTTATAACGAGCATGATCAACTAATAGTTGATCAAGAAGGACCACGGTATGGCCCATTTCGTCGGCTTCTGGCTACTAGAGGTAGCCTCAATGGTGCTCATCTTATCAGTTGCACCCTTCTTAGCTTCGACAGACGGAGAACTCGATTGATCAGCATCGTCATCTCCCCAATCAAGGACTCCCTCGGAATCGTCGGACTCCAAATCTGCCCATTTCACCTTAACTGGCTCATCTTCCACTTCCTCATCGGTCCCATAGCTTAGGCAACCAAGACCGCCTCTTTGAATGATAGGCTTTGTCGCAGCTGGAGTATCCAACGGCTCTTCCTTCCCCAAACCAGCTCCTGCAGTATCTAAAATAACAGATTCTTCCTCCTTCTTGCTCCCAATCTGGGGCGGAGGGGTTAATACAGCAGTAGTAATAGGGACAGTCGATTCAGGAAGCACAAAGTACGATCTCTTTTCAGAGACCGTATTACAAGTAACAGGCCACATGGCGTCTTTCTTTTTAGCAGGTTGGGCAAAAATAATAGAATGTTTCCCAACCTTGAAGGTCAAGGTTCCTAAACCGACGTCAATAACTGCACCAGCAGTGTGCAGAAACGGCCTACCCAAAATGATGGGAATATGGTCATCCTCAGGCATATCAAGGACAACAAAGTCAACAGGAAAGAAAAACTTCCCTATTTGGACGGGTATGTCCTCTAGGACTCCTATGGGCTCGACTGCAGATCGGTCAGCCATCTGAACTGTCATTTCCGTGATAGCAAACCGGGTCAACTTGAGTTTCCTAGCTAAACTCAAGGGCATGACACTTATACTGGCCCCTAAGTCACACAATGCCTTTTCGATAGAAAAGGTACCTATGCTACAAGGGACGGAAAAACTACCCGGATCCTCTAACTTAAGGGGCGCAGTGTGAGACAGATAAGAACAAGACTCCTTGGTGAGTGCGACAGTGTGCACTGTTTCAAGTGACCGCTTTTTTGACAACAGTTGTTTCATAAATTTGGTGTAAGCGGGTACTTGGTTAACTAACTCAAGGAAGGGGACTTGCACATTCAGACTATGGATAACTTTCTCAAACTTATTGAAAGATACCTGTTCTTTGGTCGGCACGAGTCTCTCCGGATATGGGGCTGTAAGGAGCACCTTAGCCCTCTCTTCTAAGTCGCGTGTGCCGGTATCCTTGGACTTAGGTTGAAAGTCCGTCACCTTCTCTTTGTTGAAGCTAGATCCCTCCTCAGACCGTCTCAAATGAGAACCATTGACCGTCATTAGATCGAACTTCGGAGCCGGGACTGACCCATCAGCACTCGGGTCTGCCCCTAAAATCTTCGGGACTGTAGTACCCCGAAACAAGTGATCTCGTAGGTTATTTGGCATTAAAGGACGAGATTCTTCAATATCAGCAGTGATATGGGTCGATCGACTACCCTCCTCAGTCGATCGACTGGTTTGCACAGTTCCAGAAGCTCCTGTAACCCGTAACTCAGTCGATTGACTAGGTATATCAGTCGATCGACTGAAATTCCTGGCAGACGTCTTTTTCTTTGAATTGTTCGTTGAAGCTTTCTCTTGGCTTGTTTCTGGCTCACCTTTCCCAACAGCATCCTCAACCATGGCAGGACCATCAAGGGTGGACCCGCTCCTCAAGGTGATGGCATTTAGGGTCTCTTTTTGTTCGGGTTGAGTGGGTAAGTGTCCGGGAGCTCGAGTGTTGCTTTTACTAGCCAGTTGAGCAATTTGGCTCTCAAGTAACTTCATCCCGGCCTCTCTTGCTTGGGACTCCTTTAGCAACAGATTCTTAAGCTCGGAGAACTCACTCGTGATTGTTCTTTGTTGCGGCACATAAGGAGGCTTCGGTATTCTTGCCGCTTTTGATGAGGCGGCACATATGGTTGTTGCTGCTGCGGGTGTTGGGTTGGATTTTGGACATTTTGGCTTCTCCAACTCAAGTTCGGATGCGGTGGCTCGTAGTAGGTGTTTGTCTGCCTATAGTGTTGAAAGGCAGCACAAGATTCAAAGGGGCTAGGGCAATTTTTCGAGACATGGCCCTCAACTCCACACCTTTCACAGACGAAGGGACCGTCTGACACGGCATTAACTTGGTACATTCCACCCTTAGAGGCTCCTCCTAGCTCATACTTGTCAAATCTCGCGGTGAGAGCCTCAAGTGCAGCAACAGAAGAGGATTCAGTAGCTCTCCTCTGGTTTCCCCTCGAATTCCCGTACTCGGCCATGTGGGTAGCTAGATCGTCAATGATCTTCCACCCTTTGGTTGCTCCCAAATTTTCAGCAAATCTCCTGTTGGCTGCAGCATCCAAAATGGCCCTCTGATCATCGTACAACCCATTGTAGAAATGGTTGCACAAACTCCACTTTTCGAACCCATGATGCGGTATGGTTCGCACTAACTTCTTGAATCGGACCCATGCCTCGTGGAAATTCTCATCTGGCCCTTGTTTAAAACCCGTGATTTGAGCTCTAATAGCGATCGTCCTTGAAGCAGAGAAGTACTTCTTGTAGAACGCCAATGCCAATGTATTCCAATCATTGATCTCCAGACCGGTCCGGTCCAAATCTCTATACCATTCCTTGCAAAGCATCACGAAGGGAGAAGATGAACATGGTCTCTTTGATTTGATCCCGGGTTACGCCACCGGTGGTGGGGAATGGAGCAGATGAGTCGATAAAAGTCTCCATATGTCTTCTTGCATCTTCATTTGCAGCTCCACCAAACCGATTTCTCTCGACCATGGTAATGTAAGCAGGCTTTGGTTCGAATTTCCTGGCATCTCCCGGTAACTCGAACCCCTTATATAAGTTGTCTACTGTCGGCTCGGAAAAACTAACTATACTTGCTTCCTCGGCCATGACCGGAATTTCCGGGAGAAGTAATGTCTCGGTGAAGAAGTGGAAACGGGTGAAGATGTGGGTCTTCTTGAACAGATCGTTCTCGTGATAGCTAGACAGTACTCGGCTCTTCCTCTCGTCGGTAATACTCTTTGTGTTCGCCTCAACTTGCGCAAGGATCTCTCAAGCTCAGGGTTCAACGGTACTAATTCCCCACCCCGTGACTGCGCATAAGATGAAACTACAACAAGAATATAAGAAAAGTTTAAGGAACAAAAGTCCCTTAAATCGAGAAAGACCGAAAATAAAAACAACTAAAATTAGGACTATTGCCTCCCAAACAACGACGCCAAAATTTGATACCCGTCGTTGTGAGTACCAAAGATAAAATTTATAATCTCCTATTAAGACTAACCTAGGCTAGTGGTGGTAAGTGGTCGAACCACAAGGAGGCGTTGTAAACTTTAGTTGATTTATGATCATCAAAGGTAACAATTATGGGGGTTGGTTTGAATTGGTCTATAGCTAATAACAATAAAAAGAAAATAAACTAAAAGAACGATTTAAACAGATAAAAGAAGGGTACTAGGATGATCGGGTCATTATAGCTCGGCAAAAGACAAACTAAGTCGGTCTGAAATAAACACAAGTAAGGCGGGAAATAAGAGGTCCTCTCGGTCCACTCCTAACATATAGCATCTCTCGATCTCGCTATAGGTCCCTAATGTCACTAATACTAACTTTCGTCCTGAAAAGTGACTAACGGTCTAAACTATACCTATCTTTCGATCTTAGCACAGTTTAGTCGAATTAATTGATGGTCAAGTAACTTTCCCTATCTTTCGATCTAATGGGTCAGTCACAAAATAGGTATCTAACTGGTCGCATGCATTCGATTTGTTAAATACAAGATTAAAGACAATTAAAACGAGGGATATCCTTACAAGGTCAGTCGATCGACCAACAAGGCCAGTCGATCGACTGACACGCGGGCTCAGTCGTGTTCAATCTAATGCCGCCTATGCTACAACTCCCCTACATCCTAGCACTACAGATTTAGCTACTCATGGTGAAGGTAAAAACAACAAATAAATTAACAACGATTACTGTATTCATGCTTAATGTAAGTAATAACAGCGAAAATATGATAATTGGCTTTGGGGAACTAACTATCAATTCTATACTAATAATGAAAGCGAAGCAATAAACTAAGATTAGGGCAGAATCAATACCGAAAATTCCAGAGGAAAGATTAAGAACAAAGGCAGAAATTCCAATGCTAAAGTCGATATATCAAACCCTAATTACTCGGAAAATAAACTAAACTTAAAGCACTGTATTGTGATGTGAAACTTGATATATTGTTTGATTCCAAAACTAGATGCTGGTGTTACGTTATATAGCAATCAACGCAACAACTTATTTCTAAAACCTAAACTTCACGGGCTTTCTAAATCTCGTCTGGAATCGAAATCTGGTCGATCGATCGATGATCTTTGGTCGATCGATCGCTCCTCAAAGAAACAAAGTAGCTTCGGAACCGAGCATTGGTCGATCGACTGACAAGGCTGGTCGATCGACTGGCTGAGCTGCTACTTGATTTCTTTTAACTCGTGGACTTGTCTTTCGGGCCTTGAATTGCGCACCAAGCTCGTTCTTTAAGAAATTCCTTTGCGTCATTTGCAATGCAGATTACTCGGGGACGGATTTGGCTCGATTTCCGCTCAATTCTTCACATTTCTGCAATAAAGTACAAAAACACTACAGTAGAGGAAAATAGGGAAATATAGGCATATATTGCACATTTGAGCTCTGAAATGCGTGTAGAAAAGAGTGTGAAACATCGTATTTTAGACACGCATCAGCAGCCGTTCCCACCTAAGCCCCGCTCATCATACCGAGCGATAACCCTGTCCATTAATGTGCACATCCCCTTCCGTGGCGGGTTCCACGAAGGGCGAAACTAGGGCGTGAAGTCACTCCCGCAAGTGACCCCACTCAGCCGAGAACGCATCTCGAGAACCATCAACAGCCATCACAACCACAATCACAAGACACACAATTACTGTATCAAACAACCACAATACTACCACAACGACCGACACACTAGACCATCTACAGAAACTGAGTAGGCGAACCTACCTTTAAGCAACCGCAACCAATCCATGCCGACAGATAACACATCCAGCGACCAAGCAAAGCCTATAACCATCATACAAACATCTATTACTAACAAGCAACCTTAACTATAGGGAACCAAGGCACGGATGATGATTATGACATACCTATTAGGGAGAAACTCAGCAAAAGACCGCTACCCGACACCAGTGACGCCCTCCCAAGGTTCAAAGATCTTCAAAAAGGCTTCCATGGAGGTTTTGAGGTGAAGGGAAGGGAAAGGGGCGACTGAAAGATAGGAGGAAAGTGGCGGAAGTGATTTGCGGATTTAACAAAACGCGATATAAAACCCTCGCTGAAAACCCGGTACTCGATCGAGTACCCAACCTACTCGATCGAGTGGCCCCCTACTCGATCGAGTACCCTAGCTACTCGATCGAGTAGCCCCTACTCTATCGAGTACCACTCTTAACACGCAGCTCAAACAGGTTTTGGCACACTTCCGTAAGACTACTTCCGCTCCCAAGGTCGGTCAACGGTGGTCAAAGGGTCCCTAAAAGGGCGGGTATTACAGTCTTCCCCCCTTAAAAAGAACTTCGTCCCCGAAGTTCACCTCACCCATCTCCCGCTCGAGACACGAGAACAACACGTCCTCACTCATCCTCCCGCTCAACCCATTACTCCCTGGAAACACCATCCCCCCCCCCCCCCCCATGTCATCATCATCACCGTCTATACTTATATCTAAAGACTTTTTCTACTATCATGCAAGCACTATTACCGTTAACCGTTACCCTATATACCTATGAAACATCAAACTCGCCATGCGAAACACCACCTACGATCACCCGACATACGGTATCGACATACAGTATCGACTATAAAACTATCGATCAGGACATGTATCATATCAATTATCATATGGTACAACCAACGCCACCATGTTACTTGGCAACGTGATTCGAGTACGATTTATCACACTATAACTATTTTTTTTTTTTTTTTATGACCGTCTCTTGAAACATACAACCCCTTCACTTTAAGTAATTAAAGCAAAACATAATACCAACAACATCATAAACAAGCAAAGCATTATTCAAAAACAACCTTTTTATTTCGCGACATTACTCTTCCCCTCTAAAAAGGAACTTCGTCCCCGAAGTTCACCACCCTAATTATAACGCATTTTATTTATTATTTGTATCTTAACATTAAAGAAAACCATACTATTTGTTGTGGACATTACTCGCTAACTACATACTCGTTAAATTAGAAATCGTACTCAAGTCACCGGAACAACTAGTTACTATTGACAACATACGTTAAAATGATATGCACAAATATAGGCAGAGTTACAACTCCGACAAATAAATCGTAATGGGGCGTATGCAATATTAAAGTAACAAGAAATTATGACCGCCTTACTAATTGTAACAAATATGCTTATAAAACTTCAATCATGACTTGTAACATATGAAATTAACGGTTCAACGGTGTTACTACGTACTCACAACTACTTTAAACATTAAACTCGCAAATATAAAACAATTGAACATTTTTAATTTCCAAAAACCTCCTGTAACAGTGCTACTCGATCGAGTAACTGGCGGTACTCGATCGAGTGCCATGCTACTCGATCGAGTGTCTTGGGTACTCGATCGAGTGGCCTACAGGTCAGAAACTTTTTCTCATTTCATCCTGTAGCTACTCGATAGAGTACGGGGTACTCTGTCGAGTACCTACAGGCCAATTCTTCATAAAACCTGTCACGAGTTAACACCCATGCGCATATTTGTCATATAAAACCGAGTCGGGACGACTCCCCGACTTCTAATATCCTGCAACCAGTTAGAATATCAATTCCGGCCTTATGGCCAATCATACAAATCCAACTAAGTCTCAATAATAAAAGGAAACAACTACCAAAGTCTAACAACAATATCACCATCTAACATCAACTACTATCAACAAAGATAAGGACGAGGAGTATCACTCCTCCCCGCTCTTCGCACGCTTTCGAACATCACCTCATCATTACCACCACCGCCTCCAGCCATACCCGCACCTGATGAACCCACTCCCGCATCACCTCCTGCTCCTCCTCCCGGGCCCACGTACCATGGGGTCAAGCCACCGTAAGGGAAGGACTGAGGTGCCCCCCATGTCGACTGATCCACCCCGTAGGAATGGAAAACCCCTGTGTAGTCCCCGACTCCACTCCACCATACCGGATGCGGTCCCTATCCCCTGAGCGTAGGCCATCTCGTGCATGTTCCGGAGTGTCAAGGTAGATGACACTCTCTCCGCCAGGTAACTGGATCGCGTCTCCGGGGTGTCGAGGTAAGGGTAGCATGGAAAAGATCATTGCTTCGCTGCGGTGCTTTCTGGCTGTGGCCTAGTCTCCGAGGCCCTCTCTCTCACTCGACGGGGTCCCCTCACCACTCTAGGCCTCTCTGCCGCCTGAACTCCCGCATTCTCGCCCTTCGTCGGCTCCGGCATCTCCTCAAGGATGGTACCGTCGATGAGATAGGTCTGTAGCTGGCGGGGTCCGTCATCATCCTCCTCCTCCTCGTCATCGGAGTCCACCGTCACTTCCGTCGGCTCCAAGGGCTCCGTGGGTGGGAGGTGCTCAGGAGCTGGAATCTTCATCCAACTCATCCCATGCACCCTCCATGCTAGGCTGCCGTCACCAAGGTCCTCAACCATTTCGGTCGAGATAGTATTCACGATCCATGGTAGGCACTTTGGGGTAGCTAGAGGCACGTACGCCGAAGAAGCCTCAAAGGAGGTTAGCTTTTCAGCTAACCGAGTGGCAATAGCACCACAACTCAGTTACCGGGAAGGGGAAGAAGCCATCAAGGCAAGGGCAAAGACAAACTATAGAAGGAGCATTAAAGACCACTTTCTGGCCCGCTCCGGGTTGAGGTACGATATCAAAAGTAAAACCTCATGGTTATTCAATTTACTGATATCCTTTCGGTCATAGAGGAGGTTCGAAAGAGAGCGGAGAAAGACCCTCAAGGTAATATGCTGAACATCATTAATCAACATGTTGCTCGAGGTGGGAGCTTGCTTCCCAGTCAAGCAAGGCATTAGGCGGCAGACGCCGCACTCAGCTGGAATGTCGGTAAAGGAGTCCTTGGGAGGCTTGGCCAACCCAAGGTGAGAGGCAAACAGGTCCATAGTCAACAGAAAACTGGTATTCATCAATCTAAACTGATGTCGACCTACCGGGTCATAGTTAAAAGAGCTCATGAACTCCAAGGTAAGAAAAGGGTAAGTATGCTTCCTCAGCCTATACAAACCCGTAAAACCCAAGGTCTCGAATATGTGACGGACATCCGTCTCTATCTCCAACTCCTCTAATACACTGGTGTCTATACACTTTGTAGGTCTCAATTTGCGTTTTTGTAAGGCTACAAAACGCTCCCTTTGCTTGAAGTCAACAAAGACAACTGTAGGGTATTCGGGGACTGCGGGTACCACAGGCCCACTTCCTTCCCCTAACTCAGGTGGGTTACCCCTCCCCCGTTTGCTTTGGCGGGTTTCAAGGTTGAGTCTCGGATCTCGCTTTAGGTATAAGGTCAAACAATTTGTATAAAACATGTAGGCATATACTTCATACAATTTGAGTTCTATATACTTAGCAAGTTCACTAACTCATCAACCAGTTCAATATTGAAGCACATAAATCATGCAATTAAGCTTAGATGCTCAGCTAAGTACACACATTTCATTAATGGTTTCCTCAATTTTAACATATAGTCTCAGTTTGTAGCCACTTATAAACCGCAATTATGAAAATTTGGCATGTGAACACATATTCTCAGCAATTCCAATATCCTAGCATGCTTCTAAAGGTCGTTCCATTTACATTGCTAATTACATGTTACTAGTTCAAGAGAAAGGATAGTTTATGGCATAGCATCATCACTTTCATATTATGTTCAACAACTCAGCTAAAATTTTCAGACGGTCTTTACAGTTGTGAAAATTTTGGCATATTTTCATCAATTATCGTTTCTACTATCATATTGAAGTTCAACTTATACTTATAATGTCATTCACAACACCAATTTTCCAATTATAATTCACGAATTTCCATTTGAGGCACTTTTAAGACGGAGTTTTAAGGCAACTTTCTAAGGTAAAATCATCAAAATCTATCCCCCAACATGATATAAACAATACTTAAGGCTCAATTCTACCATCTAACCATTGTAAAACAACCAAAAATCGATTTCAATTTTGGAAACCCTAGAAATTTCGGGTTCAATTTTGCAATTTTCTAATCTAATTTACAGCAATTAACCACCAACAAACATGGAAAGAAGGCATGTGAATCATGTTTCAACAATTAAAAGCACCAAATTGGTCATTATAATCGAAAATTTCAGATTGTTTTACTTTCCTAGCACATTCAAAGCAATAAACTATGTACATTAGGAAGAATAGCATACCTTGATTGATGAACAAAGTAGAGAAACGAAATTAAACCAAGAAATCAACCCCAAGATTCACTACTAACCCAAGAGAAAGAGAGGATTTGAGAGGAAATAAGGAATTGGAAGTAGGTTAAGTGTCGAAATATAGAGGAATAAGAAGAAGTAATAGAAAGATGAAGGGTTTTAAGAAAACCCGTAGGAATTACTGCACAGTAACCTACTCGATCGAGTGCCTGGGGTACTCGATCGAGTACCATCCTACTCGATCGAGTAGGAGCTAAATCATCGAGTAACTGCAGGAATTTTCCCACATCCCGACATCATAGCTTCCTAATTAGATCGAGTGAGGTCTACTCGGTCAAGTAAGCACTCGCACTCGGTCAAGTATAGTTAAGTACTCGATTATAAGTACGAAGTAACTTGAAGATTCCTGCAAAAACAACACCGCGTGTCGATTCCAACTAAATTCGGAATTCGACACTCATTATCAAGTTCATTCACGCATTACTATTATTAACAAAGCCTACCATATTGTCAAACAAATGAAGTTTATTCCACGTACACTACACCCATTACCCTACCCGGTTTACCTGCTACCGAAGCTTCCATGAATATAGTCACGGCATCGTATTACATTTAAGCTTGCTTTTTATATTACTACTAAATTGAAACATTTAAATTAACATTAGTTCATTCTTTCATTTGACATATAATTGCATAATTTTCATAATAAATGAATCTATCACTTCTCGCATAAACGCATACTTTTAGACAACTTATTCGATCATGTCTTACATTCTATCATAAGCATTTCACCTTGCACGAATCAAATATTACGCAGCGGAAAAATTTCGACCATCCTATAAGGCAATAACGCATTACCATATGCTATGTCTCGAATTATAACTCACTATACCATAATTATCATCATAGCAGCTACATAAACTTTCGTCACATATCTCATAACCATCATATAAGCTCATTAATCACCCAACGAGCTTCAATAATCTCATCAATAATTACCATACTCGGCCCAAACATTACTATCACACCTCTATTAATTCCAACAAAAACTTAACCGGAGGTAGCTCCGGCACAATTAACACACATAGCACACATAGACACACGGACTCCACATTCCCATCCCATGTGACTGGCTTAAGTGTCATGGGGCCAAGATTTTGAAATGAGGGCGCCTACTCACCCAAAATCTAGCATCAGCCGGGCTCCCATTACACATACACCAGATTCATTTTATTAGACTCCCTACGTTCATTATGTTCGTTTGTTACAGGTTCCAAAATCGTCGCTCTGATACCACTTTGTAACACCCCCATATCCAGAGGAGCCTTAACTAGGCCTTCCTTAGCATATAAGGGCGTTACCATCTCGGTTACCCGAGGAAAGTAGTTATCAAACGTCAATAAAAGAACTATTAAGCTATATTACAAGTGATTCAAACCAAAATACAATACAAGGTACAACTCAAAGACTACTCGCTATGACCATCATATCCCGTGAAGACTCATCCCCGCCTGGGACTCGGCTATCCACAACATCAACACCGCTAAGACCGATTTGCTCACCATAAGGGATCACGGCGGACACATAACAAACAAACAACCAAACAAGGTCGATCGAGATAAGACAAGACAATGGCAACTACAATCAACAATACAACCAATGATATCGGACCCAACCGCAATCACAATAATCCAACCAAACTCACATCGATCGTCCACTTTGGACCGACCGCTGCCATGATGGCGGACGCGGCAGCCGTTCCCACCTAAGCCCCGCTCATCATACCGAGCGATAACCCTGTCCATTAATGTGCACATCCCCTTCCGTGGCGGGTTCCACGAAGGGCGAAACTAGGGCGTGAAGTCACTCCCGCAAGTGACCCCACTCAGCCGAGAACGCATCTCGAGAACCATCAACAACCATCACAACCACAATCACAAGACACACAATTCTTGTATCAAACAACCACAATACTACCACAACGACCGACACACTAGACCATCTACAGAAACTGAGTAGGCGAACCTACCTTTAAGCAACCGCAACCAATCCATGCCGACAGATAACACATCCAGCGACCAAGCAAAGCCTATAACCATCATACAAACATCTATTACTAACAAGCAACCCTAACTATAGGGAACCAAGGCACGGATGATGATTATGACATACCTATTAGGGAGAAACTCAAAGAAAAGACCGCTACCCGACACGGTGACGCCCTCCCAAGGTTCAAAGATCTTCAAAAAGGCTTCCATGGAGGTTTTGAGGTGAAGGGAAGGGAAAGGGGCGACTGAAAGATAGGAGGAAAGTGGCGGAAGTGATTTGCGGATTTAACAAAACGCGATATAAAACCCTCGCTGAAAACCCGGTACTCGATCGAGTACCCAACCTACTCGATCGAGTGGACCCCTACTCGATCGAGTACCCTAGCTACTCGATCGAGTAGCCCCTACTCTATCGAGTACCACTCTTAACACGCAGCTCAAACAGGTTTTGGCACACTTCCCTAAGACTACTTCCGCTCCCAAGGTCGGTCAACGGTGGTCAAAGGGTCCCTAAAAGGGCGGGTATTACAACCACCACCTATCACCACACCCACAACTCAACTCTCGAACCACCACCCCTAGACGGCAACGGCCACCAACACCCACCACTCGCCGTCGACATCATTGACAAACCCATGCCGGTGCCGGCCACCACTACTCAGAATCTCAGATACACAAACACTACAATCCAGATACACAAACACCAAGTCTAGATACACAAGTACCAGACCCTACCAACACGCCGACGACATCACTAATAACCCCTCGACGGCGTTGATGACATTAGCAGCCACCACCAGACAACGTCCTCGTCCTTTATCTCGCTCCTATACAAATGTAGCCGGAGAAAAACAAGCCACCGTCCTTGTCCTTTATCTCGACTTGACGTCATCATTGGCCACATCACCTCGTCATCAAAACCCCGACTATGTCGTCAGCCACATCATAACCGACATCGCCTCACCTTCTCTCTCCTCGTTTATATCAGCTCACACCAACACCATCTCAGTTCCCCTGCCAACATCCTTCAAGCACCATAACCACTGTTTTTTTTAAAATTCAATTCTGTTCATAAATTTTTAGATCTACAAAAAATGACAAGAAATTTCGAAAAAGTAACACTGCATGTACTCTTGAATAGATATCTAACCGTGGCACATCAGCTAGAAAATATGTCGCCGACAACGGCGACGGTGAATTTATGCATAAAAAAAGGCAGTGATGTGGTGCAGATGCAAGAGGAGATACGATTGTACGAGAAAAAGGTGAGGGTGAGGCGGAGTTGATGTGGTCGGTGGCTGTCGGAGCTCCGGTGCTGGCATTAGATGGTAGGAGAAGAAGTTGAGTGGGTGAGGTTTGTGAGAGTAGTGTGTGGGTTACGAGGGAGGGAGGGAATAAGCGGGTTCTGAGGGATTGTGAGGATAGAGTGATTTAAGGGTTAATGTGAGACTTCATCTGAACCTTTCATTTTGTTCATCCAATGGTTTCTTTTGAGTTCGTACAGTTCGCACCGTAAAATAGTTCGCAAGAGATCCGATATATATATATATATATATATATATATATATATATATATATATATATATATATATATATATATATATATATATATATATATATATATATATATATATATATATATATATATATATATAGTATTAGGATCAAATGAGTCCCTCCTTAAGTGTGAGTCCATAAGTCTCATTGTGAGCCTTTGGATCATGAAGATGAAGGGTGGAGATTAAACACCCAAAATGGCCATTAATAAGCTAATATACCACTCTCTCACTACCTATACTAATTAATCACTAACTCTTCCTAATTAACTACTAATTTAATATATATACTTTTCCAAACACCACTTCTCTCTCATCTCTCATAATTTCACTCATTTTTTATCTCTCAAAAACCTCACCTCTCTAAAAAAACCAAACAATTTCAAATCCGAAAAAAAAAAATCCCGCCCTCTTCCTCACCAACCCTCCCACCGGGCACCACCCACCCCCACCGCCACCCCCACAGCCACTCCGCACGCCAACCTCCGCTCGCCAAACTCCGCACGCCAACCTCCGCAAACACCGCCAAGACGCCAACCCACTACCCTCAACTAACCACAGACGCCAAGTGTAATCTTAACCGACCCCGACTCCCTCCGCGATAACAACAACTCCACGCACCAACCCACCATTTCCAAATCTCCGCACTAGCACTAAATTTTAAAAACAAAATGATTCCAGCTTTATTGTTTATTCCTTTCTTTGTTTCAATTTGTAAAAAACAATTAAATATGTTAGTTGGCTTTTTTTTGTCCTTTTCTTGTTGATTTTGAGATTTATGGGGTACGTTTGATTGTTGTTTGTTCTTCAGATCTACACTTTTTTTTGTTTTTTTTTTTATTTTTATTTTTGTTAGCTAATTGAGAAATTTTCTTATTTTTAGTTTGTAATTTCTGGTTGGTGGTGGGTGTTGGTATTATTATGTTGTTTATTTTTTTTTTCAAAAATTATCTTGTTATATATTTTTTCAGATTTTGAAATCATGGTTTCATATTTTTTTTTATCCTTCTAAAGGTACACTTCTTTTTCAGATTTGTCTTGGTTGTGTGGTTTGTTTTTTGCATATTTTCTTTTTTTTTTACAAATTTGTCTTGGTTGTGTGATTTTTTTTCATCTCGGTTGTGTGGTTTGTTTTTTGCATATTTTCTTTTTTTTTGCATTTTTTTATTTCGGTTTTTGTTGTGTTTGTTTCATATTTTGATTTCGGTTATTACACTTTTCTCCATTAAAATTACACTTTTTTCTGTTAAAATTATACTTTTTTCTGCTAGAATAACACTTTTTTCGGCTAAAATTACACTTTTTGTTGTTAGAATTACACTTTTTTCTTTTAGAATTACATTTTTTTCTGTTAAAACTATACTTTTCTCCATTAAAATTACACTTTTTTTTGCTAGAATAACATTTTTTTCGGCTAAAATTACACTTTTTGTTGTTAGAATTACACTTTTTTCTGTTAGAATTACACATTTTTCTGTTAAAATTACACTTTTCTTCATTAAAATTACACTTTTTTCTGTTAAAATTATACTTTTTTTTGCTAGAATAACACTTGTTTTTGCTAAAATTACACTTTTTGTTGTTAGAATTACACTTTTTTGTTAGAATTACACTTTTTTTTTGTTAAAATTACACTTTTCTTCATTAAAATTACACTTTTTTCATTAAAATTACACTTTTTTCTGTTAGAATTACACTTTTTTCTATTAGAATTACACTTTTTTTTTTGTTAGAATTACACTTTTTTCTGTTAAAATTACACTTTTATTAGAATTACACTTTTTGTTGTTAGAATTACACTTTTTTCTGTTAGAATTACACTTTTTTCTATTAGAATTACACTTTTTTCTATTGGACTAATGTTACACTCTCAATGGACTTGGTCATATTCTCATATTCTCATTGGACTAATGTTACACTCTCAATGGACTAAAATTACATTCTGAGTGGACTGAAATTATACTTTTCTGGACTAAAATTACACTTTTCTGGACTAAAATTACATTCTCCGTGACTAAAAATAACAATCTCATTGGAATGAAATTACACTTACCTGAACTAAAATAACATTTTTTGTCATTAAAATAACACTCGTAAAATGCTAAATTACAATAACTTGTGATAAAATTACAAAAATTCAAAATATTATTCGTTAAAATCACTCGGAAAAGATTGAAGTTAAACTTGTAAAACGCTAAATTCTCGAAAATATTCCTTAAAATTACACTTTTTGCTGTTAGAATTACACTCGTAAAATCCTAAAATGTCGAAAACTTGTCTCGAAAAAAAAAAAAAAAAAAAAATCAAATCTGGAAAAGTGTTAACAAAATTTTCATAAACTTTGAAGTATAAGATAAATGGTGGTGTTAATTGTGTATGATAATGAATTAGTCAATGTATTATTAAAACTAGAGAGAGAAGTGAATTAATTAGTATTAAGTGTGTTTCTTACTTTCAATCTCAAGCATCCACCAAGCATGATCTAAGGGATATGGGAGGGACTTATGGACTCAAAAGATATGAAGGACTTATAAGAACTTTGCTCTCTCTCTCTCTCTCTCTCTCTCTATATATATATATATATATATATATATATATATATATATATATATATATATATATATATATATATATAGCAAAGTTCTTCTAAGTCCCTTTTTTTTTTGAGTCCATAAGTCCCTCCCACAACCCTTGGATCATGCATGGTGGAAGGTTGAGATTGAAAGCAAAAAACACACTTAACACTAATGAATTCACTTCTCTCTCTAGTTTTAATAATACATTTACTAATTCATTATTATACACAATTAACACCATATTTTGTCTTATACTTCAAAGTTTATGAAAATTTTGTTAACATTTTTCCTGTTTCGGTTTTTCTCGTTTTTTTTTTTCGAGACAAGTTTTCGACATTTTAGGATTTTACGAGTGTAATTCTAACGGCAAAAAGTGTAATTTTAAGAAATATTTTCGAGAATTTAGCGTTTTACAAGTTTAACTTCAATCTTTTCCGAGTGATTTTAACGAATAATATTTTGAATTTTTGTCATTTTATCACAAGTTATTGTAATTTAGCATTTTATGAGTGTTATTTTAATGACAAAAAGTGTTATTTTAGTCCAGGTAAGTGTAATTTCAGTCCAATGAGATTGTTATTTTTAGTCAAGGAGAATGTAATTTTAGTCCACAAAAGTGTAATTTTAGTCCAGAAAATTATAATTTCAGTCCACTGAGAATGTAATTTTAGTCCATTGAGAATGTAACATTAGTCCAATGAGAATATGACCAAGTCCATTGAGAGTATAACATTAGTCCAATAGAGCTAAGTGTAATTCTAACGAGTAAAAATAGTGTAATTCTAACAACAAAAAGTGTAATTCTAACAACAAAAAGTGTAATTTTAGCAGAAAAAAGTGTTATTCTAGCAAAAAAAAGTATAATTTTAATGAAGAAAAGTGTAATTTTAACAAAAAAAAGTGTAATTTTAAAAAAAATTGTTATTCTAGCAAAAAAAGTGTAATTTTTTTAAAAAAAAGTGTAATTCTAACAATCGAAAGTGTAATTTTAGCCGAAAAAGTGTTATTCTAGCAAAAAAAGTATAATTTTAACGAAAAAAGTGTAATTTTAATGGAGAAAAGTGTGATTTTAACAGAAAAAGGTGTAATTCTAACAACAACAAAAAGTGTAATTTTAGCAGAAAAAGTGTAATTTTATTAAAAAAAAGTGTTATTCTAGCAGGAAAAAGTGTAATTCTAGCCAAAAAGTGTAATTATAGCAAAAAAAAAGTGTAATTGTAATTCTAGTAGAAAAAAAGTGTAATTTTAAGATGAAAAAAGTGTAGTTCCAACCAAAAAAGAGTAATTTAAAGCGAGAAAAAAGAGTAATTGTAGCAAATAAAAAAGTTATTGTAATTCTAGTAGAAAAAAAGTGTAATTTCAACCAAAAAAAGAGTAATTCTAGCAGAAAAAAGAGTAATTCTAGGAGAAAAAAATGCACATCTAAGATGAAAATCAACAAATAACCTTAGATCTATTTATTAGATCTAAGACTAAAATAAAACGATCTAATATAACAATAATTAAAAAAAAAATCAGATCTGGGTAAGGAAAAAAAGAAGGAAGAATAAAAGGAAAAAAAGAAGGAGAAAGAGGAAGAAGAAAAACAAAAGGAAAAAAAAAATAACCACAACAATAACATCCCCCAGCCCACGTCTTTTTTTTTTAAAAAAAAAAAAAAGAAAGAAACTTGACAGTCGAAAAAGGAGAAGAAAGAGGAGAAAGGAGAAAAAAAAAACAAACAAAACCACAACAAAGAACATCCCCAGCACACTAATTTTTTATTTAAAAAAAAAAAAAAAAAAAAAAAAAGGAAAGAACCTTGACAGTCGAAAAAGGAGGAGAAGAAAGAGGAGAGCAAAGGCCATGGTTAGGGTGGTAGTGGTGTGTCTTTTGCGGCAGGAGGAAGTAGTGGTGGTGTGGATGGCGGTAGGCAAGGCAGGAAGGGAGGCGGAAGAAAGGGTGGTCGGTGGCAGCAGGCGGGTAGGTGGGCTCGTGATGGGTAGGTCGGTGGTGGTGGTGGTTGGTGAATTAGCATGGGGGAGGTGCGAGGGCGGCAGATCTGGGGGTGTCGGCTTTGTGGTGAAGTTGTGGTGGGCGGCGGATCTGGTGTGTGTGGTGGTGGCGTGAGGGTGGTGTCAGGTTGTGGGTGTCGGGGTTGTGGATGTGGCCGTGAGGAGGTGAGGATGGGTGGTGTTGGGATGGAGGGTGACGGTGGTGGTCGGTAGTGGGGCCGGTGGAGGTGGGTGGGAGAGTAATATGGAGGGAATTTTTTTTATTTTTTAGATTTTGAATTATTTGGGTTTGTTAGGATGAGAGTATTATTTGGGTTTTGAATTAATTTGGGTTTTAGAGAGGGAGTAGAGAAGTGAATTGTGTGAATGAGAGAGAAGTTGGTGGAAAAATAAAGGTTATATAGTGGATTAATATTTGATTAGTGTGGATTAGTAAAGTAGAGAGGGGGAGTGTTTTATTAGGCATTAATCCTCCTTTTTTTGCTTTCAATCTCAACCCTCCATCTTCCTCATCCAATGGCTCTAAAGGGAACTTATGGACTCAAATGTAAGAGGTGGACTTAGATGATCTTTACACTATATATATATATATATATATATATATATATATATATATATATATATATATATAGAGAGAGAGAGAGAGAGAGAGAGAGAGAGAGAGAGAGAGCGGTTCTAGTGAGTCAATTGCATCCTGTAAGTCCATAAGTCCTTCTAAGGACCATAGGATGAAGGGAATGGAGGGATAAGATTACATCTCAATGAAGGGCCATAAATCTCCCTCCCTAACTTCTTCCTAATCTTCCATAACTTCTTCCTCATTCTAATTTCCCTACTCACTTCCTCATTATTCATTCTCTCTCATTTTCCTCTCATTCTCTTAAAACAAAAACCAAAAACCAAAAACCAAAAAAAAACAAACTAAAAAAAAAACCAAAACAAATCTAGAAAACTTAAAACCTCTCCCTCTCATTCTCCTTCTCGGTGACCACCACACCACCACCCACGCCCACCACCTTCATCACCACATCTGACCACCGCGCGACTCCTCACCAGACCTCGTCTTTCCTGTCTTCGTTGACTCCTCACCAGACCACCACAACGACGCCACCATCATCTCACCTCTCTCACACCGCATACACAACCACCGAACGCCGACAACCACCTCCTCCTTCATCTCCAACAGCCACCACGACCTCCTCCTTCGTCTTCAACAACCTCACCATTTTCAGATCTCCAACAACTACCTCCTCCTTCGTCTCCAACAACCACCACGACCACCACGACCTCGTCTTTTCTGTCTTCGTCCGGATCTGAGGGTGGGGCTGCGTGTTGGGTTGCGTTTTTTTGTCGTGGTCAGGGGTAGTGGTTTGGTGAGGCGGGTGTGTCGAGTTTGGTGGGGCTGGATGTGTGTCGGGTTTGATCGTGGTGACGGGTGGGATTTGTTGGGTCGTGGTGAAGGGATGAGGGTGTGTGTCGGGTTTTTTTTTTTCATTTTCAATTTTTAGATCTAGTTTCTTTGGTTTTTTAATTTTTGTTTTATTTTTTCATATCTTGTTTATTTATTTTTTTGTTATAATAATTTTTTTCAAGTTTTAAATTTAGTCTTGTTATATATTTTCTTTTTCATTTTCAAGTTTTAGATTTTGTGAGACGGTTTTTTATACTTTTTAATTTTTTGTTATATTTTGTTTAGATCTAATAATTTTTAGATCTAAATTCGTCATGTTATTTATTTTTTTACAAATATCATTATATGTTATATTATTTTCAAATCTCGTTTCTCTTGAGTTAATTTTTTTTCTTTTTTAATATTAATTGTGGGAGTATGTTGCACTATTTACGAATAAAGTTATACATTTTAAATATTAAAGTTGCACTATTTAGTACTAAAGTTACACTCATAAAATACAAAAGTTATAGATCTATTTTAATTATTTTTGGTTAGTTTTACGATTTTTGTTAGATTTACGGTTTTTTTAATTTTAGAATTGGGGTTTTTTTTTGTTATATTTAATTATGGGTGTTGGTTGAATTTTTGTTTTATTTTTTTCATATCTTCTTTATTCTTTTAAATCATTTTTTTAATGGCATTATGTGCAACTTCAATGCTCATTATGCGCAACTTCAGTGGTATTATGTGCAACTTCAATAGCTATATGTGCAACTTCAATGGCAATATGTGCAACTTTAATCTCGTATTGTTATTGTGTTGGTTTCAAATCTGAATTTAAATTTGGACTAAAGTTACATGAATTTGGGCTAAAGTTACACAATTTTGGACTAAAGTTACATAATTTTGGACTAAAGTTATACAAAAAGGACTAAAGTTACACTATTTATGACTAAAATTGCACTATATACGACTAAAGTTATACCCTTTAAACATTAAAGTTACAATATTTAGGACAAAAGTTATATCATTATATATTAAAGTTATTAACCTAAAATATTAAATCTCATATTCTTCTCATCTCTCTTTTTTTTGGACTAAAGTTGAACAATTTTTGACTAAAGTTACATAATTTTGTACTAAAGTTATACAGATATGGACTAAAGTTACACAATATTGACTTAAAATTATACAAATAAATTTATATATTCAAAATCATGTAACTCTAGTTCTTTAAGAGTGTCACTTTAGTCTTTAATATTATAACTTCAGTCGTATAGTCCATTTTAAACATTATTTTGAGTTTATGTAACTCTAGTTTTTTGTGTGTATAACTTTAGTTCACTGATAGTGTAACTTTAGTTCATAATAGTGTAACTTTAGTTCTTTTTTGTATAACTTTACTCCAAAATCGTGTAACTTTAGTTCACTGAAGTTGCACATATTGTCATTAAAGTTGCACATAATGCCACTGAAGTTGCACATAATGTGCATTGAAGTTGCACATAATGCCCTTGAAGTTATACATAATGTCAGTGAAGTTGCACATAATGTACATTGAAGTTGCAGATAGTGTCATTGAAGTTTTACATAATGTGGATTAAAGTCATACATAATGTCAGTGCAGTTATATACATTGAAGTTTAAATACTAAATCTAAAAATTTTATATAACAAGACGAACTTTAAGAGATTGAAGTTATACACATTGAAATTTGAGAAAATAAATAAATACACATTGAAAATTTAAATACTAAAACTGAAAAATTTATATAACAAGACGAATTTTAACGAGACGAGATTTGAAAAAGTATAAAACAAGACGATATTTGAAATGTCAAAATATGAATTATAATAACTTTAATATATCTAAGATTAATATTAGGAAAAAGAAATAAAACAACTCCAAACAAGAAATTTAACACAAAATCTAAAAACAAAAAAAAAAAAAGACGATAAAAAAGAGACCCACAATCTGGAAAAAGAAAAAAAAAAAAAGCGTTAATTGATTCGTGGTGGTGGTGGTGTATGAGTAAGAGAGGTTTTTGATTTTTTTTGGATTTTGGATTTTTGATTTATTTGGGTTTTTTTTTGGATTTTTGGGTTTTTATTTATTTGGATTTTTTGGGTTTTTTTTTTATTTATTTGGGTTTTTTTATTGGGGGTTTGAGAGAAGAGAGGAGTGAAATGTGTGAGATGAGAGAGAAATGGGTGGGTGAAAAAAAATATATAGTAAATTAGTGATTAATTAGAGTGGATTAGTGAGTGTGTGGGAGAGAGTGTTAATTAGCCTTTTAATCACTTTGGGTGGGTTCATCTCATCCACCCATTCAATGGCTGATAATAGAACTTATGGACTAAGTATATATACATGGACTTAGTTGATCTCTTCACTATATATATATATATATATATATATATATATATATATATATATATATATATATATATATATAGAGAGAGAGAGAGAGAGAGAGAGAGAGAGAGAGAGAGAGAGAAGGGTTCTCATAAGGCCCTTACATCTTATGAGTCCCTAAGTCCTTATAAGGACCTTAGGATGGAAGGGATGGAGGGATGAGATTACATCTCATTCAAGGGTCACAAATAAACCTCCCTAATCTCCCTCCCTAATTTTGTATAACTCCTCCTAATTTTGTATAACTCTTCCACCATTCTAATCTCCCAACTCACTTCCTCATTCACTCATCCTCTCTCATTTCTCACATTCACTCTTTCTCTCTCATTTTCTTCCCACCCTCTCTAAACAAAAAAAAAAACCCAAACTAATACAAAAAAAAAACCAAACAAAAAAAAACCAAAACAACTCCCACATCCCTCCACCACGACCCTCCCTCAACCACCCCGCACACACGCCGCCACCTCCTCCCTCCTTCACAGATCCTCCGCCACCTCCTCCCTCCTTCATGCCTCACTGCCGCCACCCAGAAACCCCCGGCCTGCAACCCTCATTCCTCACGCCGACGGCCTCCACCGGACCCACAACCTCACCCCTGCCTTTCTCCCTCCCTGCTGCCGCCTCACCCACGCCTTTCTCCCTCCCTCTGCCGCCTGTCGCACGCAATCCCTCCCTCTTCCTTTCTCCTTTATTTTTTTCAGTCCATGTATGGGTTTTGTTTTATTTTTATGGGTTTTCGATTTTGTCAGTTTTCAGATTTACTTTAGTCAGTTTTCGATTTTGTGTTTATTTTTTTTTTGGTTTTTAATTTTTTTTTTGTTTTTATTGTCACTAATCTCGTTTTTGTATGGGTTTTGTTTTATTTTCATTGTCCATTTTTTTAATTTTCCAGATTTACTTTATTTTGTTCTTTGTTTTTTGGTTTTTGTTATTTTGTTATTTTGTTTTTTTTGGTGGTTTTGTCAGATTTACTTTACTTTATTTTGTTATTGTTATTTGGTTGTTTAATTTTTGTTGGTTATTGATTGGTTGTTATTTTAATTTGTTCAGATTTAATATTTGTTGATTAATTACGATTTTTCATATTTATTTGGTTTTTATAAAAGTTATACTATTTACGACTAAAGTTATACACTTAAAACATTAAAGTTATACATTTTATGACTAAAGTTATACCCTTGAAACATTACAGTTACATTATTTACGACTAAAGTTTTACCCTTGAAACATTAAAGTTACAATTTTTATGACTAAAGTTATACATATTGTAGATTAAAGTTATACACTGCGTGCATTAAAGTTATACACACGATATATAATTTTTTTGAGAATTTGTTTAGACTATTATTTTTTTTTGAGAATTTTGTTTGTGGGATGTCTTTCGTTTTTTTTTTCATTATTTTTTTTTGGCCTTTTTTCAGTGTTTACATATTATGGTTTTTTGTTAGATAAGGATTTTTGTTTTTCTAGTATTGTTGGTTTGGATTTTGGTTTTTTCTTTTATTAAAGTTTGGTTTTTTTTTATTATTTATTTTTTTCAGATCTACTTTTTTCGGTCCACTATGTTTTTTTGTTAGATTATTTATTATTGTATTGTATTTTCTAATTTTTGATCTTTGTTGTTTTTAATTTCTAATTTGTTATTTTTCAAGTTTCATATTTTGGGCTGAAGTTATACAATAATCAAAATAAAGTTATACTATCAACTACTAAAGTTATACATTGTATAAATTGAAGTTACACAAATTTTGGACTAAAGTTCTACATCTTGTCTATTAAAGTTATACACTGGGTGCATTAAAGTTATACATCTTGTCTATTAAAGTTATACACTGCGTGCATTAAAGTTATACAATTTTGGACTAAAGTTATACAATTTTGGACTAAAGTTATACAATTTTGGACTAAAGTTATACGCTTAAAATATTAAATCTCTTATTCTTCTCATTTCTCTTCATTTTTGGACTAAAGTTGCGCCATTTTGGACTAAATAATGTCACTTTATGGACTAGAGTAATTTGGACTTAAAGATATACAAATATGGACTAAAGTTATACATATTTGGACTAAAGTTATACAAATATGCACTAAAGTTATTCATAATAACAGTGAAGTTGAACACAATGTCATTGAAGTTGCACACAATGTGGATTGAAGTTATATATAATGTCAGTGAAGTTATACTTAATGTTGATTGAAGTTGTACAAAATGTCTTTGAAGTTATACAAAAATTGACTAAAGTTATACAAAAATTGACTAAACTTTAGTCCATATTTGTATAACTTTAGTCAATTTTTGTATAACTTTAGTCAATTTTTGTATAACTTTAGTCAATTTTTGTATAACTTTAGTCCTTATTTTTATAACTTTAGTCCTTATTTGTATAACTTTAGGCCATTTTTGTATAACTTTAGTCGATTTTTGTATAACTTTAGTCAATTTTTGTATAACTTTAGTCCTTATTTGTCTAACTTTAGTCCATATTTGTATAACTTTAGTCAATTTTTGTATAACTTTAGTCCTTATTTTTATAACTTTAGTCCTTATTTGTATAACTTTAGGCCATTTTTGTATAACTTTAGTCGATTTTTGTACTCCCTCCTATTCTTCTTTTTCTTCCTCTTTGGTTGGGGCACAAATATTAAGGAGGAGAATAAAATATGAATTGTGAGTTGGGTGGGGTTTGATGATAGGAGAGAAGAATGAATAAAATAAGGAATTGTGAGTTGGGTGGGGTTTGGTGATAGGAGAGAGAAATGAATAATTAGGAATTAAATAAAGAATTGTGAGTTGGGTGGGGTTTGGTGATAGGAGAGAGGAATGAATAAAATAAGATTAAAAAGTTTCCAAAAAAGGAAAGGGGAAGAAAACCTGAATAATCCGTTTTAGGAAATAGGGAAGAAAATAGAGAATAGGAGGGAGTATAACTTTAGGCCATTTTTGTATAACTTTAGGCCATTTTTGTATAACTTTAATCCTTTTTTGTATAACTTTAGTCCTTTTTTGTATAACTTTAGGCCAAAAATCGTGTAACTTTAATCCATAGTAGTATAACTTTTGTCTAAATGTAATTAAGATTTGAAACTAACACAATGTCATTGTTGTACGTAATGTAAGTTAAAGTTATACATAATGTCAGTGGAGTTATACATAATGTCAGTGAAGTTATACATAATGTTCAGTAAAGTTATACATAATATCGGTGAAGTTGCACACAATATCATTGAAGTTGTACATAATGTAAATTAAAGTTATACATAATGTCAGTGAATAAAGACTAAAGTTTCAAATATCTTCCTTTTAGATCTAGTAATTTATATAACAAGACGAATTTTAAAGAAACGACATTTGTAAAAATAAAAAAGTATATCACCAAAAAAACCCGAATTTTTTTTAAAAAAAACGTATAACAAGAAGATATTTGAAAAGAATAAGTAACAACAAAAACCAACAAAAATTAACAAATAAAATAAACCGACCCAAACAACAAATTTAACACAAAATCTTAAAAAAAAAAAAAAAAGTGACAAAAATAACCGAGACGCAAAAACTGGAAAAAAAAAACGAGTTTATAGAATTTACCGACGGCGGTGGTGGAGGTGGGTGGCGGTGGGGGTGGGCGGTGGGTGGTGTCGGGTAGGATAGTGGTGGGTGGTGGTGAATGAGGAAGAGAAGAATGAATGATTTATTTGGGTTTTTTGATTTATTTGGATTTTTTGATTTAATTGGATTTTTTGGGTTTTATTTATTTATTTGGGTTTTGGAGTTTTTTATTTATTTGGATTTTTTGGGTTTTTATTTTTTGGGGTTTTAGAGAGAAGATGAGTTGTGTGATATATGAGAGAAGTGGATGAGAGGAAAAGAAGTTATAGTGAATTAGTGATTAATTAGAAGGATTAGTGAAGGAGGAGAGAATGAGTGATATTAGTCCATAAACACACTTTTTGGAGGTTGATCTTGGCCATCCATTTTCACCATCCAAGGGCCCTTAATAGAACTTATGGACTCAAATACATATGTTGGCCTTAGTTGATCTCTCTCTCTCTCTCTCTCTCTCTCTCTCTCTCTCTCTCTCTCTCTCTCTCTCTATATATATATATATATATATATATATATATATATATATATATATATATATATATTGTAACACCCCGATTTATAAAAGAAGTCCTCGTCAAGACATTCCCTAATAAAACGGACTGTTACCATCTCGGTTTCCCGAGGTAGTGAATAACAAATTAAACTCCAAGGCAATTTATATAATATTTTAACTTAATTATTACAAATCCTCTTTTCAACTCAAATTACAAGAATTGACATAAATAAAAGTGAAAGTCTTCTAGATGATGATCTAGCTACTAAGTCGTCTGATCCGGTGTCTCACGCCCATCAAGCTCCCGTCCTATCTCTTAACTTTGTCAAGTCTGCTCCCCATAAAAAGGTTCATCACGGTGTTCACGAATACACGGGGTCAACCACGAGGTTGAGTAGGGAAAACAATGAAACAATAAAATATGATATGCATGCTCCTCCGTCACCTCCATCTCCATCTCAACTCATATCTCATATCTCATAACCCGGACAACCTTGACCATACCGATCCCGGTAGACTATATATATCGACCGTAGCCGATCTGCCGGCTCCTTGTGAGGACACGAGCAAGTCTGCGAGAACCCGCTGGGCCTTATCACAACATCACATCGTATCTCAACATCGTCACCACCACATCATCCTCCAACTCCAATGCATATGAAATGCTCAACAAAAATTAATGCAATGCAATATGTATATAATTCACTGAACTGATAAATCATAAAGTCATGCCAGTTACCCGATGTTGTGATATCATACTCAATACGATAAATTCAGTCAATCACTTCCCGTATATAAATCATAACGTAAATCAACAACCAGGAATCAAGTCAACACAATTCAACAACGACGATAATAAGACAAGTGTATTTCCCTACCTCAAAGTGCCAGCAATTCCAATTAAGCGATTAAGCGATCCAGAAAAGTAAAGCAATGAATTTGATTATCGATCCTTCACGAATCCGTCACCTAAAACAATTATAATATTTATAATTACTAACTACTAAATATAGACATCTCCCAAAATAGAAACTTTCCCAAAATACGGTCCGACACCAAACTTATGCCCAATGATAACTAAAATGACCCGATTAGTATTTGACCCAACTTCCCAACATAGGAAGCTACTAAAGTAGAATTTCTTAAAATGGAAACTTTCCCAATATAGTAACTTTTCTCTTTTAACAAACCCGACTCAAGATAATTAATTATGATTAATTATTATTTTATTTTAAACAACTCGGAACTAAAACCCAAAATGGTAATTAAAGGATTAACGAATTATACGATTAAGAAAACCCGACTTGAATTATTTAACTGACTCGGGAATTAAATTAAATAACTAATTTAATGAATTAAACGATTTAAGACAAAACCCGAATCAAACATAGCACAATCCCCACAACCCGACTTCACACTCGCCCAACTCCTCACGCGCCGCCTGAAAACACCACGACAACCACCAGCCGTGGTCCCCACTTCGACCCCACCACCAACAACCACCACCACTGTCGTCGATTTGCCGTGGCGAGTCGAACCAGGGCTGGCATTTGGTCTGGTTCACCACCACACCTCACCAAACGCCCTATTTTCACGACTCACCACCACCGCAACTGTCACTTAACCCCTGCCAAACCACCACGACCTTGCTCTCCGTCAGCACACGAACCCAGACACCGTGGCACCACCACTTCGACCTCCCCCGAGTCCACGGTGGTGCCACCCCAAACCTAGCCATTCTAAACCCACCTGAAAACCGCTGCTTAAACCCGTTTACTACCCCCATGTCGATGCCGCCTTGCACAGCCACAACCACCACCTATAACCACCCTAACCACCACCGCTACACTCGTCACTTACCACTCTACCCCTATACCCCATCCACAACCACCATAAACATCTCCCTAAGTCACGAAACACCCACAAACACCCGACAGAAAATATGAAAACAGGGGAAATGGGGTTGCTCTTACCTTTTTCCTGCCGCCACATCCGCCACCAGGGCCGCCCATTGACGTCGACCATAGCCCCTAGATCTTCCCTGCTGTGTCGTCACTCACCCACGGCCACCCTCTCTCTCTCTCTCTATGCGTGAAGATAGAAGTTGGAGCTGATGAAAGGAGGGAGGCGGCTGAGGGAATAAGAGAGGAGGGAGGCGGGTTGAGGGTACTATTAGGGTTAGGTTTAGGGTTAAGGTTAGGGTTAGGGTTTAAATGGGCTGAATAGTTATTGGGCCAACTCACATGGGTTAGCTCACAAATTCGAATTCTTATAAACCCGTCACAATTAACTTATATCGATACAACGCGAGTTAATTAAAATAGTTTACGTAATTATCGACTCAACAATTAACCCGATATAATTAGTAATATAAAATGTATAATAATTAATATATAATAATATCCATTTAATTTATTATATAAAAATACGGGGTATTACAGTCTTCCCCCCTTAAAATGAACTTCGTCCCGAAGTTCGCTCCCGTACCCAAACCTCAGAAGAGTGTTGTATATCGTACATACGGACGTCACGCATTTCTAACACGGTTAACACACGCTTTTGACACTTTAATTAAACATAACAAATACGGAATGTTACATTCTGCCCTCCTAAAAATAAACTTCGTCCCGAAGTTTAACTCAAATCTTTACTTAACCAACTAACTATAACTAATAACTACATGAGAACACAAATGCATAAAAACTAAATATTCATCTGAGAACACCGTCATCTTCCATCTAAATTCCGATCTCAAACTCAAGTAACTCAATAACCATGGTCGACTTTGGACCGTAAACATAACTCCCGTTATCATCACTCGGCTCATAGGCCAACTCATAACTCATTACCAGTAGTTTAATCACACTCTCCTTTTTCACATCAACCAACTAACCGAAGTAGGAACAAAACATATAGAACTCATTTGTATAGGTACCCCACAACTAAACATCAACTTGGTCAAACTACAATCTACAAACAAGTGCAATTTAAGCATTAAGATTTTACAATCCTACCCAACTAAAAACATGGTTACGTCCTCGTAACCTTCATTATTATAACAAGGTTCTCAAACTACGCTAATAATCGAAAGAGGATAAAAGATTCACAACTCACGCTCAAGTTAGCTAATCCTTACCAAGGACAATCAATATACAAACTCTCTCAAGGAAGCTACCGTTACCAGTAAAATCATTAGTAATTATCCATTTTACCAATCGTTTTAATCTCATACCTTAGAGACATAGGGGATCAATCAATCCTAAGAGGAGAATTAGGGTCAATACTTGATAAATCGATTTATGAAAATTTATAACCTAATAGGTCCAGTCTGACTTTCCTTCACATAATTGTACAAATTTAGGTCAAGACACAGAATCACCGATAAAATGAAGCCAACCAGTTCGCAGTATTTATCAGCCTAGAAATATTTTTAATCCTCATAGCAAAGTGTTTGGGATTCATTCACGAATGACGAAAGCACATTGATTGGCAAATTTTTCAAATATTCATTACATGTTATGCTAATATCAACATACCATGTTAACACATAACTCCCTTAAATCATCACATTACCTTTCCCGTTTTGACATTCGTAACTAACCACAACCCACCAATTCACTACATGAACGAACAACATGACTAAATTAACCCACTACTTGTGACTCCGTTCTAGTTTCATTACTCCAGACTAGCAATTATCATGAAACCATTCAACCGATTAATTTGGAAATCTCATTCAATTTATACTCATACGACAAAATTTGACTTCACTTTCAAAACTTTTACTTTCATACTGGACGGTGAATAATTTTCTCGACATAATATTATAACAAGGCCGTCATAGAATCCATTTACAGCTTACTACGAAACTCCAAATCAGATAAACTTAATTCAATTCCTTCAACAAAACGAGCTTAGGTGTCGACTCATATATTGTAATTTACAGGTTCATCTTATTCATTTCAGTCCTATCTCTACTAATGAACGTCTATTACCTCAACATCAGGATTTTAGTTGCACTTCTTTACTCAGTTATATTCATGGCTCAATTAAGCGTAACTATAACAACTATCATTTAAACCAACACATATCATGTGAATCCTCAAAGGGTTATGTCGTTATAATTGCCATTATAATTATCACAAATAATCTGTATTAAAATATAACTGATAGTAACGACTCGAGAATATAGATATGTCAAATGTCGTGCTACAATTGCAAAAATCACTTTAGCATTTTATGACAATGTAATAACGAATATATCCAATAAGAAATAACGACACTGTTTATTATCATGTTATAGGTTTTAGGTTCAACTGAAATAATTTAATGCGATGAAGGTAATAATTATAACTATGGGCACACAACTCATATGAAAGACATTAGAACTCAGATGACATCCTACACGTGT
Source organism: Silene latifolia (assembly GCF_048544455.1). Lineage (NCBI taxonomy): Eukaryota > Viridiplantae > Streptophyta > Magnoliopsida > Caryophyllales > Caryophyllaceae > Silene > Silene latifolia. The sequence goes on along the minus strand of NC_133535.1, from coordinate 49,578,092 downwards.
GAAAATTTAGACACAATCATTACTACCACCCATGTGTAAACATTTAGACATAATTACTATAATTATTCATGCGAGTATATTAGAACAATCACATTAACTTTTAACGCCATCAACTTTACCAAGATATGACCATATAGGTTTATTTTTATATATATCCGACCACTATGCAAAGATGATGAATACGCCAGAGATATTACAACATGCCAATGTATATAAAACATGCAAACAACTGGACTCGTATAAAATATTTCACCCTTGATGAAAATCAATTTAAGCTATTCAATTTTACTCATACTATCATGCCAACAATGTTATCAACTAAACTTTAATTTTATCACTGGTTAGATACATAACTACTGAACATGCGTGCTACGATCGTCATATAAAACATTACAATTTCACATTACTACAGCTCATGAATTAGCCAAACAATTGTATGAAGTTTTAACATAGAACGCACATTTTAAATGTTTGATTTACGTTGTACCTTCCAAAAATCACGAATAAATAACTATTTGATTAAAACTTGATTCATATTACTTTTATAAAACATGGTGAGTTCAAAACACAGGGAAAAAGAATTAGGTTTAAAGCACAAGAATTCCATTTTTAAAGAATTTTACAACTTAGTTGGTCCAAACAAACATGTGATGACAATTGGTCCAAAACTTGGGTCGGTTTGCAAAATTTACCGTTTAATATAGAGACATTAAGAATTTTCGTGGCTTATTAATTTGAAAACATATGCGACTCTTTTGATCAATGGAGTTGGAATTATATAAAAATTATTAATACAATTTAAATGAGGATTTTTACAAAATCGTTGGTCAAACATCACTGCACAGGAACTTCCTAACCACAGTTCACTAAAGTATTTATTACTCCTAATCCGTATATCATATAAGCATGAAACCAACGTCTATTGAACACTAACTCACGAGGCTATCTCTCATAAAATTTTCATCGATAGGCAAATAACAGAACAGAAATGGCAGTAAGGTCAATTAAAGGGTAACACCAACCAGAACGAGTTTTATCACTAAGTCATTCATTTTCTATGTTCCACACTCTTACAACCATACTATCGATACTAACCCATACCAACTTAGATCTCACACTGTACTTACGTAAACATATACCCCATAGAATCCCTTCGCATCTCGATCTACTCATTACATCTAAATCACGATTGTGATGACTAAAGATATGAAATTCTATCGTGTTTCTTATTACTATCACAAGACTATACTAACATGGCTTCGGGATCACATAACCGCATATTACTTAGTCATAGTAGTACTATCAACACATCATTCATACAAATTACTTACCGTAGCGTTGTCCTGCAAAATGGTTAGAATATATGGGTCTCAAAGTATACATCAACTCGATTATGCAATAATCAATGTATCAATTAGCTAATACTTAGGCAACGATAGATGAATTTCATGTTCAACCTCAAGCAACTTTTCTACCCTTTCTCTCATATACACTCGGGGTTTCGGTCAATGAGAGGGCCACGAGTTCGGTGTGAGGGGGCCCCTAACTCATACATTACCTTAGTGTGCTCCTACAGTTCTATCCCGGGTTCATTTTATTTAGACACATCCTATGTTCATTGGGCTCATTGGTTTAGGCCTGAGGATCGTTCGCTCTGATACCACTTTGTAACACCCCGATTTATAAAAGAAGTCCTCGTCAAGACATTCCCTAATAAAACGGACTGTTACCATCTCTGTTTCCCGAGGTAGTGAATAACAAATTAAACTCCAAGGCAATTTATATAATATTTTAACTTAATTATTACAAATCCTCTTTTCAACTCAAATTACAAGAACTGACATAAATAAAAGTGAAAGTCTTCTAGATGATGATCTAGCTACTAAGTCGTCTGATCCAGTGTCTCACGCCCATCAAGCTCCCGTCCTATCTCTTAACCTGTCAAGTCTGCTCCCCATAAAAAGGTTCATCACAGGTGTTCACGAATACACAGGGTCAACCACGAGGTTGAGTAGGGAAAACAATGAAACAATAAAATATGATATGCATGCTCCTCCGTCACCTCCATCTCCATCTCAACTCATATCTCATATCTCATAACCGGACAACCTGACCATACCGATCCCGGTAGACTATATATATCGACCGTAGCCGATCCGCACCGCACTGAGGACACCAGGGCAAGTCCTGCAGAACCCGCCTGGGCCTTATCACAACATCACATCGTATCTCAACATCGTCACCACCACATCATCCTCCAACTCCAATGCATATGAAATGCTCAACAGTAATTAATGCAATGCAATATGTATATAATTCATCGAATCGATAAATCATAAAGTCATGCCCGATTTACCCGATGTTGTGATATCATACTCAATACGATAAATTCAGTCAATCACTTCCGTATATAAATCATAACGTAAATCAACAACCAGGAATCAAGTCAACACAATTCAACAACGACGATAATAAGACAAGTGTATTTCCCTACCTCAAAGTGCCAGCAATTCCAATTAAGCAGTTAAGCAGTCCAGAAAGTAAAACAATGAATTTGATTATCGATCCTTCACGAATCCGTCACCTAAAACAATTATAATATTTATAATTACTAACTACTAAATATAGACATCTCCCAAAATAGAAACTTTCCCGAAATACAGTCCCGACACCAAACTTATGCCCAACTGATAACTAAAATGACCCGATTAGTATTTGACCCAACTTCCCAACATAGGAAGCTACTAAAGTAGAATTTCTTAAAATGGAAACTTTCCCAATATAGTAACTTTTCTCTTTTAACAAACCCGACTCAAGATAATTAATTATGATTAATTATTATTTTATTTTAAACAACTCGGAACTAAAACCCAAAATGGTAATTAAAGGATTAACGAATTATACGATTAAGAAAACCCGACTTGAATTATTTAACTGACTCGGGAATTAAATTAAATAACTAATTTAATGAATTAAACGATTTAAGACAAAACCCGAATCAAACATAGCACAATCCCCACAACCCGACTTCACACTCGCCCAACTCATCACGCGCCGCCTGAAAACACCACGACAACCACCAGCCGTGGTCCCCACTTCGACCCCACCACCAACAACCACCACCACTGGTCGATTGGCGCCGTGAGTCGAACCAGGGGCTGGCATTTGGTCTGGTTCACCACCACACCTCACCAAACGCCCTATTTTCACGACTCACCACCACCGCAACTGTCACTTAACCCCTGCCAAACCACCACGACCTTGTTCTCCGTCAGCACACGAACCCAGACACCGTGGCACCACCACTTCGACCTCCCCCGAGTCCACGGTGGTGCCACCCCAAACCTAGCCATTCTAAACCCACCTGAAAACCGCTGCTTAAACCCGTTTACTACCCCCATGCCGATGCCGCCTTGCACAGCCACAACCACCACCTATAACCACCCTAACCACCACCGCTACACTCGTCACTTACTACTCTACCCCTATACCCCATCCACAACCACCATAAACACCTCCCTAAGTCACGAAACACCCACAAACACCCGACAGAAAATATGAAAACAGGGGAAATGGGGTTGCTCTTACCTTTTTCCTGCCGCCACATCCGCCACCAGGGCCGCCCATTGACGTCGACCATAGCCCCTAGATCTTCCCTGCTGTGTCGTCACTCACCCACGGCCACTCTCTGTCTCTCTCTCTCTATGCGTGAAGATAGAAGTTGGAGCTGATGAAAGGAGGGAGGCGGCTGAGGGAATAAGAGAGGAGGGAGGCGGGTTGAGGGTACTATTAGGGTTAGGTTTAGGGTTAGGTTTAGGGTTAGGGTTTAAATGGGCTGAATAGTTATTGGGCCAACTCACATGGGTTAGCTCACAAATTCGAATTCTTATAAACCCGTCACAATTAACTTATATCGATACAACGCGAGTTAATTAAAATAGTTTACGTAATTATCGACTCAACAATTAACCCGATATAATTAGTAATATAAAATGTATAATAATTAATATATAATAATATCCATTTAATTTATTATATAAAAATACGGGGTATTATATATATATATATATATAGTATTGGGATCAAGTGAGTCCTCCTCCAAATTGTGAGTCCATAAGTCCTAATTCAAGCTATTGGATGGGCAAGATGGGTAGCTAAGATAAAAAAATAAAAAGATGATTAATTTAGCTAATTTATGGTCTCTTTCTCTCTCTACCCACACTAATTAACCACCCATCCTAATTAACCACCCTTTCTCTTATTTCTCACAACCCCAATCTCTTTATCCCACTTCTCTCTCATCTTACATCTCATTCCTCTCATTTCATAAATCACAAAAAAAGCCAAATAAATCTCCTCCCCACAATCCAAGTAAATCACCCACCACCACCGGCACCACCCATCACGACCCAACACTGCCACCACCGCCAACACGACTCCCTTTTCTCCCAGATCTGAGCCACGCCACCACCTCAGCCACCCACGCCCGACTCACCGCCGCCATTGCCCCTACTACCGCCACGCAAGCCACCACCGTAGAACACGACCCTCCCTTTCTCCCAGATCTAAGCCACGCCACCACCATAGCCACCCACGGCCGACTCACCATCGTCATTGCCCCCACTACCGCCGCGCAAGCCACCCACCCCACCCACGCCACCCCACAACCTTCCTCCTTTTTTTTAGATATGGAAAAAAATCCACCACCAACCGTCCTCTACCGCATCCCCTCGTCTGCCGCCTCCATCTCCTTCCTTTGCCGCCTCTCCTAGTGAACTGCCGCCTCCCTTGTCCTCATTTCTCTTGTTTTTTTTGTGATCCGTCGTGGGTGGGGTGTCGTGGTAGTAGTGGGGCGGTGGTGGTGCATGTGTTGGTCGTGCTGCCTCTGTCCCCTTCTCCTTTCTCTATTTTTTTTTTTCAGATCTATTTCTCATTTCGCTTTTTTTTGTTTTTCCATGTTGGGTGTTTTTTTTATTATGAACTAGATTTTTAATAGATATATTAAATATGTAGTAGATTTTTGTTGATTTTTTATTTTTCTAATTTGTTGATTTTATTTTTAGATCTACTAAATAATTATAAAGTATATTTTTTGAAAAAAAATCGTATTATCATGATTTTTTGGCGAAAAAATAATCGTGGTTATTGTTGGGTGGTTGTGGTGGTCGAAGGAATGGTGCTGGAGTTAGTGAAGGTTTTCTTTTTCTTTTTTCTATTTTTTTTAAATTTGGGAATTATGGTGGTTATTGGTGGTGATGGTGTTGTTATTTGTCGATTTTAATCTTTTAGTAAAGTTAAAGTTACATTTTTCTCTATTAAAGTTACATTATTTTTTATTGAAGTTACTGATGGGGCATATTCTGCACCGCTGACCAAGTCAACATATTGAGCAAGGTCAAAGATATCCACAGCAAGTCAACGACTTAGGCAGCCTAGCCGATGCAGCCCATCGGCCTGTCAACCTGGGTCTCGGCATGGCAACCTGCCAGCCGGGACACATACCCGCGTACTCACGTCCAAGACCCCTCGACGGTGAGTCAACAGGGCCCGCCGGCCTGCAATAGGTCCCTCGGCCGAGGGGTAGATCAGTCTTTCCACCTGCTAGCCACTTGGCCACTTGGCCACTACGTGACAAAAGGTGAAAGTCTATAAATACTCCTCAACCTTCATTGAGGAAATGATCCAGAACTTAACCTAAGAAACACTATTCATCTGGTATTATCTTCCTTATCTCTCTACAATATACATTCAGCCAAGTAACAACTTTTCCCTTAAGTTTACTGACTTGAGCGTCGGAGTGAGTACGCTTGGCACAAAGCCAAGCCCTCAGTTCGTTCATTGTTGCAGGAGAGGCCGAGAGGAACAATTAAGGAAAGAAGGATTCAACCAAAGACGACATTCTACAAGCTACGAGTGGTAACGAATATCTGCTCTGGAATTACACCCGGAACAATTGGCGCCGTCTGTGGGGACTCGCTACTAGAAGCTAGTCACATTCATTCCCAAAAAAAACAAAAAAACAAAAACCCACCCAAAAAGCTAAGATGTCGAAACAACAAGACGCAGTAGTGACCGACGAAACCGCATTCTACCAAGATGATACCTTCAACAATTCTGGAGTCGTGTAGCCCTCCACCGGCGGAGTAATCCAGCCGGAGTTCGGGATGCCAATAATACCAGACACGCCGCTGCCAGCCAACCCGGTCACCATCATGGGACATGTGGTTGACGTAGCGAAACTGAAAATGCTCCTGGACCTAATTAGTAATACGCCTGCTCACACTGTCACGCCGACAAGAGCGGCGGAAACCGTCCAGGAGACCAGGGCCCAAAATGTGACTCTGAGAAATTTGAACGGAGCACTAGGAGAAGCTGACCCGGTCAAGTCGCCGGGGGAGCCCAAAGTGGGCGTGGTAGACCTAAGTCCTTCCGTACTCATGGGAGGACGGCGTCCCCGCAAAGCACGAACGAGGCTTACCCCAAAGGAGCGGAGGAGTCCGGCTCGGCAGCGTTGGAGAAGAAGTCCGAGTCGAAGAAGGAGTCCTTCCCGCTACGAGGGGAGGAGCCGGATTAGGAACGCGAGGAGCCGATCGCCACGTGTCGTCCGACACGTGGTCGACAGACCCCTCAACGCCTACGTCCTAGAAGTCCGGTGCCAACTAAGCTCAAGTTGCCACCCATATCATACAAAGGGGAAAGTGATCCAACCGACCACGCTGAGGCTTTCGAGTCTTACATGTCGGTATGGGAGCAGCCCGATGAGGTGCAGTGCCGAGTTTTCCCAACAACTTTGCATGGGATGGCTCAAAGTTGGTACAAGGGGCTTCCCGACGGCTCGGTATACTATTACGCCGACCTAAGGGACGCCTTTCTAGCCCAGTACTCTTGCAACAAGAGAAGGGTCGTGGAGACATCGGACCTCCTAACTATCAAACAGGAGGGGGCGAGTCTCTACGAAGCTATGTGAAGAGGTTCGATGGAAAGGTCCAGCAGATTCGAGAAATTAATCCCGAATCGGTGGCCTTCGCGCGATGAAGGGCCTCCCGGGGAGACTTAAAAATGAGCTCATCAAGTGCGGAGGCCTGGGCTTGGATGCCGCCTGGAAGATGGCCGACCAGGCCATCAAGGTAGAGGACTATCACGAGACCTGGGTAGGCCCTAGCGAGGCCGAGCACTCAGAAAAGAAGAGCGCGGGAGGACAACCCGGATGAAAGACGCCGTGACAACAACGGGTCACGGTCCGATGAAAGACGCCGTGAGAATAATAGGTCACGGTCGGACAAGTGCCAGAAATGAGAACTCGGCGGATGCGGGGAGCTCGGGAACGTACTACGTAAAACGGTACGATGATCACACCCCCTAGTCGTATCGGCCGCCGAGGTCTTCGCTTTGAGCAAGAACGAGGGCCAGAAGTGGGAAAGACCCCCTAGGCCGAGGAGTGACGGTGACACGAGCCAGTACTGTGAGTACCACGGCCACGCCGGACACTTAACCAACGACTGCCGACATCTGAAGAATGCCATTGAAGAACTGATCCGGAAGGGGAGCCTCGGCAAATATGTCGCCGGAGGCCAAAAACCAGATGCCGACGGGTCAAATAGCAAGTCCGTCTTTGAACGGATAGGAGTAATCCATGTTGTCATCAGGGGCAACGGGAACGATGGGTCCGCTCATGGGCACAAACGGCACCTGAATGAACCATATCAGGCCATCAACTTTGTGCCCAACACAGCCACCCCCGCTCCCAACATCCCCGATATGACCATCGGACAGGAGGACTACGAGGGAGTCATCGCTCTTCACAGCGACCCACTTACAGTCCACCTGGACATAGCCAACCACTTGGTGAAGAGGTGCCTGATTGACACAGGCGCCTACACGAACATTATGTACAGAGAATGCTTTCTCGGCCTCGGCCCGAGGGTTGAAGATTTGAGCCCCCGCACCAACCCGTTGTACAGCTTTTTCTGGGGCGGTCTGCGGTACCCACAGGGTCGGTCAGTTGCCGGTGAGGTTCGGCGGGGAAGGTGCAGCCAAGAATGTTATGTCTGAATTCTTAGTCATCGACGGCACGTCTGCCTACAACGTTCTCATAGGTCGGGTCACTTTGAGCGAAATCGACGCTGTGATATCCATCCGGGCCCTGACATTGATATACATCTCGGACCGGGGGGAAGCGCATAAACTCGTCTCGAAGAACGAGAAGGATCCCGGCGTAAGGGAGGTACACACTAACGGCCCTTCCACGACGGATAGCTCGAAAGCCAGAATCGTTATTTTTAGCCCGAACGGAGACGTGTTTGAGCACGCCTTGAAGCTTACCTCCTTGACCTCAAACAACGAATCCAAGTACGAGGCAGTGATAACCGGAGTCAAGCTAGCGACCGCCGGGGGCGGAGCATGTCGTGGTGAAAACAGATTCGCTCTTATTGACCAACCGGATCAAAGGAGAGTACAAGGCTCGGGACTATAGGACGACAAGGTATCTAGAGAGGGTGAGAGCTGGCGCTTCAAAATTAAAATCCTTCAGACAAAGACACTCCCGTGTCCGAGAACGACCGAACCATCGGCATGGTTGAAGGAGCGAGAGACAGAGGAGGTGGAGATTGATCCAGCCGCACCGTAACCGTCGGTGTCAACCTGGAACCAAAATTCAGGGCCGAACTCCTGGACTGCTAAGGAAAAATAAGGACGTCTTCGCCTATTCGGCGGCCGAGATGCCAGGCGTGAGCCGGGAAGTAATTATTCACAAACTAAACGTACTCCCCACCGCTCGCCCTGTCAAGCAGAGGATGAGGAACTCCTCAGTCGAGAAAGATGAGGCCATCAAGGCCGAGGTAGATAAACCGCTACGGCGGGCTTTATTACGCCTTGCACTTATCCGAGTGGTTAGCCAATGTTGTGATGGTGAGGAAATCATCGGGGGCATGGAGAATGTGCGTAGACTTTACCAACCTTAATAAAGCATGCCCCAAAGATTGTTACCCTTTGCCTCGGATAGATAGCTTAATCGACGCCACGGCGAGCTACACCATCGAGCACGCTAGACGCCTTCTCGGGGTACCACCAGGTATTCATGGTGAGGAAGACATGCCTAAATGCGCATTCATCACCGCTAACGGCACATACATGTACAAAATGATGCCATTTGGTTTGAAAAACACCGGCGCAACGTATACAAGGCTGGTGGACAAAGTGTTCCAAAATCAAAAAGGGCGAAACATTGAGGCCTACGTCGACGATGCTATTGTGAAAAGCAAGTCCGACACAATGAGCACTGGCCGATTTACACGAAACATTTTGTTCACTAAGGAAATACAAGATGAAGCTCAACCCAATGAAATGCAACCGGTGTCGGGCGGGTAAATTCCTCGGTGTACTTGTCGGTGCGGAGGCATCGATGCAAATCCGGACAAAATCCAAGCAATCCTAGACTGTAGGAACCAAGGAATCGAAAAGAGGTTATGATGTTGACTGGGAGAATGGCGGCTCTCGCCCGTTTCATCTCTCGGTCAGCCGACAAGAGCACCCCATTCTTCAAAGTGTTGAAAGGGAATAAAGACTTCACCGGGGGGGAGGAACGAGCACGGCTTTCAAGCAATCGAAAGCTCATCTTCGGACTCTCCCAACTCTGTCCGGGCCGACATCGGGGGAGACGCTATACCTATACATAGCGATTACCTCGGCCACGGTCGGTCTGCCGTGATCATCGGGAAGAAGACAAACAAAGAACACCCAATCTACTTTGTCGACCATACGCTGTTGTTGCCGAGAGAAATTACCCACTAATTGAAAAAGCGGCCTTCGCCGTCGTCGTTGCCACGAGGAAGTTAAAACCCTACTTCGACGCACACCCCGTGACGGTCCTAACCGATCAGCCATTGGAGAAAGCTTTGGAAAAATTCGAACAATCCGGCAGGCTCATCAAATGGGCAGTGGAACTCTCTGGTTTCGGCATTCAGTACAAACCAAGGCCTTCGATAAAGGGGCAAGCACTTGCAGATTTCCTGGCCGAATGCACATATCAAGAAGAGCCAAACCCAGGCATATGGGAGGTTTACACCGACGGCTCCTCCACGACGAACAGCTCAGGAGCCGGCATCCTTATCATCAGCCCAAACGGGGACGAGTTTGAGTACGCCTTGAAATTCACCTTCTCGGCCTCGAACAACGAATCCGAATACGAGGCGGTGATAACCGGAGTTGAGCTAGCTAGGGTCGGAGCAGAACACATTGTGTTGAAGACAGACTCACTGTTGGTTACTAACCAAATCAGAGGGGAGTTTGAAGCTCGGGACGACGGAATGGTAAGGTACCTAGAGAGAGTAAAGGCCGACATAGCGAAATTGAAGTCTTTCCAAATCCAATGCGTTCCCAGATCCGAGAACAACCGGGCCGACGCTCTCTCCAAACTCGCCAGCTCAACCATCAAGAATGTCAGCCGAACCGTCTTTGGTAGATATCGAGAACGCGAAGAGCATTGCGAGACCGTCGGCATGGTGGGCAACATAGAGACCGAGACAACGTGGATGACTCCAATAATGAAATACAAACTTACGGGTGAATTGCCTTGGGAGGACCGCAATCCCTCGGCCAAAATAAAAGGATCGCCGCGGATACTTGGTGTTCGAAGGGGAACGTACGGAAGATCCGTAATAAGACCACTCTTGAAGTGTGTCGGTCCAGCCGACGCAGAACTGATACTGACAGAGATTCACGAAGGCATCTGTGGACACCACATGGGGGCAAGAACACTAGCCCACAAAGCTCTCCGAGCTGGCTACTTCTGGCCCACCATGCTTCAAGATTCCAGAACAAAGACCAAGAAGTGCACGAACGTCGGATGCATGCCCCCGGTGATACACGCTCCCTCCGGGGACCTACAACCGGTGCTTAGTCCCCTTCCTTTCGCACAGTGGGGGATGGACATGCTAGGGCCGTTCCCAACGGCCTCCGGAGGAAGGAAGTTCTTGATCGTCGCCGTCGATTACTTCACCAAATGGGTTGAAGTCGTAGCGACGGCGAAGACCACGGCGGCCGTCGTCGAAAAGTAATCTGGGAAAATGTTATAACTCACTTCGGATTACCCCAAGTTATGGTATTTGACCACGGCCGAGAGTTTTGGAGCGACCTGATAATGAACTGGTTAGAAGAGCTTGGCATCAAGTTTGCGTACTCCTCCGTCTGCCACCCACGAGCAACGGGCGGCGGAGGCGCCAACAAAACAATCCTCAACGGTTTGAAGAAGACAGTTGAAGACCTTAAGGGAAGGTGGGCCGATGAACTACCCGGTGTCCTGTGGTCCCTTCGGACCACGGAGAAAGAAGCAACGGGGTACACCCCCTTCCACTTAGTCTACGGTTCCGAGGCAGTCCTGCCAATCGAAGCGACGGTGCCAACATTCAGAACGGCTACCTTTAACCCAGTTGAAAACGAGGAAGGCCTGAGAGCCTCCCTAGACCTGGTCGAAGAAAGCCGAAATACAGCACGCCTCAACTTAGCAGTATATCAAAACCGGATGAAAAGAGCCTACAACCGAAGAGTCCACAAAAGGGACTTAAAAGTGGGAGACCTAGTCCTAAGGAAGTCGGCTGCCACCAACAAAGGAAATATTCATGGTAAACTGACGGCCAACTGGGAGGGTCCCTACAAAGTGGTCGAAGAGATGAGGCCGGGTACATACCGGCTGACAGACATGGGAGGTGTGCCTTTGATGAGCCATTGGAACACCGATAACTTAAGGAAATACTTTGTATAGCGGCGGAGGTGTCCAAACCCATTGTGGACACCCCAACGCACGATCATAACAAACGAATGAATCACCCAAGCTTTCCATCGAAGTGTTTGTCCCCTCCACAAAGTGCCACCAGGCAGGCACTCAAAGAGAAGAATCGCTATCGAGCCATAACCCCGATTACCTCGGCCTTAGCCGAGAGCGACGGGGACACAATGACCGATACGCTAGAAGAATTGCTATCGAGCCATAACCCCGATTACCTCGGCCTTGGCCGAGAGCGACGGGGACACAATGACCGATACGCTAGAAGAATTGCTATCGAGCCATAACCCCGATTACCTCGGCCTTAGCCGAGAGCGACGGGGACACAATGACCGATACGCCAGAAGAATTGCTATCGAGCCATAACCCCGATTACCTCGGCCTTAGCCGAGAGCGACGGGAACACAATGATCGATACGCTAGAAGAATTGCTATCGCGCCATAACCCCGATTACCTCGGCCTTAGCCGAGAGCGACGGGGACACAATGACCGATACGCCAGAAGAATTGCTATCGAGCCATAACCCCGATTACCTCGGCCTTAGCCGAGAGCGACGGGGACACAATGACCGATACGCCAGAAGAATTGCTATCGAGCCATAACCCCGATTACCTCGGCCTTAGCCGAGAGCGACGGGGACACAATGACCGATACGCTAGAGGAAATGCTAAAGACGTTACGCAGTTGAGATATGCATTCTAACTAACTCGGCCATGCCGACGGTAAAAACGAAGGCACTCAATTAATAACGCAAGAAGATAAGTAAAAAATCGTGATCAAAGTCCCGGCCAAGCCGAGGACCAAAAAGATAAAACTTTATTGAAAATAATTGCAAGGAGAGTACAGACGACGGCCGTCCCCATAAGGATAGCCTAAACTCTACCTACCAAAGCTTTACAAAAAGCGAGGAAACAAAAAAACAAAAGGTTACAGACTTGGGATTTGAAGCGCCAAAAGATGGCAGGGAGAGAAGGCTCAATAGTTGGCCCCCGAACAGCTAAAGCTATCCGAGACGCCGGGTGAGTCTGGTGACGACCGCCCGTCTCCCTATGCTCGTTGTCGCCCCAGCGAGGGCAAAGCAGCAGCGTCTTCGGTGGCCGGCTCAGAAGAGGGCTCGACGTTTTCAGGTGCCTTTGGCCCCTCAGCCTCCTTCACCTTTGCATCATAGGCCGCCTTGGCCTCAGCTATCTGAGCCGCCTTCGCCGCCTCCGTCTTCTCCGCAGCCGCTGCCTCCGCAGCCTCAGCCATCTCGTCCAGAAGCTGGTCAAATTTATCCCACGGGAAAGAGCCCTCGGGGACGAGTCTTTTTATTGCCTCCCTGGTCTCCTCCTCGGCCTGGCTTGTTGGGTCCACTTGGCCAGCCTCTTATATAATTTCACACCCTCTGCCACAAGCTCGGAGGGAGGAATCTTCTGAGCTGAGGAGTCAACGATGACATTTCTGTCACCCGCCTTCTCAATAGCCTTCTCAGGCTGCTTCCCTAATTGCCGTTCAGTGAGAACGGCGGCTGCCGAAGGAGGATCTACAAAAAATTTACACAGAGCATCCATGTCACCATGCATTGACACATCAGAAAGCCGGTCATCTGGGATGTCCAACGAACCAGCTAAATCTGAACCACAAGTTAGATCCGTACCAGTCTGGACCCTCTTCGTTCGAGGGCCGGCTGAGTCAGTCTTCTCCCCGGCATCGATGGAAGCAGACGGAGGCTCTTTTCTCTTCTTCGGAGGAGAAAGGGCCTTAGCAACGGTCACCGCCCCATCAGTGATTTCGATGACCTCCACAGGCTCCTGAACCACTGGGGTCGAAGAGGAGGCGGCACGACGCCGCCGCCAACTCGGACGCCTTCTTTGTTCTTTTGGCACGCCCCGAGAACCCTTGCTGGGCCGCCGCCGGATCCGGTGACTTCAAATTGCTTATCCATGAGTTCGTTGGGAGACGGCCTACGATCACGCAAGTCAGCCGTAGGATGCTGTTTAACGACCTTCCTGTCCTTGTCAAGCCCTAACCTCTGCAAGGTCCTCTCAGACAGATCCTGGCCAAACCGGTCTGCAAAAAATCGAACAACGGTTACATAAAAGAAGTAAAACAAAGCTCTGAAACAAGAGCATAACAGGCAAAGATGGGCCTCACACCGACCCCACTCACCCTGGCTGAGGGCCGGTATGAGGCCGACGTGGCTGAGCGGCTCAAATCGAAGAATAATCCGAGTCGGGGGCAGCCATCCCTTCTCAAAGATCAACAAGTGCGTCGCCCGCTTCTCATCCTCGCAAGAGGGACCATCAAGCGTCCATTTTAACTTTACCCCGGGAGGTACACTCCTCATACTCTTCCCGGTTCTCACACCGCAAGTAAACAGGGCTCTGGAAAGACCGAGGCAGTGGGTAGTCCTCCGGCACTTGAACGTACACCCATCGTCGTTGCGGTCCTTGCAAGAGGTAAGTTTGGACACGGAGACGAAGCAGCTCGGCTCCGCCGCACGCTGTACCAACCCACTTTACCGGCGATTAACGGCCGTAGATGATGAAGGCGGCGGAATAAGTTGATCGTCGGGATCTCCCCTAAAAAGACAGAGCCACACAAAGCCAACTATCGTCCTCATGGCCCGCGGATGTAGTTGGGCCACCGCGACGTTCATAGCTTTGATGATGGCCATGACGTATTTATTCAGAGGAAACCGCAGCCCATACTCCAGGTGCACGATGTACACGCCGGTGTGACCGGTGGAGGGCAACAGACCGCCCGACCCTTCTTAGGGATAACAATCTTGTACCCCTCACCGAAGGAGAAATGGCCTCCGAAAAATGTCTCGCCGGAACAAGCGGCGAACTTATGGGACCATGCCCGGTCAAGACCGGTCGTGCGAGCCTCGCCATGATCGGGATAGACAGCCTCCCACCATCGAAGGAGTCCTCTCATCCTCATCAGCATCGTCATCCTCATCCTCCAGTTCCTCCAAAATTGGTGGATCGACTACGGGAGAAGGAGACCTAGGGCCCCCAAACCTTATCGGGATGGCGTCTAATATCCCCTCCCCATCAACACGCAACGGGGAACCCTCCGCGCGAAGTGCTAGTCCCGGCGTCGTGAGAAGACATAATAGCAATAATTATTTAACAAAATAAAAAGTGAAGAAATTTGTTTGTTTACCTTGAAGAAAAACACTCGCCGGAGTAACAACTCTGAAAATTAGAAGACAAAGAAGCCCTTGAAAGTTTAGAGAGAAGAAAATTTTGGAGAATGAAATTGGTGGCCAATTTCACGGGATAACTGCCCTATTTATAGGGAAAAGCCCATAAGAAAGGACCAATCAGAGAAAAGCCCATGAAGCGTCAACCAATCAACATGCAGACACGTGTCGGACATGCAACCACGGGATGTCAATCGTTGCAACAGTTGGACGTCAATCAATGCAACAGTGACCAAGCGTCTTCAACACGCCCATTCATATCTCTCCGCCTATCCACCTTCCTCAACAAATTCCCAAGCATCTGTTCTCCGCCGGCCACTCGATCAACCAAGCTAGGTAGCGCCGGCCGGGGGCAATCAAAAACAACCGGCACTCTCAACCCTGGTCTCGGCCAGCGTCACTTTCTTTTCCACATCGGATGCCCTTTACGCATCCATGTGGAGGGGGGATATGGTACGGCCTAAGAAAGACCAGGCCGAGGTAAAAGAAGCCGCCGCAGAAGAAGCCGATGCAGAAAATTTTTTACAAATTACTTGCGCAGAATATACGCTCAAACGTACATCGGAGCCCATACCACGGCATAGACTACGCTGGGGGCAAATTGATGGGGCATATTTTGCACCGCTGACCAAGTCAACATATTGAGCAAGGTCAAAGATATCCACAGCAAGTCAACGACTTAGGCAGCCTAGCCGATGCAGCCCATCGGCCTGTCAGCCTGGGTCTCGGCATGGCAACCTGCCAGCCGGGACACATACCCGCGTACTCACGTCCAAGACCCCTCGGCGGTGAGTTAACAGGGCCCGCCGGCCTGCAATAGGTCCCTCGGCCGAGGGGTAGATCAGTCTTTCCACCTGCTAGCCACTTGGCCACTTGGCCACTACGTGACAAAAGGTGAAAGTCTATAAATACTCCTCAACCTTCATTGAGGAAATGATCCAGAACTTAACCTAAGAAACACTATTCATCTGGTATTATCTTCCTTATCTCTCTACAATATACATTCAGCCAAGTAATAACTTTTCCCTTAAGTTTACTGACTTGAGCGTCGGAGTGAGTACGCTTGGCACATAGCCAAGCCCTCAGTTCGTTCATTGTTGCAGGAGAGGCCGAGAGGAACAATTAAGGAAAGAAGGATTCAACCAAAGACGACATTCTACAAGCTACGAGTGGTAACGAATATCTGCTCTGGAATTACACCCGGAACAGTTACATTTATCTTTATCTTTATTAAAGTTACAGTTTTCTCTATTAAAGTTACATTTTTGTCTTGATAAGTCCATTTTATATAGACTTTGTCTCCTTATTTTGGCTCTAATATATATGATTATATAACCTTAGTGATTTTATGAGCTAATATTGTATTCTAGTTGTCTTTGCATGTGTTGTCACACTTTGTAGGAAGTTGAGCTTATAGAAGCTTATTCCATCACTTGTGCAAGTAACTAGAAGCAAGGCTAAGTAAAGAAGCAAACATTGGACCAACCTTGAAGTGTTACATGGATTTACATGCATAAAGATATGGATTAAAATGAGAAATGCAAAATAAAGTCTTATGCAAAATCAAGCCCATGATTTGAAGTCCGACTAAGGTGGAAACTTTGGATGCTTAGTGAAGCTTAGGATGCCAATTGAAGAGCTTACCCGGGTGATTAAACACCAAACTTTGGATTCCTTGAGCATTAACTAGATGAATTAAGAGGACCGAGTTGGAGAGCCACGACCCCGATCGGGGTTGGCATCCCCGATCGAGGTTACCTTGCCCTAGGTGTTTACGTTTCAAGTCCTAGCTCCCTATAAATAGAGAGCTAGGTCCGACCTAATTAGCATCTTATTTCCATCGTACAATATTACATTTCTTGTATTCTTAAGCACACAAAAATCCTCTCATAGTTTTCATATTAGTTTTAATATTGTTAAGCATTTGGTTATCATTAAACATTTGGTTCTTATTTATTCAAGCTTTTGGTTCTCATTTGTTCTTCCTTTACAAGTTTCAAGTTCAAGTTCTATTCCTTATTCGGTAATTCTAATTTTAGTTTATTTAGTTTACATTTGTATTTTAGTTATTACATAGCTTTATCATTAGTATTTAGTTTAACGTATTTTAATTCTATCACATAGTTAATTCTCATATTTCATAATTCACCCATTAGTCTATATCATTTCTATAATCATGTTTAGCATTTCATACATCATAGTTTGTAGTTCACATTTCCATATGAGTAGCTAAATTTCCTTAGCCTAGGGACTAGGGATGCCATGTAATAACTAATATATGTAAAATAATAAATTAGGTTGAATAATATTGTCTAATTGTTTCTATCACATGTTCGTATCGTCACGATTAATCTTTGTTTAGTGGTCATATTCATCGATTAAGTTTGTTAATTCGTTCTATAAGTCGAGAGGCACGGAATCGAATTAGACTAAGCATGTGTAGTAGGACGACCTAGTCATAACGAGAGTTCTCTAGGACCCGGTCTATGGTTGACACTAATATCGAGAGGTGGGTGTCTTTAGCCTAAATAATTGACAATGTTATTTATTTCGAGTTTAACATGAACATATATATACAATTGCATGTGTGACCCGACTTCCCTAGACTCCTTTAATCATATATTTTTATATCATTTCATTTGCTAATCATCAAACCAAGCAAACCAATCAATTGTTATCGACCTTGATAGAAGTCTATTCATAGCATTTCATAGCGCAATTCCCGTCTCCTTATGTTCGACCCCTCGTACTACATTAATTTGTGTCAAGGAAAAATTATCTTTGTTAGGTGTGCGACATAGCCTATCATGTCTATTAAAATTACACTTATTTCTTTTAAAATTACAGTTTTCTCTATTAAAGTTACAATTTTCTCAATTAAAGTTACACTTATCTCTATTAAAGTTATACTCTCAATGGACTAAAGTTATATTTTTAATATGGACTAAAGTTATACTCTCAAGGGACTAAAGTTACACTTTTAATATGGACTAAAGATTACATTCTCAATGGACTAAAATTACACTCTCAAAGGACTAAAATTGCACTCTCAAAAGACTAAAATTGCACTCTCAAAAGGCTAAAGTTAAACTTCTAAAAGACTAAAGTTTCACTTATAAGTCAATTAATTAATAATAAGTTGTATTAAAATTACAAAAATTTAAAATAATATTCGTCAAAATCACTCGAAAATGACTAAAGTTATACTCGTAAAACGCAAAATTGTCATAAACTTGCTTTAAAATTACAAATTTCAAAATAATATCCGACAAAACCACTTCATAGTATAAAGTTACACTATTAATGATTAAAGTTACACTCGTAAAAGACTAAAGTTACACTCTAAAAATCATAAAATGTCGTAAACTTGTCCTAAAATTACAAAAAAAACAAAATAATATACGTCAAAACCGCTTTTTAGTTTAAAGTTACACTTTTTTTGTTAAAGTTATACTCGTAAAAGTCTAAAGTTACACTTGTAAAACAGTAAAAGTGTTATAAAATTTGCATAAACTTGGAAGCATAAGAAGACAAAAGGTAGTGTTAAGTGTGTATGATAATGAATTAGTGAATGTATAATTAAGGCTAGAGAGAGAAAGTGGAATTAATTAGTGTATAAGAAACTAATTAGTGTTAAGTGTGTTTATTTTTTTTTTCAATCTCAACCATCCACAATGCTTGATCTAATGGATGTGGTAAGGACTTAGGGACTCAAAATATATAAGGGACTCATAAGAATTTTTCTCTATATATTCTAATGGATGTGGTAAGGACTTATGGACTCATAATATATAAGGGATTCATAAGAACTTTGCTCTCTCTCTCTCTCTCTCTCTCTCTCTCTCTCTCTTTGAGGATTGAGGATTTTATTACAAAATCAGAGGAATGAGATCATGTGAGGATACACTATCTTTTTGAGAATTTTGTTACAATATCAGAGGTTCTTCAATACAATATCACAGGTTATTCGATAAAATATCACACGAAAAAACACCTGTGCAAAAAAAAAAATTTATAATTTTTTTTTTAAAAATTTTTTTTGACAAAGGTCTGATTTTTCGTGATATTCTATTGAATAACTTGTGATATTATATTCACAAATTATATATATTCGGGATCCTGTGAGAACCATCAAGATAATGAGAAATATGACAACCACTCACAGCCCTTAGATAAAAGACAATGAAGGATCATATTAAACTTATTTTGAGCATGGTCCAATCCATCTCACGCTCCAATTTTCCATCATATTACATTTTACCCTTTCTCTCTCATCCTTCATCACACCTCTTCAGCAATAACCCTTGTTCATGCTTCTATTATTCATTCTCTTTGATTTCGAGCACGTTTCAATTAAATTACACTATACATTAGACTTCAACCTTGCTTCCTTCTTCGTTCTCATTGATTTCGTCATCGATTTTTCTGATTTTGAGCAAATTATAATTTAGGTAATTCCTCAATTTCCCCAATTTATTTCTGTTTCCTCAATTTTTATGATTTTTATAAGCAAATTAGTTGATTAGGGTTGTATTCCTGATATTACTTCTTTCTTTGGTTTTTGTTGCTTTCCATTGTCATTCGATTCAACCTACCTTCATTTTATCGAAATTCTTATTGTTTCCCCTTTAATTGAAGAATACTGATCTAATCGTGCTCCTTTAAGGTAAGTTTCTTCAATCTTGTAAGCTAATTATTTATTCTTTAAGTTTATTACATTTCAGTTCCATAATACTATCTAATTTCATCATGTGGGATCCTATTATGCTAATTCTCATTGATTTGGAGCAAAAAATCGTCTCTGTCTCTTTGATAATAACCTCCGTCGATATGGAGAAATTCAGTTAATAATTGTGTTTACTGTTCATTTGTTATTCCAATTATGTAAGTACTTGATAACAGTTCCTGTGTTGCCATGAACCATAGACTGGTCAAGAGAAACCCGACTCAAACTGACCTATCCTTAGCAAGACACGATGCCAAAAAGTATCACCTGAGTAACTCAAATCTAAATTGGCGTGATTTAAAACATGACCAAGAATGACTAACATTAAACAAAAACCAAAAGTGGCATGTGCCCGATAGCTATAAAATAATCTGAATATGTAATAATGACACTCTTATTGTCCTATTAACTAACAATATAGTAACAAGCATTGCATTTTTTCCAGGGCATTGCTGGAATTTGCATTGCAGATTCCTCGTACTCCTATAAGATTCCTAACTTGTTCCTCAAAGTTATGTTGGACTTCTGACCTGTTGATCAAGATTTCCTGGTGTTAGGATGGGGGTCATGTACTACGTTCTTTCCTTCAAGAATGCTGGTACCAAATTAAAATGTGTATTAGTGGAGATAAGAAATATGCTTTCTTTGGTATAGCTATTAACTAAATGGGACTTGCTTCTGTCTAACGGTATGCCATAAACAAGGCCACTGTCTTATTTGAAGAGGCTAGGGCTATTTATAGTAATTTTGCTGGTATATATGATGTCGTTGGCAGGTATCAATCTTTTACCTGTTAGTGGTTCTTGCAAGTACTTTTTCCCTTAATTGTTCAGATGGTTGGATAATCTTTGTTAAAGAAGGTTTTGGGTGCAAATATCACTCATGACGTAATTCAGAACCCGTTTGCATCATACCGCCCTTGTGTTTACCTTTGTTGCAGTTGGTGTGATGATCTCTCTTTTTATGTACTCCGTAACTGCTAACCTTTTTAGTGTATCTATTACATATTTGAACTTATGCTATAAACATTTTAGCGTGCCTATTAATAAATTAGTGTATTATTATCATTTTGTTTGTGTAGAACTAAATGATACTCTGATGTTTTTCATCATATTGATATAGTGATATGGTTACTTGACTGATGTTTAACCTATTCATAGCGTACTGTAAAGGCTATTAGCTCAACTGTAGAGTGATGTGCATATTTTGCACAAAGGTACGGGTTCAAGTCCCATATAGCCTATTAAATAACATATCCCATGATTGACAATATAGTAGAATTAAGATTAAGCAGGCTATAATCATGCTTCGGCATGCAAAGTTGAGCAGGCCATAAGTAGACATAATTAGACTCGCGCGGGCAATAAGAACGCCTAGACACTATAATAGGTTTATAGTGATCAGATGTTCAAAGGCGGGCTAAAATATAGAAACTATGATCATATATGCATCATACATGCCTTACTTGAAATAGGATTACAATGTACAAGGTCCGGTCTCTGGCAATCTAAATGTAAAAGAAACACTAGTATTTTATAGCCAATATGGGAGTTGAACCCACATCTTGTGCATTGCACAATGCTCTGCCATTTGAGCTAATTAGCTTTCGAAATAAGTAAAATGTAAATATTCAAAATGTAGAAACGGTAATGACTATTGTTGGGCCAAGAATTGTCCTGCCTGACCAGACAATAGTCAGGCAAAGAAACACCAAGGCTAGCCTGAACGGAAGCATGCAATCCAATACAAAGCATATAATACCCGAGCAGGTGCCAGCCAGGAGGGAAAGACAGGTCAGGCCATCTATCCAGGCCAGACCAGGAGAATAACTTGTCAGCCCTATGTTGGGTACAACTAGGACAAGTCAGGCAACAACTAAAGCACAACTAAAACCTAGAGAAATGGTTCCTACTTTAATGGAAGACTTATTCAACAAAGTATACGAAGAATATGGAGCAGCTAACTGAGCTAAAATAGTGGCAGGCGGATTATGGAGTCAAACAACCATTTCCGGGTAAGTAGGGCACGAGGCCTATTACCTAGGAACATCCAAAACAACCATGAAAGAACCGTTATTTGCAAGATATAAATAGCAAGGCATAGGAACATCATCTATTATTCACTAATTATTGTAAACTACTTAAGCATATTTACTAAGCACTTATTTACTACCTCTAGCCTGATATACACATTCTCTCTCACGATACCCTAAAAGATAGTAACAATCCCTCCTGGCTTGGTGTCCATGGTTTTTTCCCTTATTCCCAGGGTTTTTCCACATATAAATCTCTGTCTTTCACTTTATTGTTCATTCTTTAAGTTATCAATCGTACTAGTCAGGCATAAGTATTTGAGTTAGATTGCCCTGCAATTAAATCCCTGGAAAGACTTTATCTTTGTGTGAAATCTTGCTAAAACAACTATATCAAAGATATTATAAACTGAAAAATTTTAGGGTACCCGTCCCCTAAAATTAAACAGCCTTGTACATGCATGAAAAAGGAATATATGTGCATTAAACAACCTTGTACATGCATGAAAAAGCAATATATGTGCATTCCCTAGTTTTATACGAGTCCTCCTAAAAAGGGTTCATTCTACCCCTCTAGGGTGTCTTTTGGTCTTGCGGTCGTTCGAATTATATACGTGGATCCGCCTAATCCAACCCAAAACCCTTTTTCCGCCCTAAATTTAGGTTACACGTCTCCTAAAATTAAACAACCTTGTACATGCATGAAAAAGCAATATATGTGCATTAAACAATCTTATACATGATTGAAAAATCAATATATGTGCATTAAACAACCTTGTACATGCATGTAAAAACAATATATGTGCATTTGTAGATACCCAGTATCTGCACCTTCCGAAAACCACCCGATGATGATCGGACTATAACGTGTTTTTGATATGCGTGCGTGGATTGGCTATACATGAGACGGTTTAATGCACTACTCGGATATGGAAAATGATTTCAAAAATGGTTTTCTAACTTCATTTGCATTAAAATGACACTATTTAGACTTAAAACCGTCTTCGGACCCAAAACCGACTCAGAAACCCGCAACTCGAGTCAACCTGAGTCAACCCGAGTCAACCCAAATCTCGAATGTCGAAAATAATGCCATGAATATCTTTATCATGTCATTTCCATTAAAATGACCCTAATTAGAGTCAAAACCGACACCGGGCCAAAAACCGACTCGAAATTCAAATCCCGACTCACACGGGTCAAACTCGAGTCAAGAACAGAAAATACCTACCCCAAATAACACCCAAGATCAAGCTTACACGGCTAAGCAATCACCAAAGACCACAAATCACAACCAACAAAACATTGGTTAGAACAAATGGAAAATCCAAATTTGCGAAAAGGACAGTACACCCATTTGGATCAATAGGTGCCTCGCGCCTAAAGGGGATATCCTGCTTAGCCTCTAAGCAAACTCAACCGACCTACCACCTCACATTTCTCTATAAATACCCACCTTAACACACCATAATCTTTACGCGAGCATCAGCCCCTTCACCTCTTTCTAAAACTTCTAGGCTCGACTTCCTAAGTCAGAAAATCGACACGTGTTTTTGACCTACTGATCGAAAACACAAGCCTTACACTTTTTTTTGGTACCGTCGCCATGCATTAGACCGACCCATTTGACCAACTCAATTCATCAATCAACATGTTTTAATTAACATATTTTCAACATATTTTCAAAACAAAATCCTTTTTTAAGGCACTCTTTCAAACTTCTTTGATCGCGAGTAGTCACAACAAGAAAACCGTCTCTAAAGTTGTCTAGCTCGGAAACATCAATACACATAAATTTGAGGGTGTAAACAACTCACTTATTTCATGTATTTGCTGTTTTTATGGATTTATAAGCATGAACAATGCATAACACGATTCAAATATAGGTTAGATGAGCCAAACCCGAGTTTTGGCCTGAGACAGAAGCCCTTTGCTATGCAAAGAGGCTCGCACCTCAACAGGGGTGTCCAGGTCAGACTCAAACGTGTTTGAGTTCGTCTTTCCTTCAACACTTTCTTTTATTTTTACTTCTTTCCTTTTACGGTTTTTACCATTTTAATTCATTTTTATGACAAATACTTTAACCATAAATCATAATCACCCTTGGTTCCTTATACCATGACGGTTTAATCCGTGACTCGGTGATATTATTTGGTTAAATACATTTTAAAGGGTATTTTAACACCTTTTTCCTTTATTTACCATTTTCCTCACTTATTTACATTTGTAAGCATATTAGTCATAATTTATAATCATCCTTGGTTCTTTATACCGTGTCGGTTTAATCCGAGTGCGATGATAAATATCGACTAAATATAAATAAATGAACTTAACATAATTAGTTCAAATCAAACATTTTCTTTTCACTTTTATTTCATTTTATTTTCATCTTCTTCTTGACCATATCATATGTCACCCTTGGTTAAAATAAATACCATGTCGATTTAATTCGAGTACGGTGATAAAGCAGTTAAGCACACATATTTTACATTTTTATTTGTAAATTATGCTTTTCAAACCGACAACGAATATTACTAACATAATAGTAATTATTCCGAGTCATGCAAACAACATTTGCAATCATTCATCACAAATACGGTTTTAAATAACCTTTTTAACCACCTTTCAAAATGGTTTTAAACAACCCTCTTGCAACCAGGAGACACCTCTTGGTTCGGCTCATGATCCGCGTCTCAAGGCCTCCTGTTTTCATCTTTTATAAACCTGGACAGGCCTTATTGCCTCGACGTGTGGCTCGCGCCCCAAAGGGGCTGCCTGGCACTATTCTGCCTCATTTTAGCACTTGTCTAGGACGATCTCGACTTCGGTTAGCCCGAATACATGACAGATCAGATTGACAAGTTTATGTTTTTACACTTTGTCATTTGACACCCTTTTTCAAAATACTGGATCGTGTTAAGCACCATAATCCGAATTTGGTAAATGGATGTTTAATTTCCGTTTTCACATGCAAATCAATCTAAATCCAACTTTGACATCAATTTCATGCTATGTGGATAAACAAACCGACTTAGCAAACTTTCACATGTTAGGTTAAACTTTTGGATGCGCATTCATGTATTTAAACCGTTTTATCAACTCTTGCACTTAAACAACCACGATCGATCAGTAGAGGCCGCTAACGCGGGCGGGATTGGGTGTCCGATTAAAGGGCCTCCCAATACGTACCTTCACCCCTTACTCAGAACATTTGGATAGTGGATGGCCTTATCCAGGGCGTACGAGAGTCATTTTAGGCATAGAATGCTAAAAGGGGGACGAGTCCTTATCTTTAGTACCTATGTCAAACCCTGCTTTGTGCTTCGTTTGACCGAGGTATAAAGTGGATTCGAACGGGTTCCAAGCATCCCACAAATGCTTGGTGGCAACTCCGAACATCTTAAACATCATTTCGAGACCCTTGCCGAGACGAAACCGACCGATCTAAAGCAATCCGGTCGAAAGCATTTCTACGCCTCCAAACGTGGCTTTCCGACCGCTATACGTTCACATATTGGCTTGGCGTATAGGTGGCCTACGTCCACGGATCGGCGGTGGCCCATGTGTACGCGTAACATGTGGCCCATGTCCACAATTTGGCGACTCCGCTGGGAAAAACTAGGACACTTGTGTCTTTGTGATCCTTAGAGGTGAAACTCGAACGAGGTCGTGGTTAAAGTGCATTAATCGATATTACGGTCATAAGTCGGGTTCCTTGTCCGGGCCCACAATCTAACCTTTATCGACCAATTGACTTGTCACGTCGGCGTGATTTTTCTCATCCCCGCGTTTCGAATCCTGATTGAGTCAAGCATACCGTTGACGTTACACATTTCTGTTTTGTCAAAAGGGCTTTCATTTCCTTCGAGCACGAGGCTAGGGCACCCTCCTTACACATTTTTTTTGGACTGGTATCCCTCTCGAAAATTGGGTTTGATCACTTGGTGTGTAACCCACCCTTTTAAGCCAAAACCCGTGTCAGCATTATGCATAATATAATGATCTGTGAGCGCTTATGTGTTTTGTGATCATAAGTCCTTCCGTGTCATTTTCAAACTTTCAAAAACACCTTTTTGCGCCGTTGTAATGGCCGTTTCAAACCTTGGTCTTTCGCTGACCATTGTAAACACTTTTTATGCCGTCGTAATGACGATTTTCAAACCAGTTTTCTACAACCATTTCAACACGCCCTTTTAGGCCGTCGTAATGACAATTTTCAAACCCGGTTTTTCACAACCGTTTCAAACCTCGGTCTTTCGCCGACCGTTGCACGCCTTTTTATGCCGTCGTAATGACGATTTTCAAACCGGTTTTTTTACAACTGTTTTAAACCTCGGTCTTTCGTCGACCGTTGCACACCTTTTTATGCCATTATAATGGCTATTTCAAAACCCGGTTTTTATAAGCATTTCAAATGCACCTTTTCATGCCGTTGTAATGACGATTTCAAACCTTGGTTTTCACAAACCATTTCAAAACACCCTTTTACGTCGTCGTAATGGCCGTTTCAAACCTCGGTCTCTCGCCAATCGTTGCATTTCTCAAAGCGTCCTTTTACGCCGTCGTTATGACGAATTCTACCCTCGAATTTTCAAAATTCGAAATCAGTTTTCAAACAAAAACGTTTTTCAAACCGTCGTAATGACGATTTCAACCCGTGCAACTTTCCAAATTTCAAATCTCGTTTTCGAAATCAAATTTGGCTTTTCTAAGCCGTCGCAATGACGATTTCAATTCTCACACTTTTCGATGTGCATACCATCTTCCAAAGTTTAAAACGGTTTTCTAGCGTCGTAATGACAAATTCAATCCTCGTAATTTCCAATTTCAAACCATTTGAAAACAAATTTACCCGTTTTCAAATTTCAATTCAAAATCAAATCTTTGAAAACAAATTTAACCGTTTTCAAATTTCAATTCAAAATCAAATCTTTGAAAACAAATTTAAACGTTTTCAAATTTCAATTCAATTTCAAATCTTTGGAAACAAATTTAACCGTTTTCAAATTTCAATTCAAAATCAAATCTTTGAAAACAAATTTAACTGTTTTCAAATTTCAAATCCAATTTCGAATCATTTGAAAACAAATTTAACCGTTTTCCAATTTCAATTCAAAATCAAACCATTTGAAAACAAATTTAACCGTTTTCATCGCCATTGTGATGACGATTCCAAATTCTTCAATTCTCGATTTTCAAATCCGTGATTTGGAATTTTAAAAACCGTCTTCGGAAACAAGACTTTGTTTTCAAAGCCGCCACAATCTCAACGTAAACCGTCTTTTGAAAACAAACCTAAGACAATCCTTTCAACTGGTCGACCTTTTGAAGATCCATACTCTTCGGAAGTCGTCCATAGAACGACAAATGAATCTTTTTAAAAATTTGTATTTTCGAAAATTTCAGTCCACCTTTCCGATTCAGCCTCCAGTCGACTTCAAGTCAAGTCGTCTAGATAACGTCAAGTCTTCGCCGAAGTTAGTACCTACCTTCTGGTCTAGGTCGTGTCGCCTAATTTTCGAGACATCTTCAATGGCATTAGCAGAGTCAAAACCTCTCGGGTATTAAACCCGTCTTTCCCCCACGTTACGGGTCAAAGGTAAAGTTTGTGTACATGTCTCGTCCAATGGCGTCACCTCATCGACAAACCTCCGAACTAAGTCAGAAGTCGTCTGTCTAGGTATCACTATGCCAAAGTTGACGCTCGAGTCTAAGTTCAAAGTCATGCACCAAGAGTTCAAACACAAGAGGTCATTCACGATCTTTAATGAACTCATAACCTAGTCACATCATCGCGTCTTCACGACATAACTGCCTTTTTATACATATGTGTCGCACTTGCCTTTGTTTGTGCAATTTCTTTTCAAGACAAGTTATAACGCCTATCGTTATGTCAAATAGGAATCCCTTGGGTGCCATCAATCGCCAACCAGAAACTCAAGAAGCTGATTAATCTGCATCCGCCATGACTTCTGCCGAAACCAACAACATGGTCATTCGACTCCTAGCTACCGTGGAAAACTTGAGCACTCGTCTCTCCCAAGTTGAGGACAAAATGATAACCGGGAATTTTCCCTCTTCTGATATTGAGCAAAGGGTTAAGCTCCTTTAAAGTCGGCTACTTGCCAACGACAAAACCAACCCTAGTTGGAGGGCTACCAAAACCACTGAAGAAAATCCCCTGGGAACTCCACCAAACAAAACCAGACGACCTCAAAGGTCCTTCCCTGACTTGGGTATGCCTTATGCCACAACCTTGGAAAGGCTAATCTCCAAAGGAAAACTCCAACCGATTGGTCCAACTCCGGACCCTCTACCAAACAATCAAGGTTGAAGATGGAATGGAAACCTCTTTTGCCAATATCACCAGGGTCGCGAACATGACACCGAGATGTGTCTCCCTCTAAAAGGCGCCATCTTTGATATGATCGAAAAGGGTGAATTACCACTACCTCCCTCAGCAAACGGCAAGAGCAACCGTCTGGAAAACCCTATTGGGCATAGTCAGGAATCTTTCCTAGACTGCTCTCATCTCATCTCTCCGGACGATGGGAAAATTCATGCAATTGATGAGGATGGCATACAAAGCGCTATAATGATGCTCTTCGTCTCTATCAACAACATATTCTAAAAGCTGCAAGTTGCTATCGATGACTTGAACACTCGGGTAGCTAATTTGGAGAAAAGGTTGGGTAATACAGAAAATGAACCTGGCCATCAAGGAGAAGACCAACACTCCATTCACCAACCAACAGCTGTTGAAAATGAGGAATCATCTAATGGTTCGCAAACCCATGAACCCATCAACAAAGAACATGAAATTGCCTCACCAAAATCACTTTCAAAATATCAAGAAATTTCCCCAAAACTTTCCATTGACAATGACCAAATCCTGTTTCCGCCGAGGATTGACAAAAACAAAAACAAAACTCACAAAAACATCCCAAAAAACACCAATGTTGGAACCATGGGAAAACATCAAAGGGTTTTCACAGATCTAGGAATAACATACGACACCGCTCTGGGGATACTTGCTTCAGAAGGAATGTTGCAACCTATTGGTCCGACTTCGGACAAACCTGAACACAAAAGAACCCGTTTTTGGGATGGTAATGCTTATTGCCAATACCATAAAGGCAAAGGTCATGACACCGAAGCCTGCTTCAAACTCAAGAATGCCATTCAAGATATGATCAAAGCTGGCAAAATCATAGTCGCACCTCTCAGTCAAGACAATCCTCCCGAATGTCTCAAGTCAAACAGCAAGGTTGAACGTTCTCAAAGGACATTCACCAACCTCAACACAACCTATGTCGCGGCTCTTCAAAAGCTTGTGACTGAAGGGAAACTACAACCCATCGGGCCCACTCTGGACCCGTCTGAAAGCAGGAAAACATGTTTTTGGGACGGCAGTGCCTATTGCCAATATCATCAAGGAAAGGGTCATGCTACTGAAACATGCTTCAAACTGAAACATGCTATTCAAAATTTGGTCGACAACCATGAACTGATAGCTTCATCCCTATGCCAACCAAGTGATGAAAACAACCCTAATGAACATCTCTTTCTGCAAGGAGATGAAAGGCTCATGAACTATTGCCCTCATATCGTCCCAAACAATGAGAGTGAAGTGCTCAAGTGGGTCAACGCTCAAGACCAGACATTCAAGCCGATGGATGCTGCGAATGAGACCCTCAAGGAGGAAGATGATGATTAGGAGTCTGTATCTATGATTGAGTCTGAGTCCGAGTCCGAGTCTTAGGCTTTCTCATATCTATCCTAGTGTCTGTCCTTTTATTCCTAAGTGACAAACTGGGGGCTGTCCTCATGAGTCACACGTATTCATCGAGTCTGTGCTAACATCTTATTTATCTAATAAAAGCACGATTTCCAACTATCATATATTCTCCCCTTTACCATTTCCCATTGACAACAAGAATTGATTTGAGAATTGATTTCAAATAAACAACATGTTCCATCGTAACGTGAGTACACTCGAGTGACGTTCCGTACCGAGTAAGCAGAGGACTCGAAACTCCGTGTCCATTTTCTTTACCTATTCCATTTTCATTAGCACCAATCTAAGACGAGCGCTTATCAAAGAGATTCTACGACGAACCCAGATAACAAACCAGAACATCTCCTTGTTGATGATCAATGACGGAAGGCAAGCCCATTCCCCACAAAAAAACATCCCATCACCAAGTATCAACCTCTCACCACCAGGTACATCCCCGCTTGCACCTTTACCATCCTCGAACGAAGGACAACAAAGAAGCCATTCACCCAGAGCCAAAGCAAAACGCCAAAACAAAAGGCCTAAGCCAAAAGTCATTCACCCAAAGCCAAAGCAAAAGGCTAAAACAAAAGGCCCAAGCCAAAAGTCATTCACCCAAAGCCAAAGCAAAACAAAAACCAAAAGGCCAAAAGCTATTCGCTCAAAGCCAAAGCAAAAATCAAAGCAAAACCAATAGCCAGAAGCTACTCAGGCGAAGGCCAAGACCCGAGCCAAAATAAAAACAAAACAAGATTGAAACCCTTTTTCTAAAAAAAGTCTAAAATCCAAAGAAGCATCCAACACACCAAATCCCGGACAAGTGAATCCAAAACATCAAGTCCAGGACTAATGTCCAAAGCCCAAGACCAATAAGCCAAAACACCAAAACACACAAAAACACCAAAACCTGATGTCAAAGAGCCGAAATAAGAGCTCAAGACTCGCCAACTAACAACAAACCCAACACTGCTTCACCCCTAAGTCATTCTCGAGACTACTACAGGGAGACCTATCTAGGATCCTGGGGATTCCCCTCAAGGTCATAACCAACACTGTTTCACCCCAAAGTCCTTCTAGAAACTATTATAGGGAGAACTATCAGGCTTCTAAGGATTCCCCTCAAGTTCGTAATATCACACCTTAACCTTTAAGGTCCAGACATAGGAATCTGATCCCACATTATTTACCAACCATTTCGTGCTCGGACCACATCAAGCTTGAGACCCCATTCCGCACCACATTACAAGCCATAACCCATCGGCCTAAACACCACACAATACAAACTCCAGATTTTTATCTGTCAAACAAAACTCTTATTACCAAGCTTCACATTCCAAAATGCCGAAGCCATTTCTACCCTGACCCCGATACGAAGTCCTCAAAAACATTTCATTCTTAGAGTCCAATTTTTAGTGTGCTCACGTAACAAGAAACATTTTCACAAACTATGCCTCTTCGATTCATGATCAAGAGGGATTTATCTCCAATCAACTTTCGAGTCACCAAACGGAATTAACCGTCGTGACCCTCAACTCCAGATTTTTATCTGTCAAACAAAATTCTTATTACCAAGCTTCACATTCCAAAATGTCGAAGCCATTTCTACCCTGACCCCGATACGGAGTCTTCAAAAACATTGCTCTCATAGAGTCCACTTTTTAGTGTGCCCACGATGGAATTATCTCCAATCAACTTTCGAGTCACCAAACGAAATTTTCCGTCGTGACCCTCAGCTCTAGATTTTTATCTGTCAAACAAACCTATTATTACCAAGCTCCACATTCCATAATGTCGAAACCATTTTCACCCTGACCCACATACGGAGTCCTCGAATACTTTGCTACTGAGAACGGGACATACCCAATCTACCCTTAGGGTCCACTTTTTAGTCTGCTCACATGATAAGGAACATTTTCACAAATTACACCTCTTCGATTCATGATCAAGGAGGAATTCTCTCAAATCATTTTTTCGAGTCACCAAGCGGCATTTACCATCGTGACCCTCACACTTTAAGGTCTTAGCAGTTAGCCTAGGCACACACATTCGGAACTACGATCTGGTTTAATTTCACACCACGTGAATACGTAGGCAGTCCTTCAAGGACACAACCATACACCTCAAAATCACTTATCAAAACACATTCAGAACTACGATCTGGTTTGATTTCACTTCACGTGAATACATAGGCAATCCTTCATGGACGCAACCATACACCTCAAGATTAATTATCAAAATAAATTCAGAACTACGATCTGGTTTGATTTCACATCACGTGAATAAGGAGGCAGTCCTTCAAGGATGCAACCATACACCTCAAAATCAATTATCAACACACATGCTGAACTACGATCTGGTTTAATTTAGCAAACACGCGAATACGTAGGCAGTCCTATTACGAGGATACAACCACACCCCCACACACATTCAATTTTCACATCTTCAATTTTCAACTCATTTCACACCCAACAGAACTACGATCTGGTTTAATTTCGCAAACACGCGAATGCGTAG
The DNA here is from genome assembly GCF_048544455.1 of Silene latifolia. Lineage (NCBI taxonomy): Eukaryota > Viridiplantae > Streptophyta > Magnoliopsida > Caryophyllales > Caryophyllaceae > Silene > Silene latifolia. Next base: position 49,546,073 of record NC_133535.1, on the reverse strand, counting down.
GCAGTCCCCCAACAAGGACACAACCGCACACCCATTTCAATCTCAACCATCAACATCAATCCTCAAAAGCAGCCCATCCAGCTGCAAAAATTAATCTTATACCTCTTTATTGAGGGCTTCTTCCTTAAGACGTCGCCCATTCCTTGTTTAGTCAAATTCCCACATTCTCACTCTGGGGGCGTTTCTTTCGAGACGCCACCCGTCCTTTATCCTCAAACATCTTTTGAGTCTAAACTACAGTCTAAAATAAACCGCCCATAGTCTAGTGCTCGGTTCGGATGATGACAAGGTTTTGGTTCCGCTCTCCGAATCATCAAAACTCGAGAAGGGATCTCAAACAAGCAAACGAAAGTGAGGATGTCTAGAGAAGATAATCAATTCGTGTTCCCCAGCCGAGCGGACCTTCTACTCCTAGGATTTGATGCGCATTGTCACCCTTTCTTGGCTAAGGAGTTGCGCACAAATAAGCAAAGTCTGTCATAGTCACCCCCGTGTCGTGTCGATACTGGGTTTGTATCACGTTCACGACTGCCCATTTGTCAGTCTGTCAGTTTGCGTTCGTGTGAGTCAATGTCGCAACGGTCAAGTGTCTCCAATCTATCAAATCACGGATCTACGAGAAACAAGACTCGCTTTTAAGCTTCACAATATTCAAAACTTCTCTCTCCCCTCGCGTGAGATATTATATGCTAGTTGCTTATATGTTAATTGCTCACATGCTTATGTGCTTACGTTCTTATATGCCTGCATTCAACGTGCTTGTCTATGCGACTGCATATTTGTGTGGTTACTAACCATGTAGGTAATGTTGAGAAGACAAACGCACTCCAGCTAAATTTTGGGTTCTTCCCAACAAACACCGACCCATCAAGTCCAAGGGCTTTAACCGCGTCGATTACATTGCATATGCTACTTTCCAACGAGCGACAACTCATATCCCCAGCAAGTCCTGAGAAGTTTCTAACTCCCCAGCGAGTGCCGATTTTCAAATGGAAGTTACACAGGTCTTTCAAAGATCCTCACAACACCATTCGTGATCCCGATGCAGCGCCCTCCCTAAATGGTTTTCTAGAGAGCCTTGCTTAGATGATTTATCCCCGCGGAGTTTATTTAGGACTCTCAACAAGTTGGAGTTCGTTGCTCCCTAGCCGAACCTATCAACGTCAACCTGGTTGGAAGTCATTACCAGACAATATCTTGATGTAAGCCCGATGTTTCAGGCTATTTCCCACAGTCGATCATTTGACCATCGATGGCTGGCGAGCCTCATAACGTACCTTCAACATGGCTGGTGAGCCTCACAACGCACATTCAACATAGCTGGTGAGCCTCAAAATGCCCCTTCAACACGGCTGGCGAGCATTTGCGCGCAAATGATTCAAGGACGTATCCTGAAGATGCCTCAGGTATGACTCTTTCTTATGGCTGGCGAGCCTTTATACGTAGTCTAATGGACTTTAAATGACCTGCACGGATAGTCGACAGACTCTAAAATGTTCCCGACGACAGGTTCTTGACTCGGATCCCCGAGTCGCCTCGACGTCGCCCTTCCCGACGGCAGGTCCTTGGCTCAAACCCTTTTTGAGTCGCCTCGACGTCGCAATGGTCTTCAGGTTGTAATCTTCGATTGACCTGGAGGTCATACTTTGACTTTTGCCCCGTCCAAGCCTCAGTTAAAGTGGGGGCTCTCTAGATACCTAGTATCTGCATCTTCCGAAAACCATACGATGATGATCGGACTATAACGTGTTTTTGATATGCGTGCGTGGATTGGCTATACATGAGACGGTTTAATGCACTACTCGGATATGGAAAATAATTTCAAAAATGGTTTTCTAACTTTATTTGCATTAAAATAACACTATTTAGAGTTAAAACTGTCTTCGGACCCAAAACCGACTCAGAAACCCGCAACTCGAGTCAACCTGAGTCAACCCGAGTCAACCCAAATCTTGAATGTTGAAAACAATGCCATGAATATCTTTATCATGTCATTTCCATTAAAATGACCCTAATTAGAGTCAAAACCGACACCGGGCCAAAAACCGACTCGAAATTCAAATCCCGACTCACACGGGTCAAACCCGAGTCAAGAACAGAAAATACCTACCCCAAATAACACCCGAGATCAAGCTTACACGGCTAAGCAATCACCAAATACCACAAATCACAACCAACAAAATATTGGTTAGAACAAATGAAAAATCCAAATTTGCGAAAAGGACAGTACACCCATTTGGATCAATAGGTGCCTCGCGCCTAAAGGGGCTATCCTGCTTAGCCTCTAAGCAAACTCAACCGACCTACCACCCCATATTTCTCTATAAATACCCACCATCACACACCATAATCTTTACACGAGCGTCCGCCCCTTCACCTCTCTCTTAAACTTCGAGACTCGACTTCCTAAGTCACAAAATCGACACGTGTTTTCGACCTACCGATCGAAAACACAAGCCTTACACCTTTTGTTTGGTACCGTCACTGTGCATTCGACCGAACCATTTGACCAACTCAATTCATCAATCAACATGTTTTAATTAACATATTTTCAAAATAAAATCCTTTTTTAAGGCACTCTTTCAAACTTCTTTGATCACGAGTAGTCACAACGAGAAAACCGTCTATAAAGTCGTCTAGCTCGCAAACATCAATACACATAAGTTTGAGGGTGTAAACAACTCACTTATTTCATGTCTTTGCTGTTTTTATGAATTTATAAACATGAACAATGCATAACACGATTCAAATATAGGTTAGATGAGCCAAAATCGAGTTTTGGCCTGAGACAGAAGCCCTTTGCTATGCAAAGAGGCCCGCGCCTCAATGGGGTGTCCAGGTCAGACTCAAACTTGTTTGAGTTCGTCTTTCCTTCAACACTTTCTTTTGTTTTTACTTCTTTCCTTTTACGGTTTTTACCATTTTAATTCATTTTTATGACAAATACTTTAACCATAAATCATAATCACCCTTGGTTCCTTATACCATGACGGTTTAATCCGTGACTCGGTGATATTATTTGGTTAAATACATTTTAAAGGGTATTTTAACTCCTTTTTCCTTTATTTACCATTTTCCTCACTTATTTACATTTGTAAGCATATTAGTCATAATTTATAATCATCCTTGGTTCTTTATACCATGTCGGTTTAATCCGAGTGCAATGATAAATATCGACAAATTACAAATAAATGAACTTAACATAATTAGTTCATATCAAACATTTTCTTTTCACTTTTATTTCATTTTATTTTCATCTTCTTCTTGACCATATCATATGTCACCCTTGGTTAAAATAAATACCATGTCGATTTAATTCGAGTGCGGTGATAAAGCGGTTAAGCACACATATTTTACATTTTTATTTGTAAATTATGCTTTTCAAACCGACAACGAATATTACTAACATAATAGTAATTATTCTGAGTCATGCAAACAACATTTGCAATCATACATCACAAATACCGTTTAAAATAACCTTTTTAACCACCTTTCAAAATGGTTTTAAACAAGCCTCTTGCAACCAGGAGACACCTCTTGGTTCGGCTCATGACTCGCGCCCCAAGGCCTCCTGTTTTCATCTTTTATAAACCTGGACAGGCCTTATTGCCTCGCCATGTGGCTCGCGCCTCAAAGGGGTTGCCTGGCACTGTTCTGCCTCGTTTTAGCACTTGTCTAGGACGATCCAGACTTCGGTTAACCCGAATACATGACGGATCAGATTGACAAGTTTACGTTTTTACACTTTGTCATTGGCACCCTTTTCCAAAATAATGGATCGTGTTAAGCACCATAATCCGAATTTGGTAAATGGATGTTTAATTTCCGTTTTCACATGCAAATCAATCTAAATCCAACTTTGACATCAATTTCATGCTATGTGGATAAACAAACCGACTTAGCAAACTTTCACATGTTAGGTTAAACTTTTGGATGCGCATTCATGCATTTAAACCGTTTTATCAACTCTTGCACTTAAACAACCACGATCGATCAGTAGAGGCCGCTAACGCGGGCGGGATTGGGTGTCCGATTAAAGGGCTTCCCAATACGTACCCTCACCCCTTACTCAGAACCTTTGGATAGTGGATGGCCTTATCCAGGGCGTACAAGAGTCATTTTAGGCATAGAATGTTAAAAGGGGGACGAGTCCTTATCTTTAGTACCTATGTCAAACCCTACTTTGTGCTTCGTTTGACCGAGGTATAAAGTGGATTCGAGTGGGTTCCAAGCATCCCACAAATGCTTGGTGGCAACTCCGAATATCTCAAACATCGTTTCGAGACCCTTGTCGAGATGAAACCGACCGATCTAAAGCGATCCGGTCGAAAGCATTTCTACGCCTTCAAATGTGGCTTTCCGACCGCTATACGTCCATATATTGGCTTGGCGTGTAGGTGGCCTACGTCCACGGATCGACGGTGGCCCATATGTACGCGTAACACGTGGCCCATGTCAACAGCATTAAACAACCTTGTACATGCATGAAAAAGCAATATATGTGCATTCCTTAGTTTTATACCCGTCCCTCTAAAAAGAGTTCACTCTGCCCCTCTAGGGTGCTTTTTGCTCTTTTGGCCGGTCAGCTTATAATAAGGGTTAGGGTTTAGGGTTGGATTAGGCGTATTCGCGTAGCGGTCCACCTAATTCAGCCCTAAACCCTTTCCGTCCTTACTTTTAGGACACTATTCTCCTAGTTTTAATCTCGTCCTCAAAGCAATTACATTACTAAGTCAATCAATCACATTTCTCAAATTCCTTAATACTTTCCTTATATGTGCATGAAAAGGCGTTATATGTGGATGAAATAACGTTGTATGTTCATGAAATATGTAAACTTGGGGTCCTGTATCAAAACAACTAAATTGCTAAATTAACCATTACAAATATTACATTATTAATTTTTCTCCTAAATGTGACTAACCCGACTCGATAATCGTAACCTAGGACTCTAAATTGAGCCAAACTTATGTAACTTGATTATATGACCTGAAAAGCGAATAGATGATGAATCATCAGAACCTCAATAACCTTAATGCTACACCCCTTCACCAATCCTTCATGATGCCGCTACACACCTTCGACAATAAATTGGGTGTTTCTACGACATCTTATTTCTTCTTTCCGAGCAGCCTTCTTAAGGTTCTTAAGAACGTATTTCTCAAACTACTCATAACTAGTACCAACCACATAAGAAAAGTTTTATCCTGAACCAAAGTTTCCACAGTTCACATAATTAACAAAAATTAGAGAAAGCTATCTGAAAAATCACAAAACATTAACACTCGCGCGATTTCTCTCCTAAAAGAAGCAACCACACGCACAACAGCCACCACACACCGACAAAGGACCATCATAATAGATATGCTTAATGAGACTACAAGATTTATGAAAGAACTTATAAACATTTCAAAGAAGATAATATACAGAGACAAACATCTAGGTGCTTAAAAAATGGGTTAGCTACATTAACGACAACGATATTGTAAAAGGTAAACAAATGACTGAACCGATGGAAATATCGAATATTAGTGTACTACCATTAAGAAATCCCACCAATCAATAATACTCCGTACTTGACTTTGTGCATGATTTCTCATCCCTTCATATTTTATTACAACCTTGACCATATGAAGAACTATTCAGGTGGCTCATCTCCATCCTCATTACCAAACCAAAAAAAAAAAAAATTGTCAACATTAAAATAAGCAACCAAACTAGCTATGATCGAGCCAATGATCTTAAGGCTTTCTACGAGCGAAAAACTGGTGTTGAAGGGCTACTAGATGGAACAAAAACAGGGGAAATTCATGTTCCAAGCATCTTTATTCGACCACTCGAAGATCGTTCAAAAGACTTAACTACTTATCCCGAAAACATAACAATTCCGATCATAGACCTTACTTATGTCAGCCAAGACGGTTATTCAAAACCTGAAATTGTGAAGGAGATGCTCTTGGCATCTGAAACATGGGGATTTTTCCAATTAGTGAATCATGGGATTCCTATAGAGGTTTTGAATAATATGATTGATGGTACGAAGATGTTTCATGAACAAAATGACGAGGTTAAGAAACGATTTTATAGTCGCGATCGGTCTAAGGTTGTCACATACAATACGAACTACTCCGTATGATTTTTATAAATCGAAAAGCTGTTAATTGGAGGGATTCTTTGTCTGTTAATACTTCGATTACTGGCTCGTTTGATTCTCAAAATTTGCCAGCGATTTGCAGGTTTGTGCTTAATTTTATCGTGATGATAGAGCATTATCTGATAGTATTGAGTTTCGTTACATTTTTGTTGCTTGTAATTTTGTAGACTTTGATCATTAAATTTCTCCTAAATTAAAGATAATCACAATCTATATCGTTTATCAAACTAGAGTTGTTCATGAATTATAATAGCATGAAGATTTCCATATTTCAATCTCCAACAAGCGTAATCGACCAAAAGTGGTGAAAAGAATGCCATACCCTGCGAGTGCTGACGGATAAAGACGACGAGCAACAACAATGAGAAAGGCGAAACCTGCTTAATCCATCTAGTAACCTGCTATATATCATATCCCTGATAATACGCAGAAACCCGATTACCTGCCCAACTAGTATTAACAGCCTTAACATCAACCTCAACATCACCTCAACCTTCTTTGGTTGTGCCGTGTAAGTCATTTACGATAATTGCGCTTACCATCATCAAATTCACCCAATATATGGAACCTGTATAAGCACAAGCCAAAATCATACAACGAAATGACACGCTTTTAATCTATGGAATCATAAATGTTATCAACCAAAGAATTCCATTCCCAATATAGCAAACCTAATTCATGAAATTGAGTAATTTCATTATTGCGATCAATTGAGGTAATTTCTCAACTTCCCCCAACCTTAATTTACCAACTTCGTGCTGTAAATTTACCAATTTTATGAAAAAAAAAACCCTAATTTCACAAGCAGGAGTCAATAATTTTAATTATGTACCCAAATTATATGTATATAAACTCGAATCAACAATTCAACTATAATTTGTTGACAAGTTAACAAATTCCCGACAAATAACGACGAATTTCAGGGAAATTAATGGGGAAGTTAAACAATACTCATCGAATTTACAACATAGGTGAAAGATGGTTTGATTTGCATCTCCATTGATGAACAAAACAGCAAAATTTGTATCTTGTCTTCAATTCGAGGAAGAAGTTTGGTGATCGAGAAGAAAAAGAACTTGGAGAGATAAAATACTTTGGTTAAATGACAGAGGGGGTGGAACTGTGGAATTTGGACGGAAAAAAATATGGTATGATCTCATCTCTTTATTAGCTAAGATCCAAGGACTATGACAGGTTCTCACAGTTCTCATTATGTTAGTAGTTCTCACCGGATCCTGACCTTATATATATATATATATATATATATATATATATATATATATATAGGAATGGGATCATGTGAGGATACACTATCTTTTTGAGGATTGAGGATTTCGTTACAATATCATAAGTTGCTCAATACAATATCACAGGTTATTCAATACAATATCACAAAAAAAAAAAAAACACCTGTGCAAAAAAAAAAAATTTTTAATTTTTTTTTCAAACAAAAAAAATTTCTTTTGGCAAAGGTCAAATTTTTCGTGATATTGTATTGAAGAACATGTGATATTGTTTTCACTAATCCTCAATCCTCAAATATTTAGGAGTTCTCACCGGATCCCGACTCTATATATATATATATATATATATATATATATATATATATATATATAGAGAGAGAGAGAGAGAGAGAGAGAGAGAGGCGGGATCTCGTGAGTTTGGTTCTTACGGTGAGTTGTGAGTTTGGAAAATCTCAACCATTCAAAAAGAAAATTCAAGGGCTGAGATTTAATCTCATAAACACAGTCGATAAAAATCTCGGCAGATCAAACGAAACTCCAGCAAACACAACTTATGCCATTAAAATAAAGAAAAATCTCTAAGCTCACGATGAACAACAACAATAATTAAGATCAAGATCCTAATCACAATCAAGTTGATGATAATCCCAGCAATAAATCTGCATCAAATGCGAGTAATGTTTGCTTCGCGTTTCGGAATTATATCGTCACCTAATAATAATGATCATGATTATGATTTTCCTCTTGATTTCTCCGCCATTCTTTTCTCCGTCGTTTCCTTCTGGTATTTTTTGATTTAATTCGTTAATGAATTCCTAATTAATTTGAAAACAGGAGAACAGTGGTGCGTGGTGGTCGATGGTGGTGTTTGGCGGCCAAACGTAAGTTCCAGGTTGCTCACGGCAGTGAGTAATGTTTGATTAATAGTGTAGATTGTGTGATTGACGGTGATGATGGTAGTAGTTCGGGTTTTTGTGTTGTTAGTAATCGTTGTTAATGTCGATGGTATTTGATTTATCTCGGGAATTTGTAGGAGTGTTGAGATGAAGAAGATTGAAGAAGCAGAAATCGACAGTTTAAATCATTCCGAGAGGAAATCAAGAGTCCAGATTAATCGATTGATGATGCCGTTGCAGTCTGAAATCGGCGAGTTTTTCTCCTCTGCTGAAAAAGACCTCCAAAAACGCTTCTCTGACAAGTAAGCTTCACATATTATGATTTTTATTTTAATAATTAGGCTTCATTAATTAAATCTGACGGATTGGTGTTGTTTTCAGGTCAATTTCGACGTAGAGTTAAGGATGTGCCATTAGAAGGTCGATACGAGTGGGTTCAAATAACGCCGTAAAATCAACGAGCTACACGATATGCTGACATGTTGTTCGCCACCATTATCGTAGATTTAATTGTGAATCGTCAGGGTAAGTTTAAATAAATTAGCATTGATAATAATTGTTTTAACTAGATAACTTATGGTTTGTAGTGGGTTAATTAGTTAGTACAGTAGAATAACAGCACAATAACACGTGGTAAAAAAAAATCAGTCGTAAGAAAAATCAAAGTGGCACCGGAATAACATCACAATAACACCAGAATAACAGCACAATAACACGCGGTAAAAAAAAAGAGTAAAAAAATCAAAGTAGTAAAAAAAAATCAAAGTGACACCAAAATAACATCACAATAACACGTGGTAAACAATCAGAGAGAATGAATCCTAGAGAGAGAAAATCCTCTCTAGGAAATTAGGGTTTCAGTTGCAAATGGCAAAGAGACCAAAACCTAAATCTTCTCTCAATAAACGCAAACCTAAATCAAAAGCTAAATTACGACTTTCCTTTACTAACGTTGATAATCTTCATCTTGATAGTAGTGACGATATGGAACAATCTCATGATTTGGTCATACCTTCGACAATTTCTACAGAACTTCCCTCAACCAGTTCTGTTGAGATAGTGATTCCGCAATCTGCTGATGCTAAAACTACGAAGCCGGTTAGTGAGATTGTGGGGATTCCTGTCATCAATCTGGATGCAGTGGTGGAAGATGATGTTGACTCAGAGGTTGAAGAGGCTTCTGCTGCTGAGGAGACGGGGTGGACTACAGTTACGGGTAAGAATCGTACCTGCCCTCCTAGTCCTAAGTCTAAAGAGCTTATTCAGATTACTATGGAAGATATCCAACCGGAACTTGATTATTGGTCTACTGTTGTTATATGTTATGTTCTGGGAGGGAACCCACCCTGAGCTAAGATGTCAGTTTTCATCAATAATATTTGGGGGAAATATAAATTTGACAAAATTTCTTTTCTCCCTAATGGTGCTTTCCTTGTTCATTTTCCCACCATGGAATGTAAAGACTTGGTCTTGAAGCAGGGTTTTCCTATGTTTGAAAACAAACCCCTTGTTGTCAAACCTTGAACTGCTAATGCTTCTATGGCTAAAGAGCCTGTTAAAGCTGTCCCTGTGTGGATTCGCCTGTGTGGGTTAGGACTTAAATTTTGGGGAGTGAAATGTTTAGAAAAGCTTGCATCTTTAGTTGGGCATTATATGAGACTTGATGAAGCTACACTGGATAAGACTCGAATTGGATATGCCAGAATTATGGTAGAGGTCAATGTTGGACAGGATTTCCCTGATAAGATTTATTTCAAGGATGAAAATGGTAATGAAGTCTGTGTGTGTGTAGAGTATGAATGGAAGAATGTGGTGTGTGGAGCTTGTAGAGGAGTTGGGCATTCTAAGGAGGAATGTAGGAAGAAGGCTGCTGCTCCTAAGACAATTCAGGTCTGGAGGCCAGTAGCTAAACCTGCTACCAAAGCCAATCCCTCTCCACCTGGTTCCTCTAAACCTACCAGCGAGTCTCCTCCTAAAGAGGCACCATTTGGAGGTCCCACAATTCATAACTCGTCTATGCTCCCAATTTCTACTAGTCCTATTATACAGATTTCTAGGCAGGAACACGTGGTACCATCACACCTTAGCCCTGGGAAATCTTACTTAGAGGCTGTTTCACCTTCAAAAGACAAAGGCAAGAGTGTGATAGTTGAATCAGAGGGGAGTGACAGTGAACATACTAATGGTAATGGATAATATAGGATTTTGGAATGTTACAGGAATAAATAATCCAAATAAGCAATTAGAAGTTAGGAGATTTCTTTATCAGAATAAGATTGCCTTATTTGGTTTAGTTGAGACTAAAATTAAAGCTGCTGATTTTCTTTATGTTCTGCATAATTTAGGACACCAATGGGAAGGTGTCAACAATAATATACATCATCCTGGGGGTCGAGTTTGGATTATTTGGATACCACAGATTTTCAATGTTCAACTCCTTTCTAGCTCTGATCAGCATATCTCTGTGGATGTCACTGAGATTGGTTCTGGGGATAGTTTTACTTATACTGTGGTGTATGGCTCCAATTCTGATATTGAAAGACAAAGGCTTTGGACTCAGCTCAATCACACTAAAGATCACACTGACAAGGCTTGGTGTCTTTGTGGTGACTTTAATTCTCTGGTTAATTTTAATGAAAGATTGGGAAGTGAGGTTCTTTGGTCTGAGATTAGAGATTTTAGGCAATGTGTGGAGTAATGTGGGATGACTGATATACAAGCTCATGGCTCTTATTTCACCTGGAACAATAAGCACTCTCCTTCTTCTCGTGTTTTTTCTAGAATTGACAGATGTCTCATCAACATTGAATGAACTTACCTCTATCCTGCTAGCACTGCTTTTTCATGAATGAAGGTATATTTGACCACTGCCCCTGCATTTGTCAACGTAGACCTACTGAGTTTACTAGAAGGCCCTCCTTTAAGTACTTCAACATGTGGAGTTTGGACCCTTCTTTCACAAATATCATTAGCCAGGAATGGGGGAAGTCTATTGCAGGGGTCAAAATGTTCCAAGTTGTTTCAAAACTCAAAGCTTTAAAACAGCCTCTAAAAACTTTGAACAAAAACAAGTTCTCTGGCATTGAAAAGAGTACTGAGATTGCAAAACTCCTGCTTGATGACCTTCAGTCTCAGATGCACACTAACCCTCATGACCAACAAATCCTTGCTGCTGAACGAGAAGCTGTTGCTTCATATAGACATCTGAGTCAAGCTTCTGCTAGTTTCTTACATCAGAAAGCTAAAGTGGAATGGAATCTGGGGGGTGATGAGAATTCAAGGTTCTTTCATAGTAAAATTAAAGTTAGGCAGATCCATAATAAGGTCTTCTAAATAGCTGATGCGTCTGGTATCATCCATCAGGATGCTCAAGCTATTGAGCAAGCTTTCTTGGATTATTACTCTCACCTTCTGGGATCCTCTAGCCCTTCTGCTAAGGTTCACAAGCCTACTGTCAGAACTGGCACCTGCATCACTGAGAATCATATCAATATTCTTCTCCAGCCTGTTATTAATGATGAGATCAAGTGTTGCCTTTTTTCTATTCCTGCTGCTAAAAGTCCTGGCCCTGACGGTTACACAAGTCAGTTTTTTAAGTATTCATGGGATATTATTGGTGATGATGTGTGCTCTGCTGTCCAAGATTTTTTCCTCACTGGTAAGATGCTTAAACAACTTAATACTACCAGCATTACTCTGATCCCTAAAGTTCCTAACCCTAAGAGTGTTCTAGAATTCAGACCCATAGCCTGCTGTAACACCCTTTATAAATGTATTGCTAAGCTCTTATGCAACAAACTTGGTAAGATTCTACCTGACATTGTGAACATAAGTCAAGGAGGGTTTGTGAAGGGTAGGAACATTGTGGAAAATGTTCTCATCTGCCAAGACATTGTGAGATTATATAAGAGAAAGCCTATGATAGTGTTGAATGGGATTTTTTGCATCAGATGCTTAATGCTTTGAATTTCCCTAAGAAATTCATTACTTGGATTATGGTATGTGTTACTTCTCCCTCATATTCTTTATCTTTAAATGGAAATTCTTTTGGTTTCTTCCATGGCAAGAGAGGACTCAGACAAGGGGATCCTCTATCTCCCCTGCTATTCACCATCTTCATGGAATATTTATCTAGAATTCTTAGTGTGGTTGGGCATCAGGAAAACTTCAGATTCCACCCTATGTGTTCTCACTTGAAATTGAACCACCTGCTATTTGCTGACGACTTGCTTTTGTTCTGCAAAGGCAATGACAGTTCTATTATGTGGATCCTTAGAGCTTTCTCCACTTTTTCAGCTGCATCTGGCTTGCATCTTAACAAGGACAAAATTGAAATTTATTTTAATGGTGTCAGGCCTCAGATAAAGACTTATATTCTTCAAATATCTGGGTTTAAGGAAGGAGCTCTACCCTTCAAATATTTAGGAATTCCTATCTCTTCCAAGAAGTTAACTAAGAATGAGGGGAGGAAATTACTTGATAGGATCACTGCTAGGATTAGGTCTTGGGGGGCTAAGCATTTATCCTATGCTGGTAGGCTTACCTTAGTCACTTCTGTTCTCCACACCTTGCATTCATATTGGGCCTCTATTTTCCTTATTCCTAATTGTATCATGAATAGAATTGATAGTATTTGCAGGAACTATCTTTGGGGGGGTACAGATTCCTATATGCATGCTCCTGCAGTCAATTGGGATCAATGTTGTACACCTAAAGAAGAAGGGGGATTAGGTCTTAAAAATGCTAAAATTTGGAACATGGCCATACTTGGAAAATATGTTTGGTGGGTTGCATCTAAGAAAGATCATTTATGGGTTAAATGGATTAATCATGTCTATTTGAAGGGTACCCACCGGACCAACTATTCTCCTCCACATGATTGTAGTTGGTCCTGGAAAAAAAATTGCTCATATCATGGCTAAGATGAAGACTGCGTACACCTCTGATCTATGGTTGGCTTCTTATGATGAGTACACTATCAGAGGTGGATACAATTGGTTGAGACAGAGTACCCCTCGTATTTCCTGGTGGAAGATCTGTTGGAATGTTATGAATGTACCTAGGACTTCCTTCATTTACTGGGCAGCTAATCTTGGAAGATTGCTTACTAGGGATAGGCTTGCTCGTATGGGTGGAGGTCCTGATATGAATTGTTATCTCTGTCAGAATGCTACTGAAAGTCATTCTCACCTGTTTTTTGAATGCCCTTTTAGCAGCCACTGTGTTTTTTTATTGCAAGCAAAGCTTCAGGTGAACTTCAACCCCAATGATATTGCTCAATGGAACAGAAGGGGGAGAAGGAACAACATTCTTAGAAGAAGAATTATCTGTGCTTGCCATGTTCATTTAACCTACTTGATATGGCAAGTACGTAACAAAACCAGACTTATGCAGCATGCGATTCATCCTAAAGTGATTGCCCTTCAAGCCGTTCAAGGAGTGTTGTCTAGATTTTGGGCCAGGAATGTCTCAGCTATCCCCAATTCTGATGAAGCTTGGATTAGGAGTTGTTCATTAAGTTAATTTTCTCTCCTTTGTAGCCATGGGCAGGTTGTTGCCATTGCTTAGTTGTGTTATGGTTTTTGTCCTCAAACTTGGATGATGTATATTTTGTTGATATAATATATATTACACTTTCCCAAAAAAAAATAACACGTGGTAAAAAAAAAAGAAAAAAAAATCAAAGTCGTAAAAAAAATCAAAGTAACAGCAGAATAATATCACAATAACAGCGGAATAACAATAACAACAGAAAAAAAAGAAAAAAAAATCAAAGTCGTAAAAAAAATCAAAGTAACAGCAGAATAACATCATAATAACAGCGGAATAACAATAACAGCAGAATAACAGCACAATAACACGTGGTAAAAAAAAATCAAAATCGTAAAAAAAATCAAAGTAAAAGCAGAATAACATCACAATAACAGCGGAATAACAATAACAACACAATAACATGTGGTAACAAAAAGAGAAAAATCAAAGTCGCAAAAAAAAAGCAAAATAACAGCATAATAACAAGAGGTAAAAAAAATAAGAGTAAAAAAAATTTCAAGTAAAAAAAAATCTAGTACAAAAAGAAAAAGAAAAAAAGGTAACATAATGAGAAAATTAGAGAAAAACATAAGAGAAAACAAAAATCAAAGTTGTAAAAAAAGCATAATAACATGAGGTAAAAAAAAGGAGGTAAAAAAAATTAAATTAAAAAAAAAAAGTAGCTCTAGAAAAAAGAGAAAATAAGTTAACGACAGTGATTTAATATGACATGTAAGATTAGATCTTGGCCATTCATCTCTAATATAATCTAGTGGTTGAGATTTCAAAGCACAAAACTCACAACTCACCATAAGAAACAAAACTCACAAGAACCTAACTATATATATATATATATATATATATATATATATATATAGTATTAGGATTATGTAAGTCCTCCTCTTCCCCTTAAGTCCATAAGTCCTCTTTAGAGCCATTGAATGAAGGAGAAGGATGGTTGAGATTAAAAGGGAAAAAAGGTGATTAATTAGCCAATTTGAAACTTTCTCACTCTACCTTCACTAATCTACATAATTAAAAACTAATTTACTATATATTAATTTATTTTTACACTTATTTAACTCTCATCCACACAATTTCACTCACTTTATCTCTCAAAAACCTCTCCTTTCTCAAAAACCAAAAAAATTCAAAACCAAAAAAATCAAAACATTTCCCTCCATCTTACTCACCCATCGGCCCCCACTATCCACCACCACCTTCACCCTCCATCCCGACACTACCCACCCTCACCTCCTCACGGCCACACTCACCACCCACGCTCACAGCCTCCACCACCTGACCACCCGACACCACCTACCACCCACCACCACGCACCAAATCCGACACACCACCCCACAACAACAACAACAACGCCGACAACCACCACTACTCCCCCGGCAACCTCCACTGCACGACCACAAAAAAAAAAACTACATCAGAAAAAAAAAAAAGAAAACGACATCACCAGTTCACCACCTTCTGACCACCACATCACCATCACGTCCACACAACCACCACACCACATTAACAACCACAATCCGACACAACAACACCCAACCACACCAACAACGCCGTCCTCCTCTCCACCACCCCGACCTCTACTTGACACCCACACCACCTGACACCCCGACCACCGCTACCACCCACATCCCCACCCACCACTGCCACCATCGACAACCAACATCATTGCCACCACCCGGAGCTCCCCCCGCCCCCCCCCCCCCCCACCACGACTTTCCTACCCTTCTTCGTTTTCCAGATCTACTTTTTTTTTCTTCTTCTTCCGTTCACAGTTTTACAGTGTTTGATTTTTGGTTTTTGGTTTTTATTTCTATTTCTCATACCAGATCTGAATATATCTACTTTTGATTATTTTGTTTGTTTGTTTTAGTGTGTTTCATTAATAGTTAATTGTGTATCAAATTTTTTTAAACAAAATTTCTAAACTGTTTGTAGTGTGTATTTTTGGGTTTGTTTTACAGCAAACAAAGAAGAAGGTGGAGTGTGGTGGGGACGGTTGGATACTAATATTTTTTTGTTTTAATTGTACTACTATGTAGTATGTACTAACATCTACTCCATATTGTTTTTTTTTAAAAAGTTTCAGATTTTATTTTAATAAAAAAATTAAGTGATGGATCTGATATGTTTTTTTTTTATTTTTTTATAGAGATCCGAAGGTTAATGGTTTTTATGGGGTGTTTTAAAAAAATTCAAATTTATTTTGTGGTGTTTTGGAGTTTTTCTTTAATTTCAGATTTAATTATTTTTATTTTATAAAATTTTGGATATTTTAGATTTGATTGTTGGTGTTTTTTTCATTATTTTTTAAATTTTAGATCTTATATTATTTTAGTCGCATTTATTTTTTTCGGTTTCTTATAGTTGTTGGTGGTATTAAAGTTACACTTTTTTCCATTAAAATTACACTTTTTTCTATTAAAGTTTCATTTTTTTTCTATTACGGTTACATTTTTCTGTTAAAGTTACATTTTCCTATATTATTAAAGTTACACTTTTCTTCACTAAAATTACTCTTTTTTCTATTAAAATTATACTTTTTACTATTATAATTACACTTTTTTCTATTAGAGTTACATTTTTCTGTTAAAGTTACATTTTTCTCTATTATTAAAGTTACACTTATTTCCATTAAAATTACACTTTTTCCTATTAAAATTACACTTTTTTCTGTTAAAGTTACATTTTTCTCTATTATTAAAGTTTCTTCATTAAAATTACACTTTTATCTATTAAAATTACACTTTTTTTTTGTTAAAATTACATTTTAATCTATTATTAAAGTTACACTTTTCTCCATTAAAATTACACTTTTATCTATTAAAATTACACTTTTTCTATTAAAGTTATACTTATCTCTATTAAGGGTACCCTCTCAAGGACTAAAGTTATATTCTCAATGGACTAAAGTTAAACTATCAAAGGACTAAAGTTACACTCTCAATGGATTAAAGTTACACATTGAATATGGACTAGAGATATACTCTCAATAGACTAAAATTACAATTTAATGGACTAAAATTACACTTTAGTTGACTAAAATTACACTTCTGGACTAAAATTATAATTTAATGGACTAAAGTTATACTTCTGGACTAAAATTATAATTTAATGGACTAAAATTACACTTTAATGGACTAAAGTTACACTTCTAAAAGACTAAAGTTACACTTATAAATCACTCAATTTACAATGAGTTGTGTTAAATTTGAAAAACAAAAAATACTATTTCTCAAAAATTGTCGTAAAATTGCTTCAAAATTTCAAATTTGTAGTAAAACGCAAAATTTGTCGTAAACTTGCTTCAAAATTTGAAATTTCAAAATAATATCCGTCAAAACCGTTTTTTTTTTGTTACAATTACACTTTTTTGTTAAAATTACACTTTTAAAACAGTAAAAGTGTCATAAAATTTGTATAATCTTTCTCTCAAAAAAAATTGTAAAAACTTGAAAAGCCAAAAGATACTGTTAATTGGGTAAAATAATCAATTAGTGAATGTATAATTAAAGCTAGAGAGAGAAAGTAGAATTAATTAGTGTATAAGAAACTAATTAGTGTTAAGTGTGTTTTTTGCTTTTAATCTCACCCATCAATATTGGAACATCCAAGAGATGTAGTGAGGACTTAGGGACTCAAAATATATGAGGGACTTATATGAACTTTACTCTCTCTCTCTCTCTCTCTCTCTCTCTCTCTCTCTCTATATATATATATATATATATATATATATATATAGAGAAGAGATCAAGTGAGTCCACCCTTTTACATTGAGTCCATAAGTCCTATTTAGGACCCTTGAAAAGATGGGATGAAGGGCTGAGATTGAAGGCAAAAAGTGGAGGATTAAGGCTAAAATAAGGGATTAATACTAATGTAAAACACACTCTCTCACTACCTCACTAATCAACCCTTAATTTCACTATATAACCTTTCTTTTTCCACCCACTTCTCTCTCCTATCACACAAATACCATTTCTCTCATCTCTCTATAAACCAAAAATCCAAAAATTCAAAAAACACACCCAAAAAAGTTCCCTCCTCTCATCCTCACCACCACCGAGAGAACCCCACCATACCCCGACCTGTCCGCCACCACCACCCCACCACCACAACAAACAACCACAACCCGCATCACCCTCCCCTTCATCACCCGCATCACCCTCCAACCACCCACCAAACGACCACATCCACATCCACCTCCTTCCCCTTCTCCTTTTTTCCAGATCTGAGACCACCACCTCGACACCACGCCTGCCATTTCCCCACACCACCACAGCAAAATTCAAAAAATAAATTCCCTCCTCTAACCCAGCCGCAACAGCAACCCACCACCACCTCCCTGCACTCGACACCACCAACCACGCACCACAACCCGACACCACCAACCCTCCAACCACCCACCACCAACCACGCACCACAACCCGACACCACCCTTTTTTTTTTCAGATCTGTCGCACGTCACCACCACAACCCGACACCACCCTCACGCCACCTTTCCCCACGACCACCACCATCTCCCCTCTTACCATATCTGCCACCACGCACCACCACCACTACCACAAACCACCAAGTTTTCAGATCCACACCACCGACAACCACCCACCCTCCTCTGCCGCCTCTCTTCTACTGCCGCCTCCCGTCCACTGCCGCGCATGTTCTGCTTTTTCTTTTTCTTATTTTTTTTTTTGTTTTGTTTATTTATTTTACGAGTTCTTTTTTTTTATCACTTTTTCAGATTTTTTGTTGTTCTTATTTGTACATCACGAGATCTAGAAAATATTTAGACTTTTTCGTTTCTGACGATTTGTTTGTTGTTACTCTTGTTAGGCATTCTCGTGGTTTGAAGATTGAGTTTCTGAAAAAGTTTGGAAACAATAAAGTTGTGGTGGCCCTGCAGTCAGATTCGTACATTATTGATGTGGGAGTTTAAATCATAGTCCACCAACCAATCTTTTTTACTTTGTTTTATAATCTCATTTTTATTTGACCGACTTTTATTTAATATTAGATCTATATTGTTGGTGGGTTATTATTGTTATTTAGATTTTATTTTATATATTTTTTTTTTCAGATTTACACTTTTACTCTATTATTTTATTAGATTTACATTCATTTTTTAGATTTACACCTATACTCTATTAAAATTAAACTCATTTCTTCAAAATTCTCTACATTTACACTCGTAAATCATTACATTTACACTCGTATTTCCTCACATTTACACTCATATTTCTTTACATTTACACTCGTAAATCTTAACATTTACACTTGTATTTGTGTACATTTACACTCATATTTCTTAACATTTACACTCATATTTTTTACATTTACACTCATATTTCTTTACATTTACACTGGTAAATCTTAACATTTACACTTGTATTTGTGTACATTTACACTCATATTTCTTAACATTTACACTCATATTTCTTTACATTTACACTCGTATATCTGAACATTTACACTCGTTAAATTTATATATATTTGCACTCATATTTTCGTGGATATGAGTTGGTGGTGGAGGACGGCGTTGGTGGTGTTTGTTGGGAGTCGGACTAAAGTTTTAGTCGTAAAAGGACCAAAGTTACACTTATAAAGGACCAAAGTCACACTCAAAGGACCAAATTTACACTCTTAAACCTTCACATTTACACTTAAAATACTACATTTACACTCGAAAAACATCACATTTACACTTGTAAAATGTTAAAATTATATAAATTCAAAATTTCCGTCACAAAAAATGACATTTACACTCTTAAAATACTACATTTACACTCGTAAAACATCACATTTACACTTGTAAAATGTAAAAATTATGTAAATTCAAAATTTCAGTCACAAAAAATAAAATTTACACTCTTAAAATATTACATTTACAATCGTAAAACCTCACATTTACACTTGTAAATTGTTAAAATTATGTAAATTCAAAATTTCCGTCACAAAAAAACAAATTTACACTCTTAAAATGTTACATTTACACTCGTAAAACCTCACATTTACACTTGTAAAATGTTAAAATTATATAAATTCAAAATTTCCGTCACAAAAAAATCAAATTTTACACTCTTAAAATGTTACATTTACACTCGTAAAACCTCACATTTACACTTGTAAAATGTTAAAATTATATAAATTCAAAATTTCCGTCACAAAAAATCAAATTTACACTCTTAAAATGTTACATTTACACTCGTAAAACCTCACATTTACACTTGTAAACTGTTAAAATTATATAAATTCAAAATTTCCGTCACAAAAAAACAAATTTACACTCTTAAAATGTTACATTTACACTCGTAAAACCTCACATTTACACTTGTAAAGTGTTAAAATTATATAAATTCAAAATTTCCGTTACAAAAAAATAAATTTACACTCTTAAAATGTTATATTTACACTCGTAAAACCTCACATTTACACTTGTAAAATGTTAAAATTATATAAATTCAAAATTTCCGTCACAAAAAATCAAATTTACACTTTTAAAATGTTACATTTACACTCGTAAAACCTCACATATACACTTGTAAAATGTTAAAATTATATTTCCGTCACATTTACACTTGTAAAACTCATACAACATTACATTTACACTTCTGAAATCTAAAACTCAAAACTGATTAATTAGGGGCTAGAGAGAGAAAGAAAAATTAATTAGTGTGTAGAAATTTGATTAGTGGTAATTTTTTTTGGTAATTTTCAATCTCAACCATCCATCTCAATCCAACCATCCACATTTTTTTCCTTTTCTTTTTAATGGCCTTTAATCAAATTCATCTCAACCTTCCATTTAGTCCATCCAATGGCCCTTAGAGGGACTTATGGACTCAATGGAAGTGGTGGACTCATTAGATCTTACCTCTATATATATATATATATATATATATATATATATATATATATATATATATATATATATATATATATAAAGGGCGGACCCATGGGTAAACCCAAACCCTACCCAGACCCATAAAGGGCGGGTATGAGTCTACGAATTTCAGACACTGATGAGCATAGGTCGGGTATGAGTATATCATGAAAATGCCAGTATGGATATGGGCCTTATAGAACCCTACCCATACCTATTCGTTAAGTAGCACCAAAACGGACACGGACACGATATCCCGGGAAATTTAGGACATGTGATGCGCGTGCGATGCACGGGCCAACTTTTAATTTCATACATTTATAATTCAACAGTATACTGGCTACATATGATTTCAGTTGACCTTATTATTTTTATAGAGAGTTTAAGTATACAAATCTAACTCAAATACCATTGGTAAAAAATAGCGATAATGTTAGAGTTGATACATGCTTTTAATAGCATGCATCCCCTGCCTAGACCTATTAAATGACGAACGAAACTTTTACCCCGTGCAAGGGCTCATACTTACATTAGCTAAATTGAAATATAATAAATTGTTGGAATCCTGAAGTTTGAGATCAGAAGTTCGAGGACAATTTTTTAAGTGTGTCAGAATAAGATTGCCTTGAGCATACATACCTTCTTGATAAGGAGGGACTACACATTCCGGTTTTTGCTCCTTTTCTTTAGATATTAAATAAGTTTACGAAACTAATATCTTTAAATATGAAATAATTAACTATTTAATAAGGAGGGAGAATTTCATTTTTTTTTCTGGTTTTGTGCTCTTGTTTCGTTTAAGGATACATCCCAACCAATAGTGTAACGCTAATGCAATAGCTAGGGGTTAAATCTACGAAAATTAATTTCTATTTCTATTTGACATATAAATTTTCCTTAAAATTATAATGGAACCAATAGTCTTTTTGGGTCTTAAATTTGATTATGCTTCGTAGAATTAAACCAGTTTTTGTTTTGTTTTTGTCACAATAATTGCTGATAGGTAAATATAATAGTTGGGCTCAACCATGCTGTAATACTACGATTTTCTGTACTGTTGGGTACTCTATCGAGTAGGGCTTACTTTGTCGAGTAAGTGAGTTTTGGTTTCAAAACAGTGTACTGCTGATGGGTACTCGATCGAGTAGGTGTGGCACTCGATCGAGAAGGGGTCACTCGATCGAGGAAGTGACTTACTCGATCGAGTAAGTCGGTTCTACGGGTTATTTTGCCGGGTTTTTTTAACAATGCGAGAAAGTTATATAAACACTTCCGTCAGTTTCTTTTTCACTTTACCTTTTCTAAAATCTCACAAAGCTTAAACAAAGTTATGTTACTTTCTTCTTCGCATTGCTATCAAATCCTAAGGGCTAGAGTTGTGGGATCGTTGTTTTCTTTACGCCGCTGAGTCCGTCATATCGTGGGTAAGATCCTTGTACATTTTTTATGTCTTTTTGTTGATTTTGTTTAAAACCCTAATTGGGTATTTTGAGGGAGTTTGGGAGTTTGGTGTTTGTTAGATAGTAATGTTATGATTATGTGATTATAGGAGGTGGGTTCGTAGAGGAGCATTATTGAATAGCTGATTTGTGACGGTCTTGGTGATTTGCTTATTCCAGGTAGAGTTTTCCTACTCGGTTATTGATTACATAGTTTTGATGGTGGATTGTTGTGGTTGTTTACTATTGTTGATATTTATCGTATTGGTAATTGTTGTTGTATAATTTGGTTGGTTGTGTTTGTCTGTGGTTCGCAGGGCGCGTCCTCGGCTGAGTGGAGTCACTTGCGGGAGTGGCTTCACGCCCTTGATTTGCCATCTGTGGAACCCGCCACAGGAGGGGGTGTGCACATTAAGGAACATGGGTTTTCGCTCGGAATAGATGAGCGGGGATTTGGTGGGTATGGCTGCGGTCCCTCACTGGCGGCGTGGAATATCTGTTGCGATGGGTATTCTGGCAGCGCTACACACTTTAGTGTGTAGTGAGGTGAGTGGATATGTGACGGAGTTGGGTGATCTGTGTATTATTGTTTTGTGTATCTTGTTTTATGTAATTAGCAACTGACCCCGTTTAAATGTTTTTAAAACTGTGGTGATCCATTCGGGGATGGTGAGCAGTTATTGAGCAGGTATGAGATGGCTTGTGTGAAGGATAGCTGGGATGGAGTCATCATGTGTCACTAGAGTCTTTCGCTATGTCTTGAACTTAGTTTTCTTTCCGTTGGTTTTATGTTCTTGGAACAGTTGTATTTCATTTTATAATTTTGGGTTTTGAACATGTAATCAGTTAAACTTATTTAATTAAGTATGTTTCTTTATGGTCAATTTGATATACATTGTCTCGAGTAACCGAGATGGTAGCACTTCTATGCGTAAGGTGGTTTTGGTAAGGCATGTTGGCGTAAGGGGTGTTACAAAGTGGTATCAGAGTGACGATTTTGGAACCTGTAACTAATGAACCTAATGAATCTAGGGATTCAAACTAAAATGAACCCAGGTAGGAGTTGTTAGGAGCTAATGCAAAGGCTTTGGAGACGTCCTAAAGTCGCGAACTCGCCCTACAACTTTGAACGGTCACTATGGAGTGTCATGGGATCGCTATGTGTTTATTTAAGTTCCATTACATATATATTAGATAAAGTGTTGTATGAATTTTCGTACAAATGATTGTATAGGAATTGAGGATGTGGTGGAAACGGTGAGATAGTTCATGTGATAATATGTTGTTGTGAATAATGAAGTTGCATGATGATGATTTATAATGTGGCGTTATACAAACATATATATATATATATATATATATATATATATATATATATATATATATATATATATATATATATATATATATATATATATATATATATATATCAATGTTGTTGCGAAAAGTTGTTAATTTAAATCATGCGGGTAGCTAGAAAGTCAGCATGCCTCGATCGAGTGGGGGATACTCGATCGAGTAGGTTGGGCTCGATCGAGTGGGCTGAGCTTGGTCGAGTGGGGTATATGACGATTTTTGGGCAGTCTCTGCTGTTTTGGGGCACTCGATCGAGTAAGTGGGGTACTCGATCGAGTGAGGGCTACTCGATCGAGTACACTTGGGGCTCGATCGAGTGGGTTTTTTGGTACGTTCTGGTCAGGTTCTGGAGTTGAGGTACTCGATCGAGTAAGTGGGAAACTCGATCGAGTGGGAGTAGTTACTCGATCGAGCGTTGTCTATTCCGGTCGTATATGCTTTGAGCCGTAGGCTATGTGTTTATGTTTGCCTCTTCTCTTATATAGTTCAAAGATGCCGCCAAAGAGATCCGCTTTGTATGCTAGGGCTGAGTTGATGAGTGTAGATGAAGTTGCCAAGATTCTTGAGCATCAAGAGGCGCTTACTGAGGCTCTTAAGAGGTTTGGGAAGGACAAAGAGGTTGGGGTAGACTTCGCTAAGATGAACACTACCATAGCCCGTTTCAACCCAAAGGAATATATGGGTACCGCTGCGCCAATTTTGCTCGACAATAGGCATAGGGAGATGGAGAACATCTTGAATGTGGTTCATTGTCCCGAGGACTTCAAAGTGGGACAAACTGCGTTCTACTTGAGAGATGATGCGGGAGAGTGGTGGGACAAGGTAAGGGAGAGTGCCCTAGATTTGTATGTGAGGCAGGGTAAGTCAGCTATACCATGGAGTGAGTTTAAGAGAGCTATGTGTCGGGAGTTTGTACCTGAACATGTTCGTAGTAAGTTGAGGGAGGAGTTTGATGATTTCAAGATGACTCCGGATATGACGGTGGCTGAGTACTATCATAAGTTTAATGAGAAGTCGAGGTATGCCGAGGATATGGGGTTGAATTAGGAGAACTTGGCACTGAGGTTTGAGAAGGGCTTGACCTACAAGATAATGGAGAAGCTACCAGTTCGGGTCCTTACAGATGTTAAGGAAGTCTATGAGCGAGCATGGAGAGAAGAGAGGTTGGTCGAAGCGGCCAAAGAAAACAAGGAGAGGGGTCTCGAGAAGAGGAAGGCTGAGAGTGAGGGTGGTGGTCAGTCAAGTTACAAGAGGGGTAACCATAACCAGGCGAGGGCTTACTCATCGGGATCAGGTTTTAGTAGTGGAGCTTCCTATGGGCGTGGTCGCGGTGGTGGCAGTAGCAGCTGGGGTATATCTTGTTACAACTGTGGCGGTATGGGCCACAAGAGACATGAGTGTAATAGTGCTGTGGGAAGAGGTTTTCAGAGGCTATTACAGGAGAGTTTCTCACAGGGTCCATATCTCAGAGTTATGCTAGCAACAGGCCGGCTGGGTCATGGAATAACCAAGGAGGTCAGAGTAACAACAACGGTGGATCTAACCACAATGGCGGTAACTCTTATCAGAAACCGGCAGCTAACAACAATCAGGGGTCGGCTGCCAAGCCATTTATTTCAGCTAGTACGGTCCAGGGAGGTGGACAAAAGACCAGTGGCAAGTTATTCATGATGGACAAGAAAGCTGCTGAGGATGATGCTCACGTGATCACGGGTACCTTTCTTGTTAATGGTGTTTTTACCTTTGTTTTGTTTGATTCGGGGCCGTCACACTCTTTTGTATCGTCGAGTCATGCTAAGCTTTTGGGTTTGAGAGAGTTTGAGTCGGTAAAAAATGATGTTTTCATACCATCAGGAGAGTCAGTATCTTGTGGGAGGTTGTATAAGGGTGTATCTATGATAGTTGGCCAGGTTGACCTTCCAGTAGATTTGTTAGATTTTCCTATGGATGCTTTTGAGATGATAGTTGGTATGGATTGGTTGGGTAAGTACAAGGCTAGAATAGATTGTCACCAAAAGAGAGTCTCTTTGAGAGGTCCTAAGGGAGTTAGTGTGTCTTATCGTGGGTTTGTTGTCAAACCCAAAGTCAAAGTAATTACAGCGGTGACATTGAAGTCGTATCTGAGGAAGGGGTGTCATTTAATTATATGCCATGTGAAAGACCATAGTAAGGTAAGTTCAACAGCTGATCAGATACCAGTGGTGGGAGAGTTTCCAGATGTTTTTTCGGAGGAGATACCAGGTTTGCCACCAAAGAGGGATATAGATTTCAGTGTGGAGCTGAAACCAGGGACGGGACCAATCTCTAAGGCTCTGTACCGCATGGGTCCTAAGGACTTGGAGGAGCTGAAGAAGCAGCTGGATGATTTGATAGATAAGGGATACATTAGACCTAGTGTATCGCCGTGGAGAGCACCAGTTTTGTTTGTGAAGAAAAAAGATGGGAGCTTGAGGTTGTGCATCGACTAAAGAGAGTTGAACAGTGTTACAGTGAAGAACAAGTATCCTTTGCCAAGGAAACATGATCTGTTTGACCAGTTCAGTGGGGCAGGAGTCTTTTCGAAGATTGATTTGAGATCAGGTTACCATCAGGTAAGGATTCGAGATGAAGACATACCAAAGACAGCTTTTCGATCGAGGTATGTTCACTATGAGTATGTGGTGATGCCGTTTGGGTTGTCTAATGCTCCGGTAGTGTTTATGGACTTGATGAACCGGGTCTTCAGTCAGTTTTTGGATACGTTTGTGGTGGTGTTCATAGATGATATCGTAGTCTATTCCAAGACTAAGGAGGAGCATGAGGAGCACTTGAGGTTGGTGTTTCAGACTTTGCGTGACAATCAGTTGTATTCAAAGTTGTCTAAGTGCGAGTTCTGGCTCGAGGAAGTTGCCTTTCTGGGGCATCTGATTTCCAAGGATGGTGTAGCTGTGGATCCAACAAAGATAGAGGCATTGTCTAGGTGGGAATCACCAAAGAATATGGCAGAGATCAGAAGTTTCTTGGGTTTGGCAGGGTACTATCGGCGGTTCGTGAAAGACTTTTAAAACATCGCCAGACCTATGACAGCGTTGATGAGGAAAGAGAATAGGTTTCGTTGGGAAGAAAGTTGTGAGACGGCGTTCCAAACATTAAAGGAGCGTTTGACCACAGCTCCAGTCTTAGCTTTACCTGAAGGGTGTGAGAACTTTGAGGTATATACAGATGCTTTAAAGAATGGGTTGGGATGTGTGTTGATGCAGAATGAAAAAGTACACTACAACGACAACAAGGCATAGTGACGGACGAACCCATCACTATTTAGCCTTTTCCGTCACAAAAGCGGGTTTGTGACGGATTGCCCGTCACAAACAGGCGTCAATGCAAATGGTCATAAAAAGCGGGTTTGTGACGGATACTCCATCACAAATGGCTTTGGGGCGGATTTGTGATGGAATTTCTGTCACATACACTCTTCCACATGCCACATGTCTCCCGTCACAAAGTTAGAGCATGTGACGGATAATCCATCACATGCACAGTAATTTGTAACGGATTATCCGTCACAAACCACTATGCATATGACGGATTATCCGTCACATAAGCTGGGTACCATTCACATTTGTGACAGATTAGCCGTCACAAATTACTGTGCTTGTGACGGATTATCCGTCACAAATGGCAGTATTTGCGACAGATTTGTGACGGCTATTCCGTCATATACGAGTGTAGCCTTTTTAAAAAAAACCAGCAGGTTTGCTGCTGGCCACAATGCACGTAACATTATTTCAGTAAAATCTGCAATATATCATACAAATCCGTCGACCGCAAAGCGGGAACCAATCAACAATACGTTTCATACCAACACCAACATCGAATCATAGAGATAAAGGTTGTCTTTTATACATAAAATCTAATATAAGTTAGTGGTTTACATAAACTTCATCAAATCTAATTTAACAAGTTTTAAGATTTGATTTCTATTTAAGAAACTAATAATTTACCTAATCGGGTTGACTTGCTGACCACCTAATGGATGACCGTCATCCGTGAAGTCGTCTCTACCAAATAGAGTCGGTTTACCTGAGCACGTAGGAGGGGAGGGAGAGTCCATCCAAACTTCTCAGCCAATAACGCCTCCATCCTATCTTCTTTGTGCTTCGGAGTCATCATTTTTATATCCATCCTACCTATTTTCTCTCGCAATTGACTATTTTCCATTGTGACTCGAGAAAGCAAACTAGATGAGTAAGAAGAAACTGAGTGACGGCCAATCCTATTAGCGGGAGGATCGTACAACTTCGGTGCCGCTGACCCAGTACCCCACACGCGTAACTTCTCATCAAAGCCTCTAGCGGCATTATAGTACGACTCGTACGGATCTGGTCGCACTCCCCGGGGTGGTTCATTAGTCGATGGTACCCAACCTGAAAAAGTAATAAGTAAGGAAAAAGTGCTAGTTAGAATTTAAATTGAATAATACCTTAGTAATTTATAAAATAACATAAGAAGGCTAATTTAGCCTCTATTGACATGAAAAGTGGTCGTACAAATCATTTTTTGTAATTAAATCGATTAAAGAAACTTACGTCGGTTTGTTCTGATCGAGGGTTAATCCAATTGTCATGCTTATCTATCTTGGACTTCTCCATGAACTGGTACGGTGTGGCTTCAGGACTCTGAAAAGTATATGAAAAAAATATTATTAAAGATCTACAATCGTTAATTCTTTGTTATGAGAAAACTAAGTTATGAAATACACTAAGAATAAATTATGAAATGAAATAAGAAATTTTATAAATTTGGGAACTCAAATGCACTTACCAATTCCTTAAAAGCCAAAACTGCATTCTTCCTTCCGAGAGTGTGGGTTGCTAATACTTTATGTTATGTATCTACATTTCTCCATGAGCTGCTACGGTGTCGTTCTAATCTTTTCATGTTATGTATCTACATTTTAATATATCTATGTTATACTATGTTATAAACAAACAATAGCAAAACAAGAATAATAACAACCAAGAATACACAATAAATATTATCACACAAATATATAACTATTGCCAACAAGTACTCCATCTTCGAATTGGGTCCTTATCACTCCAACCTAAACCCGTCAATGTACGTTTCAAGTCACTAGTAAACACACACATGTTATTTATTAATGTGGAAAAAATTCGGCAGCAATTCCCCTCAATTCTCCAAATACACAATGTAGAATAAATAATTATTCCACATATGTATTTAGAGAACATTACAAGAATCGTCACCAAACTCTTTCGTCATTAATAAATCACAAGTACGTATTTACTACCTAAGTGACTTGAAACGTACAAAGACAGCCCCCAAACGGGGACTATTCAAGAATTGCTCCTAATGAGAAATTCTTGAACAGGTACTAGGTCAACATCAAAACCAACAATAATTTGAACATCAACAATAATAACAATGGCTACTAATTTAAACTAACTTCTAACTTACAATTTATATTCTACTAATTTCTAACTAGCATAACAATTTGTAAATTACATTTTAAACCAATTTCCAACATTTGACATTAGTTTATAATCATTTCTAACTTACATTTTAAACCAATTTCTAACTTACAATTTATATTCTACTAATATACTACTAATTTCTAACTTATATTTTTAACCAATTTACAACAATTTTGACCAATTTACAACATTTTACTAATATATTAACTTTTCTAACTAACATAACAATTTCTAAGAAACATTTTAAACCAATTTCCAATATTTGACATTAGTTTTATAACCAATTTCTAACTTACAATTTAAACCAATTTCTAATTTACAATTTATAAGCTATTAATATACTACTAATTTCTAACTAACATAACAATTTATAACTTACAATTTAAACCAATTTCTAATTTACAATTTATAAGCTATTAATATACTACTAATTTCTAACTAACATAATAATTTCTAACTTACATTTTTAACCAATTTACAACATTTTTAACCAATTTCTAACCTTCTACTAATATATTAACTTTAACAATATCAACAATTTCTCTCTCTAAAAATCGAGAGCTTTTCTCCCAAGAAAAAGGGGAGCTTTTTCACAATCCTCCTTCTTCCTCTTCCAATCATTGGGTAAAATCCAAACTTTTTCTGAAAAGTCTATCCTACCATTAATCATTCCCCTTGTTAATTTTTTCTAGGGTTTTCTTGTAGAATCTCTGATTAATGATTGCAAAAGGGGGCATTTAATTGGTTTTTTTGGGGAGAAATCTTCTAGCTCCTTGCTTTTTCTGGGAATCATCCCCACATCGATTTACATTCCTTCATCATTCCTCTGTCCCTAATTTAATTGGGCCTTTAATTTTGGGTGGCTCGAGTAAATCTCTGCAACTCCCTCTCAACTGTCAATCAGCTGGGATTGTAGAGAAACGCTTTGTTTCCTGGGAACCATTACTACCTATAAATGGTACGATGGGTTTCTTCTCACATTCATCCTCTTCTTCTGAATTCACTACTCACAAAGAATATATTCAATCACTACTTCTCAAGTACCTCCAACAATCTCAATCAACTAAAATGGATTTCGAAAATCAATTTGGGCGTTTTGGAAACCCCACTGAGAATATCAATGGAGATGTGCATCAGAACTTCTACAATCATCAAAATTATCATCAGACACATCCAAATACGGAATTCCAACCTCTGAACCCACAGCACATTAATCTCTGGCGTTTCCCTAGGTCTGGGGGGGTGGTGAATGTTGATCCCTTGCATCTTGGGAAGTTCAGGGAGTTCTGGAGAAAGTGCATTCTGGGTTTCCTCGTTGATTACCGACTCTTTGAAGCAGAGTTGCTAAATGATATCATAAGGAAGAAATGGAGAACTAAAGGACGAGTTAAAGCTTATAAAATGGGAGAGATTTACGTTCTCTTTTGTGAGGACGATGAAGACAGGGAGGGGCTCTTGACAAGAAGTACTGCAACTATTGAGGGAGCCATAATGGTTTTTGCCCGCTGGTATGCTGACACTGTCCCAAGAACTGTTAGATTCCCCTATGCTGAGGTTTGGGTTCGTGTTTGCGGACTTCCTTTTGAGTACCTTACTATGGAGGTTGCTAGCATAGCGGGTAAGCTTCTGAGTCATAGTTTCTTTGTTGAACCTTTTGACATAATTCCTGAGAACGACTATCTTAGACTTAAGGTGGGTATCAAATTGAATGAGCCCCTTATGCCTGGGTTTTTCCTGGCAATGGAGGGGGGGGGGGGGGTACCTGCTATGGGTTCAATTTCGATACGAGGAAATATTTAAATACTGTATAAAATGCGGGAAGGTGGGGCACAAAGGGTCCCAATGCAGAGAGAGTGTGGCTACCATTGTTTCTAATGTAAATGGTATGCTGGATAGAGTGGAACATAAAGGTTTCGTAGTATTTCAGTCTCATAGTAACCATACTATGTTTAACCTTGATTTAAGGGCTACCTCTCCCACTACTAGGTTCATTAATTCCAGCGTTCGTTTGAGGAATGGTGTGGATAGGAGTAATAGACAGGGTAGGGAGTCTCCTGAACGTGTCATTGATTTCGATTTAGGAATCACTCCTGGTGGTAGGGTTCTACCAGGAATGATTTTTGCTATTACGGCCCAGCCTTTTGCTGGGCCTGTTGTCTTTCAAGTGGGGAATGTGGATGCAGGAATTCATGGGCAGGCTCAGGAACAAGACCAAGTGATCGGGCAGTTGGGAGATACTGCAATGACTGAAGCTCAGGAGGGGGTTTTTATTGCTGACAATCAGGCTGATGTTAAAGCTATTGCACATCCAGACTTGGATATGAATGAAGCTCCTCAGGAAGATAACTTAAATCACGTGGAAGGACTTAATGGTCATGAGGAGCCTGCTGGCTTTGGAAACCCTTCCCAAACTGGGGTTAATTCTGGAGTGGGGGGATGGCTAGATGAAGATCACAATCAGAATCAAAATTTAGATG
Source organism: Silene latifolia (assembly GCF_048544455.1). Taxonomy (NCBI): domain Eukaryota; kingdom Viridiplantae; phylum Streptophyta; class Magnoliopsida; order Caryophyllales; family Caryophyllaceae; genus Silene; species Silene latifolia. The sequence continues at coordinate 49,514,600 of NC_133535.1, read as the reverse complement.
AAGACTACCATAGTGCGGGGGATGAGTTTGATAATCAGGGGGATTTGCATATGGCTCAACTGGACCAGTTACATCAAATGCAACAAAATGATCCATACCTGATCTATGCTGGGCAGGGTTCTTTATGTGGTGCTCTTGACAGGGATCAACGCATCCAGGAAGAGATTCTTAACAGGGTGGAGGGGGACATTGACTGGGCAAGAATGGATGATGATCACAGGGGTTATAATCAAACCTTTGATCCCCCTCTTGGTGGTCTGCCTATCAGGTATCATCAACTTGATGGCACTGTTATTCAAGTTGCTGCTACGGAACAGACTGAGCATCAGATTGTGGCAGCAGCTGATAATGTGGCTGCCCAGGAAGCTTCTGTTGCTGCTGTTACCCAGCCTAATCAAATGGTTGTGGCTACTGGAGCCCCTGCTGGTGGGCTTTCTGCTGCTGTATATGTTGAGGCTGGTAACTCTGATACTGTGCCTCTTACTGCTGCAAGCCCTGATGCAATAACTCAAGCTGATCAGTTCCTAAATGATGTTATCTATATAAGTGATTCTGATGCTGCAACTGCCAGTCCTATACCTGAAGACTCATCTTCTAAAAGCTTTCTCAATTGGGATACTGCTACTCAGGATTCATCTGGGTATAGTCATGCTATCAACTTGATTTCTGAGGACACAAATAACAATGCCTCTGAAGCTGACCATGGTCCAAAGAAGGGATCAACAAGTAAGGTAAATACTGAACTAGTCCTCACTGTGGGATATGATGGTGTGGTCAAGACTGATGGGCCTCATGATCTCCTGCAACTCAAGCCTCCAAGTTGTGCCCTATCCTCCACAGCAATCACCAACAAGGGCAAGGAGCTGGAACTGGGCTCCTCGTCTCTATTACCATTGAAGGATTTTCTACAGAAATCTGAATTTAAGACAGCTGAACCAAGTGTTGTTGCTGCTGCTGATGAACCTAATGGGCTTTCAGGTGACAATTTCTTCAATATTCCTGCTGTTGGGAATAGAGCTCTCTTAATTTCAAACATTGAAATTCATGGCTCGTCTGATGGATGTATGGGACTGGCTGATCTTTATTGCCACTCTGAAATGAGCTCTAGCCTAAAGACTGCTGTCAGATTGGCTAAGAAACGCAAGTGTTGCACTGAAGTTGCTGATGATCTGGTGCATTCTGATTATGTGAGTTCCTTGGGAAGGGCAAAGGATTTTTTGGGACATCTGGCCAAGAAGAGCTGTTGGAAGAAAGGGACAGCTGGACAGGAAGGTAAGACTACGGCTATTCAAGGCAAGATGGCTAGCTTTTGCACAAAAATTAATGATGATGAGGAGATGATGGATTCGGACTCTTCTGTGAATTTTGATGGCGGCTTTGCGGAGGTTGGGCCTTCACAACCTCCTCTCTCGCTATGAATGGACTGATTTGGAATTGTAGGGGTCTAAATAATGCGCTCGCCCCTACAATTCCTAAAATAAGAGCGCTTACTAGTAGTAGTTATTATGATTTTCTTTTCCTTATCGAAACTAAGTGTAATGTAAATAATGTTAGTCCTTTATTTCGCACTTTTGGTTTTGTTATGACCGCCGGCATTGATGCAAATGGTGTAGCGGGTGGGCTATGGGTTGGATGGAAGAAGGAAGCAAAAATGAGTCTTATCGAGACGTGTAATAATTTTATGGTTTTCCTAGTGGAGAAAATGAATGGGCGTTTATGGTATCTTGTGTTATTCTATGGTGCATCTAAATTCGAGTTAAGGGAGATGGTCTTTGAGACTTTAGAGACCTACTTACACAAGCTTAATCATCCATATCTCATTGTGGGTGATTTTAACCAAGTGGATTATAAGTGTGATAAATTAAGTGCTTGTAATTCTCATATACGAGGCGCTTGTTCCTTCAATAATTGGAAGCTACGGAATGAGTTTATTGATATCCCTTTCAAGGGGCCTCGATTTACTTGGTGTAACAATAGAAAGGGAAACCACAAAGTTTATGAACGACTGGACAAGGCGCTAGGATCTAAGGAGTGGTTTACTCTGTTTCCTGAAACGGGTATTAAGCATCATCCGATTCAGATCTCGGATCACGCACCTATTGAGCTTGATCTTCACCTTTCCAAATCCGCTGGCAATAAGCCCTATAAGTTGGATGCCTGGACTTTGGATTATCCAGAATGCATTCAAATTATTAAGGACGTTTGGACTATACCTGATCTTGGATCTCCTGCCTTCCGAGTTGCTCGGAAACTTGCAAGGGTTCGACAGCATGTCAAGAAGTGGGCCTTAGATAAAAGGAATGACTGGTCTGACAAATGGGATGAATTTTATAAACGGCTGGAACAGGGCATGGAACTTGCTACTTCGGGGGGTGGAGAGGAAGAATATGAACTTGTGAATGCGGAGGTTAGGGAGTTTGCAAGGGCGGTGGCAATTTACTGGAAGCAGAGGGCGAAGTTGAAATGGCTGGTTGATGGAGACACTTGTACTAAGTACTTCTTTAACTGGGTCAAGGGGCGCGCGGGCAGAAATTATATTCTTGGCATTAAAAGAAATAATGGAAATTGGACTTATGATCATGAGGATATTAGCAACTGCTTCCAGGAATCTTTTATCAAGCTTTATTCTAGACCGCACCAAGATCAGCAAGCTCAGGGAGGCACTCCCTCATCTTTCGATCAGATACTAAGAAACCTTCACAAAAGGGTAATGAATGATGATGCGGACTCTTTGGCTAAGCCCTTTACTGCTAAGGAGGTCCGGCAGGCTGTTTTCCAAATGAGGCCGATGAAGTCTCCTGGCCCTGATGGTATTCCGGCCTTTTTCTACCAGCGTTGCTGGCATCTTGTGAAAAAGGATTGTACGAAGGCTATTCTTTCCATCCTCAACTCTGGTGCTGTTTTGAAGGAAATGAATCGTACTTTTATTGCCTTGATACCCAAATGCGATAGTCCCGAAGCTGTCAAGGACTACAGGCCAATCAGTCTTTGCAATGTGTTTATGAGGATTATAACAAAATGCATTACAAACCGCATGCAGAAAGTCATGGGATATTTAGTAGGGGACTATCAAAATGCTTTTCTGGCTGGAAGAAGTATAAGTGACAATACATTGCTGGCTCATGAAGCGATTCATAAGGTTAACACTCACAAGCACGGAAAATTTGGTAGAGTCGCTTTCAAAGCTGATATGAGCAAGGCTTTTGATCGGGTTAGGTGGGATTTCCTTCAGGTTGTTTTGCTTACGTTTGGCTTCCCTCCAAGGTTGGTTACCTTGATCATGAACTGTGTCTCGACGGTGAGTTATGAAATTTTATTGAGTGGGGCTCCCCTTCATCCTTTCAAACCGCAATGTGGCCTCCGGCAAGGCGATCCTCTGTCGCCATATCTTTTCATTCTTTGTATGGAAGTCTTATCCTGCAACATCGAGAGTGCCCAAAGGGAGGGCAAACTCCAGGGTATTCGCCTGTGCCATGGAGTGTCTCCTTTAACGCATCTATTCTTTTCAGATGACTCGGTTTTCTTCTTTCACTACAAACGAATGGTTGTACGCCATCTCAAACGTCTTCTTGTAAATTACTGTGAGGCTTCGGGTCAAGTCATTAATGAAGATAAGTCGGGAATCATTTTCAGCCCAAACACCACCCTTCGGAAGGTAAGATTTTGTCTAAAATCGCTCAATATCAAACACAACAAAGGATTTGGAAAGTACCTTGGCCTTCCAACTGAGTTTCAGGAATAAAAAAAGGAGGTCTTCATGGGCCTTGTGGAATCTGTAATGAAACGCATATCTTCGTGGAATGGGATCTTTCTTTCTCCAGCTGGGAGACTTACCTTAATCTCCTCCGTCCTATCCAATCTCTGCATTTTCTTTCTATCGGCATTTAAAATTCCGGTAAGTGTGACTAAGAAGATTTATGCTCTCTTGTCACAATTTTGGTGGGCTGGAAGTAAATTAGGTAAGTGCCTCCACTGGTGTAGTAGGATTTTCACTAGTCTACCAAAATGTGAAGGGGGCCTTGGTATTAGAAATGTGGGTTGTCTCAATCAAGCATTATTGGCAAAACATGTGTGGCGACTCGTGTCAAATGAGACATCGCTTTTCTATTCGGTTTTTCGAGAAAAGATTATGGGACCATTAGGATTAGAAAACCACACATGGCTTTGCAGTAAAAAATCTTTTTCTTGGGGAGCTCGGAGCATCACCCATGGCTTAAAGCTTATTAAGGAACACATTGGCTGGAACCTGGGATTGACTCTAATCTTAATGTGTGGGACAAGAAGTGGGTAAATGGACGAACACCAGAGCCTAAGGACTGCCTTCTTGAGGAAGGCTTTATTTTCTTAAAAGACCTTCGTGTAAAGGATATCTGCATCAATAATGGAGGGTGGAATGAAGACTTAATCAACTTACTTTTTGCGGAAGAAAGTGTGAACCACATTTTGGCTATCCCCCTTCATGCTTCACAGCCACGGGATGAGATTTTTTGGCCCTTCACTAGCAGTGGCATTTACACTGTTAAGAGTAGATATGACATTCTTTTCCGCGATTATTTCAATGAACATGGATCTAGAAAGGACAAAGCTCGGATCCACGCGAACTGGAAGCTCTTCTGCAGGAAGAAGTTATGGAATCACTTAGGGACCTCAGACATGGAAAATTCTTCTCTGGAAAATTACTGCTAGCTCCCTACCGATTGGTAGTGAGTTTGTTAAAAGGGATATGACCTGGGCTTCCTCTTGTGCCCTGTGTAACAATGCAGGTGATTCCGTGGAAACCCTTGATCATCTTTTCCGTGACTGTACTCTTAGCTCAAGGATTTGGGCCGGACCGGGGTTGGTTATTACTGTCAGTCATCTTCCTACTATTGATGTCCGTGACTGGATTGTTAACTGGATTCTGTACCTGTCCAAGCTTAAGGATGGGGTTAATCTAGTTTTACACTTTCTTGTGATCTTGGTTAGTCTCTGGACTTTAAGGAATGACATCTGTTTTAGGGGCCAAACCTTTAACCCGGGTGTCTTTTTCTCCAAGACTCGCCAACTTTTTAAAGAAGTTCTTCAAGCCATCGATAAAATTAATAATGATCCTCTACATCCGCCTGGTTTTGAGACTGTTGTCCCGGTTTCTTCCTCGGACGATGATATCGACTATCAACTGCTTCGTGCGGGACGGCCTATTTATTGTATTGGATGTTCCTCGTATTGTGCTATGGTACGTATCTATGTTGACGCCAGCTGGAAGAACTCGTGTCTTGCGGGTTATGGATGGGTTGCAATTGGACCTGATGGGGAAAACAGATATGAAGGTTTTCCATTCGAGGCCGGGCTGAATCTCCTCTTCAAGCTGAAGCTCTAGGATTAAAGGAGGCCATTTCTTGGGAACGTCAGGTAGGAGTTCTGCACGTTGAACTTTCCTCTGATTGCCTTTCGCTATTGACGCAATGGATGGGAAAGCAGGCAAAGCATCACCATATTAGGAACATCTTGCAAGATATTACTCTTCTTTCATCTGTCTTTTATTATTTGTGTTTTAGTTATGTTCGCAGGGATTGTAACTATAGAGCTCATGCCTTGGCACAACAGGCTATGAGCTTACACTAGGAACCTTTCTTTCCAGCTGCCAAAAAAAAAAAAAAAAAAAAACAATATCAACAACAATAATAGCTAATCACACAACATCAACTATAACATCAACTTTAACAACATCAACAACAATAATGGCTACTATCCTAGAGTCATTAGCATAATTTAAACTAAAATTAGTAATTTAAAAAGGTAATTAGTAAGAGGAGATTACCTAATTAACTAAAAGTGAGAATGAAAAGAAGAAAAGAGACGGTGGCAGCGGCGTCTCGGTCACGGCCTTAGTGGTGGTTGGTCACGGCCTTGGTGGTGGTCAACGAGGCGGCAGAAAACAAAAAAAGGAGAACAAAAGGAAAAGAGGAAAGGAGGACGGTTGCAACCACTGGTGGCAGCTGTAACACCCCCTCATACCAAGGTGCCTTACCAGGACCACCCTACCATGAAAGTGTGTTACCATCTCGGTTGCCCGAGGTTAATACATATCAAAAAGCGTCTGAACTGAGCACATTTATTAAAAAATCTTGTAAAATGTAAAGTTTACATCAACCAAACTCAAATACTGTTTTAACAAAATACAACTTCAAAGTCTGATAATAAAAGAAATCCAACTAAGACTCAGACGGTGATGCTATGACTCGTGATGGCACTTCTCCCAAGACAGTCCCCAAGCTCACACTAGCAATACCTTTCAAGCCTGCTCACCATCCCCGAATGGATCACCGCAGATTCCACAAACAACACGAGGTCAGTATTACTCAAACATTAAGACAAACAAACGGAGGAATCAATCGATCATCGCCAATCCCCAATCCTCCATTCACACACAAGAATCGACTACACATCGAAGTGTGTAGCCCGCCAGATTACCCATCGCAAAGGTAATCCTCGCCGCCGATGGGTGACCGCGGCCGATCCCACCTAGTCCGGCTCCTCAACGAGCGACGGTAATCCCCGTCCCTTAATGTGCACATCCCCTCCCGTGGCGGGTTCCACGGAGGGCGAACTAGGGTGTGAAGCCACTCCCGCAAGTGACTCCACCACAATCACAATCACAATACAACACAACCATCTCAACACCCTTACACCAACATCGTTACAACAATCTCCATACTCCGATGATCAACAGATAGCAATAATCATAACAACATGTCTTACAATAACAAAGAACCGAGAGTAGGAAACCCTACCTTAGCAACCAACAAAGTAGTATGCAACACGGACAATCAAAAAGGCTCCTCTACGAAGTCTTCTCCTATACAATAATCATGTAACACAATTACACATTGCACAATTCCCAAAATCCCATTTCCATATATGTACAATAACCCCAAAGAGTACAAATAATCATAAAGATAGGACTTACCAACAAAGGTAACGAGAACTTATACGCAAGAGTCATGAAGATTACCCACACGACGATGCTACGGAATGATTAAGGGAAAGATTAGGGAATGATTAGGGTGTAATTAGGGTAACGTAGAAGCGATGAGAAGTTGAAATGATGTTTTGAAAACCGACGCGGGATATAAAATAATCTTAAACATTCCCTAATCAAACCGTCAAAATAACACTCGCCAGACCGAATACTCGGTCGAGTAAAGTTATACTCGGCCGAGTATCCGCTACTCGGTCGAGTATTCACTATACTCGGCCGAGTATTCATCGGCAGAACCAAAACAACTCACAACAACAAAGACTACTCGGCCGAGTAGGCTCTACTCGTCGAGTAGTCGCCAAAGAAAATCCGTAGTGTTACAATCTTCCCCCCTTAAAAAGAACTTCGTCCCGAAGTTCACACTGTACTATAAAACAAAACACAACACTACACCACAAGACTATACTAACCACATATAACAACACCAAGGAACTATATAAGTCACCACAAAAGTCATTACCCCGACTCAGAGCAAAACAACAAACAAAACAAAACACGACCGCGACCATCTCCTACCCCCCTAAAAGGACAACGGTTACGTCCCCGTAACCAAACATACCTGATCGAAAAGGTTAGGAAAACGTTCTCGCATAGCTTCCTCGGGTTCCCATTGTAATACTCCGTATTTATAAGTCTTTGGGTACTCTATCGAGTAGGCCTTACTCTGTCGAGTAAGGGTGAGTTGCGTTTTAAAATAGTTTCTGACCTGTTGGGTACTCGATCGAGTAACGTGGGTACTCGATCGAGTAAGGGGGCACTCGATCGAGTACCTTAGCTACTCGATCGAGTAGCTTTTTCTGGGGAGTTTTCTCGGGTTTTGTTAATTATGCGATTAAGGTATATAAGCTTTGTCGTCATTGTTCTAAATCACTTTTGCAAAACCTAAATTACTGTTTAAGAGAGAAAGTAAGCAAGTTCTTCATTCTAATCGCATAATTAGCAATCCCCGGAGTTTGGAAGGTCAGTTCGCGTCGTTGGTTATACCGTTGAGTTCCTTGCGTCGAGGGTAAGATCTATGTACCCTTTTTATTGTTTTTCCTTTGATTTGGTTAAACCCTAATTTAGAGATTTGGGGGTTTATGTGTAGTATGTGATTTGGTAGCCTTTATGTGTTGTATGATAGGAGGAGGGTTCATAGAGGAGGCTTTTTTATTCAGCAGTAGAGACCGTCTGATTGTGTGCTTACCAGGTAGGATTTCCTACTCAGTCTTAGTCCCATAATGGGATATTGGTTGATGTATTGTATTTGGCTGTTTGATATAATAATTGTATTGTGATTGTGGTTGTGATCGTTGTTGATGGTTCGCGAGGCGTGGCCTCGGCTGAGTGGGGTCACTTGCGGGAGTGGCTTCACGCCCTAGTTTCGCCTTCTGTGGAACCCGCCACAGAAGGGATGTGCACATTAATGGACAGGGTTATCGCTCACTATGTGGAGCGGGGATTTGGTGGGTACGGCTGCGGTCCCCCCATCGGGTGGTCGGGTCCAGTGGACGATCGTGATCGAGATGATTGGAGTTGGCGTGGATGTGTGTGTGTGATGATTAAATTTTGTCTTGTTTATCTTAATGTTAGTATATATTGAATTGTGTGATTAGTATCGACCGGTGTTGTTTTGTAAACCTGCGGTGATCCATTCGGGGATGGTGAGCAGATATTGAGCAGGTATTGAGATGAGTACTGGGATAGCTGGGATGCCACGACCTGATGATAGGAGTCTTCCGCTGTAGCTTATTAGTATTTACATTTCAGTTAGATCAGTCAGTTTGAGAACATGTATCGTACTTTTGGTTTGGTTTTGAGATTTGTACTCTTCGCTAAGTATTTATAATAAACGTTGTTTCTTCATTGTTACTTGATTATCATTGCCTCGGGTAACCGAGATGGTACTGTCTTCATACCTGAGTGGTCCTGGTAAGGCACTTGGAGTATGGGGGTGTTACAAATGGTATCAGAGAGACGATCCTGAAACCTGTAACCAATAAATCCAAAGAATATAGGGAGTCAATTAAAATGAACCCGGGGTAAAGGTTGTAGGAGCTAATGCAAAGACTTGGGAGACGTCCTAAAGTCGCGAACTCGCCCTACAATTTTGAACCGGTCACCTTGGGATACGAGTCGGGATCGCTATGTGTTTACCTTGTGTATTGTGTATCTATATAGTAATGTGTGGTATGAACCAGTGGATGTATGATTGTGGAGAATGGGGAATGTGTAGACAAAGATGGTGACGATGTGATTTTGTATATGGTTTGTTGAAAGCATGTTGCATGATAGTTGGTTTACATGTTGGTTGGAATCGTTGGAAAAGTATATGAGAATGATGAATGATATGGTAGAAAAAGAAAGTAGTTCGTATATGATGATGCGTGATGAATAATGATGTTGCAGGACGAATGGTTTATAGTGAGGCAATCCTAATAACATGTGGTTAGGGGGTGTGATAAGATTTGTTTTCGTAGTTTTGTTTGCGTAAAGCTATATATTAAGTTCGTATAATTGTCTACTATCGTATCATATGCGCTTGTTAGATGAAGTATATGATTGAACTAGATGAATTGATTGGAAAAGATGAAGTGGCAATTTCGTAAGGATATGAATTTCTTGATTATGGAAGTGTTTATGTGATGAAGTGGATTTGTAATGTTGTTGTGTTATAAAAAGTTATGAAAGTTTAAAACATGCGGGTAATACATGATTGAAAGTTGAATGTTATATGAGCATGATAGATGGTAATGTTTGGCTTTTGGTAAGTAGTAACATGAAGAATAGAGGTTCAATGATATGTGTTTTGCATAACGAATTGGATGAAAAGCATGATGGTTGTTTATAACGTGGCACTTGATAACACGAAGTAGATTATTTTGTTGATTGTATGAGGAGTCGCGCAGATTTAAATGCGTAGTTGTAATCATAATGTTGAAATAATAATGAATGCATAGTACGTTGGGGTATGTGAGATAACATGCGGATAGTATTCACGAATGCATGACTCGATCGAGTGGGTTTGATTCGATCGAGTGGGTATTTGTCGTTATTTTGACCAGAATCGTGTTTTTGGGCACTCGATCGAGTACCTCGGGCACTCGATCGAGTATGGAGTCACTCGATCGAGTAGCCGGGCTACTCGGTCGAGTAAGTCGAAGATCGAAGGTATGTTTGGGTTCTGGAGTCGGGGCACTCGATCGAGCATGATTGGGCACTCGATCGAGTAGCCTCAACTCGATCGAGTAGGTTCTGGTACTCGATCGAGTGGGGTCTGTGCAGGTCATATGCGTGTTTCGGGTCATATGTTTATCTTTTGACATTCGTTGCATATTATGTTTAATTCAAAGGTGTTGTATTACTTCTTTATGCATTGTTTTACGTATGTGTTGGTCCTGAAGCGTAAGTTACCCAATCTTATGATGTAAAGAGTGGCACTTATGATGAGTATGAGTTTGGTGGGGAGGACATGAGTTATATGTGATTATGATAGACGGTGGAAAAAGAAAAGGAAGATTGGTATGGCTTAATTGAGGCATAGAGCATGTTTTGCGAGACGGGATGAGTGATATGATTGTGTGTTGAGTAATGTAAAAGTAAGTGAATATGGGCAAGGGATGATGTGAGTATAATGAACGTGAGAATAAGAGATTGAAAGTAAGGATGTGGGTAGTGGCAGCTTGAGATGTGTAAAGAATTATGGAGGGAAATGGTTAGGAGTCGTGTTGGTTATGGATATATGTAGTGAAAGTTCGTTTAAAGGGGTTGAGAAGAGTAATATATAGTGAACTTTGTGGAGACATGTCACGAGGTGTATTTGTAGACAGTTAGTGAGTTGGGGAGGTTTGGTCTATTAAAAGATGAAACTACTGTGTGATTTCCTTGGGTAATTAACGGTATTAAATGAATTCTGATTTCTAGAGATGTAAAAAGGGGGATGCAATTGTTTGAACATTAAACGTTGATTCTATGGATAGATTAGTGGCAAGTGTTAGTGATAGCATAATAAGAGAAGATCCATGGTAAGAAAGAGTGAGATGATGTCGGTGGAAAATAATGGAATTTGAGTTTTGGAGCAACGAAGGGGTAACTGGATTTCTAAAGTGTTAGCTAGAAGGAATAAGGAGTTGGACTATTAATTGGTATTATTGAGTGTAAAGAGGAAAGAAGGATAAAAGTAAGCTGAGGAAAATGTTCACCGGAGTCATGTGATATAAAGGTAAGGAATCATCGAAATGTGTGATAGTATCACGAGGATGTTAGCTAAAGGTTATATAGGAGTTTCAGGACAACATGATTGATCATGAGTTTCGAGGAATTAAGGGAGTAAGAAGTTGGTGGAGTATTGGCACGATACGAGATATTTGGTGGAGAGTTCGATGACAATACAAATAAGATGGTATTGGGAATAATGTTGAGATAATTTTGTGGATGGGTTTGATGTTCGTTATTTGGAATGTTAACCAAAAATAGGAGAAAAACCATGTTATGTTGATATGAGTGTAAGAGGTTGATATACGAGCAGTGGTGGCATTGTGGTGTTGTCACTAGTGGTTAAGAGTGATGGTATATTAGGAAGGTAACAATTCTAAAGAGGTTGATTTGGTAGGGACCTGATTGTTGTGTATGATTGGGAGAGGGTATAAGATGTGGTTAGATGAGGCGGATGCTAATAGTTGAATAGTAAAGGTATGGTTATATTTGGCAGGAAGTGATGGTTGTGCGAATGGGGGAATATGTTATGAGGGGCATATGAGTTAAACTCGGGCGACATGTAACCTTTATCGAGTGGTAACTTACGTGGTCAGGACTGACTAGTTGGTTGTGATTACGAGTCTATGTTATGTGTAAATGTTAGTGTGAGGTTCTGACCTCACAAGAAGTGGTATGGTGTGATAATTATAAAGTTGTTTTATGAATGTTCGGTAATATATATGTTGGACACGGTAATTTAATTGAATGATATCCAAAAAGGTAATAATTTGATTGATTTGACATGGCTAGTTATAATTTTATGTGTATTGATAACACATGTGTATTCCGTGAAATGGTAGAAATGATGTTCATGAGATGCTTATCTGTTTATCCATATAATATGTTGCGTGGTGATTTAATAAAGTCGATTTGAGTAAGTTTTTCTTGTCGAGAAGTTATCTTTGAGTCGTATTTATGGGAATTGTATGCGTTGTGATGTCTATCGGTGTGGTTGTGGTGCCTCGGGCGGTGATCCGGGCACGGTACATAGTCTTTGTGATGCGGGTATTTTCGCACTACGGTGTGTGGTTGTTGGTGGCGTGTTGTTGTGATGCCGTCACCGGTTGTGGTGGAGTAGGCGGGATGATTATGATTCGAGTTTGAAAGTACATACCAATTATACATAGATTGTTGTTTTGTTTGATGTTGCTCCCTGCGAGTTTCGGTTTGTGCGAGATAGACGATTGTGTCGTTGATTGATGTTTTCTTTACCAGGTTAAGTTGGGAATGAGGTAGAATATGATATGAAATAGAGTTGTATATGTTTTCGTTGTTGTCATGTTATAGTGATATTCTGTTGATGGGACACGGTTGTGAGAGGTTGTTCTGTAATTTTGATCTTGTTTTCGGATGAGACATCGGTAGACATGGTAATGGAAAATGATTCGTGGAACATGTGTTGTAATGATATGAAAGCGGCAGGTAGTTCATAATCTTTTGTTGAGACAGTGAGTGTAGGGTGTTTGGGGAATTAGTGTCATGTTAAGTTGTGTATGAGTTTTACGGTAATGAAAGAAAGAACTTGAGGATCTAGTGTGCGTGTACGTAACGAGTACGGATCGTGAGTTATGCTTCTGGGAGATAAGTGCCTTACATAGAGAGGTATGTTGTTTGGCAGTAATAATGAAGAGTGGGTATAGTGATTTGCTACGAGTTTATGGTATAGGTTAGGTGCTATGCCAAATGAGTTGAGGAATGAGAAATGTTTATGTATGGGAGCCTTGGATATAAGAATGGTGAGTGTTTGGTTTATAGACGGTTATCTTTGACATGTGGTGGTACAGAGGGTAATGAGATATAGATATGGTTTGGGTATTAGTGAGTTACGAGGACGTAACATTTGTCTTAAGAGGAGTAGGATGCGATAAAACAGATTTTGATGGTTGTACATATGATAACATATTCGGAAGTTGAGTCTTGATGTAGAATATAAGATCGATTCGTGTTGTGGGTGATTTTATTAAAGGTCATGACCGTGCTTGTAGTAGCGTGATGTTTAGGAGTGTGAGAATATTTCACTAGTGTTGACAGTTGGATGATGAGGTTACGAGTGTGAGTAAACTTCGAGGATGAAATTCCTTTTAAGGGTGGTAGAATGTAGCATTCCGTTTGATGTCTATGAGTGTCTTGGTATTGGATTTGATAGTTGATGATATTATGGAGCTAGCAGCATTAGAGGATGGTAGTTGGTTATGCATGGAGTTGGTGTCGTGAGAGATATATATGTGGTAGATACGATATAGTGAGTCATGTTGTGGAAGTAAACATAGTTGGTGGAGTGGGTGTCAAGAGTTCATGTTCTATGTTCGGTCGAATTCTTGAGTCCTTAGCTAAGTTGTTGTGTCTTGGTCGAGTCAGTATGGTTGTTTTTATGTATGGGTTGAACTTCGGGGACGAAGTTCTTTTTAAGGAGGGAAGACTGTAATACTCCGTATTTATAAGTCTTTGGGTACTCTATCGAGTAGGCCTTACTCTGTCGAGTAAGGGTGAGTTGCGTTTTAAAATAGTTTCGACTGTTGGGTACTCGATCGAGTAACGTGGGTACTCGATCGAGTAAGGAGGCACTCGATCGAGTACCTTAGCTACTCGATCGAGTAGCGGTTTCTGGGGAGTTTTCTCGGGTTTTGTTAATTATGCGATTAAGGTATATAAGCTTTGTCGTCATTGTTCTAAATCACTTTTGCAAAACCTAAATTCTTGTCATGTTTAAGAGAGAAAGTAAGCAAGTTCTTCATTCTAATCGCATAATTAGCAATCCCGGTGTTTGGAAGGTCAGTTCGCGTCGTTGGTTATACCGTTGAGTTCCTTGCGTCGAGGGTAAGATCTATGTACCCTTTTTATTGTTTTTCCTTTGATTTGGTTAAACCCTAATTTAGAGATTTGGGGGTTTATGTGTAGTATGTGATTTGGTAGCCTTTATGTGTTGTATGATAGGAGGAGGGTTCATAGAGGAGGCTTTTTTATTCAAGAAGAGAGACCGTCGATTGTGTGCTTACCTGGTAGGATTTCCTACTCGGTATTAGTCCCATAATGGGATATTGGTTGATGTATTGTATTTGGTTGTTTGATATAATAATTTTATTGTGATTGTGGTTGTGATCGTTGTTGATGGTTCGCGAGGCGTGGCCTCGGCTGAGTGGGGTCACTTGCGGGAGTGGCTTCACGCCCTAGTTTCGCCTTTCGTGGAACCCGCCACGAAAGGGGATGTGCACATTAATGGACAGGGTTATCGCTCACTATGTGGAGCGGGGATTTGGTGGGTACGGCTGCGGTCCCCCATCTGGGCGTGGCTGGTCCAAAGTGGACGATCGGTGATCGAGATGATTGGAGTTGGCGTGGATGTGTGTGTGTGACGGTTAAGTTTGTCTTGTTTATCTTAATGTTAGTATATATTGAATTGTGTGATTAGTATCGACCCGGTGTTGTTTTGTAAACTGCGGTGATCCATTCGGGGATGGTGAGCAGATATTGAGCAGGTATTGAGATGAGTATTGGGATAGCTGGGATGCCACGACATGATGATAGGAGTCTTCCGCTGTAGCTTATTAGTATTTACATTTCAGTTAGATCAGTCAGTTTGAGAACATGTATCGTACTTTTGGTTTGGTTTTGAGATTTGTACTCTTCGCTAAGTATTTATAATAAACGTTGTTTCTTCATTGTTACTTGATTATCATTGCCTCGGGTAACCGAGATGGTAATGTCTTCATACCTGAGTGGTCCTGGTAAGGCACTTGGAGTATGGGGGTGTTACACCCATGTGGCTTCCTCCACATTATGATTAGACCAAAGGACCTTGAGTAAGACCGTCTCACCATTCCGGGTCTTACGAACCTTGCGATGAAGAATCTCCTTAGGAATCTCGGCGTAGGACAAGGATTCATCAAGCTCGATGTTCTCCATCTCAAGGATATGTGACGGATCGCTCACATACTTCCGAAGTTGAGATACATGAAAAACATTGTGTACTCTATCCAAAGCTGGTGGTAACGCTAATCTATAGGCCACCTCGCCAACACGGTCTAAAACCTCATAAGGACCTATAAACTTTTGGCTTAGCTTACCCTTTTTCCCAAACCTCATAACACCTCGCATAGGTGACACTTTTAAAAGAACCTTGTCACCTACCATAAACTCAATGTCCTTGCGGTGCAAGTCGGCGTAGCTCTTCTGACGATCTTGAGCTGCTCTCATCTTTTGCCGAATCAACTGGATTTGCTCAACCATATCTTGAACATTTGTGGCCCTAAAACCACCGTCTCGTAACTATCATCCCAACAAACTAGACTTCGGCATTTCCGGCCATACAAAGCTTCAAAAGGTGCCATCCCAATGCTTGTATGTATGGTAATCTGTTATTGTATGAAAACTCGATCGGATCAAGCCTGTCTTCCCAATCGCCTCCAAAGTCCATAACACATGCCATGAGCATGTCTTCTAAGGTCTTGATGGTCCGCTGTCGACCGACCATCGGTTGTCGGATGAAAGGTGTACTCATCTTTAAAGTCGTACCCATCAACTCTTGCAGCTCTTACCAAAACTTGGATATGAACCTCGCATCACGATCAGAAACGATATCCTTAGGTATACCATGTAACCGAACCACATGCCTCCTGTAACCCAATGCCAGCTGCATCTTAGACCAAGTATCCTTCATGGGAACGAAATGGGCTGACTTGGTTAACCGATCAACAATCACCCAAATCATGTTGTTACCTTGTTGTGACCTAGGTAACCCCACAATGAAGTCCATGGAGATCGACTCCCACTTCCACTCTGGTACATCCAAAGACTGGATCTTACCTTGTGGTCTCCTTTGTTCACCTTTGACCTTTTTGGTCAAACATCCGGCTACAAACTCAGCTACATCTCTCTTCATGTTTGGCCACCAAAAAGTCTTCTTAAGATCTCTATAAAGCTTGTCACCACACAGGTGAATCGAATAGGGAGTGCAATGAGCCTCCGTCAAGATCACTCTCCGCAACTCTGCATCCTCAGGAACACACCATCTCCCATCAAAACGAACACTCCTGTCTAGATGGATAGAGAACCTGGAAGCCGTTCCACTCTCTACTTTTGACTTCCACTCCTGAATCTTAGGATCAAGCTCTTGCTTACTTTTGATGTTCTCATACAACTCTGGCTCGACCGTCAAATCCCCGATGGTATCCCCTTCTCGAATCATAAAGATCCCCAAACTAGACATCTCATCCCTCAACTTCAGCAAGGACATAGCTGTACATAGCGAATGAACGCTCTTCCTACTCAATGCATCTGAAACAACATTAGCCTTACCCTCGTGATAGATGATCTCCATATCATAATCTCCAATCAGCTCCATCCACCGTCTCTGTCGCATATTAAGCTCCTTCTGAGTGTAGATATACTTTAGACTCTTATGATCAGAGAACACCTTAAAAGTTGCCCCATAAAGGTAGTGTCTCCAAATCTTAAGAGCGAACACAACTGCACCCAGCTCCAGATCGTGAGTAGGGTAGTTCTCCTCATATTGCTTCAGCTGTCTCAAAGCATAGGCTATGACTTTCCCTCCCTGCATCAAAGCACAACCAAGACCATTATTTGAAGCGTCGGTATATACCTCAAAGTTCTCACAACCCTCTGGCAAGGCTAGGATAGGAGCTGTGGTCAAGCGTTCCTTTAGGGTTTGAAACGCCGTCTCACAACTCTCATCCCAAACAAATCTGACTTCCTTCCTCATCAAGGATGTCATAGGTCGCGATATGGTAGAGAAATCTTTCACAAATCTTCTATAGTAGCCTGCAAGGCCTAAGAAACTCCGAATCTCAGCAACATTCTTCGGCGATTCCCACTTGGTAACGGCCTCAATCTTACTAGGATCCACGGATACCTCCTTCTTAGATATAACATGGCCCAGAAAAGCCACCTCCTCTAACCAGAACTCACACTTGGATAGCTTGGCATAAAGCTGATTATCTCTCAAAGTCTGCAGAACTATCCTCAAATTCTCCTCATGCTCTTCCTTAGTCTTAGAATAGACTAAGATATCGTCGATGAAAACAACCACAAACCTATCCAAAAACGGTGTAAAGATCCGATTCATCAAGTCCATAAAAGCTGTTGGCGCATTGGTAAACCCAAAAGGCATCACCACGTACTCGTAGTGACCATATCGAGATCGGAACGCTGTTTTGGGAATATCCTCATCTGCTATCCTCAGCTGGTGATACCCCGACCTCAGATCAATCTTGGAAAACACACCTGCTCCACTTAGCTGATCAAACAAGTCATCAATCCTCGGCAACGGATACTTGTTCTTCACTGTGACACGATTGAGCTCTCTGTAATCAATGCACAATCGCATACTTCCATCTTTCTTCTTTACAAAAAGAACTGGAGCTCCCCACGGTGACACACTAGGCCTGATGTAACCCTTGCCTAGCAACTCATGTATCTGCTTTTTCAACTCTGCCAACTCCTTAGGTGCCATACGGTATGGTGCTTTAGATATAGGACCCGTTCCCGGCTTGAGCTCCACGCTGAAATCAACATCCCTCTTGGGAGGCAACCTCGGTATTTCCTCGGGAAAAACATCTTCAAACTCTCTCACCACAGATATCTCAGAAGCTGTCGGTGACTCTACTCGGTGATCTCTCACATGATAAAGAATCAAGGGACACTTCTTCCTCAAACATGACTTTAAAGTCATCACAGCTATGAACCTACACTTAGGCTTTACCACAAACCCTCTATAGGACACTCTAACACCCTTGGGACCCTTTAAGGACACCCTCTTTTGCCGACAATCTATCCTGGCATCATACTTACCCAGCCAATCCATCCCGACAATCACCTCGAACCCATCCATAGGAAACTCTAACAGGTCTACTGGTAAATCGACCCCTCCAACTACCATGGATACTCCCTTATACAGCTTGAGACACGACACAGAGTCCCCAGAAGGTATGAATACATCATCTTTTACAACCTCAAACTTTCCCAACCCATAGACACAGCATGACCCTTACACACAAAAGAATGTGTAGCCCCGGAATCAAACAAAACAAAGGACGGTACATTATGAACAAGAAAGGTACAGAGTAACTACATGAGCATCATCCCGTGCTTCCCGCTTGTCCATCATGAAGAGCTTTCCACTGTTTTTTCGTCCTCCACCCCGAATCGAAGCATTGGAGGTACTCGGCTTGGCTGCCGAATCGAGTGACGCTATTGTTCGCGCCGATAAGATCCACCACCACCGCGGTTGTAACCGCCCTGGTTCCCTGTCCACTACATGTTGCCCCATGAACCTCCCGGTCGGTTACTAGCAAAACTCGAGTCGGCCCCGAGAAAAATTCCCGACCGAGCTCTGAACCATTCGGGCTTGTAGCTCGTGCATTCCCGTCTTTTGTGGCCTATCCCACCATAGTTGAAGCAAGTAAGGTTGGTGTTGTCACTCACAGCCCGACCCCCATTCTTTCCCCAGCCACGAGATCCTCCCGAGAAACCAGCTCCACCAGAAAAAGCCTTAGCATGGTTGAAGTTCCCTTTCTTGTTGGTCGGCTGACTGTTGTTTCCACCATCAGCCTTCCTCTTTTCTGCAGCAGTCCTCTCATCGATCTCTTTTGAGAGATCTACCATTCTCTCAGCTTGACCCGCTCTCAGGTACACTTCCTTGAGGTCAGTAGCAACCCCGGCTGGCATACGACTCACTATCTTAGCAGATAAACCCCTCTCAAAACGGAGAGCCAAACCTCTCTGTCCTAGCTGCATGTCTTCCACATAACGAGATAACTCCAAAAACCGATGATAGTAATCTGTGACTGTCATCTCCTCGGTCATAGTGAAGGAATCGAAGTCTGATATCATTTTGTGTCAGATATGCTCCGGCACAAACTGCTCTCTCATAGCACTCTTCAACCCAGACCAAGGAATAGCTCCTTCCGCCTGGTAGTAAGCTCTAGCATCATCCTTGACATTTTGCCACCAAACTGCAGCTTCACCTCTTAGGTAGTACACTACCTGTTCAACAATCATGTCCTCGGGGCACTTAACCATTTCCATGAGAGCTTCAATCTCACAGTGCCACTTCTCGAGTAGCTTTGGTTCACCTACCCCGTCATATGTGGGAGGGTGGAAACGAGCAATGTTGATGCTAAGCTGTGTTGCATCCACGACTTCTCGTTCCCTTTTCCCACATTTTTGAAAGCTTCAAGTAGAGCCTCTTGTTGCTCAATCATGCGAGCAACCTCATCAAGAGTCATCTCTGAAGCTTGGATCTGCGCGGGAGTTCTTTTGGGCGGCATACTGAACTGACAAGAAAGACGGAAACGTAAACACAAAAGTTTACGACTCAAAACATAATAATCTTCCGCCAAAAGAACACTCGGCCGAGTATGAAACACACTCGGTCGAGTAACGACTACTCGGTCGAGTATCTTAGATACTCGGTCGAGTATTCGAATCCAAAAGCGAACGTCAAAAACTCAAAAACATCACTCGGTCGAGTAAAACAACACTCGGCCGAGTATCCTCTACTCGGTCGAGTACGCTTTCTTACTCGGTCGAGTTATCACATACAGTAGCTACTGCAATACTCGGTCGAGTTCTTGGTTACTCGGCAGAGTTCTCCCTACTCGGTCGAGTACCTGCCCTGCTCGGCCGAGTCACAGAATAGACGGGTATACAGTATAAGGTTCCCCTATCATGCTCACTATTCCCCGCAGCAAACACATAATATTAAGAACTTAAATGCCATGTTATAATCACATCAGCATACAATTCATACATCAAGAACTTTAATGCCACTTATAATCATATCAGCATACAATTCATGCATATGCTAAATCCAACATGACCAGCATTCACAACCCGTCACATCCACCATTCCTCCCATCACAACATGTACGAACTTCAACACACATACTTTCAACTATCAACTTTTACCAACATGCATCTTCACATACATGTACATACAAAACCTAACTCTCATCACACTTCCCCATGTTACCGGCTCGAGTTAGTGAGGGCCAATTTGCGACTCCGGGACGTCTCCCGAGTCTTTGCGGTAGCTCCAAACAACTCTCCCCGGGTTCATTTTATTTAGAATCTCTAGGTTCATTATATTCATTTGTTTAGGTGCCGGAATCTTCGACTCTGATACCACTTTGTAACACCCCCTCATACCAAGGTGCCTTACCAGGACCACCCTACCATGAAAGTGTGTTACCATCTCGGTTGCCCGAGGTTAGTACATATCAAAAAGCGTCCGAACTGAGCACATTTATTAAAGTACTGTAAAATGTAAAGTTTACATCAACCAAACTCAAATACTGTTTTAACAAAATACAACTTCAAAGTCTGATAATAAAAGAAATCCAACTAAGACTCAGACGGTGATGCTATGACTCGTGATGGCACTTCTCCCAAGACAGTCCCCAAGCTCACACTAGCAATACCTGTCAAGCCTGCTCACCATCCCCGAATGGATCACCGCAGATTCCACAAACAACACGAGGTCAGTATTACTCAAACATTAAGACAAACAAATGGAGGAATCAACTGATCATCGCCAATTCCCAATCCTCCATTCACACACAGTAACCGACTACACACTGAAGTGTGTAGCCCTGCCAGCATTACCCATCGCAACAGGTAATCCTCGCCGCCAGTGGGTGACCGCAGCCGATCTCACCTAGTCCAGCTCCTCAACGAGCGACAGTAATCCCTGTCCCTTAATGTGCACATCCCCTCCCGTGGCGGGTTCCACGGAGGGCGAACTAGGGTGTGAAGCCACTCCCGCAAGTGACTCCACCACAATCACAATCACAATACAACACAGCCATCTCAACACCATTACACCAACATCGTTACAACAATCTCCATACTCCGATGATCAACAGATAGCAATAATCATAACAACATATCTTACAATAACAGTAAACTGAGTAGGAAACCCTACCTTAGCAACCAACAGTAGTATGCAACACGGACAATCAAAAAGGCTCTTCTACGAAGTCTTCTCCTATACAATAATCATGTAACACAATTACACATTGCACAATTCCCAAAATCCCATTTCCATATATGTACAGTAACCCCAAAGAGTACAAATAATCATAAAGATAGGACTTACCAACAGTGCAACGAGAACTTATACGCAAGAGTCATGAAGATTACCCACACGACGATGCTACGGAATGATTAAGGGAAAGATTAGGGAATGATTAGGGTGTAATTAGGGTAACATAGAAACTGATGAAGTTGAAATGATGTTTTGAAAACTGACGCGGGATATAAAATAATCTTAAATATTCCCTAATCAAACCGTCAAAATAACACTCGCCAGACCGAATACTCGGTCGAGTAAAGTTATACTCGGCCGAGTATCCTCTACTCGGTCGAGTATTCACTATACTCGGCCGAGTATTCATCGGCAGAACCAAAACAACTCACAACAACAGCACTACTCGGCCGAGTAGGCTCTACTCGGTCGAGTAGTCGCCAAAGAAAATCCGTAGTGTTACAGCAGCGGCGGCGGTAACCACTAGAGGCAGGCGGCGGCGAGATCCACTGGTGGCAGGCGGTGGCAAGTGGTGGTGGTCGAGGTTTTGAGTTTTGGAGGAAATTGATTTGAGAAATTGATTTGGGGCAAATGAGAAAGGTGTCGGTGGTCGCGTGTTTGTTTTTTCAAAAAAAGAACCTTTGTCACGGGTAATCCATCAGAAAGCCGTCCCAATCCCGTGTTTTAGATTCTCTATGTGACGGATTATCAGTCACAAAAAAGTTATATGTGACGAAATATCCGTCGCAGACCTCCTTTTCAGATTCCTTTATGTGACGGAATATCCGTCACAAGAAAAGATATATGTGACGGAATATCCATCCCAAATCACTATTTATGTGACGGAATATCCGTCACAAATATCTATTATGTGACGGGTAATCCGTCATAGCCTTTGGCGCCCTTGATTTTTTTAATGCGCCATTATTATGCGACGGTATGTGACGGATAGTCCGTCATAAGTGTTTGTCTGTCACAAGTCCGTCACAAACCCGTGTATTATGAAGGAATTTTTATCCGTCCCTACGCTTCCGTCACTGATCCGCTATATCCTTGTAGTGGTAATTGTCTATGCTTATAGGCAATTGAAGCCGTATGAGGAGAACTACCCGACACATGATCTAGAGTTGGGTGCAGTTGTGTTTGCTCTCAAGATTTGGAGGCACTATATTTATGGAGCGACTTTTAAAGTGTTTTCAGATCACAAGGGTCTCAAGTATATCTTTACTCAAAAGGAGTTGAACATGAGATAGAGGAGGTGGATGGAGCTGATAGGGGACTATGACATAGACATAGATATCATATACCATGAAGGGAAAGCAAACGTTATGACTGATGCGTTGAGCAGGAAGAGTGTGCATTCTCTATGCACAGCTATGTCCTTGATGAGGTTGAGAGATGAGGTGGGGAAGATGGGGATACATGTGATACAAAAAGGGGATGCTAGAGGGGATTTGACAGTAGAGTTGAGAGCTGGAGTAGAGAAGGGGACAATGTCTCGGTTCTCTATTCATATAGATGGGAGTGTTCGTTTTGATGGGAGATGGTGTGTTCCGTGCGATGAGGAGTTGAAAAAGATAATCATGACTGAGGCTCATTGCACACCATAGTCAGTACACCCAGGTGGTGACAAGTTGTATACAGATTTGAAGAAGACTTTCTGGTGGCCTGGGATGAAGAGGGAAACAGCTGAGTTCGTGGCTCGATGTTTGACATGTCAGAGGGTTAAGGGAGAGCAGTGATGACCACAAGGTAATATACGGTCTCTTGAGGTACTTGAGTGGAAATGGGAATCTATCTCTATGGACTTTATAGCGGGTTTACCGAGGAGCCAGCAGGGTATTAACATGATATAGGTGATAGTTGATCGTGTGACTAAGTCAGCTCATTTTATTCCAATGAAAGATACATGGAGTACGGTTCAGCTGGCTAATGGGTACAGGAAACATGTGGTGAGGTTGCATGGAGTCCCTAAGGATATTGTGTCAGATCGGGATGCGAGGTTTATTTCTCGGTTTTGGCAAGAGTTGCAGGGGATGATGGGAACTACCTTGAAGATGAGTACTGCTTTTCATCCTACAACAGATGGACAGATAGAGAGAGCTAACAAGACCTTGGAGGATATGTTGAGAGCTTGTGTGATGGAGTTTAGTGGTAGTTGGGAAGATAGGTTGGATTTGATCGAGTTTTCTTATAACAACAGCTACCATACGAGTATTGGGATGGCACCGTTTGAGGCTTTGTATGGGAGGAGGTGTAGGAGTCCGATTTGCTGGGATGATAGAGTTGAGGCAGTGGTTTTGGACCACAGATGGTACAAGAGATGATAGAACAGGTTAAGGTGATTCGGCAAAAGATGAAAGCGGCCCAAGACCGACAAAAGAGTTCTGCAAACTTACATCGCCGTGACATAGAGTTTTAGGTTGGGGATAAGGTTCTTCTGAAATTATCTCCTATGCGTGGGATTATGAGGTTTGGTAAGAAAAGGAAGTTGAGCCAGAAGTTCATCAGACCATATGAGATTTTGGATCGTGTGGGAAAGGTTGCTTACTGGTTAGCCTTACCAACAACTTTGGATCATGTGCATAATGTGTTCCATGTGTCTCAGTTACGGAAGTATGTGAGTGATCCTTCCCATGTGTTATAGGTGGAGAACATCGAGTTGGATGAATCCTTGTCTTATCTTGAGGTGCCAAAACAGATTCTTGATCGCAAGGTTCGAAAAACTAGGTCCAGGGAAACGGTGTTGCTTAAGGTTCTATGGTCTAACCATGAGGTCGAGGAAGCTACTTGGGAGGCAGAGGAGGCTATGAGGGAACGGTATTCGTCTCTTTTTGATTAGGTATGTGTGGTTACGGGGACGTAACCATGTTTCTTTTAGGGGGTAGGAGATGATTGCATAAGGTTTTGGGTGTGGTTTTATATTAGTTTTTGCACAGTTAGTAGTTGTTGTGAGTTGGTTTGAGTTGTGGTTGGGGTTTTGTTTTGAGTTCTTGGTTGCATTGTTGTGTCATGATCAAGTTATATGGTTGTTTTTTAGTATGGCTTGAACTTCGGGGACGAAGTTCCTTTTTAAGGAGGGAAGACTATAATACTACGGTTTTCTGTACTGTTGGGTACTCTATCGAGTAGGGCTTATTCTGTCGAGTAAGTTATCTTTGGTTTCGAAACAGTGTACTGCTGATAGGTACTCGATCGAGTAGGTGTAGCACTCGATCGAGTAGGGGTCACTCCATCGAGTAAGTGACTTACTCGATCGAGTAAGTCGGTTCTACGGGTTATTTTACCAGGTTTTGTTAGCAATGTGAGAAAGTTATATAAACACTTCCGTCAGTTTCTTTTTCACTTTTTACCTTTTCTAAAATCTCACAAAGTTTAAACAAAGTTACGTTGCTTACTTATTCGCATTGCTATCAAATCCTAAGGGCTAGAGTTGTCGGATCGTTGTGTTCATTACGTCGTTGAGTCCGTCATATCGTGGGTAAGATCCTTGTATAATTTTTATGTCTTTTCGTTGATTTTGTTTAAAACCCTAATTGGGTATTTTGGGGGATTTTGGGAGTTTGGTGTTTGTTAGATAGTAATGTTATAATTATGTTATTATAGGAGGTGGGTTCGTAGAGGAGCAGTATTGAATATCTGATTTGTGACGGTCTTGGTGATTTGCTTATTCCAGGTAGGGTTTCCCTACTCGGTTATTGATTACATGGTTTTGATGGTGGATTGTTGTGGTTGTTTACTATTGTTGATCTTTCTCGTATTGGTAATTGTTGTTGTATAATTTGGTTGGTTGTGTTTGTCCGTGGTTCGCGAGGCGCGTCCTCGGCTAAGTGGAGTCACTTGCGGGAGTGGCTTCACGCCCTTGATTTGCCCTCTGTGGAACCTGCCACGAGAGGGGATGTGCACAGTAAGGAACTTGGGTTTTCGCTCGGAATAGATGAGCGCGGATTTTGTGAGTACTGCTGCGGTCCCCCACTGGCGGCGTGAAATATCTGTTGCGATGAGTATTCTGGCAGGGCTACACACTTTAGTGTGTAGTCAGGTGAGTGGAGATGTGAAGGAGTTGGGTGATCTGTGTATTGTTGTTTTGTGTATCTTGTTTTGTTTAATCAGTAACTGACCTCATTTAAATGTTTTAAAAACTGTGGTGATCCATTCGGGGATGGTGAGCAGTTATTGAGCAGGTATGAGATGGCTTGCGTGAGGGATAGCTGGGATTGAGTCATCATGTGTCACTAGAGTCTTCCGCTGTATCTTGAACTTAGTTTTCTTTCAGTTGGTTTGATGTTTTTGGAACAGTTATATTTCATTTTACAGTTTTGGGTTTTGAACATGTAATCAATTAAACTTATTTAATTAAGTATGTTTCATTATGGTCAATTTTATATACATTGCCTCGGGTAACCGAGATGGTAGCACTTCTATGCCTAAGGTGGTCTTGGTAAGACACCTTGTTGTATGGGGGTGTTACACATGCCACTAAATCTCCTGAAATAATTCGTAGATTATTTTATGAAGTAAACTAAACTAACCCCCCTATATATATATATATATATATATATATATATATATATATATATATATATATATATATATATATATATATATATATATATATATATATATATATATATATATATATATATAGAGAGAGAGAGAGAGAGAGAGAGAGAGAGAGAGAGAGAGCTTAATGTATCACTTTTGGTACAAATGTAGGTATCGTTTCAATTTGGTCATTGTCAATGTAACTATGTAAGGCTATCATCATATTAACTAAATTTATACTCGTGTACAGAAATAAGATATTCAAATGAACACAACAGTCTCTTTGTAGTACATGACTCACATTGTCAATAAATCACAAAGACTCTTAGTATGACTCTATGAATACTGAGTAGTATCCTGTATATACTACAATTTCAAGAGTATTAGTGCATATATAATTCTACGGAATATTATTATATATGTTTGGGCCAAAACTCGCTATTTGGCCTAAGCTCGTGGCACGAGACGAGTGGGTAATTAATTAAGCAAATGGACTCATGTCATACATGGGGGAGTCGGGCCCTTGGACCGAAAGGGGAGAAATACGGATAGAAGACCGAAGACGGGTACGACTCGTAAAGTCTAAATCCTTTCTTGAGAAATAAGGCAACTAAGTGGAAACCCTAATAAACCCACTAGGGTTTACTCTCTATAAATACAAGGAAGGAAGGAAGAGAAGGGATCCATTATTCATATATACACAACGGCGCATACTACAGAGGCCTATACCAAGAACTACGTACAAAACCATCCTCTGCACATCATAAGCAAAATAAAAGATTCCTTACACCATCATGAGATAATGATTACTTAATCATTATGACATGCCCACCAAATTATAATCAACGTACTAACAGTACGAACCCACATAGAGCCACTAATGTCCGATTTGTATATCGTCCGTCCCGTTTACACGATGGACCAGTCATCCGTCTCCAGATCTGAACTCTTTGTATATTGTATCCAGATTATCATATAGTGGACTATTGGCGGGATACCGACTCCCCCCGCGGTTGTTTCCCACATTGGGTTTTCCGAGTCCACAGAATCTCTCGTGTCATCATTCCTTTATTTTGCCATTTATATTATTTACATCATTATTTCGTCATAAGTCATATATAATTTAACCCCCCGATACGAGGCTAAAAAGAGTAGGTCACTTTAACCTCTAAGGAGATAGAATATCGTGTTTTGGCAGTTTTCACCCAAAACAGTTTGGCGCCCACCGTGGGGCATGGTGATCGATTTCTATAGCCAAGTTATCATCAAGTCAATCTCTGGTGCCATGTCTGTTAGCGAGCAAGATCTCATCACTATTTATAGAGTCAGCAGTAGATCTACTCCCCAGAATTCATCCGAAAGCCAGCAGCAGATATGCTTCCTAGGATCCTCCAGAAGTCAGCAGTAGATCTGCTTCCCGGAAGTTATCCGGAAGCCAGCAGCAGATCTGCTTCCTGTGATCCTCCAGAAATATCGCAGTAGATCTGCTCCCTGAAGTCCCACCAGAGACCTACAGCAGATCTGGTCCCCATATTTCCTCTAGAGTCCGGCAGCTGATCTGGTCCCCAAAATTCCTTCACACGCTTGAGTCCGGCAGCAGATTTGGTCCCCGAAATTCCTTCAGACGCCTGAGTCTGGTGGCAGATCTGGTCCCCGAAATTTCTTCAGACGCCTGGTCTGGCAGCAGATCTGGTCCCCGGAATTCCTTCAGACGCCTGAGTCCGGCAGCAGATCTGGTCCCCGGAATTCCTTCAGACGCCTGTAGACCAGGCAAATCGGGTCAACGGGTCCGGTTCGGGTCAGGCCAATTCAGGTTGGGTCATTTCGGGTTTACGGGTCTATTTCGGGTTTGTTGGTCGGGTTGTTTCGGGTCAAGCGGATCGGGTCATTTCGGGTCGAGTCATTTTCGTGTCAATGATTAAGAAGGAAAAAGGCATTTCAAGTCTTTTGGGGCCAATTAAAGTTATATTTTGTCGGGTTATTTTCGGGTTGGGTAGTTTCGGGTCGAGTCATTTCGAGTCGGGTTAATACGGGTTTATCAAAGCTCGAGTCATTTTCGGATCGGGTCGGGTTAATTCGGGTTTCGGGTGTCATTCGGGTGCGGCAGTCCGGGTCAATTTTGGGTCTCGGGTCAACCTTTTTGGGTCGGGTCAATCGGGTCGGTTGATTCTGCCAGGTCTAGACACCTGAGTTCGGCAGCATATCTGGTCCCCGAAATTCCTTCAGACGCCTGAGTCTGGCGGCAGATCTGGTCCCCGAAATTCCTTCAGATGCCTGAGTCTGGCAGCAGATCTGGTCCCCGGAATTCCTTCAGACGCCTGAGTCCGGCAGCAGATCTGGTCCCCGAAATTCCTTCAAACGCCTGAGTGCGGCAGCAGATCTGGTCCCCAAAATTCCTTCAGAGACTGCGTCCGATAACAGATCTGGTCCCTGGAATTCCTTCAGATGCCTGCAGCAGACATGCTCCCCAGAATTCATCCCGATGCTTGCAGCAGAACTGCTCCTCAGAGTTCCCATGGAGTCCTATAGCGGATCTGGTTCCTAGAGTTCCACGAGCCTCTGAAAGAGCAGGAATGATCAATCTACCAGAAATCAGCAACAGTGTACCAACAGTTAGGGTACAGACAATAGGTGGACTAGCAGGAATGTTCAGTACAGGGTCGCAGACTCAAACATATCAAGCTGACAGGCAGATCAGGACCTCAAGAATCTATAGCCCAGCTAGACAGATCCCTGAGGAGCTAGTCACCAGACTAGAACCTGGGGGCCCAACATACAACCACCCTTCATGTTGATCAGACTGCAGGCTACGTCAGGTAACATCTTATCTTGTGATTCTGTTGAAACTAAAATTCTCCTCATTGCAGGAATTTCAGCCATCGGGAATCAGATTGACAATCTGGAGCCATTGCCACGCAACTCCAGTAATCAGTAACCCGGGAGAATATATCTCTACAGGAATGTCACCATGGAGGTAACATCTTTGGTATTGTACCACCTATCCTTAACCCTCTTGTAAACCTGGTGGAGTGACAACTCCAAAAGCTAAGGAACATGATCAGCAGCACCGTAAGACAAGTAAATGCTGCTATAGAGTTTTCAATACGAACAGGGTAAGCTGGACCACCTGCTATCACGTGGGGGAAAGGTCCAGTAAAATAGGCTCCACAAATCAGGTTCTACCCTCTACACTTCTTATTTGTCCTAGAATAATATACGTGATAGCAGGTGGATCAGAACTGTGCGGCCTAACATACTAAGTAGCGAAAAACGAATGACACAGAAACAAAAAGAGTTCTCCTAAAGTCCTCCTGTAGAGTCAGTCATGGGAATCTTCCACCTGTCACATTCGACGAGGTAGATGCTCATGACACTCAGGGCACCACCATGATGCTCTCATCATAACGTCGTACATAGAAACTACACCATGAGAAAAATCCTAGTGGTCACAGTAAACTCAGTCAACATGGGTAGATGGACCCAGAACTAACAGTGCTGATAGGTTCAGAGTATACAGGTAATCTTCATCAACAATTGATTAAATTTCATAAAATTAACATGGATTGTTTCGTTTGGTCCCATGATGATATGATAGGAACCAGATCAAATATAGCCAGCAGGCTGGACCCAGCCTAGACAAAAATAATCAGAATGCTGACCCCAGTAACTCCAGGTAACTGTCACCCTCATAGGGTCGGCAGCCAGCATTAATCAGTTTGTACGACGAGTCTCCTAGCTAGGTTAGAACTCGAGAAACATCACAAAACAAAACAAAGCAAAGCAAAACAGAAAAGGCAAAGCCCCGAAACTGACAAACAAAAGTCCGAACAAGCTAGGGGAGAGATCTATCTAACATGATCCTTTCCTCAGCAACTGTAACACCAGCTCCACCATCCAGATCTGTTTGATATCTTCTTACAGGAACTAGCTCTGGCTCAGGGACATCAGCAGCCTCGGCAGCATTTTAGGGGAGCTGACCTCACCAACAGTATTTTCGGTTAGCTGACCTTGCCAGCAGCATTTTCGGGTAGCTGACCTGACCAGCAGCATTTTCAGGGAGCTGACCTCATCAGCACCCAGAACCAGGTCCCCAGCACGCTGAGATCTAGCAGAATAAGGAAGTCTCGATCAGCTGCCTCCTCTCAAATTTCAGGAAGCAGGAAGTACCAGAATCGTAAATTCAGGAAGTAGGAGGAACCAGAATTGGAAATTCAGGAAGCGGTGAGTAGAAAGCAGACAGCAAACACCAGAACGGCAACCTGGATTAGTTATCGCAGCAACCCTTTCACCAGCGACCCAGGCAACCATAATCTAGTAGTAGCTTGGACAGGGAGCAGCACCCAGGAGCCAGAAGCGAAAGGGGGCAGATGCATGTTATTTTACGGCATACTTGGGAGGCGCCAAAAGCTCGATTGGGCGGAGGAGCACGAAACTGAAACACTATCTGAGCGCACCACCTCTGTTGTCTAAACCAGAACCAAGAGAATTCTAGTCCCCATACCTATCAGTGGCTGAGACAATAGCCAATGTTATGCTAGAAGCCAGAATATTACTTCATCAAGTCTCTGCATCCTACAGAGACTAGGTACACATCACTTGGAAAACTGGTTCTTGCACATGTTACAGCCTTCTATAAATTGCGTTCTTATTTTTAGTCTAGTAATGTCCATGTGCTAACTGACTACCCCCTGAAAGCCATTATGAGTAAACCATAGATATCAGGAGGGATGACAAATTGAACCATACACCTAAGTGCTTACAACATGAAATCCGAACCTTGGACGACCATTAAGTCACAGACCATGGTACAACACCTCAGACCTATGTGGATAAAAGCACCCCCAACCAAGAGGGAGACATGGGACCTAGAGTTGGACGTAGCGCACTGGTAGGGCCACCAATATAAGTGGAACAGGAGTAGTTCTGGTACCTACGAGGGAAGCAGGACATGCACCTGAGAAAGCCATGCACCTGATCGTCCGAGCTTGCAGTGGTCCTGGAAGTCAGGCACCTGAGAAAGCCAGGCACCTGATCGTCCGAGCTTGCAGTGGTCCTGAAAGTCTGGACGTTTGAAAGTCTGGACACCTGAAAGTCTGGACGCCTGAAAGTATGATGCCTGCAAGTCAGACACCTGAAAGTCTGGCGCCTGAAAATCTGACATCTGAAATAATCGGGCACCTGAAAAGATCAGAAACCAGGCAGGTCCCCGGTCGGCAACCAGAACCTGGTTGCAGACGCCCTCATAACCCTGGGGGTAACATTCAAGCCAGGCATCTTATTAACCACACTCATCATTTTATATGCTACAATTAGAGGTAAACAAAAGAAAGAAGATTCATATCCATAGGCACATGCGCTGCTCCTAAGGTAGCTCATCAACTCGTAATCTCATTACTTTATTTATATTTTATATAACTACTGCCTTGATCGTTGGAGGGTCGTTGGCTATGCCATCTGCCAGCCCTAGCATAAATATTTCTTGCAGGACCACCACAAGATCTCCCTGCCAGCAGGACTGGTCACACGGGCTTCAGGATCTGCCACTCTTCCCCCAAATCAAATGGAGCGTCTTCCTGTAGAATACAGGGCGCAGAACGCAGAGAGCAAAGCACAAAACGCTCCCTACAGCAAACATTCTGCCTGCAGAAACAACCTTCTTGCATGCAGATCAGGCCACCAGCCAGCAGGACAGGTCGCTCCGCCAGCAGCTTGCAGAACATAAATCAATGGCTTGGGGGAAATTTAATCAACTTACTATCAGTACATAAAAGCTCCTAGCACCCTGAATATCCAGGAGACATGCAGCAGCCAGAATGCTGCAAAACACATTCTTACATCAGCTTCCTAAAGCGAAAAATTACAGCAATACATGCTGCCATCAACAGGTCCCCTGGGAACCAGAACATGAAATAATAAATGATAAGCAAAAGTGCATGTCCTCAACACCCAAGCTGTGAAAATCATGCAGAGGGCAAAGAATACATATTCCGCATGGCAGCCAGAAATAAGAAGTCCAATGGACAAGCTGACTCACTATTGAGAACCTGAAACGAAAGCTGAAAGAAACTGGGGGCAGAAACTCAAAGAACAGTTCAAACACCCATCAGCCTGGTGTTCGGAGGAGAGGCAGTAATACCACTAGAGGTTCTGGTTCCCACCCACAGGTATGAATGTATGAAAGAGGAACAGAACCAGGTGGAGATGACCAGATGGAATAAATCAGCAAAGGACAATACAGTTACCTTGAAGGTGTAGAACCACCTAAATAGGCACACAATCACCTTGAACGTGTACAACCACCTAGACAGGCATAGAATCCCGCAGATGGGAATCTCCATACTAGGTTGGAGGCGTTGTTGATTGTGGTGCGTATAAGTTAATGACCGTGCAAGGTTAATTAATAGACGAGCCATGGAACATACTCAGCCTGAAGAGGTATCACTTTTGATAACAAGTAGAATTTAGTGTACAAAGTCTTGTATTCAAAAACCAATAAAAAAATAAAAAGAAAAACTTTTAAAAAAAAAATAGTAGGCATACTATCAGTTTTCTACTGTAGTCGCTTTTTATTCACATTTCTCTCATTTCTGAAACTGATATTCGAGCTGTGTGGTCTGTAGCTTCCTGGGTCTATGGTTGCTCTGAAACCCCATGAGATAGCACCAGGTACTTCACATCGCTTTAATAGGCTTTTAATTTTTCTATTTTGGGTTCTTCGAAATACCACTTTGTACTCTAACTTTTATGGTACGTTAAGAGTGTTGCCAGCAGGACTGTCAACTGTGAACGCGGGGTGACAAGGCACATGGCACTCCAACATGCCTAACCTAATTCTCCAGTAGGAGCACCCTCACGAGGCGGCTTGTGGAACATACGAAGGGGGGCTTGGCCGACAACTTAAAGCTCATGCAGCTACCCCGGATACCACCCCCAAAGATAGCTATCGACACCGAGTACTCGATGTAGTCAGGGCCCCAAAATGCATGCAAAAATATAAGGAGCGGGATTTCTGAGCAACCAGGATCCTGCAACGTTCCACTGGTCCTAGAATGACGATAAACTTGCCTAAGATACGCCCTTGTTGGCTTTAAACATGATGAACACACCTTGCGTCATGAATAAGGTTAAGTTGTAACACCCCTAATTTCCATAATATAATTCTATAATTTTATTTTCCCATATTTCATATTTTATTTTTCGGGAAAATATCCGTCTCTTATCTTTTGGGCTCGTTGGGCTCGAAAACGGTGAAGACCCGCTCCTCCCTTGGCTCTCACGTGTTTTTGGTGTAGATGGGCGAGTTTTGGACCTAAACCTAGAATAAACCCATGAGCTTCTCTATAAATATAAGGGGAAATCAAACCCTTGCTTTTCTTTGCTCAGAATTCTCAAAACCCTAAACCTAAATTCTCTCCTCCTCCTTCCTATCTTGTGCCGCGCGCCCCTTCCTAAGGTTTCGTGTCGTTCTTCCTTTCTTCCTCCTTCCTTCATCATCTTTCGTGCTTAGATCGATCTTACTTCTTGGATTTATCTATCTTCTTCGTAAGTTTTATGTTTTTCGCGTAGTTTTTATAGTTTTATAGTTTTTGTATATATTAGTATATTTATTAGATTCGTTATCTTTGGCACGTGGATGATTTAATGAAGGCGTGGAAGTTGCTCCAGGAGAGGACGTTTATATCGTTGAAGACGATCTTTAAGATTATTTGCTTAATAAGGTAACTAGGTGTTTCTCTTTTAATTGTGTTTATGTCAATTGATGTAATTAATATGATTTAATGATTGTTTTGCATGATTGGTACATGTTTGATTATTTGTTATCATGATTAAATATGTTTCGCATGTTTGTGTAAGTTTTTATGCATTAATTATATATCATATGTTGCTTATGCATTAAATTATGGGTGTCATGAGCGCAATTAGGGTTTACGAATAAACCCTAGTGGCGGCATGATAGGCGGCCAAGAGTGCTCTGCAAAGTTATAAATGTTATAGCTGAAGTTATTACAACTTTGGGATGTTACTCTAGTTATGGCTGAAATAGGTATAACCTTGGAAATATGAATCCAGGTTATAGCTGAACCTACTATAACATTGAAGTGCGAGTCAAGGTTATAGCTGTAACTAATAAAACCCTGAGATTATGGCTCAAGGTTATGGTTAATGCTAGTATAACTTTAGGTTTAGTGTCAAGGTTATGGTTGAGGTAAGTATAACTTCAAGTTATATATACTGAAGTTATAGTAGAGGTTACTATAACCTCGCATCCAGAGTTCATATTATGGTTAAGGTTACTATAACATTGTTAGTTAATACTTGTCTCATATGTTGTATTGTGTTCAACGTGTGTGTCCTTATGGGTATGAGTCATTGATTACTTTTGTTCATATGATAAGTAGGGTAGTCAGTTATACTATCCTATGAGATGAGTCGTGACGTTGTTCATGCATGTTGGTGCAGTCAGTTATACTGTGCATTTGTTGGTTGGCTGGTGTATAGATGACGATAGTATCAGTTATATACTATCGGAATGAACTAAGGCTACCCTTCGGGGATTTGTTATGGTCTATGTTCGGGATTCGTCAGAGGCAGTTCGTTAATCGCTCTCGTCCCCGTGTGTCGTTCGGTATACAGTTATTGCACCGAGAGGACTGGCCAGGTCTTAGGCATATAGGCAGTGGTGATACGCTATACATAGTACCGTGGAGGCAGTGGTGATACGCTCCACACCGATGGAGGCAGTGGTGATACGCTCCGTCAGTCAGAGGCAGTGGTGATACGCTTTGACAAGTTAGAGGCAGTGGTGAAACGCTCTAACGGGCGTTCGCTCTATTCGCTATGCTTTGTTGCTAGCTTTGTGCCTTCTGTTGCTGTGGATTGTGTGTTACCGTATTCGCTATGCTTTAATGCTAGCATTGTGCCTTAAGTTGTTAGGGGTCGAGTGCTACAATGGTTATTAGTGTACATGGTCTAGTTCTTGCATATGGTTTAGGTTTGCATGATTACGTCTAAGATTGATAAGTCATGGTAAGCTTTGTTGGGTTTTTCATGAGTATAGATGATCTCACATGTTTACTGGTTTTACATTTCATTTATTAATGATTGTTGATTATATTCAATTGTTGTAAACATGACTGGGAGAGCATCTAGTTACTCCCGACTGATTGTCGACCCCCTTCTCAGGTTGTTCAAGTTGAACGCTTGTTGCTGTCTGGCGGATGCTTGCTTGGGGAATGTGCGAAGCGAGCTTAATAATAAATAGGAGTTTGCTTTTAAGTTTTAAGAATCTTTGAATAATATATTAGTTGTTTTGGATTTAGTAGCGAACCGGATTGGTCAGGTGTTTCCGCCACCTTGACCCTTTTATCAGTATCGTACTCTGATATTTATTTTATATAAGTTTTTCCCTTGTTTTATAATCCGGGTTGTTACAGTTGGTATCAGAGCGAGCACGCTCCCAACTCTCGCTTAGTTGATGACTAAAATAAATGACCTAGTTAATGAGTGAGAGTAAATGGGGTAGAAACCAATAGGATTGGTTGGTTTTCTTATGTTTGATAAGTGTATGGGTAGTTGTTTGGAGTGGTACTTAGGTTCTACCACTTATAACGAGATTTCGTTCTTGCAGATGGTGCGCAACGGAAATGGTGAGTCTGATGCAGATCGTATCAGGAGACTTGAGGCCGCTTTGGCATCTATGGCCGAAGGTTTCACTAATCACCTCAACAACAACAACAATAACAACAACAACAACAACCATCCGCAACCGACAGTGTTTGATCGCTTTGCTCGTCACCGTCCTCCTACTTATGATGGTGCGAATGATCCTATTGCTTTGGAGGCTTGGATTCGAGAGATCGAGAAGTTGTTCCTTGCTATTGGATGTCCCGAGGATCAGATGGTGGATATCGCCACCTATTATCTGAAGGACGAGGCCGACAACTGGTGGGCTCTTGCTAGAGCTGGTCTAGAAGTTCAACCAGGATATGGTTGGGCTGTTTTCTCTGAAGCGCTGAAGAAGAAGTTTTACCTAGAGGAGATGCGCTGGCAGAAGGAGCAGGAGTTCCTTCGTCTACAACAAGGTTCCATGACCGTCGAGGAGTACACCAACAAGTTCGTGAAGTTGTCACGTTTCGTTACTTCTGTAGCTATGGACGAGGTTTCGAGGACTCGTCGCTACGAGAAGAATCTAGCTCCTAAAGTCCGGACTGCTATGTCTAGTATTCCTTCAACTTCTTTCCAGCAGGCTTATGATCGTGCTCTTAGCATCTATGATTCTGTCCTTGCTACCGAGGCTGAGGAGAGTGCGAAGAAAAAGTTCATGAAGAGGCCTTATGTTGCTCCCAGTTCTTCCCAGAAGAAACAGAAGTATGAGGCTCATCAGTATACCCCGTGTGATCAAGGTCAAGCTAAGAAGGATATGGTTTGCTTCAAGTGTGGAAAGGCTTACCACCCAGGTAAGTATTGTGAGACGGGTAATCCGATCACTTACTTCACCTGTAAAGCTCCTGGACACAAGGCTGTTGATTGCCCCCAGAAGCCAAAGCTTGATGCTCCTAAGGCTGATGCTCCGAAGACTGGACGCGTGTTTGTGATGAGTCGTGCCGAGGTAGATGCTAATCCAGATGTGGTTACGGGTACCTTTCTCGTTCATTCTTTATCTGCTTTTGTTCTTTTTTATACGGGTGCATCGATGTCTTTCGTATCCGAATCCTTTTCCGTCCGTGCTGGACTCTCTTCTTCATCATCCGTTTATACCTCTATATCCCTTTCTTCGGGTGAGATTGTTTCTTGCTCTGTTCTTTTCAAGGACGTACCTGTCAGTATCGCAGGGGCGATCCTTCCTGCCGATCTCGTCCAATTCAAACTCGGAGAGTTTGATGTGATTTTGGGTATGGATTGGTTATCTCGCTATGACGCTAGGTTCCTTTGTCGTGATCAGAAGATTGTTCTTAAGAGTCCTACAGGTTCGAGAGTTTCTTATCAGGGTGTTAGGGTTACACCTACGGTCAAGTGGGTTTCTACGATGAAGATGGTTAGCTTGGGTAGAAAGGGTTATCAGATCTATCTGTGCACTGTTCATGGTGTTTCAGATGAGCCTAAGTTAAAGGATATCCCTGTGGTGAAGGAGTTTCCCGATGTCTTTCCTGAGGAGTTACCTGGTATTCCTCCTGAGCGAGATGTTGAGTTCTCGATCGAGTTGTTGCCTGGAACTGGTCCCATTTCGAAAGCTCCATATCGTATGGCACCAGCTGAGTTACAAGAACTCAAGAAGCAACTTGAGGAGATGATCGATAAGGGTTTTATCCGACCGAGTGTTTCGCCGTGGGGTGCTCCTGTGCTGTTTGTCAAGAAGAAGGATGGTAGTATGCGGTTGTGCATTGACTACCGTGAGTTGAATAAGGTTACTATCAAGAATAGGTATCCTTTTCCGAGGATCGAGGATCTATTTGATCAGCTCCGTGGTGCGAGTGTGTTCTCGAAGATCGACCTGAGGTCAGGTTACCATCAGATTCCAGTTAGGAATGAGGATATTCCTAAGACCGCCTTTCGTTCGAGGTATGGCCACTATGAGTTCGTGGTGATGCCGTTTGGTTTGACGAACGCACCTGCCATTTTCATGGATCAGATGAACCGCACTTTCAGCGAGTATTTGGATAAGTGTGTCGTGGTGTTCATAGACGACATACTGATTTACTCGAGAGACGAGGCTGAACACGAGCGTCATCTTCGTGTTATCTTGGAGAGACTGCGTAAGCAGAAATTGTATGCTAAGTTCTCGAAGTGCAAGTTTTGTTTAAAGAAAGTTACCTTCTTGGGTCATGTGATATCTGGCGATGGATTTATGGTCGATCCATCGAAGATCCGAGCCGTGGTCGATTGGGGTAGCCCAAGGAATGTGAACGAGGTTCGGAGTTTCCTTGGTTTAGTTGGGTACTACCGTCGGTTTGTACATGATTTCTCTCAGACCGCGAGACCGATGACTCAGTTAATGAAGAAGGAATCCAAGTTCATTTGGACAGAGGCTTGTGAAGCTGCCTTTCAGGAGTTGAAAAAGAGGTTGACTACCGCTCCTGTGTTGACTCTACCAGAAGAGGGCGTTGAGTTTGATGTCTTTTGTGATGCGTCAAAGTTTGGGTTGGGTTGTGTCTTGATACAGAAGGGTAAAGTGGTGGCTTATGCTTCTCATCAGTTGAAATTTCACGAGAAGAACTATCCGACTCACGATCTTGAGTTAGCAGCAGTGGTGTTTGCACTTAAGCTGTGGCGACACTACTTGTATGGGGTCTCTTGAAACTTTTATACGGATCATAAGAGCTTGAAGTATATCTTCACTCAGAGAGATCTTAACATGAGGCAGAGACGTTGGTTGGAGCTGCTTAACGACTACAAGATTGAACTGCAGTATCATGAGGGTAAGGCAAACGTGGTTGCCGATGCTTTAAGTCGCAAGGTGTGTCATGCCATGAGATCTGTGTTGGTGTTACCTGATGACTTGAGTCGAGAGTTCCAGAAGATGAGCCTTGAGGTAGTTCTTCCTGGTACCTTAGATTTGAGTGCGATGGTTGCTGAACCCGAGATCCTTCATGAGATCCGAGTTAAGCAAAGAGAGGATGAATACTTAGAAGGAGTTCGAGTCGCCATAAGCGAAGGGCACGTCAAAGACTTCGACGTTGGACCTGATGATGGTCTACGATTCCATGGTCGTTGGTGTGTGCCTAGCTGTGAGGTCTTAAAATGTAAGATTCTCAAGGAGGCTCATAGTACTCCCTATTCGGTTCATCCTGGTGGTGATAAGATGTACAAGAATCTGAAGCTAAAGTTTTGGTGGCCAGGTATGAAGAAAGAGATCGCCGAGTTTGTGAGTCGTTGCTTGGTTTTTCAGAAGGTCAAGTTCGAACATCAGAGACCTGGTGGTCTACTGCAACCCTTGGAGATTCCCACATGGAAATGGGATTCGATTTCGATGGACTTGTCATGGGTCTGTCGAGGTCGCCGAGAGGAATGAATGCGATTTGGGTCGTGGTTGATCGTTTGACTAAGGTCGAACATTTCATTCCGATGAAGGAGACTTGGAGTCTCGAGGAACTAGTGAATGCTTATCAGCATGAGATCATTCGTCTTCATGGAGTTCCTAAGGATATCATCTCCGACCGTGATCCGAGGTTTTGTTCTCAGTTTTGGAAGAAGCTTCAGTTGGCTTTGGGTAATGAGCTTAAGATGAGTACGGCTTTCCATGCTGCAACTGATGGTCAGACTGAGCGTACGATTCAGACGCTTGAGGATATGTTGCGAGCTTGTGCTTTGGAGTTTCATATTAGTTGGGAGAAGAGTTTACCGCTTGTGGAGTTCTCCTACAACAACAGTTACCAAGCTAGTATTCAGATGGCTCCGTTTGAGGCAATTTATGGAAGGAAGTGTCGTAGCCCTTTGTGTTGGGACGATTCTAGTGAGGCTATCGTTCTTGGTCTAGAGTTGGTTCAGGAATCGATTTAGCAAGTGAGGTTGATCCGTGAGAAGCTTAAGGCAGCCCAGGATCGACAGAAGACGTATACAGACTTGCGGCGTAGGCCGATTGAGTTTGAGGTTGGCGATAAGGTTTTTCTTAAG
The DNA here is from genome assembly GCF_048544455.1 of Silene latifolia. NCBI lineage: Eukaryota > Viridiplantae > Streptophyta > Magnoliopsida > Caryophyllales > Caryophyllaceae > Silene > Silene latifolia. The sequence continues at coordinate 49,475,145 of NC_133535.1, read as the reverse complement.
GTTTCGCTGATGAAAGGTGTTAAGAGGTTTGGGTCGGAGTTGTTACAAGTGGTATTAGAGAGTTACAGTTACAGTTGGTTTCAGAGCAACCCTACGACCGTGTGGTGATGGGAGGCAGTTGTTATACGCTCCTGGAGGCGGTTGTTATACGCTCTATTGTGATCACCCACCTAGCGGGGGAGGAAAAGAGTGTTTATTATTATGAGTTCGGTAACGAGGAAGTTTACTTTGGGATTAGAGGTTGTTAAGATGGAGTTTCCTTTGGGATTAGTGGTTGTTAAGTCCTTTTATGTGATTGAGGAAATCCTTATTGCTGATAGAGGGTGATGATATGTGGCATAAGATGTATGATTGTGGTTTCATGGTTTCACAAGGAATAAGAGATATGATGAGTAGATTTATCTTATGATATTATTTGGGAATATCGTGACTGATATTCTTAATGGTTAGATTTATTATTGAAGTTTCTATTGTGATAAGGGAACAGTTATGCGAGTTATTTATGGATCGAGAGTAGAGTAATGGAAATGAATTGAGAGTTATCATGGAGTTATGATTGAGCACGTTGGGGTTTTTGGAGACTATGCTCATCTTTAATTGAAATGTCATATTTGAGGAGTAGGAATCGTTAATGGCAATCAGTAAGTTATGAAGGAATTTATGATTAATCTGTTGATGAGTATTTATTGATCGTACCTTTTAAAGGATTGTTTGAGAAAGACAAACAGTAATTTATGGGCTTGTGAGATGTTCATGTTAAAGTGTTCTTTTTTACTTAGGGAACGAGCATGTTGACGATGATTCTAATGAATTGTGGTGTTCATCTTTTGAGGATATAGAGTTTGTTATGGATGGATTCTTTAAGTGTGATAAGATGGGTTATTGCGAGTGGAAGGATTTGAGAGTTGATGGCCGTGAGATTTTATGATCTTGAGAGTTGATAATTTGAGGAATATAGTGATTGTAAAAGGGCAAGTATATAGAGATTTGTTGGTTCTGGGATATTATGGAGATATGATGAAAGGATGTTACGAGACGTTGTTACCTTTAGTGATGATTGTACGAGAATTGTAAGACTCTGGTCATCTGCTTTATTTATTTTATCTTAAGTTGTTGTCTTCGAGTAGATAAAATTGTTTTTGAGTCGTCTATTCTTGTAATCCTTGCACGTGTTAACCATACATCTTCTATTTGAGCCTTTGGACCAAAGGTTTCTTTTATCTTTGTCCTCTCTTTGTTTCATCTATTGCTACTCTCTATTTGTTCTTTATTTTAACTCCAGTTCCTTCTTCTTTGAACTTTTGTAATTATACTTTTCACATTGTTTTTCTCTAAGCTTTTACTTCCTAAAGCTATGTGTTCTTTTGCCTTGTGGTATTGCACGGAAATATTTTGATTTGGTTTGCAAGTTATTTATTCTTTCATGGTAACTTGAAAACGTTTCAAATCTCTTTAGAGCTACTTGTGATCATCTCGTAGTGGAAGCTTGGATCCTTTTGCGAGTGATGTTAGAAACCTTGAGATCAATGTTTGGTTATTTGAGGTTGAGAACTTAGTAACATAGTTGTATGCGAGTGTTAATTGGGATAACATATGGAGTTTTGGAGAAGGAGTATTAAAGGTTTTATACTGAGCTAAGAAAGTTTGAGGGTGTTTTTACATTGAAGGTATATAGATGTTTGTTTGTTCTATCTGGGATTAAAGATGTTTTATTAAGAGTAGGACATAGATTCATACAATCTTGTGGTGGATTTGTGATGTTGAGATGATATTGATCATGGATAGTAAACTGTGATTAGAAATTGAGGTTATAAGTTTTGTTGTTATATGGACACAGATGATAAGATTTGTACGGTGATATCATTTTAATAGCGATGATGGAATTGCGTTATCGGTGGATAAGTGTGTTGTGGTACAATAGTTTCTAGCTTAACCAATGGTGTATGTTTCGTTGGGTGCATAGGAATGCCGTGGTCATGAGTGTTCAAAGGAAATGATTTGGCCTAGCGAGTGCGACTGATGATTTTGTCATGAGATTGAGGTTGGATATAATTTTGACAGTTTAGTTAGAGTTTGAGGTTTGAGGTTTGAGATTGAAGACTTTTGAAACCAGATATATATCGAGAATCATCGAGGTTTGTTGAAGCCTTTTTGGAGTTGTGGATGGTAGTAAGCACTACTTGCCTTGAGGATATTAGAGTATGAGTGATCCTAATGGCATTCGTGAGTGAAAGCGTTTTCTCATTCGAAAGATGTTCTTTGTTTAGAGATTTGTCTATTTGAGGTTTTGGTTATTTCAGATCTTGTGGTGAATGGTAATCTAGAATTGGAGTATTTGTTAAAGGTTATGTGGACTCGTAGTAATAATAATATGTTTATGGGAGATCATATATGTTGGCTAATGATGGTTAAGGGTAATTGGATGCGTGTTTGGAATATGGGGACTAGATGTTGGCTTAATGATCATTTTGGGTTGTGATAGTGTGAGTTTAATGTGACTTTTGAGATTGTAAAGTGAATGGAGATGATAACAATATTGAGGATTCTGGATATGTTTCTTTGGTTTAAGCTTGTTGATAAGGATCAGAGCGCGCAGCGGTTAGGATTCCGAGATGACTTTTGTTGATGATCACTTGTAAATCTTACCTTCTTTTGATCTTGTCTTTGAATTTCAAGTTTCGAGGACGAAACTTCTTTTTAGGGGGTTGGATTGTAACACCCCGTATTTTATAATAAGATTTTATTATAAAACTATTTTATTAAATTAATTATTTGGAAGTTTATTAATGTATTTTGGAAATATATATTTATAAGCTTCCGTTCTCTATTTTATTATTTCTCATTTTAATCTAATTTTGATTGGGTTAAAATGTCCGTGCACAATTTTACTATTTTAATATAATAATTACTTTTCTAATAAAAGTTCTCCTTGCGTTTTAATATGGCTTAAACCAATTTATAATCAGATAATCCATTGTATGAGCTAATGGACCCAAAGCCCATTAGTTAATTCCCTTATAAATAGAATTAACCTAGCAAGCAACTAGGTCAATCTTTTGTTTGTACGTGAGAATTGCCGTGGCGGCCTTCCTCCTTTTCTCTTTTTTGTTCTCTTTTCTCCCTTTAACTCCATTGTTGAATATCTTTCCTTCTTCTCAATTCAAAAGAAAATTATATTTTCATAATCCTTGCTCTTACATCTACAACATATTCTTCTCCATATATTTTTATGAGAATTATTTGTATGGACCTTTAGACTTACCTTTAAGGTCTCTTATTTTAATGGATAAAGAAGAAGATGTCTTTCCTTTGCCGTTTTTGAAAGAGGATTCGCGATGCATAAATTCTAGCGCATGGGTTTTGGATTCGGGCATCTTTAATGTTTATTTTTGGGACGTGGATACGTGTTGGAGACAAGGATTTATTGGTTGTTTCTTTCTTGGAGGTTTTCATTAATTGCTAAAAAGGTAACTAGGTGTTTTACTTTAATTGTGTTTATGCCAATTGATGTAATTAATATGATTTAATGAATGTTTTGCATGATTAGTACATGTTTGATTGTTTATTATCATGTTAATTATGTTTTCTCATGTTTGTATATGTTTCAATGCATTAATTATATATCGTATGTTGTATATATGTTTATTATGGGTGTCATGAGCGTAATTAGGGTTTCCGAATCAAACCCTAGTGGCGGCATGATGGCGGCCAAGAGTTCTCTCCAAAGTTATAGCTAAAGCTAGTATAACCTTGATGATGATTCATGTGTTATGGCTAAAGTTAGTACAACTTTGGGTAGTTACTCTAGTTATAGCTGGAGCTACTATAACATTGAAGTACGAGTTAAGGTTATAGCTGGAACTAACATACCCTGAGATTTATGGCTCAAGGTTATGGTTGGAACTAGTATAACTTTGAGTTTCGTGTCAAGGTTATAGTTGAGGTAAGTATAACTTCAAGTTATATGTGTTGAAGTTATAGTAGAGGTTACTATAACCTCGCATCCAGAGTTTATGTTACGGTTAGGGTTACTATAACATTGTATGGTTAATGTTAAGAGTTATAGCTGAAGTTACTATAACATTGGTTGCTTATACTTGTTTCACATGTTGTATTGTGTTCAGTTATTATATGACATTATGTTGGCATATATCTTTGGTTACTCATGTTCGTATGATAGTTAGTTATACTATCCTATGGGTTGAGTCGTGATGTAGTTCACGCATGTTAGTACAGTCAGTTATACTGTGCATTTGTTTGTTGGCTGGTTGAATAGATGACGGTAGTATCAGTTATATACTATCGAAATGAACTAACGCCACCCGTTGATGCGGGATTTATTTTGGTCTATGTTCGGGGGTGGCCAGAGTCGTCAATTATACGTTCTGGGTCCCGAGTGTCGTTCGGTGTATAGTTATTGCATCGAGAGGTCGGGCCAGGTCTTAGGCATATAGGCAGTGGTGATACGCTATACATAGTACCGTGGAGGCAGTGGTGATACGCTCCACACCGATGGAGGCAGTGGTGATACGCTCCGTCAGTCAGAGGCAGTGGTGATACGCTCTGACAAGTTAGAGGCAGTGGTGATACGCTCTAACGGGCGTTCGCTTTATTCGCTATGCTTTGTTGCTAGCTTTGTGCCTTCTGTTGCTGTGGATTGTGTGTTACCGTATTCGCTATGCTTTGATGCTAGCATTGTGCCTTATCTTGTTAGGGGTCGTGTGTTACAGTGGTTATAAGTGTACATGGTCTAGTTATTGCATATGGTCTAGGTTTGCATGTGTGCATCCGTCTAAGATTGATAAGTCATGGTAAGCTTTATTGGGTTTTCATGAGTATAGATGATCTCACATGTTTACTGGTTTTACATTTCATTTGTTAATGATTGTTGATTATATTCAATTATTGTAAACATGACTAGGAGAGCATCTAGTTACTCCCGACTGATTGTCGACCCCCTTCTCAGGTTGTTCAGGTTGAACGCTTGTTGCTGTCTGGTTGATGCTTGCTTGGGGAATGTGCGAAGCGAGCTTAATAATAAATAGGAGTTTGCTTTTAAGTTTTAAGAACCTTTGAATAATATGTTAGTTGTTTTGGATTTAGTAGCGAACCGGATTGGTCAGGTGTTTCCGCCACCTTGACCCTTTTATCAGTATCGTACTCTGATATTTATTTTATATAAGTTTTCCCTTGTTTTATAATCCGGGTTGTTACAGTTGGTATCAGAGCGAACACGCTCCCAACTCTCGCGTAGTTAATGACTAAAATAAATTGACTTAGTAAATGAGCGAGAGTAAATGGGGTAGAAACAATTAAGGACTTGTCTGTTTATGCCTTAATGTTTCATAATTTTATTAGTTGTATTACATGTATTGTTCATGTACTTACTTGTTTTTACCTTAATAGTTCATACTGTTATTAATGCTATTAATTGTTTTGTTCAAGTATTTGTTTGTTTATGTCTCAGCGTTCGTCGCTATTAATTGTATTGAATGTACAGTTTATATATTGTGTTGTTTATGACTTGATGTTTTACTTCGTCATTACTAGTATAAATTTTGTTTTCATGAACGGCTTTTCGAGCATGCTTTGTTGATTTGAAAGACGGTCAATTTTGAAAATGTCATTTGCATGTTACGTGGCGTGCATTTTGGTTATATGTCGGTCAAAATCTTTAACCCTTGTTAACCCGAGATTTTCTCTTATCGTACTTTCATCCTTTTGGATCATTTGGTGGTGTTGTCTTTGTTTGAGGTGATTTCGAGGTTGATTTCCTTGTGGTTTGGATTTTGGGGCAACAAGTTAAGATTGATTTTACAGGTTGAGATGTTCAAGTATGAAAGGAAAGAGTGTTTATTATTATGAGTTTGGTAACGAGGAAGCTTACTTTGGGATTATAGGTTGTTAAGATGGAGTTCCTTTGGGATTAGATATCTTTAAGTCTTTTATGTGCTTGAGGAAATCCTTATTGATGATAAAGATGATGATATGTGGCATGAGATATATGATTGTGGTTTCATAGTTCATAAGAAGTGAGAGGCATATTAAGTGGATTTATCTTATGGTATTATTTGGGAATATCGTGGCGTATGCTCGTAATGGATAGATTTATTGGATTTTTGTCTCGTGTTATTGGAAAAGTTTGTGAGTTATTTATGGATCGAGAATAGAATAATGGAAATTGATTGAATGTTATCGTGGAGTTTAGATTGAGCACGTTGGGAATTTTGGATACTATGTTCGTCTTTAATTGGGATATCAAATTTGAGGAATAAGAATCATTAATGGCAGTTAGTGACGCATGAAAGATTTTATGGTTTATCCGTTGAGGAGTTATTTAATGATCGTACCTTTTAAAGGATTGATTGAAAGAAACGAACTATAATTTATGGACTTGTGAGATGTTAAAGTTAAGGTGTTCTAACGTTGACTTAGTGAACGACCCTGTTGACGATGATTATAATGTATTGTGGAGTTCATCTTTTGAGGATATGGAGATTGTTATGGATTGATTCATTAAGTGTGATTAGGTGGAAGGACTTGAGAGTTGATGTCGTGAGTGTTTATGATATTGAGAGTTTGATAAATTGAGGAATATAGAAGTATAAAGGGGCGGTGATATAGACATTTTTTGGTCCTGAGGTATTATGGAGATATGAGGAAAGGATATTACAAGACGTTGTTACCTTGAGGGATGATTGTACGAGAATTGTAAGACCCTGGTTATCGTGCTTTATTTATTTTATCTTAAAGGTATCGTCTTCAGATAGATAAACTAATTTTTTTGGAGTCGTCTATTCTTGTCATCCTTGCACGTGTGAACCATACCTCTTCTATTTGAGCCTTCAGATCATAAGTTTCTTTTATTTTTGTCCCATCTCTGTTTTATCTATCGTTACTCTCTATTTGTTCTTTATTCAGCTCCAGTTCCTTCTTCTTTAAACTTTTATAATTACCCTTTTCACATTGATTTCTCTCTAAGCTCTTACTTTCGAAAGGAATGTGTTCTTTTGCTTTGTGGTATTGCACGAAAATGTTTTGTTTTGGTTTGCAAGTTATTTATTCTTTCATGGTAACTTGAAAATGTTTGAAATCTCTTTAGAGCTACTTGTGATCATCTCGTAGTGGAAGCTTGCATCCTTTTGCGAGCGATGTTAGAAACCTTGAGTTTGATGTTTGTTTATTTGAGGTTGAGAACTTAGTAACATAGTTGTATGCGAGTGTTAATTGGGATAACATATAGAGTTTTGGAGAAGGAGTATTAAAGGTGTTATATTGAGCTCTGAAGGTTTGAGGACGGATATTTTTACTCTGAGGGTGTATAGATGATTGTGTGTTCTATCTGAGATAAAATGTTTCATTAAGAGTATGAGTGATTTAATTAAAGGACATAGATTTGTACAGTCTTGTTGTGGTTTTGTAATGTCATGATAATATTCATGGATAGTAGACTATAACTACATTTGAGGTTATAAGTTTGGTGATTATATGAGCTCAGGTGATGAGAGTTGTATGGTGGTGCTATTATTATTATACGTTAATGGAATTACTTTATCGATGGCAAGTGTGTTGTGGTACAATAGGTACTAGCTTAACTAAAGGTGTGTGTTTTCTTGGGTGCTTAGGAAAGTTGTGATCATAAGTGTTCAAAGGAAATTATTGGGGCGTGTGAATGCGACGGATGGTTTTGTCATGAGATTGAGGTTAGATATAATTTTGACAGTTTAGTCGGAAGTTTGAGGTTTGATATTGAGGAATTTGGATGCTAGATATATATCGAAGATCATTGAGATTTATTTAAGCCTTTTGAGCTTAAGAGTTGTGTTTGGTAGTAAGCACTACTTGCTTTGAGGATATTAGTGTAGGCTGGAGTAATTATAATGGCACTCGTGAATGGAAGATTTTTTTCTCTTTCGAAAGATGTTCTTGGTTTAGAGATTATCTGTTTGGGATTTTGGTTATTGCCAGATCTTGTGGTGAATGGAAAAACTAGAATTGGAGTATTTGTTAAAGGTTATGTGGATTTTGGGTAATAGTAGTAAGTTCACAACTTTGAGAGGGCATATATGTTGTGATGGTTAATGGTAATTGGATAAGTGTTTGAAATATGAGGACTAGATGTTGGCTTAATGATCTTTATGGACTTAGATGGATTGAGTTTGATGTAACTTTTGAGGTTTTAGAGTGTGTGAAGATGATAATAATATTGAGTATTTGGAATATCTTTTTCTTTGGTTTGAGTTTGGATATGGATCAGAGTGCGCAGCAGTTAGGATTCCGAGATGGCCTTTGTTGATGATCACTTGTAATTCTTACCTTATTTTGATCTTATCTTTGAAATTCAAGTTTCGAGGACGAAACTTCTTTTTAGGGGGTTGGATTGTAACACCCCGTATTTTATAATAATATTTTATTATAAAAGTATTTTATTAAATTGATTATTTCGGAATTTAATAATGTATTTTGGAAATATTTATATTTATATTTATCGTCTTCGTTTTCTATTTTATTATTTCTTATTTTAATCTACTTTTGAAAGGGTTAAAATGTCCGTGCACGATTTTAATACTTTAATTAAATAACTACTTTTCTATAATAAGCTCTCCTTGCGTTTTAATATGGTCCAGTCTATTTTCTAATCAGATAATCCATTGTGTGAACTAATGGATCCAAAGCCCACTTGTTAACCCTCTTATAATTCTATATAAATACAAAACCCTAACCAAGCAGGCAAGCTGCTCTCTTCTCTTCTCGTGGATACAGCGCGCCTCCCTTCTCTCCTTTCTCTCTTTTGTTCTCTTTTCTCACTTTGACTCCATTATTGAATATCTTTTCTTCTTCCAAACTTATACACAAATTACATTTTCACAATCCTTGCTCTTATCTTTACAACATATTTATCTCCAAATAATTTTATGGGGATTATTTATATGAACCTTTAGACCTACATTTATGGTCTCTTATTTTAATGGTTGAAGAACAAGAATAGCCTTTCATGGCGTTTTCAAGGGTTTCGGTCTGTGCTTTTATTTTGTGTCGCTTTTCGGGATGTTGACACGTGCTGGATCGAGGCAAGGATTTGTTGGTCGTTTTCTTTATGGAGGTTTTCATTAATTGCTAAAAAGGTAACTAGGAGTTTTCCTTTAATTGTGTTTATGCCAATTGATGTAATTAATATGATTAAATGATTATTTTGTATGATTAGTACATGTTTGATTGTTTATTATCATGTTAATTATGTTTTCGCATGTTTGTATATGTTTTAATGTATTAATTATATATCGTATGTTGTTTATATGTTTATTATGGGTGTCATGAGCGTAATTAGGGTTTCCGAATCATACCCTAGTGGCGGCATGATAGGCGGCCAAGAGTTCTCTCCAAAGTTATAGCTAAAGCTAGTATAACCTTGATGATGATTCATGTGTTATGGCTAAAGTTAGTACAACTTTGGGTAGTTACTCTAGTTATGGCTGGAGCTACTATAACATTAAAGTACGAGTTAAGGTTATAGCTGGAACTAACATACCCTGAGATTTATGGCTCAAGGTTATGGTTGGAACTAGTATAACTTTGAGTTTCGTGCCAAGGTTATAGTTGAGGTAAGTGTAACTTCAAGTCGTATACGTTGAAGTTATAGTCGAGGTTACTATAACCTCGCATCCAGAGTCCATGTTATGGTTAGGGTTACTATAACATTGAATGGTTATTGTTAAAGTTATAGCTGAAGTTACTATAACATTGGTTACTTATATTTGTTTCATATGTTGTATTGTGTTCAATGTGTTATGTCCTTGTGTTTGCTTATGTCTTTGGTTGCTCTTATTCATATGATAAGAAGGGTAGTTAGTTATACTATCCTATGAGTTGAGTCGTGATGTTATTCACGCATATTAGTACAGTCAGTTATACTGTGCATTTGTTTGTTGGCTAGTGGTATAAATGACGTGCGGTATCAGTTATATACCAAACGGAATGAACTAACGCCACCCATTATGGGATTTATTTGGTCTATGTTTGGGGGTGGCCAGATTCGTCAGTTATACATTCTGGGTCCCGAGTGTCGTTCAGTGTACAATTATTGCATCGAGAGGTCTGGCCAGGTCTTAGGCATATAGGCAGTGGTGATACGCTATACATAGTACCGTGGAGTATCAGTTATATACTTCACACCGACGGGGAGTCATTTATACGATCCATCAGTCAGAGTATCAGTTATATGCTCTGACAGGTTAGAGTGTCAGTTATACGCTCGAGCCGGTGTTCATTTTATACCCTATGCGTATTGTGTGGAAGTATTGGTTGGATGCTCTCATTGGTATAATGTGTGGTGCTCACCCTATTCGCTATGCTTTGTTGCTAGCTTTATGCCTTATGTTGCTATTGTTGATTGGTAACGTTTGTGTCTCGTAATATGTGGTTTCATTTGAGATATTATTATTTTAAAGGATTGTCTTCATATGCCTTCGTTTAATGATAAGTATTCGTTGGGTTTTCATGAGTATAGATGGTCTCAGATGTTTACTGGTTTTACATTTCAATTGTTAATGATTGTTGATTGTATTCAATTGTTGTAAACATGACTGGGAGAGCATCTAGTTACTCCCGACTGATTGTTGACCCCCTTCTCAGGTTGTTTAGGTTGAACGCTTGTAGCTCACTGGTTGATGCTTGCTTGGGGAATGTGCGAAGCGAGCTTAATAATGAAATAGGAGTTTTGCTTTTAAGTTTTAAGAACCCTTTGAATAATGTATTAGTTTGGTTTTGGTTTAGTAGCGAACCGGATTGGTCAGGTGTTTCCACCACCTTGACCCTTTTATCAGTATCGTACTCTGATATTTACATTATATTACGTTTTACCTTTGTTTTATAATCTGGGTTGTTACAGTTGGTATCAGAGAATTTAGGTTTTGGGATTAAGGGCAAGCTTAGTCCTAAGTACATTGGACCGTATGAGGTGCTCGAGAGAGTTGGTGAGGTAGCCTATAGGTTGGCTTTGTAACACCCCCATACTCCAAGTGCCTTACCAGGACCACTCAGGTATAAGGATGCTACCATCTCGGTTACCCGAGGCATGATAATCATAAGACAATAACGAAACAACATTTAATAGTATAACTTTAGTGAAAAGTACAATCCAAAGCCAAATCCCAAAATACGGGTACAAGTTCTCAAACCAACTGTCTAATCAACTAAATGCAAAGTTTATTAAACTACTAAGCTACAGCGGAAGACTTCTATCGTCAGACAGTGGCACATCCCAGCAATCCCATGTGACTCAACTCAAACCTGCTCAATTACTGCTCACCATCCCCGAATGGATCACCGCAGGTTTTATAAACAACAACACGGGGTCAGTACTAATCACACAATCTATATATATCAACAATACGATAAACAGATATCTCACACCGTCACACACACAATCACATCAGTCCCATCAATCTCAATCACCGACCGTCCCTTTGGACCAGCGCCCGCCGATGGGGGACCGCAGCCGTACCCACCAAATCCCCGCTCCTCATATTGAGCGATTTCCCTGTTCATTAATGTGCACATCCCCTTCCGTGGCGGGTTCCACGAAGGGTGAAACTAGGGCGTGAAGCCACTCCCGCAAGTGACTCCACTCAGCCGAGAACGCATCTCGAGAACCAGAGACAAACAATCACAATCAACAATCGTCACAATAAAATTACGATATTAATCAATCAATCTCAACACATCAACAATCATTATGGGACTAATACTGAGTAGGGAAACCCTACCTGGAAAGCACAACAATCAGACGGTCTCAACAGCTGTATCAAAATGCCTCTTCTACAAATCCTCCTCCTATCATACATACACATAATCACTACCAATCATAATCTACAACAAAACCCCCAATTCCCCCATATTAGGGTTTAAACAACTTAAAGGAAATACTATAAAAACGGTACATAGATCTTACCCTCGACGCAAGGATCTCAACGGTATAACGAAAGGTGAAATTCGACCTTCCAAACTCCGGGATTTGCAAACAATGCGATTAAAGCGAAGAACGTACTTTGTTTTCTCTCTTGACAGTAATTAGGTTTTGAAAAAGTGTTTAAGAACAATGACGGAAGTATTATATACTTTAATCAGATAATTAACAAAACCCGAGAAATAACTCCCCGTAAACCGGCTACTCGATCGAGTAGCTAAGGTACTCGATCGAGTGCCCCCTTACTCGATCGAGTACCCACGTTACTCGATCGAGTACCCAACAGGTCAGAAACTATTTTAAAACGCAACTCACCCTTACTCGACAGAGTAAGGCCTACTCGATAGAGTACCCAGAGACTCATAAATCCGTAGTATTACAGTCTTCCCTCCTTAAAAAGAACTTCGTCCCCGAAGTTCAAACCTCAACAAAAAAAAGACACACCCACAACACCTCCGACTCAACAACCAAAACAAAACTCAACATAAAACATGTTACTAACCCTACTCATCCCGACAAACATACCGACACAACATACAAAAGGGTACAAAAACTCTTAAAAACTCTTCGCGATCATCTCCTACCCCCCTAAAAGAAACAAGGTTACGTCCCCGTAACCATACATACCTGATCAAAAAGAAAAGGGTAACGCTCTTTCATAGCTTCCTCTGGCTCCCATGTAGCTTCCTCAGTCTCGTGGTTAGACCAAAGGATCTTAAGTAAAACTGTCTCACCACTCCTAGTCTTCCTAACCTTTCGGTCAAGAATCTGCTTAGGCACCTCAAGATATGATAAGGACTCATCTAGCTCTAAGCTCTCTGCATCTAACACATGTGACGGGTCACTCACATACTTTCACAGTTGCGATACATGAAACACATTATGCACTCTCTCTAACGCAGTTGGTAAAGCCAGGCGATATGCAACTTCCCCAACTCGCTCTAAGATCTCATAAGGCCCGATAAACTTCTGACTCAGCTTGCCTTTCTTCCCAAATCTCAGTAACCCCACGCATAGGAGACACTTTCAGAAGAACCTTGTCCCCAACCTGAAACTCTATATTCCGGCTATGTAGATCTGCATAACTCTTTTGCCTATCCTGAGCTGCTCTCATCCTTTCCCTGATCATCTTAATCTGTTCAACCATCTCATGTACCATCTCTGGTCCTAAAACCACTGCCTCAGCACTGTCGTCCCAACAAATCGAACTCCTACATTTCCTCCCATACAAAGCCTCAAACGGTGCCATACCAATACTAGTGTGATAGCTGTTGTTGTAAGAAAACTCTATCAAGTCTAACCTTTGTTCCCAGCTACCCCCAAAATCCATCACACAAGCTCGTAACATATCCTCAAGTGTTTTGATCGTTCTCTCAGTCTGTCCGTCTATCGCAGGATGAAATGTTGTACTCATCTTCAAAGTTGTTCCCAACGATTCCTACAACTCTTTCCAAAACCTTGATATAAATCTCGCATCTCTGTCAGACACTATGTCCTTAAGGACTCCATGTAACTTAAGCACGTTCTTTCGATAGGCCATAGCCAATTGTGCTTTAGTCCATGTATCTTTCATTGGAACAAAGTAAGCTGACTTTGTCAGTCGATCCACTACTACCCATATCATATTGTTACCCTGTTGACTCTTTGGCAAACCCACGATAAAATCCATAGAAATGGACTCCCACTTCCACTCAGGTACCGTTAAAGACTGAACCTTACCTTGTGGTCGTCGCTGTTCCCCTTTAACTCTCTGGCATGTCAAACAACGGGCCACAAACTCAGCTGTCTCTTTCTTCATCCCAGGCCACCAAAACGTGTTCTTTAAATCCTTGTACAACTTATCTCCACCTGGATGAACTGAATATGGTGTGCAATGTGCCTCTGTCATGATAGTCTTTTTCAACTCCTCATCTTTAGGGACACACCACCTACCGTCAAACCTCAAACTACCATCTGTATGAATAGAGAATCAAGACACTGTCCCTTTGTCTACTCCAGCTCTCCACTCCACTATCTTAGGATCCAACGCCTGTTTACCTCGAATATCCTCATAAAGATCAAGCTGCACTGTCAAGTCTCCCATGGCATCTCCTTTCTGCATCATATGTATCCCAAACCTCGCTACCTCATCTCTCAACCTCATCAAAGATAGAGCTGTACACAAAGAATATACACTCTTCCTACTCAAAGCATCTGCAACAGCATTGGTCTTCCCTTCATGGTAGATAATTTCCATGTAATAATCGCCAATCAGCTCCATCCACCTCCTCTGTCTCATGTTCAACTCCTTTTGAGTGAAGATGTACTTGAGACTCTTATGATCAGAAAATACCTTAAAGATTGCTCCATAAAGGTAATGTCTCCATATCTTGAGAGCAAACACCACTGCACCCAACTCCAGATCATGTGTAGGGTAGTTCTCCTCATAAGGCTTCAGTTGCCTAGAAGCATAGGCAATCACCTTACCGTTCTGCATCAACACACATCCCAACCCATTCTTTGAAGCATCTGTATAAACCTCAAAGTTCTCGATCCCTTCAGGCAATGCCAAGATAGGAGCTGTGGTCAAACGCTCCTTTAATGTTTGGAACGCCGTCTCACAACTCTCATCCCAACGAAACCTGTTCTCTTTCCTCATCAAAGCTGTCATAGGTCTAGCTATCTTGGAGAAATCTTTCACGAACCGTCTGTAGTATCCAGCTAAACCCAAGAAACTCCTGATCTCAGTAACATTCTTTGGTGCTTCCCACTTTGTCACTGCCTCAATCTTTCTTAGGATCCACTGACTACTCCCTCTTTAGAGATCACATGCCCCAGAAAAGAAACTTTCTCTAACCAGAACTCACACTTGGACAGCTTAGCATACAACTCATGCTCCCTCAAAGTCTGCAACACAATCCTTAGATGCTCCTCATGCTCCTCCTTAGTCTTAGAGTAGACTAAGATGTCATCGATAAACACCACTACAAACTTGTCCAAAAACTGTCTGAAGATCCTATTCATCAAATCCATAAACACTGCCGGTGCATTAGATAACCCAAACGGCATCACCACATACTCATAATGGCCATACCTCGACGTGAAAGCTGTCTTTGGTATGTCCATCTCTCTAATCTTCACTTGATGGTACCCCGACCTCAAATCAATCTTGGAAAAGACTGATGCACCACTCAACTGATCAAACAAGTCATCTATCCTTGGCAAAGGATACGTGTTCTTCACTGTCACTCGATTCAGCTCTCTATAGTCTATGCACAACCTCAAACTCCCATCTTTCTTCTTCATAAAAAGAACTGGTGCTCCCCACGGCGATACACTTGGTCTAATGTATCCCTTCTCTATCAGATCATCTAACTGCTTCCTAAGCTCCTCCATCTCCTTAGGACCCATCCGGTACGGTGCCTTTGAGATTGACCCCGTCCCCGGTTTCAACTCAACCGTGAAATCTATCTCTCTCCTTGGTGGTAACCCCGGAATCTCCTCTAGAAACACATCCTCAAACTCCCCCACCACTGGTATCTGATCAACTGTCGGACTCTCTATCCGGTCATCTCTCACATGGCACAAGATCAAAGGACATCCCTTCCTCAGATAAGACTTCAAAGTAACAGCTGCAATCAACTTAACTTTGGGTCGACTTAAAACCCACGATAAGATACACTAACGCCCTTAGGACCTCTTAAAGACACTTTCTTTTGATGACAGTCTATCTTAGCTTTATACTTTCCCAACCAATCCATCCCAACTATCATCTCAAATCCGCTAAAAGGAAACTCTAGCAAGTTTACAGGTAGATCAACTTGCCCAACTATCATAGGTACATCCCTATATAACCTCCCACATGATACAGACTCACCCGAAGGTATAAAAACTTCCTCACTAACAGACTCATATACCCTCAAACCCAACCGCTTAACATGACTCGAAGATACAAACGACTGAGACGCCCTCGAATCAAACAAAACAAAGGTATGAATACCGTTAACAAGAAAAGTACCAGTGATAACGTGTGCATCATCTTCAGCTGCTTTCTTCTCCATCATGAACAGCTTTCCACTGGTCTTCTGTCCACCTCCCTGGATAGTACTGGCTGATGTGGTCGGCTTAGCACCCGACCCTTGATTGTTGTTGTTGTTCGTCGGTGGTTTCTAATAAGCATTACCGCCGTTGCGGTTACCTCTACTCTGATAGCTCTGACTCCCCCGGTTTGACCATGATCCAGTCGGTCTATTGCTCGCATAGCTCTGCGCAGGTCTCTTGAAAGTTCCAGGTGCACTCGTGCACTCATGTCTCTTGTGGCCTACACCACCACAACTATAGCAGGTCGTTCCCCAACTACCACTAACGCTTCCACGGCCACGCCCAAAGGAAGCCCTAGCACTGAAACCTGACCCAGAAGAAAACCCTCTAGTTTGATTGTGGTTGCCTTTATTGTGACTAGATTGGCCACCACCCTCACTCTCAGATTTTCTTTTCTCAACACCCACTCTCTCCTGAGCCATCTCTACTAACCTCTCAGCTCTTCCAGCCCTCTCATAAGCTTTCTTAACGTCAGTAAGGATTCCCACGGGTAACTTATCCATGATCTTAGGGGTCAAACCCTTCTCAAACCTCAGCGCCAAGTTCTCCTCACTCAAACCCATATCCTCAGCATACCTAGACTTCTCATTAAACTGCCTGTAGTACTCAGCCACAGACATGTCAGATGTCATCTTAAACCCATCGAACTCCTCTCTCAACTTACTCCTCACATGCTCCGGTACAAACTCTTTTCTCATAGCCTTACGAAATTCTTCCCAAGGTATAGCAGGTAAACCTTGGTTCGCATACAACTCCTTAGCACTCACTTTCACCGTATCCCACCACTTGCCAGCTGCTTCCCTCAGGTAGAACGCAGCTTGTTCTACTCTCATCTCATCAGGACAGTGAACCAAATCTAGTATGTTCTCCATCTCTCTATGCCAGTTATCAAGAAGGTTAGGCTCCCCAACCCCCTTGTACTCTTTCGGGTTAAACCTCTCTATATAGAGGCTGATTTTAGAGTGATCAACCTCCTTCTCCTTATCCTTATCCTTATCCTTATCCTTATCCTTTACCACATTCTTTAAAGCCTCCGTAAGAGCATCCTGATGCTCCAACATCTTAACGATATCATCTATGTTCATGAGCTCAGCTCTCGTATACAAAGCATTCTTCTTGGGCGGCATCTTAAAACTATATCAGAAAAGGGGTGGATATAAACATACGCGGCAAAACCTCAAAACACGAAAACAAGCTGCCCAGAACATACTCGATCGAGTTCCCAAACATACTCGATCGAGTAACAGGCTACTCGATCGATTGCCCAACATACTCGATCGAGTGCCCCGACTCCAGACCCAAAACAGATCTTCTGACCTCTAACATACTCGACCGAGTAGCCCGGCTACTCAATCGAGTGACCCCCTACTCGATCGAGTGCCCGAGGTACTCGATCGAGTGCCCAAAAACACGATTCTGGATTCAAAATCGTCAAATACCCACCCGATCAAGTCAGTCCCACTCGATCGAGTCATGCTAACTCAAAAAAACGCTACCCGCATGCTATATCATATCCCAACATTATAAACAACTTTACAAACCCCAACATTATATCATAATTAAGCATATAATGCTACTCAACTCTTCATATGATCAACGAAATAACTATATCATATTACTAAACGCCACATAGTAAACATCCAACATGCTTTTCATTCCAACAACAGTTCTATATATCTCATCAATCTCTCTTTCACATTCTCAACTTTCTACTCCAAACATCCAACAATTACAACATGCTTCATCACATCCACACACAAGCTACCAAACAACACATACGACCTTGACATACCCCCCCCCCCCCCATGTGACCGGTTCAAAATTGTAGGGCAAGTTCGCGACTTCAGGACGTCTCCCAAGTCTTTGCATTAGCTCCTACAACCTTTACCCCGGGTTCATTTTAATTGACTCCCTATATTCATTAGATTTATTGGTTACAGGTTTCAGGATCGTCGCTCTGATACCATTTGTAACACCCCCATACTCCAAGTGCCTTACCAGGACCACTCAGGTATAAGGATGCTACCATCTCGGTTACCCGAGGCATGATAATCATAAGACAATAACGAAACAACATTTAATAATATAACTTTAGTGAAAAGTACAATCCAAAGCCAAATCCCAAAATACGGGTACAAGTTCTCAAACCAACTATCTAATCAACTAAATGCAAAGTTTATTAAACTACTAAGCTACAACGGAAGACTTCTATCGTCAGACAGTGGCACATCCCAGCAATCCCATATGACTCAACTCAAACCTGCTCAATTACTGCTGACCATCCCCGAATGGATCACCGCGGGTTTTACAAACAACAACACGGGGTCAGTACTAATCACACAATCTATATATATCAACAATACGATAAACAGATATCTCACACCATTACACACACAATCACATCAGTCCCATCAATCTCAATCACCGATCGTCCCTTTGGACCACCACGCGATGGGGGACCGCAACCGTACCCACCAAATCCCCGCTCCTCATATTGAGTGATTTCCCTGTTCATTAATGTACACATCCCCTTCCGTGGCGGGTTCCACGAAAGGCGAAACTAGGGCGTGAAGCCACTCCTGCAAGTGACTCCACTCAGCCGAGAACGCATCTCGAGAACCAGAGACAAACAATCACAATCAACAACCGTCACAATACAATTACGATATTAAATAATCAATCTCAACACATCAACAATCATTATGGGACTAATACTGAGTAGGGAAACCCTACCTGGAAAGCACAACAATCAGACGGTCTCAACAGCTGTATCAAAATGCCTCTTCTACAAATCCTCCTCCTATCATACATACACATAATCACTACCAATCATAATCTACAACAAAACCCCCAATTCCCCAAATTAGGGTTTAAACAACTTAAAGGAAATACTATAAAAACGGTACATAGATCTTACCCTCGACGCAAGGATCTCAACGGTATAACGAAAGGTGAAATCCGACCTTCCAAACTCCGGGATTTGCTAACAATGCGATTAAAGCGAAGAACGTACTTTGTTTTCTCTCTTGACAGTAATTAGGTTTTGAAAAAGTGTTTAAGAACAATGACGGAAGTATTATATACTTTAATCGCATAATTAACAAAACCCGATAAATAACTCCCCGTAAACCGGCTACTCGATCGAGTAGCTAAGGTACTCGATCGAGTGCCCCCTTACTCAATCGAGTACCCACGTTACTCGATCGAGTACCCAACAGGTCAGAAACTATTTTAAAACGCAACTCGCCCTTACTCGACAGAGTAAGGCCTACTCGATAGAGTACCCAGAGACTCATAAATCCGTAGTATTACAGGCTTTACCTCCGAATCTGTCGAATGTTCACGATGTGTTCCATGTGTCGCAGTTGCGTCGTTATCGCAGTGATCCTTCTCAAGTTCTACAGGCTGATGTTATCGAGGTTGAGCCTAACCTGACTTATGAGGAACGTCATGTTCGCATTTTGGAACGTCAGGAGAAGAGGTTAAGGAATAAGGTTGTACCTTTGGTTTGGGTTCTGTGGAGGAGTCAAAAGTTTGAGCAAGAGACTTGAGAAACCGAAGCGTCTATGAGGTAATGCATTCCTTTGTCAGTGATTCCGTCATTGAGAGCGACCGACCTGAGGTAGTAAACGATAATTTAATTATTGTTTGTTTTAACAGTATATTGCCTCGTTTAATTTGTGCTCCTTCTTTTAATGCTACACCCTCTCATATGTGGACGCATAATTTAACGAATTTTCACCGTCCTCGTCATTTCAAAACTGTTAATCTGAATCGGGACCCTTATATATTGACAGTTGCTCCCGCGCTCCTTTATTATGTGGATAAATTTAGGAGCTCACATAGGAAATTTGTTAGACTCAAACGGTTGTTTAATTTCAATTTCTATTTCTTGATTCCACTTTGGTGCTACTTATGCTGTTGTGTAGCACATGCGCAGCTATTTGACAGGTTGCTGCGCGCTTTGAGCTGTTTTGATTGTGATTAATTATAGAGGCTCGAAGAAAAAGAAGGTCGAGCTGGGACCTGACTGAAGCTAGCGCTAACCCGGGAGGCAACCCGGCGATTTTATTTTGCATTTTTATTTACTTTCAGTTGTAATAAATGGTTTTATACCATAGACTATCCCAGTATGCTTGTTTTTTGTCAGTTGCGGGCTGTTTTTCATTGCATTATGCAGGAATACGCTGCGGATCACTCGATCGAGTACTTTTTGTACTCGATCGAGCACTTGTGCTGCCAAATCCATTCGATCGAGCATTTCATCTACTCGATTGACCACCTGCAAGATGAGAAATCAGCTCGATCGACCACAATTCTCTTCGATCGAGCTGATTTTGGATGCCCTTTCACTTGTTGACTTGGATTAGCTTCCTGAGACGGTTTTCCGGGCCCTTAGCAACCTCCCATGTTCATGGTCGGTTTGGGGAGGTCCCTTTATTCGCGCATTTTGTGAGTTTTCCGCTTTTACTCTCTTTCTCCTTTAGTTTGCATTTCCTTTCCATGTTTTGGTACAATGGGGGCATTGTACGGTTTGGTTTGGGGAGGTTATGCATCCATATCTGTGTCTGCATATTGTTTTTATTTGCATTTCTGTTATCACGTTTAATTTTCTGTTTACATTGTTATTTATTTCATTAAAATTTAAAATTCCATAAAAATTCAAAAAATTGTTCAAAAATTCAAAATACAATTTCATGTTTATTTTAGCATATAGGTTGAGTCGGAACGGTAGATTTCAATGATGAAATTGCACTATATTTGTCGTTTGCTTAAGCCTTGCATTAATTAACATCTCTTAGCTTTGTCTTATTGCATATCTACGAGTTAATGTTTAATTCAGCTGAACATATAGACTTGACCTGAAATTTTGGCAACCTACTTATAAATTCTAAGATTTAGAGCCTTATAAACTGGTGTCATTTGTGACCGATTTCATGTAGGATTGTGAGTAGTTACTCCTTGCATAGCATGTTCATCAATTTGCACGTATATGAAATTCAAGTGCTCTTTGCCTTCATACATTCGGGTTAGTGGTTGGTGTCACATGCAGGGAGGTGCCTACATTTTCCCTTTCTTTCATTTTTACCCATAAACTCCACATTAGCCAAATTTGCCTGTTGACCCTTAACTACATCCCAAATTTAGCCTGCCTTGTCAAGCTAGTTTAGATTGTTCTGCGGTATACTGTTTATTGTATCAAATCTTGGCGCGTATTCTGTTGATTTGGAGTTGGTAGAAAAGAAAAAAGATGATGAATTGAGGAAAAGGTTGATGAAAAAGATGTGAGAAAAAAAAACGTGAAAAATGAAAAAAGATTTAAAAAAAAAAAGGAAAGAGAAACCGAAAAAAAAATAAAAATAGAGAAAGAAAGGAAAAATTTGAAAAAAAAGAAATGTTGTTTGGTTGACGGTTTCTGCTCCTATGTTCTATCTTACATTAATTGAGGAGTATTTCTAGTTCGGTTTGGTGAGATTTTATGCCAAATAAGGGGCATGTGCTTAATTCATAATTGAGTTGGAAATGGATATGTCTCATATGGTTTTGTTTAGGTACTAGCTTGATCACCTATACCTCCACATTCCCATACATGTTTTGCCTTTTCTTACCCATTGCCTCACTTTACCATATTTTTGTAAGCCCTCATTTTGTGACAGGACCTTGTTTGGTTGGAATGTATGTACGGTAGCTAGAATTGTCTATCATATTAGTTGCATGCATGTTTATGTGGGTCGTAGTCTAGGTGAGCGACTATTTCTCTTTCTCTCTTACATATATATGTTTACCCTTTGCTTCATGAGAGAAGAGTGACCCGTGAGAGTCCATTGTTTAAGGTCTTGCAAGGTCGACGGTTCAGCTTTATTATAAACATCTTACAACTCGTTTGCGTTTGACTGCTTTGCTATAAGTGTTAGTTTGTTTGCATTAAACTGGCTTAAGTGGGCATTTGTAGCTAGCTCTGAGTTATCTTTTTCCGTTCCTTTAGTTGCATTTAGTTTACTCGGGGACGAGTAAAGGTTTGGTTTGGGGAGATTTGATACGTGCATTTTATATAGTCTTTTTAGCCTAATTTATGCGCGTATCTTTATGCTTTTATCGTGGTTTTATGCTACGAAATGCCCCGAATAGGCTACTTTGGTTTGTTTTATCTTATTTGCAGGAATGAACCCAAAAGTAGTGAAATCAAGCCTTTTACCGTCCTTTTAGCATGCATTTGGAGGAAGAGTGAATTTGGAGCGGGAATGTAGCTATCTTGAGATGCGCAAAGAAGAAAGATAGCTAGGCGAGCAAAGGAAGAACTTCAAATTGCTAGTGCCTACTTTGGAGAGCCATATCTCGGGTTCTAGAACAGATATTCAGGTTATTCCAATTGGAGATGAAATTTTGTCCTTTTAGCTTTCCAATGCCACCAGAATCACCCTGTTTGACCAAGTAACGAAGAAATGGCAGCCGTTTGAAGTTCAGTGCGCGAAGCAGGAATTACGCGCTGAGAAGTGCTCGATCGAGAACTATTTCTATTCGATCGAGAGCCCATTTGCTCGATCGAGAGCTACTTCTTCTCGATCGAGTGATTAAAGGGAAAGAAGTCTTCGATCGAGAGGAATTGTTCTCGATCGAGAGGAATGCTAAGGAATATCACTCGATCGAGCAACAATCTTTGACGGGCTTGGGTTTTTAGCTTTATTTTCCGCAATTAGGTTAATAAATCCTATTTTCTTATAAATAGGAAACGGAGGGCACTCTCTCTTTTCCTCTCTTCTCTTCTCCCTTTCTCTCGACACTTAATACATGGTTACTGTTACTTTGCTCTTCCTTAATTCCGGATTATTTTAGTAATTCTTTCTTCCCTTTTCTCTCTTTAATTTAATGTTTATTGTTCCTTCTTCTTCTTTATTTCTTGCTTTCCCTTTAATCATGTCTAGCTAATTCCTCGTAGTATGTTAGGATTAGGGAAGCCGTGGTAGCAATGTTTTAATTGACTTATATAGGTTAGTCTTGCGATAAGAATTGTATTAGGCAATATAATTGTTATCCGGTTGAATGAATGCATGCAGGAGACCATAAATCTAGTTAACCCCGACCTGGATCGAAAGATTGGAAGGGAAGGCTTGCTTAATTACAATAGGGTATTGCAGTGAGGGCGAAAGTTAAGCTGTTTACGCTCTAGGGCGGTTTAAGGACCGAAAGGTGACGGCCATAGCTCTTCTTATCAATAGTCTAATCGCCTTAGTATTACCGATAGTATAGCTGCCACGGTGGACCGACTCCTAGCATATTTCCCTTCCCTTTCTGTTAATTTCTTACATTCATTTCTCTCTCGCCTATTAGTTTAGTTCAACAATCAATTCAACCCCCATTTCTGTGACACCCTGACGGACCGAATTAAACAGATAGATAGCAACTTAGCCTCCCTGTGGAGATCGACCCTACTTACCGCTGACTTCTGTTAGTAGTAACTTAGGTATTTATTTTTGGTACAGAACGACAGTATCAAATTTTGGCGCCGTTGCCGGGGAGGCGACGCTTTTTATCTGTTTTATTTTGTTTGTCCTTTCGCCTCAAGGGAAGACTAAGTACCTTGAGGTCGTTCTTATCTTTTTCTTTAGTGTCTTTGTTTGGATAGGCCTACGGGTTTATTAGACAAAGCACGAGGGAGATTATCGAAGGGAAGGCTTGAGTACCTTCGATCCCTCTTGCCAAGATGACATCTGTCTCCCGACTAATTGCTCAGTTTGAAGCCCAAGCTGAGAAACCTGCTAGTTGGGAAAGGAAGAAATCTTGGGGATGTGGTCTTCTTGAGCACAATGTATTTTAGTAGTTGTGCCGCCACATCCATCCCATCAATGGCCACCGCAACAAGATCCTCGTGATATACGAGAAAAAAAGAAATCGCGGAGTCGAAATCCTTAATTCTAGAATATGATAGATATATGGGTGCTCAAGTCACCGAGCTGCGATCTGAAATTGCTCGGTTAATGTATTTGGGTTGGATGATCGGCAACCGGAAGAGGTGTACTTGACCAAGAGCGGTTTTTCCCATGAAGAACCCGCGTTGCCCAATGTTGAAAATGATTTCTATATTTCGGATGAGGACTTTCTATCGTATTTCCAGAGTGTATGCGAGGATACCAAACACGGGGAAGAAAGTCCTCGATCGAGTAATATCTCTTCTCGATCGAGTGACATGCAGGAGGATAGGTCTCGATCGAGTGATTTTGTTACTCGATCGAGTGAGATGCGGGAGGAAAGTGGTCGATTGAGTGATTATTCTGCTCGATCGACTGAATTGGCCATTGGGAGCTTTAATTCGTCACTTGGGTTCATTTTGGATGACGATTTTGACGATGATGACGGTTACGGTGAACCTCCCTTATTCACAGCCGAGTCGGATACACTTGAAGCTGCGATTTACGGGATGGATTCCACTGAGGAGGTTGATGAAGAAGCAGCTGAGACGGTAATTGCTCCTAGCACGGATGAGGTAATGCATTCCTTTGTCAGTGATTCCGTCATTGAGAGCGACCGACCTGAGGTAGTAAACGATAATTTAATTATTGTTTGTTTTAACAGTATATTGCCTCGTTTAATTTATGCTCCTTCTTTTAATGCTACACCCTCTCATATGTGGACGCATAATTTAACGAATTTTCACCGTCCTCGTCATTTCAAAACTGTTAATCTGAATCGGGACCCTTATATATTGTGATTGCTCCGCGCTCCTTTATTATGTGGATAAATTTAGGAGCTCACATAGGAAATTTGTTAGACTCAAACGGTTGTTTAATTTCATTTTCTATTTCTTGATTCCACTTTGGTGCTACTTATGCTGTTGTGTAGCACATGCGCAGCTATTTGACAGGTTGCTGCGCGCTTTGAGCTGTTTTGATTGTGATTAATTATAGAGGCTCGAAGAAAAAGAAGGTCGATTTGGGACTGATCAAGCTAGCGCTACCGGGAGGCAACCCGGCGATTTTATTTTGCTTTTTATTTACTTTCAGTTGTAATAAATGGTTTTATACCATAGACTATCCCAAAGATGCTTGTTTTTTGTCGATTTGCGGGCTGTTTTTCATTGCATTATGCAGAATACGCTGCGGATCACTCGATCGAGTACTTTTTGTACTCGATCGAGCACTTGTCTTTGCCAAATCCATTCGATCGAGCATTTCATCTACTCGATCGACCACCCGCAGAAGATGAGAAATCGGCTCGATCGACCACAATTCTCTTCGATCGAGCTGATTTTGGATGCCCTTTCACTTGTTGACTTGGATTAGCTTCCCGAGACGGTTTTAGGGCCCTTAGCAACCTCCCATGTTCATGGTCGGTTTGGGGAGGTCCCTTTATTCGCGCATTTTGTGAGTTTTCCGCTTTTACTCTCTTTCTCCTTTAGTTTGCATTTCCTTTCCATGTTTTGGTACAATGGGGGCATTGTACGGTTTGGTTTTGGGAGGTTATGCATCCATATCTGTGTCTGCATCTTGTTTTTATTTGCATTTCTGTTATCACGTTTAATTTTCTGTTTGCATTGTTATTTATTTCATTAAAATTTAAAATTCCATAAAAATTCAAAAAATTGTTCAAAAATTCAAAATACAATTTCATGTTTATTTTAGCATATAGGTTGAGTCGGAACGGTAGATTCCAATGATGAAATTGCACTATATTTGTCGTTTGCTTAAGCCTTGCATTAATTAATATCTCTTAGCTTTGTCTTATTGCATATCTACGAGTTAATGTTTAATTCAGCTGAACATATAGACTTGACCTGAAATTTTGGCAACCTACTTATAAATTCTAAGATTTAGAGCCTTATAAACTGGTGTCATTTGTGACCAGTTTCATGTAGGATTGTGAGTAGTTACTCCTTGCATAGCATGTTCATCAATTTGCACGTATATGAAATTCAAGTGCTCTTTGCCTTCATACATTCGGGTTAGTGGTTGGTGTCACATGCAGGGAGGTGCCTACATTTTCCCTTTCTTTCATTTTTACCCATAAACTCCACATTAGCCAAATTTGCCTGTTGACCCTTAACTACATCCCAAATTTAGCCTGCCTTGTCAAGCTAGTTTAGATTGTTCTGCGGTATACTGTTTATTGTATCAAATCTTGGCGCGTATTCTGTTGATTTGGAGTTGGTAGAAAAGAAAAAAGATGATGAATTGAGGAAAAGGTTGATGAAAAAGATGTGAGAAAAAAAAACGTGAAAAATGAAAAAAGATTTCGAAAAAAAAGGAAAGAGAAACCGAAAAAAAATAAAAATAGAGAAAGAAAGGAAAAATTTGAAAAAAAAGAAATGTTGTTTGGTTGACGGTTTCTGCTCCTATGTTCTATCTTACATTAATTGAGGAGTATTTCTAGTTCGGTTTGGTGAGATTTTATGCCAAATAAGGGGCATGTGCTTAATTCATAATTGAGTTGGAAATGGATATGTCTCATATGGTTTTGTTTAGGTACTAGCTTGATCACCTATACCTCCACATTCCCATACATGTTTTGCCTTTTCTTACCCATTGCCTCACTTTACCATATTTTTGTAAGCCCTCGGCTGTGACAGGACCTTGTTTGGTTGGAATGTATGTACGGTAGCTAGAATTGTCTATCATATTAGTTGCATGCATGTTTATGTGGGTCGTAGTCTAGGTGAGCGACTATTTCTCTTTCTCTCTTACATATATATGTTTACCCTTTGCTTCATGAGAGAAGAGTGACCCGTGAGAGTCCATTGTTTAAGGTCTTGCAAGGTCGACGGTTCAGCTTTATTATAAACATCTTACAACTCGTTTGCGTTTGACTACTTTGCTATAAGTGTTAGTTTGTTTGCATTAAACTGGCTTAAGTGGGCATTTGTAGCTAGCTCTGAGTTATCTTTTTCCGTTCCTTTAGTTGCATTTAGTTTACTCGGGGACGAGTAAAGGTTTGGTTTGGGGAGATTTGATACGTGCATTTTATATAGTCTTTTTAGCCTAATTTATGCGCGTATCTTTATGCTTTTATCGTGGTTTTATGCTACGAAATGCCCCAAATAGGCTACTTTGGTTTGTTTTGTCTTATTTGCAGGAATGAACCCAAAAGTAGTGAAATCAAGCCTTTTACCGTCCTTTTAGCATGCATTTGGAGGAAGAGTGAATTTGGAGCGGGAATGTAGCTATCTTGAGATGCGCAAAGAAGAAAGATAGCTAGGCGAGCAAAGGAAGAACTTCAAATTGCTAGTGCCTACTTTGGAGAGCCATATCTCGGGTTCTAGAACATATATTCAGGTGATTCCAATTGGATATGAAATTTGTCCTTTTAGCTTTCCAATGCCACCGGAATCACCCTGTTTGACCAAGTAACGAAGAAATGGCAGCCGTTTGAAGTTCGGTCGCGAAGCGAAGGGAATTACGCGCCGAGAAGTGCTCGATCGAGAACTATTTCTATTCGATCGAGAGCCCATTTGCTCGATCGAGAGCTACTTCTTCTCGATCGAGTGATTAAAGGGAAAGAAGTCTTCGATCGAGAGGAATTGTTCTCGATCGAGAGGAATGCTAAGGAATATCACTCGATCGAGCAACAATCTTTGACGGGCTTGGGTTTTTAGCTTTATTTTCCGCAATTAGGTTAATAAATCCTATTTTCTTATAAATAGGAAACGGAGGGCACTCTCTCTTTTCCTCTCTTCTCTTCTCCCTTTCTCTCGACACTTAATACATGGTTACTGTTACTTTGCTCTTCCTTAATTCCGGATTATTTTAGTAATTCTTTCTTCCCTTTTCTCTCTTTAATTTAATGTTTATTGTTCTTTCTTCTTCTTTATTTCTTGCTTTCCCTTTAATCATGTCTAGCTAATTCCCCGTAGTATGTTAGGATTAGGGAAGCCGTGGTAGCAATGTTTTAATTGACTTATATAGGTTAGTCTTGCGATAAGAATTGTATTAGGCAATATAATTGTTATCCGGTTGAATGAATGCATGCAGGAGACCATAAATCTAGTTAACCCCGACCTGGATCGAAAGATTGGAAGGGAAGGCTTGCTTAATTAAAATAGGGTATTGCAGTGAGGGCGAAAGTTAAGCTGTTTACGCTCTAGGGCGGTTTAAGGACCGAAAGGTGACGGCCATAGCTCTTCTTATCAATAGTCTAATCGCCTTAGTATTACCGATAGTATAGCTGCCACGGTGGACCGACTCCTAGCATATTTCCCTTCCCTTTCTATTAATTTCTTACATTCATTTCTCTCTCGCCTATTAGTTTAGTTCAACAATCAATTCAACCCCCATTTCTGTGACACCCTGACGGACCGAATTAAACAGATAGATAGCAACTTAGCCTCCCTGTGGAGATCGACCCTACTTACCGCCGACTTCGTTAGTAGTAACTTAGGTATTTATTTTTGGTACAGTAACGACAAGTATCAAATTTTGGCGCCGTTCTTGCGGGGAGGCGACGCTTTTTATCTGTTTTATTTTGTTTGTCCTTTCGCCTCAAGGGAAGACTAAGTACCTTGAGGTCGTTCTTATCTTTTTCTTTAGTCTTTGTTTGGATAGGCCTACGGGTTTATTAGACAAAGCACGAGGGAGATTATCGAAGGGAAGGCTTGAGTACCTTCGATCCCTCTTGCCAAGATGACATCTGTCTCCCGACTAATTGCTCGGTTTGAAGCCCAAGCCGAGAAACCCGCTAGTTGGGAAAGGAAGAAATATTGGGGATGTGGTCTTCTTGAGCACAATGCATGCCAGTAGTTGTGCCGCCACATCCACCCCATCAATGGCCACCGCAACAAGATCCTCGTGATATACAGAAAAAAGAAATCGCGGAGCTGAATTCCTTAATTCTAGAATATGATAGATATATGGGTGCTCAAGTCACCGAGCTGCGATCGAAATTGCTCGGTTAACATTTG
Source organism: Silene latifolia (assembly GCF_048544455.1). Taxonomy (NCBI): domain Eukaryota; kingdom Viridiplantae; phylum Streptophyta; class Magnoliopsida; order Caryophyllales; family Caryophyllaceae; genus Silene; species Silene latifolia. Next base: position 49,446,214 of record NC_133535.1, on the reverse strand, counting down.
GGTTGGATGATCGGCAACCGAGAAGAGGTGTACTTGACCAAGAGCGGTTTTTCCCATGAAGAACCCGCGTTGCCCAATGCCGAAAATGATTTCTATATTTCGGATGACGACTTTCTATCGTATTTCCAGAGTGTATGCGAGGATATCAGCACAGTACGGGAAGAAAGTCCTCGATCGAGTAATATCTCTTCTCGATCGAGTGACACACTGAGGAGGATAGGTCTCGATCGAGTGATTTTGTTACTCGATCGAGTGAGATGCGGGAGGAAAGTGGTCGATTGAGTGATTATTTCGCTCGATCGATCGAATTGGCCATTGGGAGCTTTAATTCGTCACTTGGGTTCATTTTGGATGACGATTTTGACGATGATGACGGTTACGGTGAACCTCCCTTATTCACGGTACCGAGTCGGATACACTTGAAGCTGCGATTTACGGGATGGATTCCACTGAGGAGGTTGATGAAGAAGCAGCTGAGACGGTAATTGCTCCTAGCACGGATGAGGTAATGCATTCCTTTGTCAGTGATTCCGTCATTGAGAGCGACCGACCTGAGGTAGTAAACGATAATTTAATTATTGTTTGTTTTAACAGTATATTGCCTCGTTTAATTTGTGCTCCTTCTTTTAATGCTACACCCTCTCATATGTGGACGCATAATTTAACGAATTTTCACCGTCCTCGTCATTTCAAAACTGTTAATCTGAATCGGGACCCTTATATATGATTTGCTCCCGCGCTCCTTTATTATGTGGATAAATTTAGGAGCTCACATAGGAAATTTGTTACACTCAAACGGTTGTTTAATTTCATTTTCTATTTCTTGATTCCACTTTGGTGCTACTTATGCTGTTGTGTAGCACATGCGCAGCTATTTGACAGGTTGCTGCGCGCTTTGAGCTGTTTTGATTGTGATTAATTATAGAGGCTCGAAGAAAAAGAAGGTCGAGCTGGGACCTGACTGAAGCTAGCGCTACCCGGGAGGCAACCCGGCGATTTTATTTTGCATTTTTATTTACTTTCAGTTGTAATAAATGGTTTTATACCATAGACTATCCCAGTATGCTTGTTTTTTGTCGATTCTATGGTCTGTTTTTCATTGCATTATGCAGAATACGCTGCGGATCACTCGATCGAGTACTTTTTGTACTCGATCGAGCACTCATCTTTGCCAAATCCATTCGATCGAGCATTTCATCTACTCGATCGACCACCTGCAAGATGAGAAATCAGCTCGATCGACCACAATTCTCTTCGATCGAGCTGATTTTGGATGCCCTTTCACTTGTTGACTTGGATTAGCTTCCTGAGACGGTTTTCCGGGCCCTTAGCAACCTCCCATGTTCATGGTCGGTTTGGGGAGGTCCCTTTATTCGCGCATTTTGTGAGTTTTCCGCTTTTACTCTCTTTCTCCTTTAGTTTGCATTTCCTTTCCATGTTTTGGTACAATGGGGGCATTGTACGGTTTGGTTTGGGGAGGTTATGCATCCATATCTGTGTCTGCATATTGTTTTTATTTGCATTTCTGTTATCACGTTTAATTTTCTGTTTGCATTGTTATTTATTTCATTAAAATTTAAAATTCCATAAAAATTCAAAAAATTGTTCAAAAATTCAAAATACAATTTCATGTTTATTTTAGCATATAGGTTGAGTCGGAACGGTAGATTTCAATGATGAAATTGCACTATATTTGTCGTTTGCTTAAGCCTTGCATTAATTAATATCTCTTAGCTTTGTCTTATTGCATATCTACGAGTTAATGTTTAATTCAGCTGAACATATAGACTTGACCTGAAATTTTGGCAACCTACTTATAAATTCTAAGATTTAGAGCCTTATAAACTGGTGTCATTTGTGACCAGTTTCATGTAGGATTGTGAGTAGTTACTCCTTGCATAGCATGTTCATCAATTTGCACGTATATGAAATTCAAGTGCTCTTTGCCTTCATACATTCGGGTTAGTGGTTGGTGTCACATGCAGGGAGGTGCCTACATTTTCCCTTTCTTTCATTTTTACCCATAAACTCCACATTAGCCAAATTTGCCTGTTGACCCTTAACTACATCCCAAATTTAGCCTGCCTTGTCAAGCTAGTTTAGATTGTTCTGCGGTATACTGTTTATTGTATCAAATCTTGGCGCGTATTCTGTTGATTTGGAGTTGGTAGAAAAGAAAAAAGATGATGAATTGAGGAAAAGGTTGATGAAAAAGATGTGAGAAAAAAAAACGTGAAAAATCAAAAAAGATTTCGAAAAAAAAGGAAAGAGAAACCGAAAAAAAATAAAAATAGAGAAAGAAAGGAAAAATTTGAAAAAAAAGAAATGTTGTTTGGTTGACGGTTTCTGCTCCTATGTTCTATCTTACATTAATTGAGGAGTATTTCTAGTTCGGTTTGGTGAGATTTTATGCCAAATAAGGGGCATGTGCTTAATTCATAATTGAGTTGGAAATGGATATGTCTCATATGGTTTTGTTTAGGTACTAGCTTGATCACCTATACCTCCACATTCCCATACATGTTTTGCCTTTTCTTACCCATTGCCTCACTTTACCATATTTTTGTAAGCCCTCGGCTGTGACAGGACCTTGTTTGGTTGGAATGTATGTACGGTAGCTAGAATTGTCTATCATATTAGTTGCATGCATGTTTATGTGGGTCGTAGTCTAGGTGAGCGACTATTTCTCTTTCTCTCTTACATATATATGTTTACCCTTTGCTTCATGAGAGAAGAGTGACCCGTGAGAGTCCATTGTTTAAGGTCTTGCAAGGTCGACGGTTGACTTTATTATAAACATCTTACAACTCGTTTGCGTTTGACTGCTTTGCTATAAGTGTTAGTTTGTTTGCATTAAACTGGCTTAAGTGGGCATTTGTAGCTAGCTCTGAGTTATCTTTTTCCGTTCCTTTAGTTGCATTTAGTTTACTCGGGGACGAGTAAAGGTTTGGTTTGGGGAGATTTGATACGTGCATTTTATATAGTCTTTTTAGCCTAATTTATGCGCGTATCTTTATGCTTTTATCGTGGTTTTATGCTACGAAATGCCCCGAATAGGCTACTTTGGTTTGTTTTGTCTTATTTGCAGGAATGAACCCAAAAGTAGTGAAATCAAGCCTTTTACCGTCCTTTTAGCATGCATTTGGAGGAAGAGTGAATTTGGAGCGGGAATGTAGCTATCTTGAGATGCGCAAAGAAGAAAGATAGCTAGGCGAGCAAAGGAAGAACTTCAAATTGCTAGTGCCTACTTTGGAGAGCCATATCTCGGGTTCTAGAACAGATATTCAGGTGATTCCAATTGTAGATGAAAGTTTGTCCTTTTAGCTTTCCAATGCCACCGGAATCACCCTGTTTGACCAAGTAACGAAGAAATGGCAGCCGTTTGAAGTTCAGTGCGCGAAGCAGGAATTACGCGCTGAGAAGTGCTCGATCGAGAACTATTTCTATTCGATCGAGAGCCCATTTGCTCGATCGAGAGCTACTTCTTCTCGATCGAGTGATTAAAGGGAAAGAAGTCTTCGATCGAGAGGAATTGTTCTCGATCGAGAGGAATGCTAAGGAATATCACTCGATCGAGCAACAATCTTTGACGGGCTTGGGTTTTTAGCTTTATTTTCCGCAATTAGGTTAATAAATCCTATTTTCTTATAAATAGGAAACGGAGGGCACTCTCTCTTTTCCTCTCTTCTCTTCTCCCTTTCTCTCGACACTTAATACATGGTTACTGTTACTTTGCTCTTCCTTAATTCCGGATTATTTTAGTAATTCTTTCTTCCCTTTTCTCTCTTTAATTTAATGTTTATTGTTCTTTCTTCTTCTTTATTTCTTGCTTTCCCTTTAATCATGTCTAGCTAATTCCCCGTAGTATGTTAGGATTAGGGAAGCCGTGGTAGCAATGTTTTAATTGACTTATATAGGTTAGTCTTGCGATAAGAATTGTATTAGGCAATATAATTGTTATCCGGTTGAATGAATGCATGCAGGAGACCATAAATCTAGTTAACCCCGACCTGGATCGAAAGATTGGAAGGGAAGGCTTGCTTAATTAAAATAGGGTATTGCAGTGAGGGCGAAAGTTAAGCTGTTTACGCTCTAGGGCGGTTTAAGGACCGAAAGGTGACGGCCATAGCTCTTCTTATCAATAGTCTAATCGCCTTAGTATTACCGATAGTATAGCTGCCACGGTGGACCGACTCCTAGCATATTTCCCTTCCCTTTCTATTAATTTCTTACATTCATTTCTCTCTCGCCTATTAGTTTAGTTCAACAATCAATTCAACCCCATTTTCGTGACACCCGACGGACCGAATTAAACGGATAGATAGCAACTTAGCCTCCCTGTGGAGATCGACCCTACTTACCGACTTCGTTAGTAGTAACTTAGGTATTTATTTTTGGTACGAACGACAAAGTATCAAATTTTTGGCGCCGTTGTGGGAGGCGACGCTTTTTATCTGTTTTATTTTGTTTGTCCTTTCGCCTCAAGGGAAGACTAAGTACCTTGAGGTCGTTCTTATCTTTTTCTTTTAGTCTTTGTTTGGATAGGCCTACGGGTTTATTAGACAAAGCACGAGGGAGATTATCGAAGGGAAGGCTTGAGTACCTTCGATCCCTCTTGCCAAGATGACATCTGTCTCCCGACTAATTGCTCGGTTTGAAGCCCAAGCCGAGAAACCCGCTAGTTGGGAAAGGAAGAAATATTGGGGATGTGGTCTTCGCCGAGCACAATGCGGTTGTAGTTGTGCCGCCACATCCACCCCATCAATGGCCACCGCAACAAGATCCTCGTGATATACAGAAAAAAGAAATCGCGGAGTTGAAATCCTTAATTCTAGAATATGATAGAAATATGGGTGCTCAAGTCACCGAGCTGCGAACAAATTGCTCGGTTAATAAATTTGGGTTGGATGATCGGCAACCAGAGAAGAGGTGTACTTGACCAAGAGCGGTTTTTCCCATGAAGAACCCGCGTTGCCCAATGCCGAAAATGATTTCTATATTTCGGATGACGACTTTCTATCGTATTTCCAGAGTGTATGCGAGGATATCAACAGATCTGGGAAGAAAGTCCTCGATCGAGTAATATCTCTTCTCGATCGAGTGACATACAGGAGGATAGGTCTCGATCGAGTGATTTTGTTACTCGATCGAGTGAGATGCGGGAGGAAAGTGGTCGATTGAGTGATTATTACGCTCGATCGATGAATTGGCCATTGGGAGCTTTAATTCGTCACTTGGGTTCATTTTGGATGACGATTTTGACGATGATGACGGTTACGGTGAACCTCCCTTATTCACGCCGTAAGTCGGATACACTTGAAGTGCGATTTACGGGATGGATTCCACCGAGGAGGTTGATGAAGAAGCTGAGACGGTAATTGCTCCTAGCACGGATGAGGTAATGCATTCCTTTGTCGGTGATTCCGTCGTTGAGAGCGACCAACCTGAGGTAGTAAACGATAATTTTATTATTGTTTGTTTTAACAAAGATATTGCCTCGTTTAATTTGTGCTCCTTCTTTTAATGCTACACCCTCTCATATGTGGACGCATAATTTAACGAATTTTCACCGTCCTCGTCATTTCAAAATCGTTAATCGAATCGGGACCCTTATATATTGTGATTGCTCCGCGCTCCTTTATTATGTGGATAAATTTAGGAGCTCACATAGGAAATTTGTTACACTCAAACGGTTGTTTAATTTCATTTTCTATTTCTTGATTCCACTTTGGTGCTACTTATGTTTGTTGTGTAGCACACATGCGCAGCCTATTTGACAATTTTCGCGCGCTTTGAGCTGTTTTGATTGTGATTAATTATAGAGGCTCGAAGAAAAAGAAGGTGTTTGGGACTGATGAAGCTAGCGCTACCCGGGAGGCAACCCGGCGATTTTATTTTGCATTTTTATTTACTTTCAGTTGTAATAAATGGTTTTATACCATAGACTATCCAAAGTATGCTTGTTTTTTGTCGATTCATGGGCTGTTTTTCATTGCATTATGCAGAATACGCTGCGGATCACTCGATCGAGTACTTTTTGTACTCGATCGAGCACTATCTTTGCCAAATCCATTCGATCGAGCATTTCATCTACTCGATCGACCACCTGCAAGATGAGAAATCAGCTCGATCGACCACAATTCTCTTCGATCGAGCTGATTTTGGATGCCCTTTCACTTGTTGACTTGGATTAGCTTCCTGAGACGGTTTTCCGGCCCTTAGCAACCTCCCATGTTCATGGTCGGTTTGGGGAGGTCCCTTTATTCGCGCATTTTGTGAGTTTTCCGCTTTTACTCTCTTTCTCCTTTAGTTTGCATTTCCTTTCCATGTTTTGGTACAATGGGGGCATTGTACGGTTTGGTTTGGGGAGGTTATGCATCCATATCTGTGTCTGCATATTGTTTTTATTTGCATTTCTGTTATCACGTTTAATTTTCTGTTTGCATTGTTATTTATTTCATTAAAATTTAAAATTCCATAAAAATTCAAAAAATTGTTCAAAAATTCAAAATACAATTTCATGTTTATTTTAGCATATAGGTTGAGTCGGAACGGTAGATTTCAATGATGAAATTGCACTATATTTGTCGTTTGCTTAAGCCTTGCATTAATTAATATCTCTTAGCTTTGTCTTATTGCATATCTACGAGTTAATGTTTAATTCAGCTGAACATATAGACTTGACCTGAAATTTTGGCAACCTACTTATAAATTCTAAGATTTAGAGCCTTATAAACTGGTGTCATTTGTGACCAGTTTCATGTAGGATTGTGAGTAGTTACTCCTTGCATAGCATGTTCATCAATTTGCACGTATATGAAATTCAAGTGCTCTTTGCCTTCATACATTCGGGTTAGTGGTTGGTGTCACATGCAGGGAGGTGCCTACATTTTCCCTTTCTTTCATTTTTACCCATAAACTCCACATTAGCCAAATTTGTCTGTTGACCCTTAACTACATCCCAAATTTAGCCTGCCTTGTCAAGCTAGTTTAGATTGTTCACAGATATCTTTGTTTATTGTATCAAATCTTGGCGCGTATTCTGTTGATTTGGAGTTGGTAGAAAAGAAAAAGATGATGAATTGAGGAAAAGGTTGATGAAAAAGATGTGAGAAAAAAAAACGTGAAAAATGAAAAAAGATTTGAAAAAAAGGAAAGAGAAACCGAAAAAAAATAAAAATAGAGAAAGAAAGGAAAAATTTGAAAAAAAAGAAATGTTGTTTGGTTGACGGTTTCTGCTCCTATGTTCTATCTTACATTAATTGAGGAGTATTTCTAGTTCGGTTTGGTGAGATTTTATGCCAAATAAGGGGCATGTGCTTAATTCATAATTGAGTTGGAAATGGATATGTCTCATATGGTTTTGTTTAGGTACTAGCTTGATCACCTATACCTCCACATTCCCATACATGTTTTGCCTTTTCTTACCCATTGCCTCACTTTACCATATTTTTGTAAGCCCTCGGCTGTGACAGACCTTGTTTGGTTGGAATGTATGTACGGTAGCTAGAATTGTCTATCATATTAGTTGCATGCATGTTTATGTGGGTCGTAGTCTAGGTGAGCGACTATTTCTCTTTCTCTCTTACATATATATGTTTACCCTTTGCTTCATGAGAGAAGAGTGACCCGTGAGAGTCCATTGTTTAAGGTCTTGCAAGGTCGACGGTTCAGCTTTATTATAAACATCTTACAACTCGTTTGCGTTTGACTGCTTTGCTATAAGTGTTAGTTTGTTTGCATTAAAGCGGCTTAAGTGGGCATTTGTAGCTAGCTCGAGTTATCTTTTTCCGTTCCTTTAGTTGCATTTAGTTTACTCGGGGACGAGTAAAGGTTTGGTTTGGGAGATTTGATACGTGCATTTTATATAGTCTTTTTAGCCTAATTTATGCGCGTATCTTTATGCTTTTATCGTGGTTTTATGCTACGAAATGCCCCGAATAGGCTACTTTGGTTTGTTTTGTCTTATTTGCAGGAATGAACCCAAAAGTAGTGAAATCAAGCCTTTTACCGTCCTTTTAGCATGCATTTGGAGGAAGAGTGAATTTGGAGCGGGAATGTAGCTATCTTGAGATGCGCAAAGAAGAAAGATAGCTAGGCGAGCAAAGGAAGAACTTCAAATTGCTAGTGCCTACTTTGGAGAGCCATATCTCGGGTTCTAGAACAGATATTCAGGTGATTCCAATTGGAGATGAAAGTTTGTCCTTTTAGCTTTCCAATGCCACCGGAATCACCCTGTTTGACCAAGTAACGAAGAAATGGCAGCCGTTTGAAGTTCAGTGCGCGAAGCAGGAATTACGCGCTGAGAAGTGCTCGATCGAGAACTATTTCTATTCGATCGAGAGCCCATTTGCTCGATCGAGAGCTACTTCTTCTCGATCGAGTGATTAAAGGGAAAGAAGTCTTCGATCGAGAGGAATTGTTCTCGATCGAGAGGAATGCTAAGGAATATCACTCGATCGAGCAACAATCTTTGACGGGCTTGGGTTTTTAGCTTTATTTTCCGCAATTAGGTTAATAAATCCTATTTTCTTATAAATAGGAAACGGAGGGCACTCTCTCTTTTCCTCTCTTCTCTTCTCCCTTTCTCTCGACACTTAATACATGGTTACTGTTACTTTGCTCTTCCTTAATTCCGGATTATTTTAGTAATTCTTTCTTCCCTTTTCTCTCTTTAATTTAATGTTTATTGTTCTTTCTTCTTCTTTATTTCTTGCTTTCCCTTTAATCATGTCTAGCTAATTCCCCGTAGTATGTTAGGATTAGGGAAGCCGTGGTAGCAATGTTTTAATTGACTTATATAGGTTAGTCTTGCGATAAGAATTGTATTAGGCAATATAATTGTTATCCGGTTGAATGAATGCATGCAGGAGACCATAAATCTAGTTAACCCCGACCTGGATCGAAAGATTGGAAGGGAAGGCTTGCTTAATTACAATAGGGTATTGCAGTGAGGGCGAAAGTTAAGCTGTTTACGCTCTAGGGCGGTTTAAGGACCGAAAGGTGACGGCCATAGCTCTTCTTATCAATAGTCTAATCGCCTTAGTATTACCGATAGTATAGCTGCCACGGTGGACCGACTCCTAGCATATTTCCCTTCCCTTTCTGTTAATTTCTTACATTCATTTCTCTCTCGCCTATTAGTTTAGTTCAACAATCAATTCAACCCCCATTTCTGTGACACCCTGACGGACCGAATTAAACAGATAGATAGCAACTTAGCCTCCCTGTGGAGATCGACCCTACTTACCGCTGACTTCTGTTAGTAGTAACTTAGGTATTTATTTTTGGTACAGAACGACAGTATCAGTAAGTATAACTTCAAGTTATATATACTGAAGTTATAGTAGAAGTTACTATAACCTCGCATCCAGAGTTCATGTTATGGTTAAGGTTACTATAACATTGTTAGTTAATACTTGTCTCATATGTTGTATTGTGTTCAACGTGTGTGTCCTTATGGGTATGAGTCATTGATTACTTTTGTTCATATGATAAGTAGGGTAGTCAGTTATACTATCCTATGAGATGAGTCGTGACGTTGTTCATGCATGTTGGTGCAGTCAGTTATACTGTGCATTTGTTGGTTGGCTGGTGTATAGATGACGATAGTATCAGTTATATACTATCGGAATGAACTAAGGCTACCCTTCGGGGATTTGTTATGGTTTATGTTCAGGATTGGTTAGAGGCAGTTCGTTAATCGCTCTGGTCCCCGTGTGTCATTCGGTGTACAGTTATTGCACCGAGAGGTCTGGCCAGGTCTTAGGCATATAGGCAGTGGTGATACGCTATACATAGTACCGTGGAGGCAGTGGTGATACGCTCCACACCGATGGAGGCAGTGGTGATACGCTCCGTCAGTCAGAGGCAGTGGTGATACGCTCTGACAAGTTAGAGACAGTGGTGATACGCTCTAACGGGCGTTCGCTCTATTCGTTATGCTTTCTTGCTAGCTTTGTGCCTTCTGTTGCTGTGGATTGTGTGTTACCGTATTCGCTATGCTTTAATGCTAGCATTGTGCCTTAAGTTGTTAGGGGTCGAGTGCTACAATGGTTATTAGTGTACATGGTCTAGTTCTTGCATATGGTTTAGGTTTGCATGATTCCGTCTAAGATTGATAAGTCATGGTAAGCTTTGTTGGGTTTTTCATGAGTATAGATGATCTCACATGTTTACTGGTTTTACATTTCATTTATTAATGATTGTTGATTATATTCAATTGTTGTAAACATGACTGGGAGAGCATCTAGTTACTCCCGACTGATTGTCGACCCCCTTCTCAGGTTGTTCAAGTTGAACGCTTGTTGCTGTTTGGTGGATGCTTGCTTGGGGAATGTGCGAAGCGAGCTTAATAATAAATAGGAGTTTGCTTTTAAGTTTTAAAAACCTTTGAATAATATATTAGTTGTTTTGGATTTAGTAGCGAACCGGATTGGTCAGGTGTTTCCGCCACCTTGACCCTTTTATCAGTATCGTACTCTGGTATTTATTTTATATAAGTTTTTCCCTTGTTTTATAATCCGGGTTGTTACATAAGAAGTCAAATGCGGCGTTAAGTCTAAATCAGCCCCCTGGGTTGAGACGAGAGCTAGCTAAGTCTAAATCAGCCCCCTGGGTTGACACGACAACCTCCAAAGTCTAAATCTGCTCCCTGGGCAGACACGACAGGCAAAGTATTTGAAAACACATACAAAGACTTGCACCTTACAAAGACAAGTCCCCAAAACATTTCAACGGTCCTAGAACGATGATAAACTTACCTAAAGATACGTCCTAGAATGACTTAACACTTACTCCTACCCCTTGGCTAGGGGCAGGTATATTTATCATCCTTCAAAACATGTCTTGTTCCCGCAGACAGATACAGAACATATAGGCATGATTGACATTGCATTCACATCATACTATAGCCCCTATCATACATTAGAGGGTCCTCACATGCACATACATTGCATTACTAACATTTTGCAGGTATCACCTACAAGTGCACAATAAACTTATGCCAACTACCAGATTTACCCTTGGTGACCAGATAACAGGATGGTAAGGACAAGTGTAAACTATTCCTTCTGAGCAGCTGTCAGCAAGATTCCAGTGTCAGGCATCTGCTCCCCATCATCCGCCGGGCATGATCCCAGCATCTGCCACCTGGTCCCTAGTGTTAGGCATCTGCTCCCTAGCATCCGCCAGCAGGATTCCAGTGTCTGCCATATGGTCCCCAGCGTCAGCCAGCAGGATCCCAATGTCGGTCATCTGGTTCCCAGCGTCTGCCATCTGGTCCCAATAATGTCAGCCATCTGGTTCCCAGCATCTGCCATCTAGTCCCCAACGTCAGCCAGCAGGATCCCAATGTCAGCCATCTGATTTCCAGCGTCTGCCATCTGATCCCCAGCGTCAGCCAACAGGATCCCAATGTTAGCCATTTGGTTCCCAGCGGCAGCCAACAGTGTCCGCCTTCATGATCTTAGCGTCCATCATCAGAATCCTGGCGTCCACCAAGTTGAGCTGAGGATCCTTCAGCAGAAATCCGCCTGAAATCCGCTTGCTGGCAAAATATGCTAGCAGAAATATACAGGTCGACATCTTCAGAACATCAACTTGCAGATTATCAAAATCAAGGAGTGACATAAATCAGTTTGCCAGAACAACGGAGTATGGTTCAGCAGAAACGAGTAGATTAGGGCGCCAGAATTATGGGTACAGAATAGGGATGCAGAATTATCTCAAATGTATCTACCAAGAGTCATACCTAGCAGATCGGGCAAATGACTTGCTCCAAAGACAAGCGATTCACAGAGATGCTTTCAGCAGGTTCTACAAAGATATCCTACATTCCTACCGAGTTTCGTGAGTCCTGTTTCTAACATGAGTTTCAAAGACTGTTTTAGATCTCTGCTCGTCAAAGATTTCAGTCTCCTCCAGCAGAAATTCTGCAGTCTGTCCTCGCAGAGTTCCAGCAGAGTTCTAGCATCCTTCTCTAGCAGAGTTTCAGTGCCATCTTCCAGCAGGATGGCAGCATCTTGTTCCAACAAAGTCTCAGCGGCTGAATTCAGGAGGGTAGCAGCTGTTTGTTTCAGTAACGGAACGACAATAGCAAGCAAAACTTGAAGAGTCAATTTCCCTCCTCAACGAAGCTGAGAAGCAAAATTGGGGGCAAACTGTTTGGGCTAAAATTTTCTATTTGGCCTAAGCTACGTGGCACGAGACGAGTGAGTAATTAATTAAGCAAATGGACTCATGTCATACATGGGGGAGTCGGGCCCTTGGACCGAAAGGGGAGAAATACGGATAGAAGACCGAAGACGGGTACGACCCGTAAAGTCTAGATCCTTTCTTGAGGAATAAGGCAACTAAGTGGAAACCCTAATAAACCCACTAGAGTTTACTCTCTATAAATACAAGGAAGCAAGGAAGAGAAGGGATCCATTATTCATATATACACAATGGCGCATACTACAGAGGCCTATACCAAGAACTACGTACAAAACCATCCTCTGCACATCATAAGCAAAATAAAAGATTCTTTACACCATCATGAGATAATAATTACTTAATCATTATGACATGCCCACCAAATTATAATCAACGTACTAACAGTACGAACCCACAAATAGCCACTGATGTCCGATTTGTATATCGTCTGTCCCGTTTACACGATGGACCAGTCATCCGTCTCCATATATGAACTCTTTGTATATTGCATCCAGATCATCATATAGTGGACTATTGGCGGGATACCGACTCCCCCCGCGGTTGTTTCCCACATTGGGTTTTCCGCGTCACCAAAATCTTTTGTGTCATCATTCCTTTATTTTGCCATCTATCTATATATATTTATAAAAGAGACTTTTTTCGAGCGATTCTAAGCTGTCCACATCATCAAAAATAAATTTAGGAAAGTATCATAAATAATATTTTTTGATATAAAAAATAAAGTAAATTTAGGAAAGTAACATAAATAATATTTTTTTATATCAAACTTTTACATTTCACTTGGCAAAAAAAGTATCGTTAAAAAAATTATTAAAATAATATAATTAGCTTCGTGGTAAAAAATGCTATCATTAAAGTATATATTTCATATTATTTGCACATATAAAAACTTCTTAGTATGTAAAATTCTGTAATTTTTAGTATGTTTTGTCCCACATTGGAAAATAACGTAGGTGTGGTGAATATACTACATATAAATAGTAGAATTGTCCCATATCGAAAAATTAGTATAATGTGATGTGATCCTATGATTATAAATATGAGTCATATTTGGAACTTATGTATCCACCCAAAAATTTTTGAGTCTCATAAATATTGTTTTAAAGAGCTCTTAAGATTTTCTATCATTATCTACGATATGATATAAAAATAAAGTGGAAATCGTTGGGAACTACCCGGGAAAGAGTAAAGAACATGAACAAGAAAATCAAAAAATACAAAACTAAAGGTTTTACTAATAGTACTCTCCTGACACAGTACAAAACTAAAGATTTTACTAATGGTTGTCTTCTGAATGCAGTAATAGAGCGTTAATGAGTCGTTATATGTACGATGTAGAGATCCCTATCTAATGATCGAGACTAAATGGTATTACCTTCAAAGAAAAAGAATGTGTATACAATAGTGGTTTTTTTTAAGAAGAGACATGTACTTCTTGGTATGTTATATCTTTCACATTGAAAAATAATGTAGGCATGATGAACATACTACGTCTAAATAACTAAATTATGTATCTCACATCGAAAGAATAGTATACGGTAGGGTGATTCTATATATATAAATAGGAGGCATACTTGAAACTTAGGTATTAACCCACAAAATTTGGATATAAAAGATATGTACTTTTTAGTATGTTATATGTCCCACATTGAAAAATAATGTAGGTGTGGTGAATATATTATGTATAAATAATAGAATTGTCCCATATATATACATTTTCTATATTATATTAAAGTGATGTTTATAATTTTGATATAAAAACTTTATATTTCATTTGACAAAAAAATATCGTATGAAAATTATATAATTAGATTGTGACAAAAAAATGCTATTATTAGAGTGTCGATTGTATTGTATTTTCTCATTATTAAATCGGGTTGATGTCAAAGTAGGTGCGAAAAAAAATGGTGTACTTAGTATGTTATTTGTCCTACATTGAACAGTAATGTAAGTGTGGTGAATATACTATGTATAAATATTAGAATTGTCCCACATCGGAAGATTACCATAAGACAGAGTGATCTTATGATTATAAATAGATGGCATAATCCAAAATCTTTTGATTCTCTTAAGTATTGTTAGACAGAGCTCTTAAAAGAGTTTGTATTACTGTCTCTACAATAATGGTTTCTAACCTAAGTTAATCTTTGGAAAATCTTTTAGTTATTATAATATATACTCTGTATTTCTTATTTTATATTCAAGTGATGTTTCTAATTTTTATATAAAAACTTTTACATTTCATTTGGCAAAATAATGTCGATAAAAAAATTATGAAAATAATATTATTAGATTCATGGTAAGAAATTGGAGTATATACAGATTTCATATAATTTACACATTAAAATGGTGTATTTCATAGTATGTTATATGTCCACATTGAAAAATAATATAGGTGTGACAAATATACTACATATAAAAAATAGAATTTTTCCACATCGAAATATAGCATAAGGTAGGTGATTCTATGATTATAAATAGGAGGCATCATTGGAACTTAGACATCAACCCAAAATCTTTTGAGTCTCTTAAGTATTGTCTTGAAGAGCTCTTAAAAGTTTATATCATTATATTTTCTACCTATAGATTTTATATGTCCCACATGGAAAAATAATGTAGGTGTGGTAAATATACTACGTTTAAATAATATAATTAAAAATTCTATCATTAGAGTATAGGTTCATATTATTTGCATATATTTTAATTATGATAAAAAAAATAGAAAACAAACGTATGAATATTAATAGATAATATAGTATTTGCTTATTATTAAATCGGGTTGGATGGTCGAATTAGGTTTAAAAAATATGGTGTACTTTTAAATATGTTATTCGTCTCACATTGAAAAATAATGTAGATGTGATAAATATATACTACGTATAAATAGTTGAATTATCCCACATCAGAAAATTATCATAAGGTGGGGTGATCCCATGATTATAAATAGGATTTATCCTTGGAACTTAGGTATCACTCCAAATATATTGAATCTCTCAAAGTATACTTATTATATATATAAGAGACTTTAAATATAATCTTGAATTAAATGTTAAATTTTTAAAGTTGTAACATTTTTTTAGGTGGAAGAAAGAGCGATAAAATGGTCAATATTATAACGAAATTTTTTCATGGTACCCTCGAATTTTGGTAGATTAGACATAATACCTCTAATTTTAAGTTTTTACATATAATACCCTTGTGTTTACTTTTTTCATAACGTCGTTACTCCTATGAGGAACTAGATGGGTAATTGAGCATGCCATGCTATTTGTGTTTTGTTATTTAGGTATTAAATGTTAGTTTATTAAATAAAATATGGATTAAGGAATTAGATGATGAAGTGTTTGTGTAATAGATAACAAAAGAAAAAGGCGTCACAAGTCATAGGAGTAATGACGTTATGACGGAAGTTGTCAAATGGTATTATGGGAAAGAAAAAGGTGAACACAGGGGTACCATTTGTAGAAACTTAAAATTAGGGGTACCATATGTAATCTATCAAAGTTCAAGGTTACCATGAGAAATTTCCAATATTATAATGATATAGTTAATTAAATTTTCATTTAAAAGAGAGAGATATCCGTACCAATAAAACAATAAAGGGAGTATTATTTTTTAATTGTTATTTTATTGCCACGCCATCAAACTTAACGTCCGTTTAACAGCCTTTACATTATGGGGTACCATGGGCAAAAAAATGGAACCTCAAGGGTACCATAGGCAGATTCTTCAAAGTATGGGTAACATGGAAAATCTGACAAAATTAACGGGTACCACGGGAAATTTCCGTATCTCAATTATGATAAAAAAATTTGAAGAAAAACAACGTACAAATATTAATGGAGAGTACTTGATCATATTATTAAATTTAAATACAACTATTAGATATAATGAGTAGCAATTGTCCGTATTCGATATTCGGGATCTGGTTGGATGTCGAACTAAGTGCAAAAAAGGTGGTGTAATTATGAGTATGTTATTTGTCTCACATTGAAAAACAATGCAGGTTTGATGAATATATACTACGTATAAATAGTAGAATTGTCCCACATCAGAAAAATAATCCAAGTTTGGTGAATATATTACTTATAAATAGTAGAATTGTCCCACATCGAAATATTAGTATAAGGTGGATTCACTGGCGGTTTTGATGGGGGTGCAGGGGATGCACCTGCACCCCCTTCGTTCAGAAATATGTAGAAGTTTGTTTTAATAAGGAACATCACATGTTTAGTGGTTCATTGGTTGGATACTTAATTTTCAATTTGATGGTCTTGAGTTTGATCCCTAAGGGAGTCATTTTTCCACTTTTATCTCATTTAGTTATAAATTGTGTTTTTAATGCTTAGTTTTAGTTTTTTATTTCCAAAATTGTGTTAATTATAAATTCGTTCTATTATTTTTTGGTAGTTTTATCAATTTTTATATAATTGCATAACTTATAAATTTAGCATTAAATTTATTTTCAATTAAATAAAATTCTCGTATTTATTTAGTTACGATAAAATAGTATGTACTCAACCATCTATTGCGTTTAACATAAAGAAAAATATCATATTATTAGACTACTCATTATTTGGATTCAATTTTATTTTAATTTAGTGTTTTACTTTATCATCGCGAATTTTTGTATTTAAATTTTAGTTTCCGACTTATCGTCGCCGAAATCATTGTTAAACTTGCACCCCCTGTGATCAAGTCCTAGAATCGCCCCTGGGTGGATTGATTATATGATTATAAATAAGAGTTAACCCACGTATATATTAATCTTTTATTTTTTTTGAAAGAAATATTTTAAAAATATGTAAACAAATCATTAGACATATAATGTAAACATTAAACCCTTATAACGTTTTTTTTTTTGCATTATAAATAAGTTAATTACCCCGTTGCAATGCACGGCCATTCAAACTAGTTTACATTATTTACATCATTATTTTGTCATAAGTCATATTTCCTCCATTTCATTCAATTCCATACATTTGCCTTTTTGAACACTATTCACAAGTAGGGAGAATTTTCGATTCAACTTCTAATATATAGCATAAAATATAGTCATGTGAGATCTTGTTTTAATTGTCTTACCGAGTACATTGTGAATAACAAATTTTTATAATTTTTACTAATATGTAACTAAAGATCTAAACAAAAGAAAACGGATATTGATATACGTGTATAAAGCAAATGTATGGAATTGAATGAAATGAAGGAAATATATAATTTAACCCTTTGATACGAGGCTAAAAAGAGTAGGTCACTTTAACCCCCTAACGAGATAGAATATCGTATTTTGACAGTTTTTACCCAAAACAATATACTCCCCTCTATCCCTATCATTTGTTTACCGAATACCCCTTCTGTTTGGGAGTGTCTCAAACAATTGTGTAAATAATTCTTGTGTAAGTAATGCTTAGACAGTCAAGCTTTAAAAGGAACGCAAATTAGGGGGGAAATGAAACATAGTGTACGAACTTTGTGAAACGTAGTAGGTGTTTTTATCATCGTGATATGGGGGTGTTAGTATACTCGCATGACTACAGTAAATTATATCAAGTGAATCATGATGATTGATGCATGTCCACTCTACAACTTATCTCTGTCAAATAATTTTATTGCGAGAGAAGCGTAAAATTGTATTTTTTTTTTCCAGTAACAATGGCATACGACAATCTATAAAAATAATGAACAATGTAAGTTATAGAATACTTACCTTTTCCAATATAATTATTTGGAGATTCTCTATGAATTAAACCACCATGTTATACACTCAATTTAATTAATATTGTTCCTGAAATTTTGAACCCAATTGCCCTATTAGTATTAGCTACAAAACAATATGATATATACCTTAATAACCAAACACCTCATTAGCATAATACGGAGTAACAATTAATACACATCAATAGCATAAACAAAGAGGTCATCTAGCATGCATAAAAGGAAATTAACAAACACTAAGAGAGAAATAAGATCAATTAGTAGATTATACAACTGGTTGTATGTAGTTTATGTACAACCTTTTTCAATGTTGTCGAGTTTTGTTATAAAGTTGTCGAACTTTACTAACAAAATTGTCGAGTTACAATACAAAGTTATTGAGCTTAAGAGGAATAATTATTAAACTCAATAACTTTTTAAATTAGCTCAATAACTTATAAAATAGCTCGACAACTTTGTGTAAAGAACTCAACAACTTTGAGACGGTTGTACAATGCTAATATACAACTGGTTGTAAGATAGTATTTGTGAAATAAGATGGGGGAAGGGATTTGTTTGCAACTTGGATATAATCTCTTTATATAATAACTAGTTTAGATCCCGCGCAATGAATGTGCGGTATTTATAGTGTTTTTATTTTTGTATTACTTAATCATGCTAAATTAACACCTCATTAATTTTTCATATTTTACGTCATTATATTTTAATATGAGAACAAAAAATTGAACTGTAAAATTATTCAAGAAAACTGAGTAAAATTGAACCGTAAAATAGTAGTGGTATCACATTAATTGTTCTTTTTTCTTGTTATTATATTTTGTTTCGAGAAAAAAAATAATTAAAACTGAAAATTAATGCAGGAGAATCGAGTAATGCGCTTAAATGTATTTTTTTTAAAAGTATTTTTTATACCACAAAGCTAATGGTTTATAGTTTTATATTAGTTATACTTTAATTAAGATACTATAGTTTAGTGTTTAGTGAAAATTATATAATTTGATGAAAAGATTAATTTTAATGAAAAGAACTATATAATGGAATACATTATAATTATTAATTTCTTTATTTAGTGAATTTAGTGAATACAATTAAATTATTAATAGCTTCATTATTTAAAAAGATGCTTTTTGGAGGGAAAATTTGTGGGTTCACCTATTCTTTTAGTAGATAGGGGATAAGGCTACATATGTATTTCAAGTCATACATAACTCTTCTTAATATTATTAATATAGTACGGAGTATATAGTAGGGTTTTGCGGGGAAGTGGTAAATAACCCCCTTAACTTTGCTATGATGTGAGATTAACCCCCTTAACTTTGCTTTGGAGTGAACAACCCTCTCAACTTTGCTATAAAGTGAAATTAAGCTCCTACTATTTTTCCGGTCAAAATCTCATCGGATTTTTCAATTTCTCACCAATTTCACCGGATTTTTTCAATTTCTCACCAATTTTTCCGGTCAAAATCTCTCGTCATTTGAATCACGAAAGTACATTATCTCCCCTCCCTTAGACTTTTCAGTAATAGATGCTTTCTCTTCCCTTCCTATTTAATTCTGCCCCTCCACACCAGATCGTCGTCCATCATATATTTGTTTAGTTCTCTCTTTCTCTGAACAAAATTAACAGTAGATATGCAAAGAATTGTTAAAACATGTAGCTGGTCTCACAACACCTTGAAATTAACAGATGATAAAATTATAGGTTAAGAGGCACATTCGAACAATGGATGAATACCTTGATGTTCAAAAGGAAGCACGACCTTTGAACGATACAATTGCTCTTTTTCTGTTAACAGATGATTGAAGAGTGTGCAAAATGTTTGATGGTATGGGCAAACCAAACTGAGAAATTGAAAAATCCGGTGAGTTTTTTACCGGAAAAATAGAAGGGGCTTGATTTCACTTTATAGCAAAGTTGAGGTGGTTGTTTACACCAAAGCAAAGTTAAGAGGGTTAATCTCACATCATAGCAAAGTTAAGGGGGTTGTTTACCACTTCCCCGGTAATTTTTGTTTTATAGTCCTTTGTAACCGTAGACTTTCCCTGCATAGATATAGAAACACGATCTTTTTTTTTATCTTATCTTATTTTACATTAATTTATTTCTTTTAGAATTACGTAAAAGTTGGACTCTCTATAATCGCTCAAAAAAAGTTTCCTTTAATAATATAGATAGATTCTCATTTCCTACCCAAACCCATCTTCTAATCAATCTCTTTCGACATTTAATTTCTCGTCTACAGAACATCATTCACCCGCAATTCAACTCAATTACCCAACATAAAACAACGCACACTAGTCACCTTAAATTCAACTTGATTTCATTTGAATGTGTGTTTAAAAATGTGTCCAAATGCCATAAACACTTGAGAGACAATAATTTGATCGGGTCACACAACTAACATGTTTGTATTACGATCCCTAGGAGACAATAATTTGATTGTTTTTTCTAGAGGAACTAATTTTGTTACTTTGGTACAGACATAGGACGTGTAAGGGCTCTATCGGTCAAATATATATTTGCAAAAAGGAATGCATCACCAGGATAAGGAATTGAACTTGGGAATGATGGGCTTACACTTTTTTTTGACAACAATAAACTGAACTAATATAAAAAAAAGGCAGTTATAGTACAAACCCCAGAATACCAGAGTCTTTTAGGGTACTACAAAGCCAACTAACCGAACTAACATGTTAAAGACCACCATTTAGGGCCTAAAGTTGTATGTATTGGTTCTATATCACACCCAGTGGTAGAGCTAGAGGGGCTAGTAGGGGCCTTTAATACCCCCGGTTGAAACTTTCTGAATTTTTAGTTAAAATTTCTGAAAAATTTTCGAGTATACCTTATATCATTACTGGATCAAATTGAGTGACGAGGATCAAACTGTTCATCAAAGACATTTCTAAAATAATAGAAATGTAAATGATTGAAAAACAACCAAAAATAAAATAGGCAAACAAATAACCAAAAATAAAATAGACACTTCTAACTAATGCAATGCATAGAGTTATTATTTGTCATATAATGTAAGGTTTTCTTCAATTTTCATTATATAAACAAGGTCAAGCGGGTATATATTTATATCCTATTACATACTCCGTAATTTGTACATTATGATTTATGAATTAAGGCGTTTGAAAGCTACGGAAAATGGTATTTTTACACGAGAAAGACGGAGAATCGGGTCACACAAAAGAAGAAAAGATTCAATTTTTTCCAAAAATGAAACGCGCGATTCTCCTCTACCTAGACAGCTAGACTCGTTCAATCAAATATTCAATACATCTCCACCACCACCACCACCACCACCACCACCGTCCACCGCCACTGCGTCTGACTCGTCTCTTCCACCACCTATCTCCTTCAATTGTTTGTCACTACAGCCACCGTCCGCCAGTGACCACACCACCACCGTCAGCCTTCTCTGCCACCGCGCATCGTCAACAGGTATCCTTAATGTCCCTCTGTCCTTTGTTTGTTTGCGTCAATCCCTATTTCAGTATTTGATTTCTTTGTAAATCCCCATTTTATAGATTCCTAATTTTGAGTATTCATTTACGCTCAGTTTGCGATCTCAGACTTGGAGGGCTTTGCTGCTTTTATAAATATAAGGATGAGTGGAGCTAGATTATGTGAGTTGTTAGGTGAGTTAGGGTTCCAAGGTCACTCTAAATTGGACCCTGATAGCTTTGAATGGCCTTTCCAATACGACGACGTTCGCCCCATTCTTGACTGGCTTTGTTCTTCTCTTCGTCCCTCCAATGTTCTTTCTCCTTCTCAACT
The DNA here is from genome assembly GCF_048544455.1 of Silene latifolia. NCBI lineage: Eukaryota > Viridiplantae > Streptophyta > Magnoliopsida > Caryophyllales > Caryophyllaceae > Silene > Silene latifolia. Next base: position 49,424,493 of record NC_133535.1, on the reverse strand, counting down.
TTCCCAGTTATGCTCCTTCTCTATTTCTCCCTTTTTGCATTTTTTATTCTATTTTGTTTGATTAAAGATTGTGGCACTTTTGTAATTTCAACGACTGTGTTTGGATTGTCTACTTATGATTACTGGTTAAGTTATGTTTGGGGAAATGTAGTCGCATTTGACAAATGCAATGCAATTGGATCTCAGCTGATACAGAAATTTAGTGTCGTGGAATGCAATTCAATCTAAGCTACATGATGTGGATTAATGTTACGTAAAATTGTCGTAATTATTAGTTTCTTAGGAGGAATCTTATTAGTAAATGACTAAAACCACTTTAATGATTGTTACCCTGCAGTTGTCATATGAAACCATCGAGCATACTATTTGGGTCTTTTGTTATTTCTTCGTTCATCAATTTCAGAGGCCTTGACATTTGGACTAAACTCGGCTGTTATTGGTAGCTCTGAAGATACATGTGTGATTTCATTTATGCTATATTCTGCTGTAGGTTAGAGCAATGGATTCAATGTGTTAATGAACTTCAGGGGGTATTATACTAATAGTGAATTCCTAGATTATCAGGGTCATGTGTGGAAACACATTGGGTTTAGACATCGCGAATCAACTAGTTGTATAATACTAACCTATTCGATGAGCTTGATGTGTTTAAGTTCTATGATAATAAGAGGCAAAAAAAATCCAAGTTTTGGGTCTTCAGATATTTTTAAGAAGATAGTGTTTGTGAATTGTGACGAATAAAAAAGTGGTGTATGAAGCCATCCTTGACATTCCCAGTGGTAAGTGCAGTAAGTATCGTTAGACCAGGCACCCATGTGGCATAAAAGTTGTCTTTGGTGTTTTTTGTACTCGAACTCCTTCCGACACACTTTTCTTGGGTGGTTGAAAACTATCGTGTTTGAAGGATATATTTACAGTTGGGAGTCAGGAAAGCTTTTGTGGACACCCTACCTGGTAGAGGTCTTTGTTCTTAAGGTAATGTCATGAAGTTAGAGACCACATTTATGCCATATGGTATGCTACGTGTGCTAAAATAAGTGTACCGTAGCAACTTATTTCATAGCTAACCTACTAGTGTAGATCCCGTACAATTTGTGCGGTTTTTTTCGATAAAATTGTTCAGAGAATTTAACAACTATGGTGAATATAATAAGACCATAATATAAAGTTAAAAATCCACATTAGTCTTGAAAGATAATTAAACAATTAGTGATTATAATTATCAACATTTAAGATATATATATGTGTGAAATGTTAATAATACTATGAGTTACAAATGTGCAACCTACTAAATCTTGTAAGAATATAATTTGTTATATTTTACTTTAAGGTGAAATATTTGTTGTGTTGCATAATTGGTAGATTGCAATCGTATTTTACACACATTGGTTTTGAAATATACTTTTATTGAAGATGATATGTTCATGTTAGGCTCAATTTCTAACTTTCTACAGAATAATCAATTATAGGAGGCCCAATTCCTTGCTGAAAAATTTGAGCGGGAAAATATTAGAGATGGCTTATTCTTTTAGTTAATATAGGAGATTGGCAATTAACTTTAATGAAGGATTCTTTGATGGTCTTAATGCTCAAAATTATGATCACAGCAAGTGTTTTTTGATTGGTATGCATTAAATACGTCCACTCTATTTCATGGGTACTAGGCAAATTCAAGTCTTAATATGCTAATGGCACACCGCATCAATGCCCAACGGATTGTGGATTATCTAGTCTAACATAAGAAATCCCACTGAAATATCCAAACACACCCATTTTGCATTATCTTGTGATTTCGTGCTCATAACGCTGTGCACGTAGATCAAGGGAAGTGCCTAGCTTTAAAGCTCTGATTTGCTGTACCGATTCTTAATTTCTTGAGCCTAATATCAAATAGTTTATCTATTTCCTAGATTTGTATGTCTTTGTAAATTTATATGAATAATGTGAAAGTGATGACTAATATGATGTATGAACACTAAAGTTTGTAAACTTCACGCATTAGGAGAACCTAATACCTTTTTCATCGTAGCTAATACGTAAAATGACAAAGTTGAACTATCTAGCCTCAGTAGTTCTTGCATTTCGTCGTATAGGCAGTTCATGAATTTTGCGAAATGTAATTGGTGGTTTCTTTTACCATAGTTGATAAAAGTAGGCACATAAGCTATGGTGCTCGGACTCGCTACTTTCGCCAGAGTACCCGTGTCCGTACGACCCGACACGGATACTGACACGGAATTCGTGTCCGGTCGGCGACAGGAGAAATGGACACTTCGGTAATTCAGATCGTCGGAGAAGCAGTTTGAAGGAGAACAATTTGCGTACCTCGTGGACTTGGATATGACATATTTAGGTTTCCGGCGTCGAGTAGGGGTTAGGCATGGCAGACGGCGGTGTTATAGTCGTGCTTGCTTTATTGCTCTTTTTCTAATTTCAGTCTTTATTTGTTTAATTTAATTGTTTTTTTTAGGTTCTCAATCCATGGTGTCCTTTTAACTCTCCTTTATAACTTTACACGTGTAACCACTTTTTGTATTCTTTGACTTTTCAGAGCTTATTCTTTACTACTATTAAATATCCATTCAGTCAAGTGTGTAGTTGGAACTTGGAACTCTTGATTTATTTTTGTTTCTATAAAAAAGTAAATATGAAAAATGGAAGTGTCCAAATATGAAAATTGGATACATTGACCGTGTCCAAAAGTTGTCGTGTCCACTAATTAATCGTGTCCTCGTGTCCTTAATTTTATGACTTCAAGTGTCGGACACAAGGATTCGTAATACCCGAGTCCGAGTACCATAGCACATAAGGAGACTGAGGAGAGGGTAATCGTTCATGCTTGATGGTTGTGAACTTAAGCAGCATGTGTTGCAGTAAGGATGTTTTTATCTATGTGGGCTAATAGATTTTACTTTTGTCTTAAAGCCTTAAAACAAGAAACTAATCCAAATCAGCGGATATTATGAGCTAACATAATTTGTTTCATCTTTCATCTTGTATCGAAGTTAATGCAAGCCTCTTATTACCTTCAATTTGATGGTTTTGTTGGCTACTTTTTTAAAAATAAATAAGATGGCGATAGCTGTTCCGTTGTTGGAGGAACCACTTTTATAGAGTGGTTTTTAATAGCTTTAATGCCATTTTGTTCCCCAGGTATGAGCAGTTTGTACAAGAAGGACAATTCTTGGAGGTATGATTACATTTTTTTTCCTGTGCATTTTTTTAATTTCTATCGAAGGACAATTTCACATATCCATTGGTGTTTTGGTTTCTGTTATCTTATAAAAGTTACTTTGCCACATTGTGGCCAGTTAAGCCTTTGATAATTTTGTTTGTTAGCTAATTAGTAAAATGATGTGTTTTTCTCATAAAGAGACCAAGAAGGCATGGTATCAAATCTTCGTTTGAGACTTGATCTTGCTCAATGCCCTACAAATGCGTCTGATATGGCCTGATAAGGCGGTCTTCGTAAAGTGTGAAACATTGATAAATCGGTCGTGAATCAGTGTTACGGCCGATAATTAAAATGTTTTAAGGAGGCATGCAATCTGTCCAAGTGGATAGGATGCCTTTTTTTTTTTGCAAGTGAACAGTTTAGCTTTAATGCTGCTGATTTGTAAAAAGAGTCCACATATGGCCATGAATCTTGATTGCATGCTGCATTTGACTTCGTATAGGGGGACGACTTGGATTTTGCATATGACAGTATTTCTGCATTTTCGACGAGGAGAGACAATCAGGAGGCAGTTTTCGGGGCTGAAGAAGGATTGAAGGAAATCAGGTAATATAGTAGTTGCTTATATCTAGTTTCCATTGACCTTCAAGTTACTGACAAGTTCTTGATTCACATATTAATTTTATTTTTCGAACTCCAAATTGATCGTCTCAGCATGCTGAAAACAATTCGACTAAATTTGAAAAGAATATTTGACTTTGATGGTAATTCCCGTTACCGGTGTCATCATCTTAGCTTATGGTCCCAACTGTATTCTTAATAAAATGCGGTTGCATATATAAAGAGAGGATGATACTTAGCTTACGCAAATTTTCTGATTTCATCAATGAATTTTCACTTATTTTGAAATCACCGTTCTACATAAATCTACAAGGAGTGAATATATTTACTCCATCTGTTTTGGGGAATTTTCCAATTTCCTTTTTGGGATATTTCTGTGGTTTGTTCCAGTTCTCTTTTCAGGAGCCTTTTTTATGCAAATGACCAAACTAGCGATCTGTTACCCAAGTGAGATTAGGAGAGAGAAAAGGAAAAGGGCTATTATTGTACTCCACGATGAGAGAACCTTATTTTTGTGTTTCTCATATCTTGTGGCACTTTTATTTTGGAAAGTATTAAAGAAACAATGGAAGTAAAATTAGTAATATGATTCTCCGTATGTTCTAATGTAAAACCGAACTCCAATAAACTTATCATTTTTCACGTCATGGACTGAACTTTGCAAAAAAGAAAAAAAATTACTCCGTACTAGCTAATAGTAAAACCTGCAAAGATAATTTTGATCTCATGTTCTGTTCAAATAGTTTGATGGTATTTGGTGGATTTATTATCTGCACCGTCTTTTGCTTGTTCTAGAATTTCCTATCAATTCTGCTCTCTATTTGTATGCTGATTTATTTAATTGTATATTTGTATTGCAGAATTATTGCAGAATGTATTTCCATTACTTCTTTCTTGTATATGTTGTAGCCTTTCTGAATTAATTGCTGATTGTCTTTGTATGTGATGCATTACATTTGAGGTTAGGGATGCTACATTGTCTTATAAGGCCGAAGCGTTGGAGTTACAAAGACAGCTTAGTCAGCTGCAGTCTCAGTTTGATACGCTAACTGGCCATGCTTCATCTTTAATACAAGGAAAAAGAGCTAGAGTTGTTGCAACATCTTCTGTTACAGGCCAACTTAGCACAATGGAAGATAGCCTGTCAACAAGAAATTTGGAGGTATGACCATTTCATCACGTGTACAGAAGTTTCTTTTGTTCAATATCAATCAAAGATGGGTTTGACGTTGCTTAATCTCTTAACCTGCTGTTCTGAATCTCAAACATTTTGATGTTATCATCTGTTTCACGCCAGTTTATATTGTTATTATTTATTAGATGAACGCAGTTCTTGGAAGGATTATTTCAACTGCTCAGGAATTGGCCCATTATCATTCAGGGGACGGTACGTTATTATCTGGCCTTATCCTTTTGCAATTTTCTTAGTATTCTCACTTCCCTATTCTGAAGTGCTTGGCATTAGTCACTTTGTACTTGCTCATGGTAATATGGTATGTAACTCCTCTGATCTCACATCATAAAATTCTATTATGTGGAAATAACACCCATTTGTGGTATGCAACTTTCGTTCTAAAAATCTCTATCTGTGACACCAAACCTGCAAACTTATACCATGGCGGGTTTATGTTATGGTGATGAATTCATGTAAGTCCAAGGAAAAGTTATACATTGATATTCCACTGTCATCTGTTACTGATTTTGTTTGTTTCTCTCCCTGTTTAATTCATCTGTCTCTGTTTATTTATTTATTTATTTTTTTCCGTTTATCATCTACTCCGTACACTGCAGTCTGGTGGCAACAAACACTTTTTAACTTTTTTTTTTTTTGTTTTGACGCAAGTTTGTTTTCTGTGACTGAGAATGTGATTAATCCTGCTTAATTTTCTGTCTTTTTTTCTTCGAGTGAGTGATACATGAGAACAAAGTCGAAGTTTGGATTGGAAGCTCAATTGGTCTATGAATAGCTCTACTGTTGTTAAGAAAAGAATACGTCTTGTTATAAGGATGAGGCTCAAGATGATTATAGGTTTACCTGGAGTTTCCTTTTCAGTTTGTTGTTAATTTGAGAATAGCTTGTACTGACTGACATAATGACATGTCAATTTTTTCTTGAAACTATGAGCATATTGAGCTAATAGATTAAAGTTCCCTTACCAGGATCAATTGTTACCGTTCTTCTTGTCCGGGTATCTAACAACTTAATATACTATATACATATATTACTTTGGCTCTTGATAGTGCAAGTCAGTGACCTTAGGCACGTCAAGTGACATTATTCTAGTTGTTGCAGATTGCGGAGTCCTTCTCACTTTCCCTTTGTGTATGCAGATGATGTCATATACCTTGCGTACTCTGATTTTCATCAATACCTGATTAGCGATTCAGCTTGTTCGAAGGAAATAAATCAGTGGTTTACTAAGCATTTGGACTCGGTATGTATGACTTAGTATACATTGATACATTCATTCTTAAAATCTACATCTTTAGTGAGTTCTTTTCTAAACGAGGCAGCTCTCGCTCATTGCTACGTGCAATATTATTGGATTTTTCTGATCAGGTTCCTTTCCGGTTGGTTGCCGAGGATGGAAAAGCTAAATGCTCGTGGATGAGTCTGGATGACATCTCAAACATATTAGTAAGAGGTAACCTATTTAGCTGTTTTCCTATGAATCATTTCGAGTGATTAATGAGTGTACATAGCCAACCCCGAATCATTTTGAGTGATTAATGAGTGTACATAGCGAACGCCGAATCATTTTTAGTGATTAGTGAGTGTAACATAACTTACCCCGAAACATTTTGGAACTAACAATTTTTTGTCGTCGTTATAAAGTTCTATTAGTTAATACAATCTAGTATATCTTGAATCTTTGAACTTGTGTAGCTTGCGGTGGTTAAGTAATATTTAGAGTGTGGACATAAATTCTTTTGGTTGTTTTAATCTAATATAGGAGATTTGAAATAATAATTTCTAATGCTCTTAAGATATAGTATTAAACATCCTGGTTTTTTGACTTAGAAATCTGTAAGATGCACAGAACTTGGTTTAATTATGCATTGCGAATTTCTGCCTATTAGATAGACGCTTGACATTTTGCCCTTATATCTCAGATTTAGAAAATTGTCATCATCAGCGGGTTTCTGAGCTGCAGAGGCTTCGCTCTGTGTATGTATTCTTGTTCCAATCTATTCTCATGGTACTGATCATTTATTGTTTTCCCGGGTTATGATAACTAGAGATGGGTGCCCGCTCATTTTTGTACATATAACATACCACCATAGCTGTAAGTGTTGCCTTTAAATGGAGGCGCCCTCTCTATCTCACTAAATTGTTTAATTTTGCTCTTACATTGGCTTTTTATGTGAGTACATGCAAGTGAGGAATAATCCAACGCTCACTTTTCACTGCACAAAACATGCTTAAAAAGGAAAATTTGAACTATAGTATGAGGACGCCTAAAGTAGGTTATCAGAGGGAGTATATCTTTGCCAAAGGGAAGGGGCAGGTGCTAGGGTCAAGAAATACATGTTCAATGATTAGATGTGGATGTGTGCCACTTGTTTTCCTTAGTATCAGCTTTTAAGGAACCTGCTATAAAACTTCTTTATAGCTTTTCTTTACATTAATCTTGGCAGGTTCGGTACTAGTGAGAGGCAATGGGTTGAGGCCCAAGTTGAGAATGCTAAGCAGCTAGCCATCCTTGTTGCTCTTAAAGCTCAAGTTGCTTCTGATGAAGCTCACATTCATATGGATCTCCATTCTCTCAGGTACGAGTTTCTTCTACTTGTTTATGTTCCAATGTCTTTTGTGATAAAGATGTTTATGAGGAGTGTTCTGTCTTCCCGCCCTACTCCCAACCCCTTTTTCGACAAGATATGTTGTTTTGTTACCTTATATACAAGGGCTTAAGTGATTGTAGAGCGTTGCATCTGTCAAGTAATTGTAAGTGTAAAGGAGTATGCCTCTTTTGTTGAAGTTATATTCACAACGAAACACACAATTGTCAACTGACATTTAAGAGAATAAACCGTGCATATGTTTGGGTCTTCGGTGCCAAATTGCTGCAAGTTTGGGCAAGAGCTAACTGGTGGGAGGGGAAAAGGTTGAGAGATCGAGGATATATATTTTTGATTCTGGAGGAATTGGACTACTGGACAGAGGGTTGATGGTGCAATACAGGCAAGGAGATTCGGTGATGGGGACGGGGTCAGAGGTGGGGAGGGGTGATTAATTTAGGGAGTTTTTTTGTTAAAGGAGTGTTGGAAATGGGTAACTGGAAATTAGATGTGCGACCTTAGTGGATAGATGGATGACATACAGCTCTTGACATTTTAAGACTCGTACTGTTATCTTAGAACATCACACCCTTATCAGAAAACCGAATAGATTTGATCAGAACCTTGTGATCAAAGGGTTTGTAGGAGAGTATATGTACTTTTAGCTGTTTCTTTGTGCTGCTTGCTTTAATGTAATTGCTTCTGATGATGTTATGGTCAATTATCAGGAGAAAGCATGCAGAGCTGGCAGGAGAGCTTTCAAATCTTCATCACAAAGAAGAAAAATACTTATCCGAGGTGTGTTTTCTTTTACTGCAATTTAATTTTAAGAGTCCAACTTTTTTTGGCAAGGTGTGAAATCCTGGTTGAATACTAAAAAAATTGAAAGTTAGAAACTGAGTCAAGCCAAACTCAGAAGCTTGTGTTGTGCTGCTTATTTGAATCCTTAATTATAGAAATTAAAGGGCGCTTCTAAATGATATTTACCTTCTAGCTTATGCCTTAAATGATGTGAAATGGTTTCAAACTTGAGATAAAATTTGATATAGAAGTTCAACGTTTCAGAAGATTCTAACTATACCAATAAAGCAGTTTTTCCATACTTCATGTACATATATTGCTTCCTCCATATGATACAGAGCCTTGAATTTGTCTAAATGTAAGTAGGTAAGGGTCCGTCTGCTTGTGTTTAAGATTTCTTCACCAATAATACAGTTTTTCATACGTCATGCACATATATTGCTCCTCCATATGATACATAGCCTGGATTTTGTTTCAATGTAAGTAGTTAAGGGCTGATCTACTCACCCTTTACAGTTTCTTCACATATTTGGCATCATAAGAGATTTACAGTATAATGTCACTTGATGTTTGCACTGAACGTTCCATTTTTTTTTCCACTTTCCTTGTTATAATTTCGGAAGACTATTCCTGATCTCTGTTGGGAGTTGGCTCAGCTTCAAGATACATATATTTTACAAGGTATTAGAAGTTTTCTTTTTCCCTTACTTACCGAACTGATGGCTTAACAGATGTGAATGTTCCAATTTAGGTTTTAAGTATATATATTTCCTTATTTAAAAGCTATTTATTTTCTTTTCTGCAGGTGACTATGATCTAAAAATCATGCGTCAGGAATTCTATATCAGTCGACAAAAGGCGGTAGGCTGGATTGTCAAATTAAGCTATAGTTTTTAATGCTTTTATGCAAAGGTCATACTTTTTTTTTTCTTTTTGTGATACATACCCCCCCTCTCTTTCCCATCATTAAGGAGATTGAGGTTCTGCCGAATAGATAAAGGAATTATTGTGCTCTCCCTATGTATATGGCTCTATGAAGCTGCCACCCATGGAAGGTGCTTTCTAAGAGTTTTTGTTTCTTTTTCTAGTATAAAGTGTACATAGGTTGATGGAGATACTTAGAATACCATCTTCATTCTAGGTGTTTCCAACGTTGGAAGGATTTTAGTTTGGCTTGGTGCCACGAAATTTGATTCTTGCATTTTCCCCCAATCCAATTTGCTGACCAAACTGGGCAATTGTCCTCCTCACGCTCTCTTTTCCCCTTCCCCTCCAAATTTCTCCATCCATATGAGGGGTTACTCTTGTTGGGGGAAAAGGAAGGGATCAAAAGAAAATAAATGATATTTTTATTCTATTAACGGTTGTAATAAACTCTATTGATTGTATTGGGGACTTAAGGTAATTCATCATCATATTGCTCTTCCTTGCTTATATATTGACGAGTTCACTTATATATGCTTTGGATACTCCAGAATATTTGTGATATGATGACTTGGAAAGAGAAAAGTACTTCGTATCTCCCCGCTGGTTCAATCCAACTAGCTAAACCCCATCTATTACCATTTGGGCACCTTGTTAAGTCACTATTTTTCTGATTTTAAATGATATAGTCGAGTTGTGTGCTGCACTAATGTACATGTAGACAAAGAATTTGTCTACATTAGTATCGGGGTATGATGATATTAGGTTTTTAGGGGAGTTTTGAAAATGTCACAAAACTTCAGTTATTCACCCAGTGTCCTCGTTCTTTCTACTCTGTATAGTGGCTGAACTCATTTCTGCTGTTGAGGACATTAGTGTTCAGTATCTTTGGTGCTGTTTATGTGAGTATGCATATTGCCTTGGTGGGGCTGGGAATCTGGGACCAGCATATTTTGCTTGTGGTGGTTGCAGATTAGAGTTTACCTCCATATGCTTCTCAATAGTTCTCATGTACACCCTAGTCCCTACCATCATACATTTTAATTTTGCATGATGTCAAACTAACTTGATTCCTTTATATTTATTGGCAGTTCATTAATCACTTGATTAATCAACTTGCAAGGCATCAATTTCTGAAGATAGCGTCTCAGTTGGAAAAGAAAACAATGCTTGGAGCGTATTCACTGCTCAAAGTCATTGAGTCAGAACTTCACTCATATCTCTCAGCTACAAAAGGACGAGTAGTAAGTCTACTGGGTAAATGTGTCATGTCCATCTAATAATCTTTGATGGTCGATCTTGTGGATAACGAAATATTTGTGATACTTCGTATATTGTAGATTCTTACGGAGTATTTGATAACCAAAGATTTGATGGATCAATATGATATCGACATAGGACTGATTACCCATTATGTGATTCTCGTATATCATTACTACCATGCTATCCTTAGTTGACAAAGTGAGGTTCGTTTTAGCAATACTTAAGTGTTGAACAAATCCATTTTAGCTGTAAAAAGAAATGTAAGCTTTCGAAAGTGTAAACAACCTTTTGGAATAAAGGGGGTGGAAAATAATTACATCGTAACTATGGTAGATTGACACCTGTCAATAGTGATTTATGATGTGCTAAACAGTGTATTAGTCACTAGCCAGAATTCGCATATCTTTATTTACGATGTTTTAATGCTGCAACAGGGCCATTGCCTAGCCCTGAGTCAGTCTGCTTCTGACATACAAGAACAAGGTGCAGTGGATGACAGGGACAACTTCTTGCATGGTGTTAGAGATCTTTTGAGTATTTATTCAAGTAATGCCCAACTCTTCTTTGAAATCTTCGAAGTGTGTACCTTTTGAAAATTTTCATTTGAGTGCCTTTATGATTTTATCTAATTCCACTTTAGTTCTCTGAGGTTTCACTAATTCCACTTTTGTAAATATCTCACTGATGAACTGTAATACAACAACAACAACAACAACAACATCAGAGCCTTAATCCCAAAATGATTTGGGCCCGGCTGACATGAATCATCCTTTAGAAGTGTCCATGGGTGAACGCACACCTCAAAATGCGAAAATATAGAAAAGAAAAAGGGAAATGCAAAAGGGGAGTAAAACATAATACAAAAGAAGGTAAACTTAAGGTTTAAAAAAAAAATATCCACTATAAATAATGTTTATAAGCATGATAAGTTTGTTTTTTTTTGGCAATTTTGACACGACATTAGTTTCAATGAAAATTGATTATGTTATACTTCGTACCTTGTACCACAAAGTGAGGACATCTTCAATCTTTATATCACCAAAGTGAGAAACTGTTCTAACCCATGGTCACGAAAGCAGAATATGTGAAACCTCAGTGGAGCTGAAATTTTCTTATCTTATTGCTGGATGTTAAATACCGTTCTCTATTTTTGCTTGACATATTGTGTTAATATCCTTAATTCCTTATCAGATGCTCAGCCTGGTGCCTCTGCATATGTCTCAGCACCTGGCATTGTTCAGCAGATAGCCAGCCTTCAGTCAAACTTGATGGCTCTTCAATCTGATCTTGAAAGTTTGCTGATCGCAGACCGAAATAGATGCATAAATGAGTTGTGAGTCAAGTTTAATAATCAATTACACCTCTGGATGGTGAATGTTTTAATGTAGTTTGATAGTATGATCTTGATCTTTGCTTTCATCCTGTGATGCTTTGATTTTCTTGTTTCAGGTGTACACAAATTCAAAATTTACAGCACCTCCTATTTGCCTCATCAACAACTGCTCAGCCTTTACTGACACCCAGGGTAACCTGCTATTTTTTTGTCTATCAACCTTGATAATATCACCTTGCTACCATCTTCTCATGTCAAACATGTTATTTGCATCCTTTGCTAAATCTTTTCATATTTTCCTCATGTGAAACACGTAACTCTTTATGTCATGCATGTCACTTTCTGAAAGTGGGTCGTGATGCTCAGATTTACAATCTTTTCGCTTAAAACATATAATGGCTGAATGGCATGACTAGCTATTAGCTAATACTACCTTATGTTGACTATGGGCTTGTGTTTTAATGCATTTTTTTGTAAAACTAATGTTGAATCTGCTTGGCTGTTACGTTGCGTGTCAATTTACCTTCCTAGATGGTCTCACATGGTAATATAAATCTGAGACCAGCCTAACAAAAAAACATACACTCATACGGTCATACACGCACTCATTCACACATTAACTCGCTCAAAATTGTAATTAAGGAATAGCTGTGTCATTATATCAGTCAGTCTGATGACTTTCTTATCGTGAAAGGGTTTGGTACGAGAATACATGAGTAACTGGGTATTATGTGCATGTATTTTTGAAACGGTTTATCAGTTTGTTGATATTGTTATTCAGGCTTTCGTGTTTAATGACTTTAATCTTACGCTGCTTCATGGACAGACATTAACAAAAGAGCTTGATGAACTAGACAAGGTCAACGCGAAACTCTGCACTGCAGTCGAGGAAATTAATCGAGAGCATATTAAGAAAAACGAGGTACCTAATTTAGTTGACAGTTGTCTAACTTCATTTTTATTCATCTAAGGCTGAAAACTATACTATATCTTTTAGTCCGGGTTGAATGACGAACTATGCTACGGATTATAATGTTGCCCTAACACTAAAGACTGTTTTCGGTATCATGTAGATAATGAAGCATCATTCGACAGAAATAGGAATCCAAAGACGTGTTTTTGTTGATTTCTTCACTAATCCCGATCGTTTGAGGAAACAAGTAATGGAGCTGACTAACCGAGTTCGAGAATTACAAGCTCCATGATGCGCTTTGTGATGCCTGTATGTAACTTTCTAGTTAGAATTTGTATGCAATGTGCATTTGTATTTAGTTCTGTTTGTATGGGTTTGAGAGCTCATTTAGTTCTATCTTCAATCAGCCCTAATTGGCCCCTCTTCTTTTGGCGAGTGATGAAACGTGTTTTTACCATTTTTATCTCGTTCGTTCACCGTTGAAATTTATTTCACCCTGAATTTCTTTCCGAAAATGGTCTTACTACCTCTATACTTCACATTGCAATTGTTTGATCCATTTTTTCTTCCTTCATTAGGATGCTTATTTCGCATATTTTACTGGGGAAGTGGTGATTGACCCCCATAACTTTGTGTAATTGTAAAATTAACCCCCAAGCTTTTTAATTGAAGTGATTAGAACCCATAACTTAGCTAATAAGTGAAATTAAACACATTTATCAAAATCTCACAAGAAGTTCAATTTATCATATCACAAAAAGTAAAAATGGTTATGTTTTTATGAAAAATACAAAACAAAAGTTTAAAAAAAATAATCATAAAATAAAGGAAAAATTACAAATAACCACCATGTATTTACGTATTTTTACAAATTACTACAACGTATTTGCATTTTTACAAATAACACCTAACCTTTTATGTATACTACCAATCACCACCGTATATGTAACACCCCCTTCTTACCCGGCCAAGGTAATTGGGAGATGTTACCTTCTCGGTTTTCCGAGGCGGTGAATTAGAGATACAATAAAGAAATATTTATTATAAACGACAAGTTTAGTGATTAGAAACCATAAACTAATGAATAAAATACAACTCATGGTTATTATACTCATTTAACTAGCTACACTCGTCTCGTGACTCATCGACCTCGTCCCGTCTCCCGCGTACTATTCAAACAATCTTTACCTAACCTGCTCCCCATAAGACCAAAGGATATCATATGGATCAACACAGGCCACCTCGAAAGAGACAGGTGACAATTACACAGAAACACAAACGTCAGCTTCAATAAACTGATAAGGTACGACACAACTCAAGTGTGTGAATATGCAATATGACTACTAATATGAATGACATAACAATATAACATCCAATGACCATCACCACGGTACCGGGACACGCCCAGGCATACCGACAACCACACGTGCACGGACACGCCGGACATACGATAACCAAAAACAGTGCACCGGGACACGCCGGACGCACGGGTCCGAAGCCAACCGGATCCCCCGCGGACGTCGTGTCTCAACCACACGAGTCCCTCCGTAACTCAAGCCATTAATGTGCACATCCCTCTTGGAGTGGGAAACTCCAAGAGGCGACTTAAGCGTAAGACGGTCTCCCAACCGTCTTACATCTCCAAAACAACAACAACAACGACGACGACAACTCTAACGTATATGATAATGACCAATGCATGAACCACAACTAACATATCATGATCATCCTCTTAATGATGTGATTACCACTAAACATGTTATAATGCAAATGCCCTAATTATGTAAGACTAACTACAACATCAACATAAACAACATCACATTATTGAAACCGAGTAGGATTAACCTACCTTTTAGCAATCTCCTCATGCTACTCGAATCCGGACCGAAACCGTCTCAAGGAAACGTCTCATCATATACAAATCACATGATAACTATCACAATACATCCTATACTAATATACACTACAAAGCCCCTTATTATTACCCCTTAATTGCCCTAAATACTATACTAATCACTAATTAATTACCCATAACGAATTCCCCCAAAAGTTAGAGTTTAAAAGACTAAAAAAGGGTAGATCTTTACTTACTAGGTAAAGGAGATGAAGAGGAAGATGGCCAATCTTCTAATCCAAGCTTAAATCTCAAGTAGAAGGTGTTTGTGAGGGTTTAGAGAGAGGGGAGAAAGTTTGGAGAGATAAGGACAAAGGTGGAAATGATTTTAGGATTATGGGAGAAAGGGGTTTAATCCCGTATTCTTAAAACAGCGTCACTCGACCGAGTGCCGAGTCCACTCGGTCGAGAGGACTCACTCGACCGAGTAGACCCACTCGATCCGCTGCAAGAACCACTCGATCTAGGCTCAGGTGTAGTGTAAGGCTATCCTTCCCTTCCGAGTGCTCTCTTATCGATCTAAAGGTCCTCTCACGCGTCCCAAGATCTAAGTACGGGTCCCACAAAGGCCGGGTATTACAATCTTCCCTCCTTAAAATGAACTTCGTTCTCGAAGTTCGCCTCACCCTCACTTTTCCTTAACACTTTCTTACGTCTCATTCGTGTCATGTCTCACTCCTAGTCTCTTCCTGAAGCATTCACTCGTCTCTCTCTTGCTAGTGTTTTACCGCACGTGCTCTTTTGTGTTCTCATGTCCTTTCTTATTCCTAAATGTTACATTCACCCCCCTAAAAGAGAACTTCGTCCCGAAGTTTGCCACTTGATCTCTCGTGAGAAGGATTCTCTTATTCACTCGATCTAGGCTCATGGGTCCAAGTACAAGTCAAGTCCAACATTCATTCCCACTATCATGGCTAAGGTCCAATCGAATCGTGCATAGTTTGTGACTCTAGGTATACATGTATAACTCATGACTCCGTACATAATAATCGTCACACGATCGAGTACCCCGTCTACTGTGATTCACTTTCTTCCATAGTCCTTATTCCCGACTAATTCATGTTGTGCATAAACCACGTGATCACGCATGTATTCTTATCCATCCTCGTATCATATCATCTCACTCTAGTTGCCACAAGACTCGACCATGTATAAGACTCATATAATACTCACTTATGCTTACCAATTACCGCTTCATTATTAATCTTACAAACACGTTAGATCTCATCCATCTACTAAACATATTTCATGTTACACGTACAAAGCGGCACATAACAATATAAGCAACTCATTTCCATTCATTCATTAATGATTTCTACGTTCACACAACTACTAGGGGCCGATCGGGTTATAAAACGGAAGTACTCAATCCATGTTGGTTCAAAACCATTAAAACAAGATCAAAATAGTCCACTCAGTCGAGTAGAGACCTACTCGGTCAAGTGGGGATGTCACTCGGTCGAGTGAGAGTGTCAGTCGATCGAGTGCGGGTTTTTACAGAAGGTTCCCAGGGTCTGTTTTCGTTTCACTCGATCGAGTAGATGGGGCACTCGGTCGAGTGGAAACGGGGGCTCGGCCGAGTGTCACCTGATAGTCCAAAAATCCGGTCATTATCACTACTACAGATACAGGCTATAACAACGGTTAAAAACCGTTGTTATATAAAAAAGCGGACGTTGTTAAAGCGTCCGTTGTAAAAGGTTTTAACAACGGTTTGTTTTCTTAAGGAACCCGTTGTTAAAACTATTAACAACGGTTTTAAGTATAAAAACCCGTTGTGGAAAGTGTGACTCAATTTTGGTGAGAAAGTTATAACAACGGTTGTAATATACAAAACCGTTGTTATAACTAAAGACAACGGGTTGTTTCTCAATAACCGTTGTTGTTTGTTTTTAAAAAATAAAAAAAAATTAAATTAAATATTACTATATGCATGCATAATTACGGCCCGTTAGAATTCCGATGCATGCATTATTACTGCCATCCCTGTGCATATGAATGGACAATATGGAATGAGAAGGGTTATAATAAGATTTGAAGCAGCAGAGAGAGATATGATGATGATTATGACACAACTTCCTAAACATATATTAATTAAAAAACAACTCAAGCCACACATTACTTTGTATAAATACATGCATTATCTCAACCACCATTCCATTATCTCACTATCTCCAAACCCTAACTGCTAAAACAAACTCCAAACCCTAATTAATCTTTCAAACAAACTCCAAACTTCATCAACAAAATGAATGATATCATCCTTAAGACTCTTACTATGATCGAGAACAACAACAGTTTCATCCGTCGGTTGCTCCACATTGAGGACAGTTTCAGGAGCTACCTTGTGGATGCTCGATCCGTACTCAAGGACGCCAAAAAAAGATGGCTTGACAGAGCAGCAGTTGTTGAAGCTATATGACGATATAACAACTGCTAAACGGAACCTCCAAATAGCTAAGGAGGAGAGGACGGATATCATAGAAGAGAATAAGATTCTCTATGAAAATATAAGAATTGCATTTTTATTAATGTAATTCTTTTTTTAATTTATGTATTTATATATATATATATATATATATATATATATATATATATATATATATATATATATATATATATTAATTAAGTTTATCATGCATTCCTCTCTATCATCTTGCTTCTTCTTTGTTTTATTTTATTTAATTTGTTTTACTAGCTAATTAAGCGAATAATACTTAGAGAAATAACATAATGATCGATAAAAACACATACATGCAAATGAAATAATTAGAAAAAGAAAATAATGACGATGAAAGACGATGAAACCAACAGTGACGGCGAGATTTACCTGATAATTAGAGAAAGTAAGAGACGATGAAACCAACAGTGACGGCGAGATGATAAAGCGACGATGAGAAAGAGAAAAAGAGACGATGGGAAAGTGTGTGTTTTGTGTTTGTGTTTGTGTTTGTGTTTGTGTTTGTGTTTGTGTTTGTGTTTGTGTTTGTGTTTGTGTTTGTGTTTGTGTTTGTGTTTGTGTTTGTGTTTGTGTTTGTGTTTGTGTTTGTGTTTGTGTTTGTGTTTGTGTTTGTCTCTGTTTGTGTTTGTGTTTGTGTTTGTGTTTGTGTTTGTGTTTGTGTTTGTGTTTGTGTTTGTGTTTGTGTTTGTGTTTGTGTTTGTGTTTGTGTTTGTGTTTGTGTTTGTGTTTGTGTTAAGGTTTGTGTTTTGTGGCTGTAGTTGATCTGTGTTTGTGTGGTTTATATTATGGAAAGTATTGACAACGGTTGTTAAACAAAAATCGTTGTTAAAACGTTTTAACAACGGTTGTAAAACAAAAACCGTTGTTAAAAAGTTTTAACAACGAGTTTCAAAAATAACCGTTGTGATTACTTTTCACTAACTTTGCGCCAATTTTGCGCCAAATTATTAACATCGGTTGTGCATGTTTGACCCGTTGTTAAAACTTATAACAACGGTTATATAACCATACCCGTTGTAATTAATTTTAGTAAAATTCGCGCCATACGTTCTACAACGTCTATGGTGATTTTCGTGAATAAGCGTTGTTAAAGGGCGTTGTAGTTGCCTGGATTTGTAGTAGTGTATGGTCTTTAAGCTTACTTATGATCGATTATTCTTGGAAAAAAAAGGTCTCAATGGTGATCATAGCATCATCCTACCACACAACATCTGCTAGGTTTTGGCCTTATGGCCGAGTTTACAACACGAGAAAAGCAAGTTGTTCGAGACTCAACCGACACAAAGTCAAACAAGTTTCTACATAAGTAAACAGGACTGAGAAGAAGACTTCCTCCTCTTTCCAAGCCTCTTCACCCACCGAACCAGGGCTCATTGGTTGTTTATCAGTGACTCCTTCCTCCACGTGCTAAGCTCTTCACTCCTTGTATCGTCCGAGGTGTCCATCGTCGCGTCTTCTACAATTGCGTTGACATAGCGGCCATGATACTCCATAAGTCCCGGTGCCCGACTAGGTGCTCCTCCTCCACTCTCGCTTCCATAGAAAACATTGCCCCTTCCTCGTGAGAGACACCTCCCACCTCCTCTTGGTACGAACTATCTACACTACCTTGTGTGGACACGGGGGGCCCACGGGGGCGCTTGAGAAACAAGCGTTTGCATTTGTGGAGTCGCCACCAATTTATCATGGAAAATTGGAAACCGTTCGAATACTTCGCGTCATGTCAAGACACAAAGTAGTGACATAGACACTAAGAACTCGTCACCCTTAGCATTCTATGTCTAGAATGACTCTCGTGGATGCCAATGAACAAGGATGTTCACAGAGATCTGGATTAAGAGGTGAGGGTACGTATTAGGAAGTCCTTTTAATGAACACCTAATCCCGCCTCGATAGCGGCCTCTACTAATGATTAGGGAAATTATTTGTACTCGATATATTGTCGATTATATGCTTGCAATGCAATATCTAACGTTTTGATCCTAACATGTGAAAATTAACTAAGTCGATGGACAAATAATTAGCACTTATTAATGTCGAAGTAGGGTTTAGAATTAATTATATGTGAAAACAAATAAATAAATCATCCAATGCAATAAATAAATAAATGCAATAATTAAAATTACAATAATTACAAAGAATTAATTGATTTACGTCAAAAATATATTTAAGATGGATAATTTGAGAAAAATACAAGAGAAAATAAATTAGGTTAGAAAATACGGACATATTAATGGTGATACTACGGTTAACAGTCAATTAATACGTAAACTAATGAATTAGGTCAAAGCAAGAACGGAAGTTCAGAGACAGAACTCAACCCGGAACAGGCGCAGTAATGCTGCGCCTCTTGGAAGAGGCGCAGTGGTCACTGCGTCTGTTCCTGAGGTGAGTTCTGGCTATGAAGTCAGAACTGCTATTCGTTAATGTTCGTTGGTACATTTAATGATTGATTATGGATATTTGACTCGGATGAAAGTGATTTAGTGTATTATTTACATATGAATTTGTCATAAAAGAGATAAAAACGAATTAAAACGAATTAATACGGATTACAAATTAATTACAAATTAATTAGGGTTATTTATAGAGACGGAAACGAATTGGACAAACTGGAAATAAACGGTAAAAATATGTACAAAGGGGAACTTCAGAAACTTGATATGAATGAATCGAGTCTCTAAAAATCCGGGTTTGATTTGATGACGAAAACCCGCAAATATCGATTATAAGGGATTTAAGTCGGAATTAAAGGCGATAATTATTACGAATACGTGTTAAAATTATTATATACGAATGGAAGAGAAGAAAATAAGAAAAAGAAAACAAAAGAGGACGGATTAACAGAGAGGTGAGGAAGAAGAAGAAAAGCAGGAACTGCGGCAGCCTCTGGAAGAGGTGCATCAGATGCTGCGACTCTTCGAAGAGGCGCAGCAGTTGCTGCGTTTCTTCTCGACGTCTGCCTACTGTTAATTCGTAAAAACTGTTTAACAAAAGGGTTTTAGAAATCGGTATTAAGTATACTTTTGACGTAAATCTTACATTAATTGGTACAAAAATAAAATACAATAATAAAAGATGGGATTTACACCCTCAGGCTTACATGTTTGACGAAACGAGATTAACTAAGTTAACGTATAGTGATTGCTCGACTCGAATGTATGATGAAAGTGCCCTCGTAAGAGGATTTAGATTAAATTGATTGATTAATTGAGGTGTAGTTGGTCAAATTGGTCGGTCATGCAACGTGACTGGTACTCAGAAGAATCCGAGCTTACGTGGTCGATTGATCAAGCACGTAGACGTCAATAAGCTTAGAGCACGGTCTTAGAATGCAAATGGAGAAGAGAAGGGCGGACACTCGCGTGAGAAATATGTGGAACGAAGGTCCCTATTTATACTAATCACACGGAGGAATTATGGAATGACTCAAACTTTGGAAACAAATCTCGAAAAAAATCTGAAAATACGCAGAAAAGAGCTGGGGAAGAGGCGCAGCAGGTGCTGCGTCCTTTCCCCAGAGGTTTCCTCCTGCGGAAGAAAGGTTTCCGCGTTTCTTTTATGGAATTGCGGTAGATCTCAACTTCCTTATTCCTTAAAATAAGATTTTCGGGATATATTTTGCCAAAAGATATAAAATTAATTTATGGAGTAAATATCTGGAATATTCTAGGATATTCCGACTCGTCATTTTAAACGGTTTATTAGAAATGAAGCGGTTTTTGACCCGGACTCCAAATGAACTCTAATTACTGTCAAAACGACCGTATTGGCGCGTAGATGACGACCAAGGGGTAGACACAAGTATTTGAGCTATCACTTGACGATAAACTTACGAACTGTCATAAATCGTTCCGCGTACCAAACATGCGGCCCAATCATCACCGGGTGGCTTGCGGGAGGTGCAGAAATGAGGTATCTACAGAGCCTCCACTTTGACTGAGGCTTGAACAAGGCGAAAGTCAAAGTATATCCATCAGGTCAATCGAAGATTACAACCTGACGACTATGGCGACGCGAGGCGGCTCAAGGGGTCTGAGCCAATGACCTGTCGTCGGGAACATTTTAGAGTCTGTCGACTATCGGGGAGGGTCGTTTAAAGTCCATTAGACTACGTTAGGAAGCTCGCTAGCCATAAGAAGAAACCATACCTGAGACTTCTTTCTAGGAACGAATAATATTGAGGACAGCAGGACGTCGGTAGGAACTACTGGGGAGATATGCTTGCGTCGATCTCAAGCGAACTTTATCCATCGAGAAGTACAATCGGCTGTTATGAACTCTCGCTGGGAAAATAATAGGGTATTGATGGAGGCGTGTCGAAACACCGTCGGAAATCAGCTCGTTGCTGCAAGCAAAGTCCTTACTGGAAGATCCTTGCTAGGAGATAAAATATTGTGACGGCTCACAGTCTACTTGAAGATAAAATACTGCGACGGTTCGCAGTTTGCTCGAAGATAAAATACTGGTTCAGACAAAAATAAATGCCCAATAGACCAAATATATGATATATGGTGTTGGAGAAGAGGCGCACCAAAGATGGGCCCACTTATAACGAACTTTTGAAAATTGAGCTGGAAAAGAAGCTGGGGAAGAGGCGCAGCAGGTGCTGCGTCCTTTCCCAAGCTCGTTCCTGTCTGAGTAAAACTCGACATAAAGTCGTGTTTTATTCATAATAACAAAACAGAAATTCTTTTTAAACTTTCTCAAATTCCAACAAAAATCCGTCAAAATTTGATCAAATCACTCCATTAATCATGACTAATCGAGGTATGTGTCTCATTCTTGCTTTAATATTTGTATTTGCTTGATTTTGATCGAAAAAAAATTAGGGTTTTTAACCCAAAATTTCGAAAATTTTGGGCTTTTCCCCCAAATGAATTTGCCTTGTAAAACTGACATTAGAAATGGATAATTGGCAATGTTAGGAACATAACCATGTATTCTTTTTGAATTTTCGTAAAGTATTGAGCATTTGAGTGAAATTGAGACGGTTTCTCAACTGTTCTGAAAATTGCTTCGAAAATGGCCTTAGGATTGCCCATTTTTGATAAAATTTGATTTTTGGAACCCTTGTGTAATGGGTAAACTTCCTACCATTTTGGATTTTTGATTTGTGACGACTTTTTCAGGACACTTTTTAGGGCATAATCGCCATTATAGCGAAATGCTGCGGAAATTTCGACTCAAACCCGTGACTAGGCTTGGACTTAGACTTGACTTGACCCAATTTATCACATGAGTGGTCGGGTTTTGAAAGAAATGGCCAAAGATGGCGAGAAAAGGCCGTTTTCGGGGCTAAAAAGGCTTGAAACAAAACCTCACCGAGGCTTGTCGTCATTTGACGCGGCCTAATTTACTTTGATTTTGCAGGTGACGTTGCTTCTACGTCGGGGAGGGCTCCCATGGACGTGGACTTCGACTTCGACCCTTCTCTCATTCATGAGGAGGTGGTCGAGGAGGTTTTCGAAGAGGTTGTCGAGGAGGTCCCGAGGCGGGCCAATGTCGGACGAGGTGGTCGCCAGCTAGTGGGGGCACCTGAGTGGGCTGAGAAATGGGATGATCGACATCTCATTTGGGCAGCAGAGAGCCACCTGTCTTACAGGACGGCGAGGAGTTTGGTAAATTTCGAACTTGCCATTTCCTTATCACCTTTCCTTATTCACTTGTCGTTTCATTTCTCTTTTGCTTTGTGCTAAAGATAGCTTTGCGTCAAACGGATACAGGAGGCCGGGAACATGAGGTCTTTTTCCGGCTATACGACGATGATGGAGGCCTACGAGAGACTGACGGAGGAGGAGAAGGCCATCATCGAGCTGGGAGCCTTCAGAGCTTTGATGGGAGCGTGGAGGGCGATCAAGGAGAGGAAGATTCGGGCTAACCTTTGCCTGATTCAAGCTTTCCTTGATCGGTACTGGGATACGACCTCGACCTTTAACATGCCTTTCGGGGAGGTCGGGGTCACTCTGGAGAACTACGACATGATTTATGGTCTGCCGTGTGGAGATGATGCTGTGGTGTGGCCGTCGACGGCCATGAGAGTGGAATCGGCCGAGGCGAGGAGGCTGATCGGTTGGAACCGGACAACGGGTGCTGCCACCGTTCCTGGGTTGGTGCCGAGTACTTATATCAGGGACTACTTTGCGGGTAGGACTCCGGCGACGGTGATGATGGATGGGAGGAAGGTGGCTCCTCCTGCTTGCACTGCGGAGCAGAGGGCTTGTCTGTGGCTCTGGTGGTTCTTGTCTTCACTTTACCTCGGAGACAAGGGGGAGAGGCTGTCGACAAAGCTTCTTCCGTTCCTTTCTGACTTGAGTGACTTGGGTCGGTGGGACTGGGTTATTCCTGGCTTTGCGGTCCTCACTCGCTACATGAGGGCCATGGTTCGTCCTGAGCTGATGGAGAAGGGAACTTCTCCTGCTACTGTCGGTCCTGGACTGTTGTTGGAGGTATGAACCTTTATTGCATCATGAAAGATCATTACTTCTTCTTTGCTATCGAATTGTGAAAGATCATTATCGATTGTCTTGTTTTGCAGGTGTGGGTGTACTACTACTTTCAGGGCTTCACGCCCAAGAGGACGGAGCCTGAGCCGAGAGCTTACCCGGTCGTGAGGGTCTGGGTGGTGTGCCGTAGGAAGAGCCATCGCTCTTCTTACGATGTTTGTCGACGGAGCGTGAATGCCCTGAAGTTGAGCGACGTAAGTATCTTCAATTACTTTTCTTCATTGTTATTTTCATTTAGGAGCAATCATAGGAACGACTCCCCTTTCCCGTTTAGAGCGGATCATAGGAATGACCTTTCGTTTACTTGTTTTAGTGGGTGCCTAGACCCTGGATGGATTACCCTGACGCTCCGGCCTTCGTGGCTGAGGTCCTTCGACCCAGTAGCTCGATTCGGTTGCTTCTGTGGACGTCCATGGGACCAGTGTGGTACCTGGGCGAGCGTTTGACTCGTCAGTGCTCTCGTGACACTTTCACGGTTCCTGTCGATCCTCCCCGGACGATGTTTAGGGAGCCTTCCAACGCTGAGAGAGAGGCTGACTTGGTGGACGTTGGTGGTGACGCTCTTCTCCTTCTTGGTGAGGAGTACTCTCTGTTTGTTCGCCAGAGGCTGGCGTACTGGTCGATCGTGGTAAGTATTTTACTTTCCTTTTTTGAATTGATTTGACAAACTGACGAATGATCGTCGAATAAAGAATTCATTTGAACTTTGCAGGAGATCGAGGTGGCAGGCGTCGAGCCCCCAGCGTACCCAGAGACCCTTGAGTACACCGACGCGGCGGGGATGACGCCGTTCTCTGAGATCCGTGACTTCGGTGAGGAGGTGACGGATGGCAGCACTTAGTGAGGAGGGTAAGCCCCCAGCTTCGGCTGTCTTTTGCCGTTTTCATTGCATAAGAATGCATTCGTTCTTTTTTGAAAACCTTTTGTTTATTGAACTGCAGGTGGCACCGTCTCAGCATGTGGCGTTGTGGAGGGTGGCCAACCGGCTGTGGGCCACGACCATTGAGGCGCTTGCAGGTGGCCGAGGACGACAGGTATGAACCCCTCATTCTCTTTACTTTGAATTTTGTTGCAATTTCTCGCGTTTGTTTGAAATGGTTGAATGAAATGATTGAAATGAGGCATTTCCTTATCACTTGCAGAGAGAGTGAGACCTGGAGCGTGAGCTGGCGTAGTCCCAGGAGGAGACAACTCGCCTGTTGAGGGAGTTGAAGGTCAGGGACGCTGAGATCGTTGCCCTCGAGGCGTCTGTAGCCGAGCTGAGTGGCGACCAGGAGTAGCTGCTTTTCCCTTTTATTGTTGATTGTCTTGTATGTACTTGTACATTTTGGAACCCATTTTGTACTTTCGGACCCGTTTTGGGAGAGAGCCCCCAGTTTGCTGTATATATTGCATTTTTGGTTGTATATATGACGGCCTGAGTGCCTTCGCTGCTGGGTTGTTTGTTGTTCCTGCAGGTTAGTTTAGAAAACAGGTTTGGTAGATGACGGTTTATGCCGTCATGCTGCCGAAATTTACGCAGAATTTACACGTAGAACACATAATATACACGTGACTTAAATTAGCGCAAAATAAGAAAAAAAAGCAAAAAAGTGCCGTAAATGAGCAAAATGACCTGAAAATGCGAAAAATTGCCCAGAAATGAGCGAAAATGACAAAACGTGCCCAAAAATGGGCAAAAATGACCGGACGGTAGGGAGGGCTATCCCCTAAAAAAACGTAAAAAGAAATGTATAAGTTTGAAATGAAATGTGAAATGAGGAGTGAAATGATTCCCCTAAAAAAGAAAATAAAATGAAATGGATAAGTGTGCACGTTTGGCGAGAATGTCGACGTTGTCTCGAAAAGCGTGCCCGAAAAATTAGGAAACATAAAATTTGGTAATTTGACGGAATTACCAAAATAATAACTTATAGAAAGTTATAGCCAACATAAATTAGGAAAGATCCAAAGCTGAAAATCATGGAAATCTGCCTGGGGAAGAGGCGCAGCAAGAGCTGTGACTCTTCGAAGAGGCGCAGCATCTCCCCAGCTGGTCAAACCTGACGGAAATTAGAAAACGGCTTTTAGTATAAATAGAGACGTCGGGGAAGCTTTTATTCACATAATTCTTCCATCTTTTTTCCGTCTATCTCATAAAAACTCTCCTATCTTCATAAAAAAAATCCAAAATTATGGATGCCTTTGAAAACCGTCTCAAGGAGTGGACGAACGAGTTTACAAATGTTGAGAAACATGACATGGGTGCTTTTAATTTGGGATCACTCTTGAGTCTCAAATTGGTGAAAATTGTGAAACCTTTCTTGGATGCGTGTCTTGAATATTGGGACCCTAATTTCCACGTGTACGCCTTTCCTGGAGGCGATATTTGTCCTTTCCCGGAGGAAATAGCTGCTATTGGAGGATGGGATCCAGAAAATGCACCCGCTATACCTTTTAGCTCTCAAGGGTATAAGAGTAAATTTAAAGACTTGCTGGGACTGGCTAAGGCTGAGGTTGACCGTCTTGTAACCTCAAAAGGAGTCCGTATGCTTGATTTCATTGACCGATTCATAAACAGGGAAGACCCTTCTATTTCTTATGTTGCGAGACGTAGGGCGTCGGGTTTTGTCTATTTCACTGTTATGTCCTTCAAGGGCATGTTGACAAGGAGATGAGAGGGGACCCTCGTTTCTTGAGCTTAGTGGAACACATGGAGCTGCGCAAGATCCCAGCATGCCTTTGTTTAGGAGAGATCATTCTGGGGTTGGACAACAGAAAAGCCAACCGCGAGCTTCCTTATCTGGGAAGTCCTATCATTTTGCAGGTAAGAACCCGCTTTCTTTTTTATGCATGTGCCAACCGTTTTTTTTTGTTTCTTTTTTTTTGTTTTTGGTTGACCATATGGGCATTAATTCCCGTCTTCTTTGCAGGTTTGGCTTATGGAGCGTCTGCGGTTGATCGAGCCCCCAGTTAATAAGCCAGGATACCATGCTCGGTCAATTGCGATGAGAACTAGGCTATACATGGTGGGCTTCACTCGGGTTTGCAAATATTGAGAGAATAAGTTGAAGAATGAAGGAGGTCCCTTGATCCGATGGATTGTGCCATGGTGCCATCTTAGGTCAGTCACCGAAGTTTCATCTTTAGATCCGACTCGGTCAGTTTGCATCCCTAGCTTGGAATTCATGATTTGCATCTTCCCGGAAAGATTGATGAGGCAAGTGGGCCTTAAGCAGAAGATTCCGAAGCTTTACACTGTTCCTCAGACTGCATTGGCACATACTACAGAGATTCGTCGAGAGTGGGCTCTCAAGTGGGCTCAGAGGAACATGTGGTTCGTACTTTCTCCTATTGGCTCCTTATGGGTATCTGATTCGTACTTGCAATGGAGGAAAGCTGGCACTCTTGAAGAGCCTGATAAATTGAGGAAGCACGAGCCCATTGACTACAAGATTCGCGAAGTAACAAAGGAGAACCATAAATACTTGACTGAAGAGGAGGAAGAGGCCGGATTCTGAGTCGTCCGTCCGTCGAAGAAACCGAAGACCGCTCCTGCCGCAGAGATGGCGGGGGATCGAAATGGTAAGGCTAGACCGCGAGAGAGACCTTTGGTGATTAGGTCGGAGATAGCACAAGAGCGCCCGGCTCGTGGTCGAGACAAGAAGTATGATAGAAATGACAAAGGCAAAGGAAAGATGGAAGAGTAGCCCTAGTCGTAGTACTATTTATTATTATTATTATTATTATTATTATTATTATTTGTAATAAACGGCGGGGTTTTTAGAATCCTAGCCTAGCATTTATTTTTCAGCATTTTATATTATGTGGCATATTATTATTATTTATGGAACAAATGAATAAAAGATTAATTAGTTAATAAACTACTGTGATTTTCTTTTATTATTCTTGTTGAATTTCAAATGAAATTGCAAATGTTCTTCTATTTACATTTAAAATAATGGGTTGTATCCTGTAAAGGATTGCCTACGTATTCATTTAAAGAAATGAAATCAAACCCTTGCGCGTAGTTCGAATAAATGTAAAAGAATAATTGTTCTAAGTCAGAGCTTGTAGTGAACTAGAAAATAAGCACGAGCTTTACTTACTCCTAGAATGCAACTCAATTTATTTGATGATATGAGGATAACTAATTGTCAACATGCAAGAGCAAATTGACATGAGCTTTATTTCAGCAAGCCAAGGGCCATTTTTATTTCGCGTCGCATGAGCGGCACGTAGGTGTTACGCGAGGCGCGTGTCTTGTCCTACACTAGGCATAATATCATTTCAGTTGATCGAGGTTGGTTGGGTCAACAAATTCATTTCCATCTAGGTCTGTAATCCTAACCGCACCCCCAGAGAGTATGGACTTGACTAAGAATAGTCCAGCCCAGTTAGGTTTAAATTTTCCACGTGGATCGACAGGTAGTAGAGCTCCGATTGATTTAAGGACTAAGTCTCCTTCTTTGATGTTTTTGGGCTTAACCCGTTTATTGAAGGCTCGCTTGATACGTGCCTGATACGATACGTTTGCACATTATGCAATGCGCGCAATCTTCGTTCATCCAAGAGGATGAGTTCTTCATATCTGTCCCTTTTCCAATCAGCTTCTGGAATTTGACTTTCGAGCAGAACGCGTAAGGACGGGATTTCTAGTTCAACCGGTTGTACAGCTTCCATGCCGTATGTCAAGTAGAAAAGAGTAGCCCCAGTGGGCGTCCTAAATGATGTGCGATAACCCCACAGTGCGAATGGTATCTTGTTGGGCCAATCGCGATAATTGTCGATCATTTTCTTGAAAATAGTGACGACATTTTTGTTAGCTGCCTCTACCGCGCCATTAGTTTGAGGTCTGTATGGCGAGGAATGGTGGTGTTTGATCTTGTATTTGGCTAGTAATTGTTCAGTCTCAGCTTGGAAATGTGATCCATTTTCACTGATGATCTCATGTGGGCAACCATATCGACAGATGATATTGGTTTGTATGAACTTTGCCACGTTTTTGGCTGTGAGACTAGTGTAAGATGCCGCCTCGACCCATTTAGTAAAATAGTCGATAGCTACCGAAATGAAACAGTGACCTCCTGTTCCGGCTGGAGTAATTTTCCCGATGATATCGATTCCCCAGGCAGCAAAATGGCCAAGGAGATGTCATGGTGTAGAGTAGTGAAGGGGGGACATGTTGCACATTCCCGAAGATTTGGCAGTTATGGCAATGTCTGACATATTTGATACAATCCGACTCTATCATGGTCCATTAATATCCTAGACGCGTGATTTTATTTCCCATCATTGGTCCACTCATGTGAGGGCCACATTCTCCATCATGAACCTCTTCCATCACTTTTTGTGCTTGTGAATGATCAAGGCAACGCAAGACTACACCAAGAGGTGTTCTTTTGTACAATTCTCCTTGCATGAGGAGGTATTGAGAGGCTAGTAGGCGTATGGCACGTTGTCCCCTCTTATCCATATCTGGTGGATATGTACCGTTGAGCTTGAAGTTTAGAATGGCTTGAAACCAAGGTTCCCCTGGATTTTCTTCCTCATCTGTAATTTGGTGCACATAGGATGGTTCTGAACGTCGTTCGATGCATAAAGGCATTTATACCATGTTATTTGGCATAATAATCAAAGATGAAAGTTTTGCAAGAGGGTATGCAAATTGATTCTCTTCGCAAGGTAGGTGTAGATAAGTGACCCGATCGAAGAATTGGGCAACTTGACCTATCCTAGCCTGATAGGGTGCTAGACTTTCACTTTGAATTTTCCAAGATCCAGTAATTTGGTTGATGATCAAGGATGAGTCTCCGTGAACTCGAAGATTCTTGATGCCTAAACTTAGTGCTGCTTGTAGCCCAATGAGATAAGCTTCATATTCTGTTGCGTTATTTGTCACCTTGAAGTCGAGTTTGACAGAGAGTGGTGTATGCTCACCTTCAGGAGAAATGAGCAACACTCCTATTCGATGCTCCATCAAAATAAAGGTCCCAAGAGTCTACATTAGTTTGTAGTATGTCTTCGTCTGGAAATGACCACGTGTCTACTGCTTGGGTGTCGTTGATGGGATTATCTGTGAAGAATTCGGCAACGACGCGCCCTTTTATAACCTTCAGAGGTACATACTTGAGATCGAACTCTGAGAGCATTAAGGTCCATCTTGCCAAGCGTCCGTTGAGGACGGGTTTTTCGAAGAGGTATTTGACAGGATCCATTTTGGAATACACCTTGACAGAGTAGCTAAGCATGTAATGGCGTAGCTTCTTTGTTGCCCACACAAGAGCGAGGCATGTCTTTTCGAGAGGTGTGTACTTGAACTCATACTCCAAGAACTTCTTACT
Source organism: Silene latifolia (assembly GCF_048544455.1). NCBI lineage: Eukaryota > Viridiplantae > Streptophyta > Magnoliopsida > Caryophyllales > Caryophyllaceae > Silene > Silene latifolia. The sequence goes on along the minus strand of NC_133535.1, from coordinate 49,394,499 downwards.
AAGGTAGTAGATAGCTCTTTCTTCTTTCCCCACAGTTTGTGCGAGCATAGCCCCCATGGCTGTTTCGGTCACTTTGAGATATAAACCAAGAGGTTGATCTCGTTGAGGAAGCATGAGCACTGGTGGCTTGGCTAGTATCTCTTTAATTCTGTCAAATGCTTTTTGGCAATCGTCGTCCTATATGGTATGATCTATTTTCTTGAACTTTTTAAAAATGGGTTCGCAGATCATAGTAAGCTTTGATTTGAATCGACTTATATATTGCACCTTTCCTAGGAATCCTCTAACCTCTTTCTCTGTTTGAGGTTGTGGCATTTCATTAAAGCCCTGATCTTGGATGGATCAATTTCTATTCCTCTTTGACTGACGACATATCCCAGGAGTTTGCCTGATGTTACCCCGAACGCACATTTCTGGGGATTGAGCCTCATGTTGTACTTTCGCAATCTTAGGAAGAATTTATGAAGGTTGTCAATGTGCCCCTTCGTATCCTTGGACTTGACAATCATATCATCAACGTACACTTCTACTTCTTTATGCATCATGTCATGTAGCAATGTGGTCGCAGTTCGTTGATATGTAGCTCCAACATTGATTAGCCCGAATGACATAATAATATAGCAATAAGTTCCCCATTGAGTGACAAAGGCGGTCTTATGTATGTCTTCTATGGCCATCTTGATCTGATTATACCCTGCATACCCATCCATGAAGGACAACAATACGTGGTATGCTGTATTGTCTACCAATATGTCGATGTGTGGTAGAGGGAAATCGTCCTTGGGTCTTGCTTTGTTTAAGTCTCTGAAATCAACACAAACTCGGATTCGCCCATCCTTTTTGGGTACGGGTATTATGTTAGCCACCCAGTCTGAATACTCGGAAACTTTGATGAACCCGGCTTTGAATTGTTTATCGACTTCTTCTTTGATTTTAAGAGCCCATTCGGTCCTCATTCGACGAAGCTTCTGCTTTACAGGTTTGAAACCTGGTTTGATAGGGATTCGATGTTCTGCAATATCCTTGTCGATTCCTGGCATGTCTTTGTAGGACCAAGCGAAAACGTCCTTGCACTCGTGTAGAAGGTCTATGAAATTGGCCCTTTCAGTTGGGTTTAAGGTTGTCCCTATCCTAATTTATTGGGGTTCTAGTTCGGTTCCTACGTTGATGGGTTCAGTGTTCTCTATAACTGGTGGCCCTTCCCCCTCTTGTAATATTTCTTTAGCTAGGTAGGGAGGTAATTCGATTGAGTCTGGGTCAGGATCATCCTCATTATCATCGTAAATAGAATTGTATTCAGAATAACACAAAGAGTAAGCAGAATATGATTTATTCATATTAAATTTTGAAAAGAGTTGAAACAAAGAGGCCATCTATTCAGTAGTCAGTGGCGGTAAAGGGACAGCTGCTGGGGCATTTCCCGAGCTACTGTTACTACTTGATGCTATGCTTGGAGAAACAATGGGATTGGGAGTGACGACAGGAGAAGACTCCCTAGGGACTTCTCTAGACTCAGACTCTGATTCCGACTCCGACTCCGACTCCGACTCTAACTCGAATTCGTTATCTTCAGGTTCTCCTTTGAACATCTCTCCTTCTCCAGTGGTGACTTTGAAGAGCTTTCCTTGGTTGTTCGTCCACTTGATCGACTTTCTCCATCCTTTCTGCTGGTTTGAGTTGGTTTCGGTGATTAACGCTGTAGGGTTGAAATGGTCATCCTGAAGTATCATGGTAATGATCTCATCCTGTGCAGCTCTAACAAATCGGTCCTCCCCAAACAGAAGACTAAGAGCCTGTTCGTCTAAGCAAGGAGCTTGACGGGTTTTAACGGTAGGAACCGTTTCTGAAGGAATGAAGTAGCAATCGTAGAAGACCTCGATTCCAGCTAGTTGCACTCCTTTATAGTGCCAATGTTCGGGAAACCCGTGAAAGTACTCCTGATTCCCTTCTCTAACGAAGTACCCATTTAGGGTAGGGAGGTAGGGTCGCATTTGGATTCCCTTGTTCTTTCGATTTTGAAATTGAGTTAACATCTCCAAAGCTTCTTCTTTCGTGGGTTTGTATCCCAATCCCAATGGTATCCTTTGAGAGTTTCCTTCTTTGTAAGGTGCAAATGTATTTTTCTTGGCAGGATTCAGTGGTATTCCCAGGAAGTATCACTGAGACTTGAGTATGTGGTTGACCACTAAATTGGAGTATGGATCGAAATATAGAGGTGCCAGTTCACTCTCTACAAGGTTTATGCTATGAAAGCCTCCAAGCTCGTATACTGGATCTGTGAATACTTGGTTGCTTGACATCTTCTCTATCACTGCCTTGATAGGTGACGAAGTGATCGTCACTACTTTGCCATCTAGTGGGATCTTGATTTCCTGGTACAAGGTGGATGTTACTGCTTTAGAAGCATGAATCCAAGGCCTTGCCAGAAGTATATTGAATGATGCTTCGATATCCACTATTTGAAAGTTAACCTTTCGCTCAATCGGCCCTGTGGCTATGGTGAGGTTGACTAGCCCTACCACTTTACGTCGTGTTCCATCGTATGCTCGAACACCTTGGTTAGTAGGAGTCCAATCCGATTCTTTTATGCCCAATTTGTACGCCGTTTTCAATGGTATGACATTGACCGCGGAGCCATCATCTACCAATGTCAGGCACGTTCTTCTTTAAGCATATGACGATAATGTACAGAGCTAGGTTGTGACTGGCGCCGAAGGGAGGTAAATCCTCATATGATAAAGTAACTGGGTTACTTAGCTTAGTTGAATCTTGGAAGACCAAGTTGACTATTTCATCAGGTGTAGAGTTGTGCGCCACGTTCAATTTAGCCAAGGCTTGCAGTAAAGCCTGGCGATGAGGAAATGAACTTGCCACTAGTTGCCAGACTAAAAGCTCAGCCTTCGTCTTTTGTAGTTGCTTTAGCAAGTGGTCAGTAGATGTATCTTCGCCATCATTTGGTGTGATGACATTGGTGTTAGTAACTGGACCATTAGCTATAGGACTGTTTTGAGAAACATTTTGATATGGACGCCCTGAACGAGTAAGGTGGTCTATATCTTGATCTTTGCTAGCTTTGACTATATCCTCACTAACCTTGACTAGATAGTGTTCAGTGAGGTATTCATCTTCATCGTCATCGGCCCATATTCCGTTGACGTTGGTAAGCTCCCTCAATCTGATGATCTCGGCTTCTAAATGGATTATTTGGTCGACTAGACTGTCAACTACAGCGACTACCTATTGCATTGTAGAATTTTGAGACAGATTTAGTAGCACACTCTCTTTGGGTATGGTGCTCGGATTGCGGAGGGATGGTACTACATCTTCCAGTTCTGAAACTTGCCTACTTACACTCTTTGCCCATGCAATAAAATCGGTGATGGTAGGAGAAATGGTGGAGTAACTTCCCTCATCTTGTAATGCATGAATCTCGTCTTCGATTGGAGAAATGAGGTGTGAACAATCCAAGGTGGATTCTTCATCTGTAATCATCAGAACTCCAAGAGGATTCTGAGTATTGTTAGGCTTACCTCCAGGAGGTATAGGTAAACGACCATCTTCGATCATATCCTGAAGGACATGTTTTAGCTTGAAGCATTTCTTTGTATCGTGTACCTTACCTCTATAATATTCGCAGTATGCATTTTCGTCCCAGAACTTGGACTTCTTATCTGGGTCAGGTGTAGGTCCTATGGGTTGGAGCTTACCCTGTTTCATCAACCTTTTCAGAGCATTGGAGTATGTATCGCCAATGTTCGTGAACTTCTTTTGTGGGTTATTCTTCTTTGATGATTCGAGAAGGTTAACCTCAACGGTCTTGCTAGTAGAGCCATAAGAACGACTCGCTGAGCCTTGATATCCACGACCTACCGTTTTGGACAAGAGCCCTTTACGGATGTCATCTTCAATTCTCGTCCCTAGCACGGTTAGATCTTTGAAGGTCTTTATATTTTGGTACCTCAAGTGGTTTGTATAAATGGGTCTCAAGTTATCCACGAACTTTTCCACAAGGGTAGCTTCATCTGGACGTTCAACTAATTGTGTGCTAGTCTTTCTCCACCTACTTAGGAAGTCGGTGAAGCATTCTTTTTCATTTTGGGTAAGAACCTCTAGAGTGCGCATGTTGACTTGGATTTCAGCATTATCCGCGTATTGTTTAGTGAATTCAATTGAGGCGTCATCCCAAGTGGCAATCTTCTTGTGCTCCAAAGAGTAGAACCATTGCTTAAGAATGGTGTCGAGAGATGAAGGAAAGATCCTTAAAAACATCTCAGGTTTGATGCCTTTGATAGACATGTAGTCTTTGAAAGCACGAATGTGGTTCAAATGGTTTTGATGCCCCTTGAATTTCGGGATGTCAGTCATGTTGAAGTTGGTTGGCAATTGAGCATTCACAGCCTCATACTTGCGATTATTCTCCCTGTAGATGTCATCTCCCTTAAGGTACATTAGTTGCTCCTCTAAGTATTGGAGTCGCTTTTCAGCTTCAGTAGGACCTATTAGAGGGTTGGTTTCTTGTTGTCCAACAAAGGGTGGAAGGTTATCATGCACAACTTCGCTAGGAATATCGTCTTCTGCAGGAGGGAGTCTAGTTTCTACAGCAACAATTCAGCCTTCAATAGCGTTGAGGCGATCATAGGCTTGGTCTTGGCTTGTTTGGAGACGAGCGAGCGCAGCTAGGATTTGATCATTACCATTTGGGGGTTGACCACTAGCACTTGTGGTACTAGTTTCAGGCATCTTGTAAACTGGATAAGAGATTGAAGACGAATCAAAACACGATCGACCATTCTAGCACACTTACTCAAAGAAAAGACTTGAAGTGGGAGTGTGTCACTTGTGTTAAATGGGGTTTGAAAGTGACAAAGGTTTGAAATGTTTGTCCTAGACAACTGTAGTGTAGTTGTAGGAGTGCTGACTCGAAGTGAGGTTTTAAAATGGGTTTTGAGGCCCGGATTTTGACTGGAGATTTGGACAGAGTTTCGACTTATTTTGCGCTAATTTAGGCAATTTTTGAAAGTGTTTACATTTTAAAAAGGTTTTTTGATTTTACAAAATTTCGTCATGGTTTTGTTTACAAAATGGTGATCACATATGATACAAGCATTCATACATGCATTATAACGGTATGCTGAGTGCATTTAGAAGGGTTTTGGCTTAAAAGGGTGGGTTGCCATACCGAGCAATCAAACCCTGGTCTGTGGAGAGGTCCGTGCCAAACATGAGTAAGGTCGGTTCCTAGTCCATTTCCTCGAGTAGTGAAAGCCCTTGATACAAACATGAGTAAGCATCACGGTATGGTTGACGTCAATCATTATCCATCCTTAGGCCCAGATAAGAATTTGGACCGTCCAGACGGGACGATTGGTCGAATGGGTTGGGTTGGGCCTAGGAAGGCCGAATAAAACGACCTAAGAAGGTCGAGTAATGAAAACCGACAACTGTCTCATATAAACTATTCCCTAACCTTGTTCAAGTTTCACCCTTGGCAACACGTAAGTGTATTACTCCCCAGCGGATTCGCCAAACTGTGGACACGGGGGCCCACGGGGGCGCTTGGGAAACAAGCGTTTGCATTTGTGGAGTCGCCACCAATTTATTAAGGAAAATTGGAAACCGTTCGAATACTTCGCGTCATGTCAAGATACAAAGTAGTGACATAGACACTAAGAACTCGTCACCCTTAGCATTCTCTGTCTAGAATGACTCTCGTGGATGCCAATGAACACGGATATTCACAGAGATCTGGAGTAAGGGGTGAGGGTACGTATTAGTAAGTCCTTTTAATGAACACCTAATCCCGCCCGCCTCGATAGCGGCCTCTACTAATGATTAGGGAAATTATTTGTACTCGATATACTGTCGATTATATGCATGCAATGCAACATCCAACGTTTTGATCCTAACATGCGAAAATTAACTAAGTCGATGAACAAATAATTAGCACTTATTAATGTCGAAGTAGGGTTTAGAATTAATTATATGTGAAAACAAATAAATAAATCATCCAATGCAATAAATAAATACAATAATTAAAATTACAATAATTATAACGAATTAATTGATTTACATCAAAAATATATTTAAGACGGATAATTTGAGAAAAATACAAGAGAAAATAAATTAGGTTAGAAAATACGGACAAATTAATGGTGATACTATGGTTAATAGTCAATTAATACGTAAACTAATGAATTAGGTTAAAGCAAGAACGGAAGTTCAGAGACAGAACTCAACCCGGAACAGGTGCAGCAATGCTGCGTCTCTTGGAAGAGGCACAGTGGTCACTACGTCTGTTCCTGAGGTGAGTTCTGGCTGTGAAGTCAGAACTGCTATTCGTTAATGTTCGTTGGTATATTTAATGATTGATTATGGATATTGACTCGGATGAAAGTGATTTAGTGTATTATTTACATATGAATTTGTCATAAAAGAGATAAAAATGAATTAAAACGAATTAATAAGGATTACAAATTAATTACAAATTAATTAGGGTTATTTATAGAGACGGAAACGAATTGGACAAACTGGAAATAAACGATAAAAATATGTACAAAGACGAACTTCAGAAATTTGATATGAATGGATCGAGTCTCTAAAAATCCGGGTTTGATTTGATGACGAAAACCCGCAAATATCGATTATAAGGGATTTAAGTCGGAATTAAAGGCGATAATTATTACGAATACGTGTTAAAATTATTATATAAGAATGGAAGAGAAGAAAATAAGAAAAAGAAAACAAAAGAGGACGGATTAACAAAGAGGCGAGGAAGAAGAAGAAAAGCAGAAACTGCGGCAGCCTCTAGAAGAGGCGCAGCAGAAGCCGCGACTCTTCGAAGAGGCGCAGCAGTTGCTGCATTTCTTCTCGACGTCTGCCTACTGTTAATTCATAAAAACAGTTTAACAAAAGGGTTTTAGAAATCGGTTTTAAGTATACTTTTGACGTAAATCTTACATTAATTGGTACAAAAAATAAAATACAATAATAAAACATGGGATTTACACCCTCAGACTTACATGTTTGACGAAACGAGATTAACTAAGTTAACATATAGTGATTGCTCGACTCGAATGTATGATGAAAGTGCCCTCGTAAGAGGATTTTGATTAAATTGATTGATTAATTGAGGTGTAGTTGGTTAAAATTGATCGGTCATGCAACGTGACTGGTACTCAGAAGGATCCGAGCTTACGTGGTCGATTGATCAAGCACGTAGACGTCAATAAGCTTAGAGCACGGTCTTAGAATGCAAAGGGAGAAGAGAAGGGCGGACACTCGCGTGAGAAATATATGGAACGAAGGTCCCTATTTATACTAATCACAAGGAGGAATTATGGAATGACTCAAACTTTGGAAACAAATCTCGAAACAAATCTGAAAATACGCAGAAAAGAGCTGGGGAAGAGCCGCAACAGCTGCTGCGACTCTTGGAAGAGGAGCAGCAGGTGCTGCGTCCTTTCCCCAGAGGTTTCGTCCTGCGGAAGAAAGGTTTCCGCGTTTCTTTTATGGAATTGCGGTAGATCTCAACTTCCTTATTCCTTAAAATAAGATTTTCGGGATATATTTTGCCAAAAGATATAAAATTAATTTATGGAGTAAATATCTGGAATATTCTAGGACATTCCGACTCGGCATTTTAAACGGTTTATTAGAAATGAAGCGGTTTTTGACCCGGACTCCAAATGAACTCTAATTACTGTCAAAACGACCGTATTGGCGCGTAGATGATGACCAAGGGGTAGACACAAGTATTTGAGCTATCACTTGATGATAAACTTATGAACTGTCATAAATCGTTCCGCGTACCAAACATGCGGCCCAATCATCACCGGGTGGCTTGCGGGAGGTGCAGAAATGAGGTATCTACACCTTGGTAATCACCACCCACATTCTATTGGTAGCCTCCACCTTGATGCACATCATTAAAGAAACTCCCGGTGGTATAATGCGGTCCCGCCCAAGGGCCAAGCAATTGTCCGTCACCATGAGGAATCCTATGACCCCAATCCGAGGGTTGAATACCATAAGCCCTGAATACCCCGGAAGTGTTCCCATCCCCAGACCAAAAGCTGGGGCGTTCGGTCGGTCTTACCTGTTGGTTGTAGGTGAACTCATGCATGTCTCGTAGGACCAAGGAGTTTTTCACTCTCTCAATTAGGTCCGCCATGGGATATTGGTGACCATAAGCTGGCGGTGGTTGGTTATATCCTCTGGTGAAAGACGACATGTGCATGGAGTGTCGGGGAGGGTCATGGTGTGGTGAAGGTTCCCGCATAAAAGAAGAGGTTGGGGCGTAAACGAAGTGTCTAGGGCGATCAAAGAGCGGCGAGGGCATGGGTACATAGGAGGACGATGGGGCATGTGGAGAATTCCTAGGAGGTCGGAAAGGAGTTGCGGGATTGGTTCCCCTTGCATCGCTTCATCATCAAGAGTGTAAGTAAGATCTTCGGGAATGAGGTAGGATCGAGCCGGAGGGCGAGGTGGAGCTAGCTCGGGTTGGTGAGAGGTTTCGGGCAATCTCCTGTTTTCGGGAAGCTTTATGTATAAGTCCGTGTTCACCCTTCATGAGTACCCCTTTTTGTCTTTCCTATCCATAACCCAAAACATGCCCTTCATGTAGGGAATGTCGAAGTATGGCACTTCCGTACTCATGGGTCTATAAATTGCCCCCGGTTCATAACCCAAGAGATTCTTGGCTAGTCTAGTGACTAGGGCGCCACAATCAAAGGAGCACTTGTCGGACTTGGCCATCCTTTCAAATGTTAAGCATACCATAGACACAGGACTAAAGTAAAAACGCCTCTCATAGTATGGATTGAGGTAGTAGCTTAGAAGTAGTACTTCCGAGGACTTAAGTTTACTAGGGTCCTTTATCCCGTAAAGGAGGTTGGTCAATAAGTGAAGGAAAATTTTCAAAATGGGGTGTTCCACATCATTTTTTTTCATGGCACTAACGTCGGTATTGCGGTTACCCGTGTAAAGGTTGATGTATTTTGTGGCTTTCATTTCCTTCCTCACCTTGTCAAGAGTAAGGGTGGTCCTTTTTCCTACACTTAACCGTTCCACAAAGACATCACTAGACAGGTGAAAAGAGGTATTCTTGAGTCGGAAGCTTACGGTGTGGTCTTTTGGACTGTAGAGGAAGGAGCTCAAAAACTCTAAGGTAAGGTTGTGGTAGCTTATTTCCGCTAAGTTATACAATCCCTCCATTCCAAGTACGCTAAAGATATCATGCATTTGCACCTCTATCCCCAAGGCTTCTAAGGCATTCTCCGACACACACCTAGTGGCGTTCATACGTCTCTCGGTGAGGGTTAAGAAGGTATTATTATGGGGTTCGCTCTCAAATTCTAACCCTGGGTATCCTGGATGGGTAATGGCGGCTGGTGCCACCGGTTCGGGTTGGGGTTGATGGTTGTTTCTCCCACGGTTGCTTTTCGTGTTCCTTGACATGCTACAAGATAAATCACATACGAGACATAGAAGGAAAGATGAGACTTGTGACTAACTTTGAAAGTGGATGAAGTTCTCTCCCAATTCCCCAACTTAATAATTGACCAAGTAGTGAGCATCAAAATGAAGTTTTTGACATAGTGAGTGAGAAATTTTTGAGAAATAAAAATTTACATTTTCAAGATGAAACTTTCTTGATTTACTTCATAGTGTAATAATAACCATCAAACTCTTAGTTTGTCAACACTTCTCAAATCATTTTTAAGGCAAAAATCAAAGTTGCTAATGGCTACTTAGGAAGTTTTCAAGAGTTTCACCCAAACTTCAAGGTGGAAAAAATTCATTTTGAGATTACATACCGCACTACCAATTAGAATGGTAGTCTTATAAGGCAATTAAACCAACTTTTACTCAAGAAAAATCAAAATTTGGGCATGACTTGTCTAAAATTTGAAAATTTAAGACGAAGTTTTAAGGTGAAATTTTCACATATTGAACAAAATCCATCCATAACAACGAAGGTTAAGCCTTTGTTGTCCAATTAGACTCAACAACAAGCACCAAAAGTCCACATACAAGCTCATGTATCCATTTTCGTGTCCTTCAATTTAGCTGGTAAAATTGACAAAAAAACTTGATTTTTAGCCACAATAATAATGTAGAAAGCTATTTGTTACCATGAATTAAGTAAAAGCATGAAATAAATTGACAAACCTCAAGTATATTAGTGTAGATCTAACAAATTCAAGATGAAGGAATAGGAAGAAGAATGGTATACTTACATTGCTAATTAGGAGAGATTTGAGACGAAAATTTTGAGTGGAAAACTTAGTCCAAGTAACAAATCACAAAAATGGAGTTTTGGAATTATTTTTAGAGAGATTTTGGTGTTGTTTGATTGAGGTGAAAATGAGATATGAAGAAGATAAGGAATGAAGAAAAGGGAATCAAACCCGTGTAAATCCCATCCCAGCTCCACTCGGTCGAGTGAATTTTCACTCGGCCGAGTGGTCGAGTTCACTCGGTCGAGTACCCTATTTTCCAGGATGTTCCCATCTTCTGGAAAATGGTTCACTCGGTCGAGTGTCATAGCCCACTCGGTCGAGTGAGAGGTTACTCGATCGGGTTTGAACTCGTACTCGGTAGAGTGGTTTCTTATGGCTGGAAATTTCGAGTCGAGTGAGAACGATGACATTCCTGCAACATAAAGAGAAGGTTCGGGAGTCCATCGGCTTTCGGTGACTCACCCGAGTTAGCTCATACATCACCTTATTTTACCGTCTTTTCTACATTACTATAGTACTAATATATAACTATTCTACCAACAAAATTCACCCATCATATCCAACAAATACACTAACATGCATTCATTTAGCACACGGTGAAAATTTAAAGAGCAATGTCATCATTCGTACACCAACATATACCAACTATTTCTAAGCATACTACTCCTAACAATCTAGCATTCAACTTCCACACACCTTCATAGATAATGACAAGTACTATATTATACAAGAACTTAATGTAAATCACACATTCATTCAATCATGCAATCATGCCACTATACAACTTCCACATAGCGTTCACCCATACTTTTAACCACCCACGTAGTGACCAACCGAGGCAATAGGCACTAGTTTTGATATGAGGGCGCCTACTCACCCAAAACCAATCTCCTATTGTACTCATGTCGGGTTCATATTACTTAGACTCTCCTAGATTCATTTTTTGGTTCATTGGTTTTAGGTCCCACAATCGTCGCTCTGATACCACTTTGTAACACCCCCTTCTTACCCGGCCAAGGTAATTGGGAGATGTTACCTTCTTGGTTTCCCGAGGCGGTGAATCAGAGATACAATAAAGAAACATTTATTATAAACGACAAGTTTAGTGATTACAAACCATAAACTAATGAATAAAATACAACTCATGATTATTATACTCATTTAACTAGCTACACTCGTCTCGTGACTCATCGAGCTCGTCCCGTCTCCCGCGTACTATCCAAACAATATGTACCTAACCTACTCCCCATATGACCAAAGGATATCATATGGATCAATACATGCCACCCCGAAAGAGACAGGTGACAATTACACAGAAACACAAACGTCAGCTTCAATAAACAGATAAGGTACGACACGACTCAAGTGTGTGAATATGCAATATGACTACTAATATGAATGGCATAACATCCAATGACCACCACCACAATACCGGGACACGCCCAGGCATACCGACAACCACACTGGTACCGGGACACGCCCAGACATACCGATAATCACAAACAGGTACCGGGACACGCCCAGACGTACCGGGTCCGGAAGCCAACCGGATCCTCTGCCAGATGTCGTGTCTCAACCACACGAGCCCCTTCGTAACTCAAGCCATTAATGTACACATCCCTCTTGGAGTGGAAAACTCCAAGAGGCGACTTAAGCGTAAGACGGTCTCCCAACCGTCTTACGTCTCCAAAATAACAACAACAACGACAACTCCAACGTATATGATAATGACCAATGCATGAACCACAACTAAATTATCATGATCATCCTTTTAATGATGTGATAACCATTAAACATGTTATAATGCAAATGCCCTAATTATGTAAGACTAACTACAACATCAACATAAAAAACATCACATTATTAAAAATGTTAGGTTCATAAACCCCTATTAAACTCATCTAATCGTTTTATAAATTACCCATAATTTATATATATGTGGATCTAGTACATGCATAACAAAATAAGAAAGAGAAATTAATGTTCTTACAACATATGAACGAATTTAAGGGCACTAGTTTTGGACTCCTTCCAAAACTAGATCTTGAGCTATTACCATTATGGATGATCCTCCAAGAATCTACATGCATTCAATGTATAATTCCTCCTTTTAGTTGCACCCAAAACTAACCCAAACACTAATACTATTACTAACTAGATAATATGTATTAGTAACTTTAAATTTTAGATCTAATAATAATAATAATACTACAACTAGTATTCTTATGACAATATTAGATTTTAGAACAAATCTTATGAACATAAAAAATTTTTGAGAGAAGGAGAGAATGAGAGCATAAGAGGTTTTTCATCTAATAAAAAATGAGAACTAATCTCATCATAAAAGGGGGAGGGGGCACCGGTTTTTGTGAGCTAGGGAAGAACAAATTTTTCTTCTCAAGGTTCCTTTTTGTCTTAACAAGAAGGCTAGGTCTAGGCCTAGAAATAAAATATGTTCTTAGTGTCATGTGTGAGACCCCCATACTCCAAGTGCCTTACCAGGACCACTTAAGGTATAAAAACATCACCATCTCGATTACCCGAGGCAATGATACTCAAATAGACAATAACGAAACGTATTTAAATGATAATAAAGTTTAGGTGATACAACCAGGTTCCAAAAACTGTCAAAAGGAATTACAACTGTCTCCAAAACCAAAGTACTCAAACAACTAAATAAACACAACGGAAGACTCTAAGACCGGTGGTGACTCCATCCCAGCTATCCCTCGCATAAGCCATCATACCTGCTCAACAACTGCTCACCATCTCTGAATGGATCACCACAGTTTTCAAAACAATTAACGGGGTCAGTACTGATTACATAAAACAAATACCATAAAGGAACAATATCACAAACAGCTCAAGCAAATCTCCAGTCTCCATCTCCAATCTCCACACAACTGACTACACACTAAAGTGTATAGCCCTGCCGGAGTACCCATCACAACAAGTACCCCACGCCGCCAGTGGGGGACCGCAGCCGTTCCCACCAAATCCCCGCTCATCTCCATCGACCGATAAACCCAAGTTCATTAATGTGCACACCCCCCTTGTGACGGGAACCACAAGGGGAGAATCAAGGGCGTGAAGCCATTCCCGTAAGTGACTCCACTCAGCCAGGGACGCACCCCGAAGATCACAGACAGTTACACAATCAATCAACAATATACTACCAACATCACCAAAACCAATCCAACATTATAATTATTCTTCAATCACAACAACAATCACCAACAATTTATGTAGCCAATACTGAGTAGGGAAACCCTACCTGCAAAGCAAACACCAACAGACGATGAAGCAGCTAAATCAGAATCTTTCCACAACGAAACTTCCTCCTATGACATACATACATACAATTACTACCATATTCATATAAATCACCCAAAACCCTCAATAATACCCAATTAGGGTTTTAAAGAAACTCAACGAAACCCAACATAAATTATACAAGGAACTTACCCTCGACACGACGATCGCAACGATGTAAAGAACAAGATGATCCGACAAACGCAGCTTAGGAATTTGCCAATGATGCGAGAGAAGCAAGATACGTAACTTGTAATCGTCACTTGAAAAGTTTAATATGTTGAAAAGTGTTTAAGAAACTAATAATAAACCTTTTTATATTAATCTTGCATCATTAACAAAACCCGTTAAACTCAGCCCGTAAAACACACTTACTCGATCGAGTAAGTCACTTACTCGATCGAGTGACTCTTACTCGATCGAGTGCCAAGCTTACTCGATCGAGTACCCTACAGGCAGTCTACTGTTTTGCGTCAAAAACTACTTACTCGACAGAGTAAGCCCCACTCGATAGAGTACCCTTAGACACATAAAATCGTAGTATTACAGTCTTCCCTTCTTAAAAAGAATTTCGTCCCCGAAGTTCAAACCACAAACAAAACAAAACACACTAACACCACTCCGAGACAACAACATAACCAAAACTCAAAATAAAACTCAAAATAAAACTCCCAACCAACACCCCAAACTGACTCAAAGCAACTACTAACTGTACTAAAACCAACATAAAACACACAAAAAACTCTATGCGACCATCTCCTAATCCCCTAAAAGAAACATGGTTACGTCCCCGTGACCACACATACCTGAACAAAAAGAGACGGATACCGCTCCCTCATAGCCTCCTCCGCCTCCCAAGTAGCCTCCTCAACCTCATGGTTAAACCAAAGAACCTTAAGCAACACTGTCTCATCGTGTCTGGTTTTCCTAACCTTACGATCAAGAATCTGTTTGGGCACCTCAAGATAAGACAAGGACTCATCCAGCTCGATGTTCTCTACCTCTAACACATGTGATGGATCACTAACATACTTCCGCATCTGAGATACATGAAACACATTATGCACTCTATCCAAAGTAGCGGGTAAAGCTAACCGATAAGCAACCTCACCCACATGATCCAAAATCTCATAAGGTCCGATAAAATTCTGGCTCAGCTTCCCTTTCTTACAAAATCTCATGACCCTACGCATAGGAGACACTTTCAAAAGAACATTGTCCCCAACCTGAAACTCTATGTCACGATGATGTAGATCTACGTAACTCTTTTGTAGTCCTGGGCCGCTTTCATCCTTTGTCTAATCAGCTTAACCTGTTCAACCATCTACTGTACCATCTGTGGTCCCAAAACAACTGCCTCAGCACTATCATCCCAGCAAATCGGACTCCTACACCTCCTCCCATACAAGGCCTCAAATGGTGCCATGCTAATACTAGTGTGATAGCTGTTGTTGTAAGAAAATTCAATCAAATCCAATCTCTGCTCCCAGCTACCACCAAAATCCATAACACAAGCTCGCAACATGTCCTCTAAAGTCTTGATGGTCCTCTCTGTCTGGCCATCTGGCATAGGATGAAATGCAGTACTCATCTTCAAAGCAGTTCCCATCATTTCGTGTAACTCTTTCCAAAACCGTGATATGAACCTCGCATCCCAATCGGACACTATATCCTTAGGCACCCCATGCAAACGAACCACATGCTTCCTATAAGCCAAAGCCAACTGTATCTTGGTCCAATTATCTTTCATCGGCACAAAGTGAGCTGATTTAATCAGACGGTCAACTATAACCCATATCATGTTATTGCCCTGTTGACTTCTCGGCAAACCCACTATAAAATCCATAGAAATGGACTCCCACTTCCACTCAGGTACCTTAAGAGACTGAATCTTACCTTGTGGTCGTCGCTGCTCACCTTTCACTCTCTAACATGTCAAACAACGAGCCACGAACTCAGCTATTTCCTTCTTCATCCCAGGCCACCAGAAAGTCTGCTTCAAATCTTTGTATAACTTGTCACCGCCTGGATGTACCGAGTATGGTGTGCAATGAGCCTCCGTCATGATTATCTTTTTCAACTCCTCATCACTAGGAACACACCATCTCCCATCGAATCTCACACTGCCATCTGTATGAATAGAGAATCTAGACACTGTCCCTTTCTCTACTCCAGCTCTCCACTCCTGAATCTTGGGATCCAAAGCCTGCTTCCTGCGAATATCATCATAAAGGTCTGGCTCTACTGTCAAATCTC
The DNA here is from genome assembly GCF_048544455.1 of Silene latifolia. Classification (NCBI taxonomy): domain Eukaryota; kingdom Viridiplantae; phylum Streptophyta; class Magnoliopsida; order Caryophyllales; family Caryophyllaceae; genus Silene; species Silene latifolia. The sequence continues at coordinate 49,378,690 of NC_133535.1, read as the reverse complement.
CCCTAGCATCCCCTTTCTGGATCATATGTATCCCCATCTTCCCCACCTCATCTCTCAACCTCATCAAAGACACAGCTGTGCATAGAGAGTGCACACTCTTCCTGCTCAAGGCATCTGCAACCACATTAGCTTTCCCTTCATGGTATATAATATCCATGTCATAATCCCCAATCAGCTCCATCCACCTCCTCTGTCTCATGTTCAACTCCTTTTGAGTGAATATGTACTTGAGACTCGTGTGATCTGAAAACACCTTCAAGGTCGCCCCATAAAGGTAGTGCCTCCAAATCTTGAGAGCAAACACAACCACACCCAACTCTAGATCATGTGTCGGATAGTTCTCCTCATAAGGCTTCAGCTTTCTAGAAGCATAGACAATCACTTTCCCGTTCTGTAGCAACACACAACCCAACCCATTCTTTGAAGCATCTGTATACACCTCAAAGTTCTCACTCCCTTTAGGTAATGCTAAGATTGGAGCTGTGGTCAAACACTCCTTTAATGTCTGGAACGCCGTCTCACAACTTTCATCCAAACGAAACCTGTTCTCTTTCCTCATCAAAGCTATCATAGGTCTGGCTATCTTGGAAAAATCTTTCACGAACCGTCTATAGTACCCTGCCAAACCCAAGAAACTCCTGATCTCTGCCACATTCTTCGGTGCTTCCCACTTAGTAACTGCTTCAATCTTTGCAGGATCCACAACTACACCCTTCTTTGAAATCACATGCCCCAGAAAAGCAACTTCCTCTAACCAGAACTCACACTTAGACAACTTTGCATACAACTGATTTTCTCGCAAAGTCTGCAACACTACCCTCAAATGCTCCTCATGCTCCTCCTTAGTCTTAGAAAAGACTAAGAGATCATCGATAAAGACCACAACAAACCGATCCAAGAACTGACTGAAGAACCGGTTCATCAAATCCATAAACACTGTAGGTGCGTTAGACAACCCAAACGGCATCACAACATACTCATAATGACCATACCTCGATGTAAAAGCTGTCTTTGGTATGTCCTCTTCCTGAATCTTTACCTGATTGTAACCCGACCTCAAGTCAATTTTCGAAAAGATCGCTGCACCATTCAACTGATCAAACAAATCATCTATCCTCGGCAAAGGATACTTGTTCTTCACTGTAACTCGGTTCCGCTCTCTATAATCGATGCATAATCTCAAGCTCTCATCTTTCTTCTTCACAAACAAGACTAGTTCTCCCCACGGTGATACACTAGGTCTAATGTATCCCTTCTCAATCAAATCATCCAGCTGCTTCTTCAGCTCCTCCAACTCCTTAGGACCCATACGGTACGGTGCCTTAGAGATTGGCCCCGTCGGTTTCAACTCAACGCTGAAATCTATCTCCCTCTTCGGTGACAACCCCGGTATCTCATCTGGAAAAATATCTGGAAACTCTCCTACCACCGGTATCTGCTCAACTGATGGACTCTCCACTCTATGGTCTCTCACATGGCATAAGATCAACGGTTACCCCTTTCTCAGATAGGACTTCAAGGTCACTGCTGCAATCAACTTAACTTTGGGTTTGACAACAAACCCACTATAAGACACACTAATCCCCTTAGGACCTCTCAAAGAAACCCTCTTTTGATGACAATCTATTTTAGCCTTATACTTACCCAACCAGTCTATACCAACTATCATCTCAAAACCCTCCAAAGGAAACTCTAGCAAGTCCACTGGTAAGTCAACCTGCCCAACTATCATAGACACACCTCTATACAACCGCCCACAAGATACAGACTCACCCGAAGGTATAAAAACTCTCTTTTATAGACTCATACTCACTCAAACCCAACCGCTTAGCATGACTCGATGATACAAACGACTGTGACGCTTCCGAATCAAACAAAACAAAGGTAAAGACTCCATTAACAAGAAAAGTACCGGTGATAACGTGAGCATCATCCTCAGCTGCCTTCTTCTCCATCATAAACAGCTTATCACCGGTCTTCTGCCCACCTCCCTGGACAGTACTAGCTGAGGTAGCCGGCTTAGTAGGCGACCCCTGGTTGTTGTTGTTGTTCGTTGCCGGTTTCTTGTATGAATTACCGCCACTGCGGTTAGCCCCACCATGGTTGTTACTCTGGCCACCCCTGTTGTTCCACGACCCAACCGGCCTGTTATTAGCATAACTCTGCGAAGGACCTTGAGAAAAACTCCCTTGCGACGGTCTCTGGAAACCCCCACTCATAGCACTGGTGCACTCATGCCTCTTGTGGCCCATACTGCCACAGTTATAACAGGTCATACCCCAATTGCTGCTACCACTCCGAAAACCACGCCCGTAAGAAGCTCCAGCACTAAACCCCGAACCTGATGAATAAGCTCTTGCCTGATTATGGCCGCCCTTCTTGTAACTAGACTGGCCACTACCCTCACTCTCAGCTTTCTCTTCTCAGAAACTCTCTCCTTGGTCATCTCAACTAACCTCTCAGCCCTCCCAGCATGCTCATAGACCTCCTTAACATCAGTAAGGGCTCCTACCGATAATTTCTCCATGATCTTGGGGGTCAACCCCTTCTCAAACCTCAATGCCAAGTTCTCTTGGCTCAGCCCCATGTCCTCAGCATACCTAGATTTCTCATTAAACTTGTGGTAGTACTCAGCAACTGTCATGTCAGATGTCATCTTAAAATCATCGAACTCTTCCCTCATTTTACTACGCACATGCTCCGGTACAAACTCCCGCCTCATAGCTTTCTTAAACTCATCCCAAGGTATCGCAGGTAACCCCTGTTTCACATACAAATCCAAAGCACTCACCTTAACCTTATCCCACCACTCACCGGCAGCTTCTCTCAAGTAGAACTCAGCTTGTTCCACTTTCAACTCCTCTGGGCAATGAACTAGATTGAGAATATTCTCCATTTCTCTATGCCAATTATCCAGTAGAATTGGCACCCCTGTTCCCAAGTACTCCTTAGGATTAAACCTCGCAATATGCACACTAATCCTGGAGTGATCTGCCTCATATCCTTATCTTTCCCCACCCTCTTCAAAGCCTCAGTAAGAGCATCTTGGTGCTCCAACATCTTAACGATCTCATCAATACTCATATTCTCTGCCCTGGCATACAATGCTGTTCTCTTTAGCGGCATCTTTGAAACTATATAAGAAAAGGGTAAACATGAACACACATCCCATATCTCAAAACACGTAAACAACCTGCCCAGCACCTACTCGATCGGGCCCCATCACCCACTCGATCGAGTTGAGGTCACTCGATCGAGTAGCCCAACTTACTCGATCGAGTACCCCGACTCCAGAACCTAACCAGAAAGCTCCCAAAAACGTACTCGATCGAGTCAACACCCCACTCGATCGAGCTAGCCCTACTCGATCGAGTCCCCTATCCTACTCGATCGAGTGCCCAAAAACAGACTTCTGCCCAGAAACGAAAACTACCTACTCGATCGAGTCACACCCACTAGATCGAGTCTCTCACCTACTCGATCGAGTGCCCCCCACTCGATCGAGTCATGCAGACTCGTACACTACCCGCATGTTCAAACCCACACCCACAACACTCTATCCTTTTATGCAAAACGACAAATAACAACATATATATATACGTATCTCTTTATATACTCAACCAAAACATCTTTCCTTCCGTATGTCTAACATGCCACGTTATAAATCAAATATAATGCTTTCAACCAATCAACATACAAACCACATAATCATCATCTTTTACTTCATACCTCTTATCCTCCACATGCATGCATCCACCGATTCATACTACACATTACTATATAGATACATAAAGCACAAAGTAAACACATAGCGATCCCGACACACACCCCTTAGTGACCGGTTCAAAATTGTAGGGCGAGTTCGCGACTTTAGGACGTCTCCCATGTCTTTGCATTAGCTCCTACAACCTCTACCCGGGTTCATTTTAGTTTGACTCGCTATGTTCATTAGATTCATTGGTTACAGGTTTCAAGATCGTCGCTCTGATACCACTTTGTGACACCCCCATACTCCAAGTGCCTTACCAGGACCACTTAAGGTATGAAAACATCACCATCTCGGTTACCTGAGGCAATGATAGTCAAATAGACAATAACGAAACGTATTTAAATGATAATAAAGTTTAGGTGATACAACCAGGTTCCAAAAACCGTCAAAAGGAATTACAACTGTCTCCAAAACCAAAGTACTCAAACAACTAAATAAACACAGCGGAAGACTCTAAGACCGGTGGTGACTCCATCCTAGTTATCCCTCGCATAAGCTATCATACTTGCTCAACAACTGCTCACCATCCCCGAATGGATCACCACAGTTTTTAAAACAATTAACGGGGTCAGTACTGATTACATAAAACAAATACCATAAAGGAACAATATCACAAACAGCTCAAGCAAATCTCCAGTCTCCATCTCCAATCTCCACACAACTGACTACACACTAAAGTGTGTAGCCCTGCCAGAGTACCCATCACAACAAGTACTCCACGCCGCCAGTGGGGGACCGCAGCCGTTCCCACCAAATCCCCGCTCATCTCCATCGAGCGATAAACCCAAGTTCATTAATGTGCACACCCCTTGTGACGGGAACCACAAGGGGCGAATCAAGGGCGTGAAGTCACTCCCGCGAGTGACTCCACTCAGCCAGGGACGCACCCTAGAGATCACAGACCGTTAAACAATCAATCAACAATATACTATCAACATCACTAAAACCAATCCAACATTATAATTATTCAACAATCACAACAACAATCACCAACAATTTATGTAGCCAATACTGAGTAGGGAAACCCTACCTGCAAAGCAAACACCAACAGACGATGAAGCAGCTAAATCAGAATCTTTCCTCAACGAAACTTCCTCCTATGACATACATACATACATAAAATTACTACCATATTCATATAAATCATCCAAAACCCCCAATAATACCCAATTAGGGTTTTAAAGAAATTCAACGAAACCCAACATAAATTATACAAGGAACCTACCCTCGACACGACGATCGCAACGATGTAAAGAACAAGATGATCCGACGAACGCAGCTTAGGAATTTTCCAATGATGCGAGAGAAGCAAGATACGTAACTTGTAATCGTCACTTGAAAAGTTTAAGATGTTGAAAAGTGTTTAAGAAACTAATAATAAACCTTTTTATATTAATCTCGCATCATTAACAAAACCCGTCAAACTCAGCCCGTAAAACACACTTACTCGATCGAGTAAGTCACTTACTCGATCGAGTGACCCTTACTCGATCGAGTGCCAAGCTTAATCGATCGAGTACCCTACAGGCAGTCTACTGTTTTGCGTCAAAAACTACTTACTCGACAGAGTAAGCCCCACTCGATAGAGTACCCTTAGACACATAAAACCGTAGTACTACATCATGATTGTGTCTTAAGCCTTTTAAACACATTTGTCCACAAGACTAATATTCCCTCTCAATTTTTTCGGTCCATTTGACATAAAATGGATTCCATTTTATCTTTCATAATTTTTCAATTGTCATATAAAGTGTGACATGTGACATATGACTTGTTATTAGACAATGTATGCATATTTAACAAATTAATTATTATAACATAATCAATTAATTACACTTAACAACTTAAGTAGTAATTCACAATTATATGTATATAAAATGGGTCATTTTAGATTTAGTTAATATAATCTACAACATATTAATTACTAAATTGAATCTTATTTAATCAAACTACAATAAGATATAAAACTCTCTCTTATAAATAAAATTTGTTCAATTTAAGGAATTAATTAATCTGTATCGATATACAATTAATTAACTTTACAGATTGGGAATCGTCTTTTAGGTGTGACCTTAAGGGATCAACTGATCACCACCGTCAAACGACAGTAATGTTAAACTCAAGTTAGCCACTCATTACCGATTAATGTTGATGAGTTGACTATATAATGAATCATCCTTTACGTATTCTTATTATGAGATTTAATTATGATGGTTAATCATGTGATCGCACTATTGTTGAGGACACTTACTTCAACAATCTCCCACTTGTCCGAGACAAGTGTGCGGCACCAATTCTCTTGTCCTATTACAATCTCCCACTAAATGCAAGGTGTCTTGCAGGTCATACTTATATTTGATCATATCTTGAGTGGTTTCCTTGATCTGGAGAGTAACTGACTGACCGGAATTATCTACCGTAGATACCTTCCGAGCGTGGCCACGTATTTTCAGTTCACTGCTCCTCGAGTGGCCCTGAGATTTAGATAACCTTGACAAGGGGATGGACAATTCCTATCGCACTATTCCCTTCGTATAGACACATTTCATCATGACCCAAAAGACACCCATTTGACTTCAGTTACGACAGTCGTAGAGCATAAATTAAAGCCAATCAGAAACTGTGCCAACTTGGGCGAACAGTCTTTAGTCAAAGAATCGACTCATAAGAATACTATAGTAGCTCTCGCCACGACTAGGCTTTATAAAAATTACCAGAACTCTATAAGCGGTCACTGCCCGACAGAGTGTCCCATACAGTCTGCCTATGTGATCGGCTAGTCATGCCTTATGACTCTATGGCACTTGAACTTGCCGTCAAACGCATCACACTTTAGTCACTTCGAGACGTCACCTCATATAAGCAACTAGGGGCCAATACTATGTTAATCCATTTCACTTAAATAGGGTTCAACATTGTGTCGACAACCTATTTGGAAAAACAAAGTATTAAAGAAAAGAGTTTTGTATAAAACTCAAACGATGACTGCATTATCACATATGTAAAATTGATACAATATCAATTACTACATAATCTATAATTCATTTTTAATTTTGTATATAGTTGATCATCTCAATTCAATTGAAATGACATGACTTGTCATGCTAAGCCTATGAGTAGGCTTTGGTTAGTAAGTCATAGCAACACTTTGCACTTTCCTAACCTTACTATATACTATTTCCCATTCTTGTGTATAATCTTGTATTATAAGAACTTCTTTGAGTACGTGTCTAGATCCAATCTGGACATAGACTCTCTTGTCTTTGAATAACTCCCACTGTCCTCACAGTGTGTAGGGATAAGACCTTCGGTTATTGGAATGAACTACCATAGTTCCTCCAATTCATAAGACCGAATCCTTATATAATCCCTTCCTTCTTGCATATGTCATTATTGCAAGTGTACTCAATTTCCGTTGTGTATATCTCATTGTTCAATTGCCTAGGATGTTTCTAGCAGATATTCTCCTTAATTAATATATCCAAGATGGTTCTCTAACCATCCTTATGCGTTTAGAATATGGTTTTTGTGTAACTCCTTGCACATAAATCCATCTCAATTCTAAATGCTTAGCTTCATATCTTTAGTACTTCCTGAGTACTAACTAATGAACTATGTGGCTATATAGAGAATTATCTCAAAGATTCGATTTATAACTTCTCGTCATACTCCAAGTATACGAAGTTTAAGAATGGTGATAAATCTTAGCGTAATGAATTAATCCCGCAGCGGAAGCATGTGGATTCAATTTCTACATGTTCAATACCTTTGAACATGTCTAGACTCTTATTAACATAAGAATATTCATTTAACGCTAATATCCTCTTATAACGATCTTTATAGGTCTGGATAACTTAGAGATGTATTATTCTTCTCCTAAGTCTTCCATCATCCACAATGATCAATATGTCCCTTACATATAAGACTAGCAACACCACATTACTCCCACTAAACTCCATGTATAAACAGAACTACTCGACAATTTGAGAAAAGTTTATCACACGATCAAAACATACAATTCAACTCCTTGACTTTTACTTAATATTTCTTCTTAAGTTCGTATCCTACCTTAGGATAGTTGCGATTTACAAAACTCATGCTAGATGATTTTTAAAAACCAACTGTCAAATTATATCCGAATTCAATGAGACGTTGTTGTTGCGTGCAAAACCCTTTGCCACCAACCAACCAAGCTAAATAAACATTTTCATGTTTATGCTCATTTCGGACTTTTGCGGAGTTGAAACTAGATAAAGCATCTTAATAAGTTACAGGTTTGTTACTTTCAAAAATAACATGACTCATGTCCACCTTAGACTTCAAAGAAATAATTACTGATTTTGACCAAGAAGGAACGTCTTCCTACGTCTTATCCTCAGTTTGTGGCTCTTGAACATTTTCTCCCACTTTGTCTTTAAGAAATACTCCTCATTTCTTTAATAGACAGCATCACGAGCCACAAACCCTTTGTTCTCGTGATCATGTAGGAAGAGAGAGCATATGTTTACTATCGAAACAAGCTACAATTTAGGTACCATGCCTAACCATATCTCATATGAAAAGTAGATGATTGCTTTAACCATGTTTTATTTTAGTGGAAAATTTAAATGCCAGACAAATTTTATAACAGAAACTACCTCCAACTATAATGTAAAGATTCAATCATATCGTAATATAAGTGAACTTGTGATACTATATCACACTCTTTTTGGTGCAGATAAAAGTCATCACTTTATTGTTCCCCATTTTAACAAAGTACTAATACTTTGGTTTTATAATCTGTAGGTTTTGATACCTTTTAACATTCATTGAACTTATTCAAAGAATTTCTCTTCTTACCTCATTAAGTGGATATCAAGTATCTACCTAATTCGTTGGTAAAAGAGATGAAGAAAAAATAACCTTTTCTGATTGAAATTGTATTCGACCATACACTCCAAGTGTAAATAGGGCGAATATCTTGCTCTATTCATAATCTTTTTGAAGGAAAAATCATGAATTATCTTGATTTGAATACAAGATTCGCATACACCAAAGATTCTCAATCAAATGGTTTGGGACACTAGTCAAAACTAGTTTCTAAATGCGATTTTCAATCAAGAATTGAGAAACGATTGGGGTCACCAACTTGAGTTATATATATATATATATATATATATATATATATATATATATATATATATATATATATATATATATGACATTTATTTTTAGTTTGAATATAATTACCTTAATTTGTATGGTCTCACCATAAACTTAATTGTGGTATGTAAGGGCACAACGCTTGTTTTAATTGCATAATAGAGAAACCCTTTGCGTTTTATACAAAACTTGAATTATATTCTTATTTAGAGTTAGTGTACATCATAACAGTTATTGAGGTACATTTCTAAATACAAAACTAAAATGAGTACACTATAACACTTATATGTCCATGGATGAAATGACAACTACCCTAGTTCCATTCATGTAAATTTCTGAACTTATTCTTGCTAGTCATCACATGATAATGCCAAATATGATGAAATCCATAAATTTGTATCAAATACTCATGATGTGGTATTTGACAATAATGCAATGTCAATGTCATAGATATTCAAGAAATAATATGTTGGAGTCACACGACCAACTTCCTTGATCTTTACTTATTTGGGGTTTGTCTCTATTTTAGTGTCTAACACCTTCTCTTTCGAGCCTAGTTCTATCCTTAACAATTAAGATATGAACTTTACTTGTTATTGCCCCTACTCACTTCAAGAATTTCTACTTGATGAAGACTTATCTTCATATAGATTCCTAGTTAATCCGTCACAAGGACGAACTCTATCGTGGTATTTGGTCAATCAGAATTTCTAACAAATCAATTTACCAATTTAACATTGTCATATTCTGAACAACTTAAGTGCTTGATGACAAGGGTTTAGGTTGAGCAATAAGACTTTTGAACCATGGATGCATAGAAGATATAATCAAAACATATTTTGACTAATGATTACCTCTAGTCATATTTCTTCACAAGAAATCATACATAGGTATGTTAGGAATTTTAAGATGCTAATCTTATATGACATAGGACAACTCCTATGGAGTTCTATGGAATAGAAGGATTTCTATGGAGCTAGTCCACAATCTATAATATGGTTCATTTTTAGAAAGATATTCTTTGTCGTTAGCAATAGTGGTTTACCGGAGACTCGTGTTACAATCGAATGATATCGCATATGAGTAGGAGTAATGAAATAGAACAACATTAAAAAATAACGAAATAGTGGAAAAATTTAAACATTCATCGTTGTATCTAAAACATTTTAGCATGTTCTAGCATTTATATAATGACCTCCACCCAATTATATAAATGATTCCGAGACCCAAAAATTCATATTAACTCGGGCACGAGGAAACCGATACATCCCTCACTAATATAACTCGGTGGATTAACTCTTTAACCGATTCTACAATTAGAACTCTCGGTCGATGAAATTACGTTAAGTTCATCTCTAGCCCCGAAACATAAGACTAGTCTTCATGTCCCGTTGAGTCCAACCAAATTTCGCGTGTAATAACGTTTTATTACCCCACTTAACCAATGATAAATGAAAGCACCCCGAGAAAACCGAACCTACCTCAAATGTCACGGGGATTCGTGGGTCCTACTATTTGGTAAGGCTTAATCTCAATTTTTAATAATGTGAGAGGTCAAGTCAATTTATTATCTATCAAATTTAAGTGAACTAAATTTTCGAACTAATGATAATTATAATTGACACGGTCGAATACTCGATATGATATGCATGTGATGTTTATAGCGATTTGGCAATGCATGAAACATATAATGAAAAATGCAAAAGCAATAAATAAACTTCCTAGTATGGCCTTCCTAAAATAGAAAATCAAATAATCTATTACAAATTCGGAAACCAACTCCATTGGTCCCTTGAACTTCAAGTGGCACGCTTCCCAAGGTAACACCGTCTTGATCGGAACGCCTTTCCGCATGGCACCGTCTTGAAGGAACTCCAGAATTACAAATATTAATAAAATACATAGCTATTCCTATTATACATTTGTAATATGAAAAACTAGTAAAAATAAAAGTGATACGAGATCACATTAAAATTATAACCGAATCGGTATTCCCTTACATTGCGGGTAATACCGATTAAAACTAAGGCCATACTAAGATAAAATTACATAATTCAAAATTACAAAAATAAAATATGACATTCATCAATAAAAATGCAGCATTATTATATGTGATTAACATGCCAAATTAATGTGTCAAATCGCCCTACTTAAACCTTATATCGTATATAATTCGGTTCTATGGAAATGCGTGATAATAACTTATTAAAATCACAAATCAATACTTATATCAAATTTAAGCCCAAGTTAATTATACTAACCTTATTAGGACTCAAAATTAGTCTTTACTCAATTTTTGACTATAATTCAACCTGGTTTTCTATTATTGCTTATTAAACTTCTCTTAATCATAACAATTATGAAATAATTCCCAATAAATCATAAAATTTGAAAAAATTCGAAATCACATTTTTGTATATACTGGAATATTATCAAGATTCCACAAACTCAATAAAATTTGCCCACAAAATATTTATAATTTATTTCATTAATAAATCGTATAAAACATAACTTTTACCATTTAATTCCAAATTAAACATAAAAATTATGGAAAATCAAAATCAAAATTTTGAACATTCTTAAAAAATTTCCTGAACCTGGAAATGGCAAAATTCAACCAAAAATTTCGAATTAATTTTTATGACTAATAAAGTTGCCCTTTTATCGATTTTATCACATAAAAATCAATAAATATACCAAATCAATCAAAATTAATCATGCAACTTTAGATCTGATATTCATATCATATATAAAACATTAGGGAAAAATTTTATGTCATAAAATTCATTTTAGCTATTTTTGCTAAAAATAGTCACTATTTATATCATTTTAACCATTAAAATTATAAATCATGCATAATAAATCACATTTATCTAAAATTTTGCATACAATCTACAAAATATGCATGCGACATCATATTAAAATGTCATGGCCTATTTCGAAGTTTAACTATTTTTAGTCATTTTACCTCCATTTAATCCATTTTATCTCATAAAAATCATAAATCATGCAATATTAATCACATTAATACGATATTTTACATACAATACATAAAATATGTATGTGAGGTCATACTACAAAATCACGGCCAATAGTGAAGTTTAACTATTTTTAGTAAATAAAAGTTTATTTTACTCAATAAAATGTAATTATTTTACTAAATATCATTAAAATAAGCAATAATCATCCATAAATCATCAATATGATCTAAAAATATTTTAGAACCAGAATGTATAACATGAAAAAAATTTCGTGGCTTTTATCGTTATAAATCACAAAATATCTAGTTTTAATTAAGTTACATTTAACTCGGAAAAACCAAACCGATTATGCATGCAACACCAAAGCTCTGATGCCAATTGTTAAGTTCATAAACCCCTATTAAACTCATCTAATCATTTTATAAATTACCCAAATTTATATATATGTGGATCTAGTGCATGCATAACAAAATAAGAAGAAGAAATTAATGTTCTTACAACATATGAACGAATTTAAGGGAACTAGTTTTGGACTCCTTCCAAAACTAGATCTTGAGCTATTACCATTATGGATGATCCTCCAAGAATCTACATGCATTCAATGTAGAATGCCTCCTTTTAGTTGCACCCAAGACTAACCCAAACACTAATCCCCACTAAACTAAAAGAATACGAAAACTAAATGTTTTTCCCGCCTAAATGCATTCTTCTATAATCGGGCCTACTTTTTTGTAATCTTAATTTACTACCATTCAATACATTAGTGGGCCAATGAAAAATTCAATGTGTAAGTATAATTTTTTCTATAAAACAAGAAACTTGGTAGGTCCAAACATTGATATTTTATATTAATATTACCTTATTTAATGCTAATAGAATTTTCATAACTATATGCACAATCTTTGCCACAATAAAATATTCAGCATCTTATATTTCTATACTGATAGTTTGTATAAAGTATAATATAGATTATAGAGTATAATTAATACAAATAAAAAATCTCCAAATTCTTATGATGTATAAATAAATTTTGCCTTTTTAAATAACGTACAGAAATTATTTATGTTGTATAAATAAATTTTGACATTGAAACTGAGTTTGATTAAAGCTTAGTAAAAAATCAACTGATTATATAAATAAAACGTGTCAACTTCGCTCTTTTTAGTCTTTTTTATCTTATACAATTATACAAGCTAACATGTTTTAATGTCCAATATAAAAATGTGATATTATATTGTTATTTTGTGCTTTTTTATATATTCTCTTCATAAAAAGATTTAGGATACTATCAATATTTTTAATAATAAAAATAGGTTCACACAAAAATAACTTAATCTAAAAATCTTTTGAATAATACACTTTTTTTTTTTATAATATTAGTAACATTATAATCATTACATTACAACATACTATTATAACTACAACCATTTATGTAAAAATTAAAGCTCAATTAATTTAACACTCACAAATACCGTGCTTTAGCACGGGATCTTAACTAGTACTATTACTAACTAGATAATATGTATTAGTAACCTTAAATTTTAGATCTAATATTTATAATAATACTATAACTAGTATTCTTGTGACAATATTAGATTTTAGAAAAAATCTTATGAACATAAACAGTTTATGAGAGAAGGAGAGAATGAGAGCATAAGAGGTTTTTCATCTAATGAAAAATGAGAACTAATCTCATCATAAAAGGGGGAGGGGGCACCGGTTTTTGTGAGCTAGGGAAGAACAAATTTTTCTTCTCAAGGTTCCTTTTTGTCTTAACAAGAAGGCTAGGTCTAGGCCTAGAAATAAAATATGTTCTTAGTGTCATGATTGTGTCTTAAGCCTTTCAAACACATTTGTCCACAACACTAATATTCCCTCTCAATTTTTTCGGTCCATTTCACATAAAATGAATTCCATTTTATCTTTCACAATTTGTCAATTGTCATATAAAGTGTGACATGTGACATATGACAAGTTATTAGACAATGTATGCATATTTAACAAATTAAATATTATAACATAATCAATTAATTACACTTAACAACTTAAGTAGTAATTCACAATTATATGTATATAAAATGGGTCGTTTTAGATTTAGTTAATATAATCTACAACAGTTGTAATTATAACTAACTAATTATTCTTATCTCCAATGTTTCATAAACATTAATCAATTTTAGTAATATAACATATTAATTACTAAATTGAATCTTATTTATTCAAATTACAATAAGATATAAAACTCTCTCTTATAAATAAAATTTGTTCAATTTAAGGAATTAATTAATCTGTATCGATATACAATTAATTAACTTTACAGTTTGGGAATCGTCCTTTAGGTGTGACCTTAAGGGATCAACTGATCACCACCGTCAAACGATAGTAATGTTAAACTCTAGTTAGCCAATCATTACCGATTAATGTTGATCAGTTGACTATATAATGAATCATCCCTTACGTATTCTTATTATGAGATTTAATTATGATGTTTAATCATGTGATCGCACTATTGTTGAGGACACTTACTCCAACAAAAACCGAGTAGGATTAACCTAGCTTTTAGCAATCTCTTCAAGCTACTCGAATCCGGACCGAAACCGTCTCATCCTATACAAATCACATGATAACTATCACAATACATCCTATATTAATAAACACTACAAAGCCCCTTATTATTACCCCTTAATTGTCCCAAATACACATACTAATCACTAATTAATTATCCATAACGAATTCCCCCAAAAGTTAGGGTTTAAAAGACTAAAAAAGGGTAGATCATTACTTACTAGGTGAAGGAGATGAAGAGGAAGGTGGTCAATCTTCTAATCCAAGCTTAAATCCCAAGTAGAAGGTGTTTGTGAGGGTTTAGAGAGAGGGGAGAGAGTTTGGAGAGATAAGTAGGAAGGTGGAAATGATTTTAGGGTTAGGGGAGAAAGGGGTATAATCCCGTATTCTGAAAACAGCGTCACTCGACTGAGTGCCGAGTCCACTCGGTCGAGTGGACTCACTCGGCCGAGTAGCACTCCACTCGGTCGAGTGGACACACTCGGTCGAGTGGACTCACTCGGTCGAGTGTACCCTTCACTCGATCCGCTGCAACACCACTCGGTCTAGGCTCAGGTCTAGTGTAAGGACATCCTTCCTTTACGAGTGCTCTCTTATCGGTCTAAAGGTCCTCTCACGCGTCCTAAGGTCTAAGTACGGGTCCCACAAAGGCCGGGTATTACAATATATTTTTCCCGAGACTTATTTTTCTTATTTTTCGACTCGTAAAGTAACAATTTATGTGAAATACCGAGATTACCCTTCTCGATTGCTTTCACACAACATATCCCTTTTTCCGTATAATCCCCAAATCCCTTAGAGCATCCGCAACAATGGGGTTCCCCATATTTTATCTCTCTTTTTCTTATTCGCCCACCTCATTTTTCACTAATTTTTCCATCTACCCTCCTCAATTTATAACTACCTTTATGCCACAATGAGGTTCCTCATTTACATATAAAAATTTGGGAACCTTCTCAAAGAAAACACAATTTACCCTTACTTTTTTTGGGAAAGCTCCTCTAAAAATGGTGGAGTCTAAAATTATGGGAAGGTTGGTGCATTAGTGAGGTTACCCATATGAGGAGAGAGGGTGCATATGGGGAGCTAGTTTTCCACCTTTGCGGATGCTCTTATTTCCCCAATTAATTCCTAAATCCCCAAATCCATAAATCCCTAAATGTAATGGAACGGAATCATCTTGTCTACCATTCTTATTGTTTAATACAAATCCCTTCATTTACTAACTTATTAGTAGGTGTATTTAGGTTACCCACAATTACAATTACAAGAATGTCCGTTCATAGAAGAAAATCCACCCATTTTGATCTTAATTCTTGTTCCAAAATTTCCACCGTAATAGAGCCGTTGCTCTCCTCCAAAGAGCCGTTGCACAAGGATAACCGAAGATCTCTCAATCAAGGCCACAAATAATCTTCCTTCCTATTTTGTAGATATTGTAATTATTACCATATATACATGATTCTCTAAGTGTATTATTAATAGCATAGACCTCTCTGTAAACAACTAAGATTTCGAATAATAAACATCATTCATATTTCTCATATTATACGATTAATATTATGGTATCGAGCTAGGTCAATTTTTTTCATCATCTGCCTACTTCTCTCAATCGAAATTCACGAAAAATCGATATGACGATCCCCGGTGATAATCATATTCTCGAAACACACAATACTGAATCAAAAACTTCTTCATATTCCTTGGTTCACGTTGAAAACCCTGGTGCCAAGATCTCTCAAGTTACCTTCAATGGTAACAATTACGATGAATGGTCTCATGCTATTGAGCTTTCTCTTATTTCCAAAGGCAAGATCGGGTATATTGATGGTTCCGTCACTAAGCCCGACAGTTCGGGAGCGGATTTTCAATCATGGCGGTCGGCCAATGCATTGGTGATTGCTTGGATCTTCAATACCATCGAAACAGAGTTAAAGCGATCTATTTCATATCGTGGAAGTGAAGCGATGTAGGTATAGATTAAAATTCGAAACCGTTTTCGTCGTGGAAACGACGCCAATATTTATCAATTACAGGCGGATCTCCTTGCGTACCGTCAGGGTCCAACCGAATCGCTCATCAACTATTATGGACGACTCACACAAATTTGGGACGATCTCCTCGAATTTGATCCTTTACCCCCATGCTCGTGCAATCCCTGTCCCTGTGATTGGGTAAGCCTTTTCGATATTCGTCGCGATAAAAAATAGGTACGTGATTTTTTGATGGGTCTCGATGACCATTTTGATAATACTCGGTCCCAAATCCTTGGAACTGACTCCCTTCCCACTCTTGATCAAGCTTATAATCGTATTGTTCAGGAAGAAGGTGTGCGAAATTTTTCATCTCACAAAACAGACACCAAACCCGACACGATGGCTTTTGCCGCTCGTGTAAACCACGAACCTCGTCCAACTGACCGAGTCAGGGCCCATTTTGATAGGAATGACCAACCCATGACCAATTTATCCGATTCTTCTCGCCCATACTGTATTGATTGTAAGCGTTCTGGCCATCATTTTAAATCTTATTTTCGAGTTACTGGACTTTTCCCAGAGTGGTGGGGTGATCGTCCCCGTGATCGCATATATCTTCCTCCTAATACGCCTGACGTGAGTAAGGCAGTGTTCGTCCAAAACGAACGTGGCAGAGCCACGTATGACCGTAACAAGAACCGTACACCCAGCCACCTTCCTCGTGCTCATATGGCAGCAGGCCCGACTATGGGAGCCTTTTCAAATGGTAATGGTGCTTCTTCTTCCTAATTAACTAACTTGGACAGGGTTATCTTTAACACTCTAAGTCCTCGGGAGTTGGACGGGATCTCTCAAATGTGGCAAGCACGAAAGACGGAGTCCTTGACCGATCGACTCAATGGTAATATCTCATCTATCTCTTGGATTATTGACACGGGCGCATCCCATCATATGTCGGGATGTTTGTCTCACTTAACGAATATTCACCCAATTACCCCTGTTTCTGTTGGTTTGCCGAATAGCGATCTTACGCTTGCAACTCAAAGCGGTGATATACACATCTCGTCTTGTCTTATTTTTCGCAACGTTTTATATGCACATAATCTTCTATGCAATTTAGTTTCGGTTTCTAATTTATTGCGTGATACATCGCTAATTATTCAATTCTCTCATAAAATGTGTCTTATCCAGGACCGTTCATCGAAGACGGTGATTGGGACGATTGAGCAGCGCGAGGGGTTGTAGTTTCTCACGGGTGCCCATAGGGACGAAGCTCGAGCGCACGCGGTTGGTGTCACGGGCACACTTGAACTTTGGCACCGGAGGTTGGGACACCCCTCTTCCAATATATCTCGTTTTTTTACCTTGCTTTAATAAGACATCCCATACAACTTCGTTCTTTCATAGTAAACATTGTGATATTTGCCTTCGAGCAAAACAAACTCGAGAACCTTTTCCTTTAAGCACAAACATTGCTACGGGTATTTTTGATTTGATACATTGCGATATTTGGCGTCGTTATTCCTCAAATGCTTCTTGTGGCTCAAGTTATTTTTGACCACAGTTGACGATTTTTCTCGAAATACGTGGGTATACTTATTACAACGTAAGGGTGATACTCGACAAACTTTATTAAATTTCTTTGCGTTGGTCGAACGACAATTTCAAAAGAAAATTAAAACCATTCGAAGCGACAATGGCCACAAATTCACATGTTTTGAATGTTTTTCTTAATGAAAATGGTATTTTATTTCAAACCTCTAATGTTGACACACCTCAACAAATTGGTCGGGTCGAACGAAAACATCGACACATTTTAAATGTGGCTCGTGCCTTATTATTTCAAGCAAGCTTACCTCTTTACTTTTGGGGCGAATTTGTCCTTGCGGCCGTTCATTTAATCAACCGAACTCTCTCGACTATCCACAATGGTAAGTTCTCTTACGAAGTTTTATTCAATATAAACCTCCATCCATGAACCTTATTCGTACTTTTGGATGCCTATGTTATGCTAAAAATACTAACCGCTTTCGTGATAAATTTGTCTCTCGAAGCCGGAAATGTGTGTTTTTAGGATATCTGTTTGGTAAAAAGGGGTGGAAAGTCTATGATTTCGATACCGGCACTCATTTCAGCTCTCGCGATGTCATTTTTATCGAACATGAATTCCCGTATCAATCACTCAATATTCATGAAACACCAATCGATGGTCCTACTTTTCTTGACGATACTCTCACACCTATCAAACACATTCTTGTCCCCGTCCCAACAACTACTGAAACCATCCGAACTTCCACCAACGAGCTCATATCTTCACCCAAAACCGAGACTATCACCATCGACGCGACTTCCTCTACTCCCAAATCCACGAACGTCAGTCAAATAATCACTGACACAATCGACTCCAACTCCCCTACTCCACACGAACCAGACCCTACCCAACACACCACTGATCCTCCTGAAAACCAACATGACTCACATTTGGGCAAAGGACACCGCACCAAGTTTCCCAATTCCCGACTCAAAGGCTTCGTTCAACCCCCTATACTCCCTTCAACGCATATCTTCACTACTCAATCATCGTCCAAAGGTACGAGGTATCCCATTTCTCAGTTTGTTAATTATGCAAAGTTTTCTACTAACCATAAAATTTTTTTGTCGGCCGTGACTAAAAATCACGAGCCTAGTCATTTTAAAGATGCGATGCAGGTTCCCGAATGGCAACAAGCAATGAAACTCAAGATAGACGCTCTCGAGGCCAACAACACTTGGACTCTTGAGGACCTTCCGCCGAATAAAAGGCCATCGGATCGAAATGGGTCTACAAAATCAAATACAATGCTGATGGCACCATCGAACGATACAAAGCTCGATTGGTGGTCATGGGAAATCGACAAGTCGAAGGGATCGATTACAATGAAACTTTTGCTCCTACCGTAAAACTTATCACGGTTCGAATCCTTCTTGCTATTTCTGCAGCCAAGGGTTGAGAACTACACCAAATGGACGTTCACAATGCCTTCCTACATGGCGACCTTCAAGAAGAGGTTTATATAAAGCCACCCCCAGGTTTTAGTTCCAGCGCTAACAGGAAAGTATCCCGTCTTCGCAAATCTTTATACGGCCTTCGTCAAGCACCTCGTTGTTGGTATGCCAAACTCGCCACCGCTCTTATCAAGTATGGTTTTACTGAATGCTCATATGACTACTCTTTATTGTCCATGGTTAAAAATGGCACCGAACTCCACACCCTCGTATACGTGGACGATCTCCTAATTTGTTGAAATAACAACACCGTTATTTGTCAATTCAAGGAGTACCTCAGCACATGTTTCCACATGAAGGACTTGGGCTCTCTAAAATATTTCTTGGGCCTCGAAATTGCCCGCAACAAAACCGGGATATTTGTTTCACAACGAAAATACGCTTTATATACCCTAACCGAAACAGGCTTACTAGGCTCGAAATAAGCCTCCGTACCAATGTATTCTAATCATCGGCTGGACACAACCGACTCTCCTTTGATCACGGATCCTCAACCGTATAGCCGTTGATCTTCTCCAAATAGCCGTTGCACAAGGATGGTCGAAGATCTCTCAATCAAGGCCACAAATAAACTTCCTTCCTATTTTGTAGATATTGTAATTATTACCGTATATACATGATTCTCCAAGTGTATTATAAATAGCATAGACCTCTTTGTAAACAACTAAGATTTCGAATAATAAACATCATTCATATTTCTCATATTATACGATTAATATTACACCTTTTCTAGATTGGGGAGTATACATGAAAGGTTGAGTGTTATCTGTAAAAATGTAAATACGTGGTGGTAATTTGTAAAAATACGTAAATACATGATGGTTATTTGTAATTTTTCCTAAAATAAATAGCACCAAAATAAAAAATCTCACCAAAATCTCATTATATACAAACAACTATACGAACACATATACATATAACATACTAAATCATACGTATGACATTCTAAAATCATTTTTTTTACATACGTATGTAACTCCGTATGATTTTTTGGAAAAAAAAAACAATTAACAATTTTATGTGAATTTTTTTGAAATGTTGAACAACAGAAAAATTTGAATATTTTTTTTACCCTTTTTATCATATTTTTTACATTTTTTCTCATGAAAATATTTTATTCCGACTTCTGGTTTTAACCCAACTACCTATCAAAATATTTTGCAATTGAAACTTTTTTACAAAAATTCTAAAAAGAAGTTAAAAAATCTATTGTAACACCCCCATACACCAAGGTGCCTTACCAAGACCACCTAATGCATGGAAGTGCTACCATCTCGGTTACCCGAGGCAATGTATATCAAATTGACCATAAAGAAACATACTTTAGATAAATAAGTTTAACTGATTACATAACAAAATCCCAAAACTGTAAAATGAAATACATCTGTTCCAAATATCAAAACCAATAAAAAAAATGTAAGTTCAACAACACAACGGAAGACTCTAACGACACGTGGTGACTCCATCCCAGCTATCCCTCGCGTAATCCACCTCATACCTGCTCAACAACTGCTCACCATCCCCGAATGGATCACCATAGTTTTAAAACAATTAACAGGGTCAGTTACTGATTACACAATACAAGATAAGCAAGATAACAATATACAGATCACCCAACTCTGTCACATCTCTACACAGCTGACTACACACTAAAATGTACTACACACTAAAGTGTACTACACACTAAAGTGTGTAGTCCTGCCAGAATATCCATCGCAACAGATATTCAACACCGCCAGTGGGAGACCGCAGCCGTTCCTACCAAATCCCCGCTCATCAACTCCGAGCGAAAACCCAAGTTCCTTAATGTGCACATCCTCCTTGTGAAGGGAACCACAAAGGGCGAATCAAGGGCGTGAAGCCACTCCCGTAAGTGACTCCACTCAGCCGAGGACGCGCCTCGCGAACCACAAACAAACACAATCAACCAGCTATACACCAACAATTACCAATCACTAATTCCAATACGATAAGATGAACAACAGTAAACAACCAACAACAATCAACCATCAAATACAATGTAATCAATAACCGAGTAGGGAAACCCTACCTGGAAAGGCAATCACCAAGATCGTCACAATCAGCTATTCAAAACCGCTCTTCTACGAAATCACCTCCTATAATCACACAATCATATAATTACTATCTAACAATCACAGTACTCCCACAGTCCCCAAAATACCCAATTAGGGTTTCAACTGAAAACAATGAAACAACATAAAAACTGCACAAGGATCTTACCCACAATACGACGGTCTCAACGACATAAAGAACACAATGATTCAACGACTCTAGCCCTTAGGATTTGATAGCAATGAGAGGAGAAGAAGCTATGTAACTTTTATCTTGTGTAAATTGTTTAGAAACAGTGAAAAAAGTAAAAAGGAATTGATAAAATAACTTTATATAACATTCTCACATTGCTATCAAAACCCGGCGAAACAACCCGTAAGATCGACTTACTCGATCGAGTAAGTTACTTACTCAAACGAGTGCCCCATATTCGATCGAGTAACACCTACTCGATTGAGTACCCATCAGACAGTACACTGTTTCGACACCAAAACTTACTTACTCGACAGAGTAAGCCTTACTCGATAGAGTACCCAACAGTACAACAAACCGTAGTATTACAGTCTTCCCTCCTTAAAAATGAACTCCGTCCCCGAAGTTCAAACCCATACTCCAAAGCAAACATACTAACTCAACCATGACACAACAACGCAACAAGAACTCAAAACAAAACTCCAACCACAACTCAAACCGACTCAAGATAACTACTAACTGTACAAAAACTAACATAAAACCACACCAAAACCTTATGCGATCATCTCCTACCCCCCCTAAAAGAGACATGGTTAGGTCCCCATAACCACACATACCTGATAAAAAAGAGACGGATGCTGCTCCCTCATAGCGTCTTCCGCCTCCCAAGTAGCTTCCTCAACCTCATGATTAGACCATAAGACCTTGAGTAAGACCGTTTCCCCGGACCTAGTTTTTTGAACCTTGCGATCAAGAATCTGTTTTGGCACCTTAAGATAAGACAAAGATTCATCCAACTCAATGTTCTCCACCTCTAACGCATAGGAAGGATCACTCACATACTTTCGCAACTAATACACATGGAACACATTATGCACCCGATCCAAAGCTGGTGGTAACGCTAGCCGATAAGCAACCTCTCCCACACGATCCAAAATCTCATACGGTCCAAAGAACTTCTGGCTCAGCTTCCCTTTCTTACCAAACCTCATAACCCCACGCATAGGAGATACTTTCAGAAGAACCTTATCCCCAACCTGAAACTCTATGTCACAACGATGTAAGTCTGCATAACTCTTTTGTCGATCCTGGGTCGCTTTCATCTTTTGTATAATCACCTTAACCTGTTCTATCATCTCATGTAGCATCTGTGGTCCTAAAACCACTGCCTCAGCTCTATCATCCCAACAAATCAGACTCCTACACCTCCTCCCATATAAAGTCTCAAACGGTGCCATCCCAATACTCGTATGTGATTCACAAGAGTTGGTCGTCACATATCCAATCAAACACATTTATTCTCTCAACAAAACAACTAGTTAGTGGTTAAGTCGAGGTCGATCCATGGGACGGTGTGCTTTGGGTTCAAAGTCTATCTATCTCAATTTATGCTAGTGTCACAATTTGTTTGGGTTTGTAGTTGTATTCTAGACTAATACAAGCAATAAAGTAAAACAAGCAATAAAAGGAAGGATGTATACAAATGATTAAAAGTACTAGGATATCATGGGTTCATAGGGGATTCATGGGAGTTAACCATACAAACATGTTCACAAAGTTGCAAACAATTAATGTTGTAAAGGAACCGAGTTGGTGTATGTCTTACGGTTCTTAGGAAAAGTTGGGTCCCGGAGCCGAATCGATTAGATTGTACAACACCTACAAGTCGACTTACGTACTTTCCCCCTAATCACTTCTACGCAAGGTCTAACTAGACTCGAGTTGGTTTATATCTTACAAGTAAAGTTGAGTAGCTAAGAGATGGTTGTAAATGCAAGGATTCATAGGCTTAGCATTTCATCAAACATAACATGTGCATAGGTTGACATCACAACAAACAAGCAAATTAATTATGGAAACATATTGGATTAAGCATGATTATTCCCCATGTTTACTTCCCTTAATTACCACTAATCCTAGTTAAGGAGACTACTCACCCATTATCATGGGAAACATGTCATTAATGGTGTCAATCATCACAACAAGTGTAAACATGATAAGGGCTTTAAGGAAATAAACAATAAAGAGTAAAGAGTAAAGGAATGATACCAAACTTAAGATGATCCAAATAATAAAGCAGAAATAAAAGAAGAGAACTTGATTGATTGATGAAGGGTTGTCAATCCTCCAATAATAACCCAATAATCTTCAATTACCCAAAAGTAAGAAATTTGAACAATAATTAAGGAAAGATTTATGTGTAATTTTGTGGAAAGATTAAAGGATAATCTATTCTAATCTATTCCTAATCTAATCTAAGAGGATTTTTTTAATGTGGAAGCCCCCCCTTGATGATTACAAAAATGGGGTATATATAGTAGTGCATCATTAGGTTAAATAAGGCTAAATTAGTAATTAACAATTCTAAGTTCTAAGTAGGGAAATGCAAGTATTCTCGAGGAGATGAGCATATTGCTGAAGTTGCCACGGTCAGCTCGTGCAAAGGGGGAAGATGCTCGGATTGTGGGCAGAGGAGACGAGCGGCTTGACAGTCGGGACGCTCGGATTGCTTGAGGTGGCGACGAGCGTCTTGAAGCTAGGACGCTCGGATTGTTCTTCAGAGTGCTTTAGCTTCTTCCTCTCGCATACTTCTTATTCTTGAATTGTTGATCTAGTTCTTGCCTCTCCTTCCATACTCGTTCAGCCAATATAATCAATAACCTTTCAAATAAGCACGAGAGACGGGAATTTCCGCCTAATTGTCTTCTTTCCTACAAAACAAACATAATGCAATAGGAAAGCAAAATAGAAGGCATTTGACGGATAAAATGGCTATGGAACGCTATAGTAATATGCAAAATAGGCTCAATTAAGGGACTAAATGTGCGCAAATATGAGTCACATTAAATATCCCCAAACCGAACCTTTACTCGTCCCGAGTAAAGAGGTGACTGAAACTAAACCTTTATTTAAACTATCCTAATAATATAACCAATATGAGACAATTAGCGGGTCTCACTCCACCCCTTCAACTCACAACAAGACAACCATGAGGTAGGATGCCTTCTTGCAAGGCAAGGCGGGGCTTGCCAAAATGGCGTCACATCCAAGCATTAAAGCACACAAAATCAAGTAATGGATGCATCTACAAAAGAATAGCCACTTTCCTCATCTAAGTGGCGGAAACTATCTAAAGGGGAAGCAATTCAAGGGTACACACTCCTTCATAGATATGGTTTCTTCAAACTATTAAGCCTAGAAGGATACCAATAAATCACCTCCAAGTTGTGTCAACCTAGGGTACCTTTGTCCTCAATCGTTAAATGCTTTCGTCAAGAGTAGACTCCCTATGGTGTTAAAAACACTAGAGGATCGCGGAATTCCCCTTCTTGCCTAGACAAGAAGAAGGGTCGTCCCCTCTCTACCATGCACAAAAATGGACACGATGGAAAATGGATCAATAGAATTTGAGTTTCATTTGGGAGTTTGCTTTGTTGTTGTTTTTTTTCCCCCAATTTCTTGCATTTGACATTTTGAGAACATTTATTTTGCCATTTCTTTTGATGTTTGGCATTTTCAACACTTGACAACTTTCAACTTTTTGCATTTTCTTTTGAACATTTTCAAAGCTACCCCATTTGTAGGGACGGTGCTTATTTTTAAAGCATAGGAGTTTTCATTTTTGTTACTCCTCTTTTCTTTTGATGCAATTTGCAAACTTTTTCTTTTCTTTTCATTTCTTGATCTCAAATTTGAACGATTTTTATGCCCATTCCCTTTTTGATGACAAAAGGTGGTAGAACATGGATGATGGATGGTTGCATGGTTTCAAGGGTCATCTTGGAATAAACGGTAGCCAAGGAGTTATCACACCACAAGGTACTCTTGACTAGGCCTTAATCCATGGGTCAAAGGATACTAGCATGACACATCCTCGGGTGTTTTACAAGTATTCTAACAAACAAAGTCTTAAGAAGAAAAAGCGTCTACAAGGGCCTATATACACTTGTCAAGTTTCCCAAATAGACGGTTTCACAAAGTTTTTCTAACATGCAACTACATGCCATGATGCAACTAACATATATACATCCTAATGCATATGCTTCTATCAACTAGCATGCCAAATAAACTAAATGCAATCCTAATTTCACATTGTTTATACCGCATCAATCAAAATAAAGCCACATAGTCATTAACATAAAGAGGAAAAAGGAGATTGGAAACATCATACCATGCGGTCTTTTATATCCTCATGTCTCGGATGTGGCGTAGTCGATCAATGTGAAAAGTATGAACAAACACAATATATACAAAACAATATATATACAAGACTACACTACAAAGGAAATGAACATGTTTTTGAGTTTTTCAATTTTTCAAATTTTTATGGTTTTTATGTTTATGAAACAAAAAGACATATTTTCGTATTTTTCAAATTTTTTTAATTTTTATCATTTTTGGAATATAAATTCCCATCCCCCACTTTATTTTGGACATTGTCCTCAATGTACATGTAGGAGTAGGAATGAAAAAGAAAGTACATGTTTTTTTGATTTTTGAATAAATGCAATGATATGAATGAATGCATGCTCTTACTAAATGCAATTCTATATGACATATATAACAAATGAATGCAATCTAAACTATATTATATGATGCATGTTCTTCACCTATGATCAAACCTCCCCAAACCGATTTAAACACTATTTCTAGTGTTGAAATGAATAGGATTGGTCATTAGTGACTATGCATGAATTCTAGTCTATATGCAACTATCTATATGAATCATGTGAGATATATTACAATGCAATTATACTATATGAACTAACTAATGTAAATGCAAGCTAAATTTATATGTATATAAATAAATGCAAGGTAATTTAAAATGCAATGCAATTATACTTAAGAGATAGGGAGAGAAGATTATCATACAATTGGAGATGGTGTGGTAGGCCTCTCTCATTCGTCATCATCACCATAATCGCGGTATCTATACCCGCTAGAACCTCCTTGGTCATACCCTCCTCCTTGACCATAGTATCCCCCACCTTGACCGCCAAAGTTCCCGGCTTCGTCCCCTTGATTAGGGAACAAAAGGTGCGGTTGAGCCCAAGATGGACGAGGACCATTAGGGTCGATATACCCTTGTTGTGCCATTTGGTAGTATTGAGGATAAAGGGCCAAATAGTTATTGACCCTCTCATCATATACTCCAAGATCAACCTTCTTCATAAGATCCATTAAATCATTCACATTCGGAGCATTGGGCACTTGTGGTGTGAATGGCACGTGAGGAGTGGGGTATGATGGGATGGGTACATAGGAAGATGGGGCGTTAGCCCTTGCCGGTATCCCGCGAGGTTGTGGAGGTTGGCGGGGTGCTTCTTCTCTTTGAGGGGGGTTGGGGTAGATTTAAATGTCGAGGAGGTAGCTCGGCGTAGGTGAATACCGGCTCAACCTCGGGTCGGTAGCGGGTACATTGCACCTCGTAAGAACAATAGAGGAAAACCCTTTTGTAAACCACTCTACACTCCCGGTTTGAGTGTAGGTACACCACCGGTGGTGGTTGAAGATGGCATCCTCATCAATTAAAGTGCTACCCTCAAGTCGCACATAATCCCCATGAATGTTAAATCCGGGAAAAAGTTCATTCGCCAACATTGTAATTAGACCTCCCATCACGAAGGTCTTGATTTGGGAGCTCCCTTGAGCAAAGTCGAAGAATATTGTGAGCATCTCAAGGGGGGTGTTGAAGTTATAGGGCCTTGTCCCCCGAACATTTAGATAGGACTCTAGAAAGGCCAAATCAAGGAGAGTGCACCTATCTTGCTCAAATCTCCCGTTAATAGTGCGGGCAATGAAGCGTTCGGTGATTTGAATCACCGGATGTTGAATTGCGAAGGTATAGCATTGTTTCAAATGTATGAAGTCCCTCCCAGAAATAGCCCTCCAAACTTGGTCCACATCAAAGTCGGCGGGTTTGTTGGTGTTTTCCGTTGGCACAACAAGACCAAAAATACTCGCAAATTGGTTGAGGTCTAGCTTATGGTCGTGGTTGCACAATCGGAATTCCATGCAAACGGTTCTTTGCGTGTTTATGACGATGTGGAGGCTACTCAAGAATTCCAGGGTAAGGCTAAGGTAGGTCACTTCGTGGGCATATAATAGTTTTCCAAGCCCCAAACCATCAAAGAACATTTCGGTATGGTACCTTATGCCTAGGACCTCTAGTACTTTGGTATCAATGAATTGAGTTGGCTCAAAATGCTTACCTAGCAATGTGACGAACTTCTTGCGATGTTCATTGGAAGTGAAGATCACCTCCGGAAAGTATTCAAGTTGCTCACCCCTCCTATTATCACAGCGCGGAAGTTTATTGGCAGCATACTTTCTTGAGCGGATGAAGAAGATGAGCCCTTGCGCTTCTTGGTGGCGGCTTCAACGAGTTTCTTGGCCTTTCCCTTGAGATTCATCATTTTTGATTTGGGAAAGTTAGGGTTTGGTTGATTTTTGTTGTGATGGGAGTGTTTGGAGATGAAGATGTGTGGATTAGGTTTAGATGAGGTGAGGAAATGAGGGATGGTGGGGGTGTTTTTATAGAAAAGTAGTGTGGGACAAGCGGTTGAGGGTCGGGCTCGGGCGGCTTTTACGAGGTAAGTGCAGGAATCCAAGCGTCTTTAGTGTCGGGACGAGCGTCTTGCTGCAGGGGTCCGAGCGTCTTGTGGAGAATATGCTCAGATTCTAATCCAGTGATTCTGCCTCATCTGTTGTGGGCTGAGGACGGGCATTTTGTTCTTGGGACGAGCGGCTGAGGTAGGACGAGCGTCTTCTACAGAATCCGCTCGGATTCTAATCCAGTGCAAAATTTTCTTCAAGATGCCTCGCAGGACGAGCGTCTTTCTGCTAATACGAGCGTCTCTTCCTGGACGAGCGTCTTGTCCTATAATCCGCTCGGATTTAAAGTCTGCGCCAAACAGTACCCATAAGGAGGCTGAGGACGAGCATCCCGCGCTGTTTTTCATACTTTTCATTCTTTTCTTTCTAAGATCATACCCTTGCACCCTTTTGTTATTCCTCCTTATCTTTTTCTGAAATTGTGCTCAATAAAAATGTAAGAAAACTCTCTCTCAATACTCTCTTGCAAGAAATTGTAAATAAAAGTGCGGAAATGTACAATATTATACAAGGCAAAGGTTCGAGAAATATCTTATAAATGGTGGTTTGAGATAGGACTCCACCAAACTAGTTCAAATTGTAGAAATTCTTTGTCCATAGAGCTCAAGGCTCTTAGGAGGAGATCAAAGGCTTGTGAACAAGCTCCAAATAAGCATAAGCATGGTTTGCTTAACTTCAAGACGAAGCTTGGCCAAAGAAATTTGTCATTCATTCTTGTTTTCTTCTTCTTCTTGGCACTTGAATATTTACGATACTTCAAACCAACTAGCCCATGATTCTTGTCAACATAAGGCATGAAGTATGGTTCGCGGTTGTTCGGAGACTTCCACTTACCACCTTTTTCTTCAATTTCGGTGATGATGATAGCATTTTGATTATTCAATCCTTCCAAAGTAGAAGGAGAATTGCCATGACCTTGATGATTGAGTTCTTTAGAAGTTAACATTGTGGGTGCAAAATTTCCACAAGTGGCTTCATGTGCAAGTTTGTTTTTGAGCTTTTCCACCAAGTACCCTTTGTATGATGTCTTGACCTTTTGGAGGAGACCCACCATGTCGTTTTCAATAATCATAGGTTCCATAGTGGGTGTAAAGTAGTCTTCATAGGCAATAGGGAAGGGACATTCTTCCTCTTCATGATAAGATATCTCAAATTTCTCAAGGATAGGCTCCTCAAGTAGAGCAACCTCACAAACTTCCGCTTCCTTACCCCATGAGTTCTTGTAAAACACGATTTTATCATCATAGATATCTTCATGAGAATCATAGATGAGGGCTCCATTAAATTCTTTTTCCAACATCTCAATGTTCACATCAAAAGACACACCCTCATACTCACAAAGGCGAAGAGTATTTGGCTTACTCAACCTCATGTCTTCTTCGTTGAATACAACGCTTTCATATTCACAAGAGCTCAAAGGATTGGCTCTTCTCACTTCTCTTCTTCCATATCAAACGTTACTACTTCAAATTCACATTCATGATCAATTTTTAAGGAATGGCGAGGAGTGGTTTCTTGGGATTCTTTCATTTGGGCAATTTGAATCTCCAATTCCTCACCTTGGGTAACAATGCCTTGAAGAACATTGTCCCTCTTTTGGCTCTCCTCTATCATTTGTTTGAAGAAGTTTTGTTGATCTCACATCATTTGGAGAATCACATTTTGAATGGGTTCATTTTTTTTTTGTGGGTGGGTGTGAAACTGGTTGTATTGTGGCAATTGAAATTCATTATAAAGTGGGTATTGAGTGGGTGGTTGTTGTGGATATTGGATGTGGTGATTTTGGTGGGAAAACTTGGGGTAGTGGTTAGGATTTTCATTGTACGAATAGTGAGGTAGGTTTGTGTTGACTTGCTTCTCAAACTTCCCATACCCATGGTCATACTCAAAGAATCTACCACATACTCCATATGTCAAGTCTTGAGCCATCATAGCGAAGACAAGGAAACAAGTACAACCAAGGAAACTACACAAAAATGGTAAGAACAAACCTTGAGGAACAAGTTTCTCAAGGTTAAAGTACAAATAAAAATAGACAAACAAGTAAGAACTTAATCACATAGCACCGTCCCCGGCAACGGCGCCATTTTGATGGACAAGAGTTGGTCGTCACACATCCAATCAAACACATTTATATTCTCAAAAAAATAACTAGTTAGTGGTTAAGTTGAGGTCAATCCATGAGACGGTGTGCATTGGGTTCTAAGTCTATCTATCTCAATTTATGCTAGTGTCACAATTTGTTTGGGTTTGTAGTTGTATTCTAGACTAATACAAGCAATAAAGTAAAATAAGCAATAAAAGGAAGGATGTAAACAAATGATTAAAAGTACTAGGATATCATGGGTTCATAGGGGATTCATGGGAGTTAACCATACAAACATGTTTACAAAGTTGCAAGCAATTAATGTTGTAAAGGAACTGAGTTGGTGTATGTCTTATGGTTCTTAGGAAGAGTTGGGTCCCAGAGCCGAATCGATTTGATTGTACAACACCTACAAGTCGACTTACTTTCCCCCTAATCACTTCTATACAAGGTCTAACTAGACTCGAGTTGGTTTATATCTTACAAGCCAAGGTGAGTAGATAAGAGATGGTTGTAAATGCAAGGATTCATAGGCTTAGCATTTCATCAAACATAACATGTGCATAGGTTGACATCACAACAAGCAAGCAAATTAATTATGGAAACATATTGGATTAAGCATGATTATTCCCCATGTTTACTTCCCTTAATTACCCACTAATCCTAGTTAAGGAGACTACTCACCTATTATCATGGGAAACATGCCATTAATGGTGTCAATCATCACAACAAGTGTAAACATGATAAGGGCTTTAAGGAAATAAACAATAAAGAGTAAAGAGTAAAGGAATGATACCAAACTTGAGATGATCCAAATAATAAAGCAAAAATAAAAGAAGAGAACTTGATTGATTGATGAAGGGTTGTCAATCCTCCAATAATAACCCAATAATCTTCAATTACCCAAAAGTAAGAATCTTGAACAATAATTAAGGAAAGATTAATGTGTAATTTTGTGGAAAGATTAAAGGATAATCTATTCTAATCTACTCCTAATCTAATCTAAGAGGATTTTCTAATGTGGAAGCCCCCCCTTGATTATTACAAAAATGGGGTATATATAGTAGTGCATCATTAGGTTAAATAAGGCTAAATTAGTAATTAACAATTCTAAGTTCTAAGTAGGGAAATGCAAGTATTCTCGAGGAGATGAGCATATTGCTGAAGTTGCCACGGTCCGCTCGTGCAAAGGACGAAGACGCTCGGATTGTGGGCAGAGGAGACGAGCGGCTTGACAGTCGGGACGCTCGGATTGCTTGAGGTGGCGACGAGTGTCTTGAAGCTAGGACGCTCGGATTGTTCTTCAGAGTGCTTTAGCTTCTTCCTCTCGCATACTTCTTATTCTTGCATTGTTGATCTTAGTTCTTGCCTCTCCTTCCATACTCGTTCAGCCAATATCATCAATAACCTTTCAAATAAGCACGAGAGATGGGAATTTCCGCCTAATTGTCTTCTTTTCTACAAAACAAACATGTAGGAAAGCAAAATAGAAGGCATTTGACGGATAAAATGGCTATGGAACGCTATAGTAATATGCAAAATAGGCTCAATTAAGGGACTAAATGTGCGCAAATATGGGTCACATCAGTATGGTAGCTGTTGTTGTAAGAAAAATCGATCAAATCCAACCTTTCCCAGCTACCACCAAACTCCATCACACAAGCTCGTAACATATCCTCCAAAGTTTTGATAGTTCTCTCTGTTTGCCCATCTATTGCAGGATGAAAAGCAGTACTCATCTTCAAGGTAGTTCCCAATCATCTCCTGTAACTCTTGCCAAAATCGATAAATAAACCTTGCATCCCGATCTGACACAATGTCCTTTGGGACTCCATGTAACCTCACCACATGCTTTTTGTACCCATTGGCCAACTGAACCTTACTCCATGTATCTTTCATTGGAATAAAGTGAGCTGACTTAGTCAAACGACAACTATCCCCCATATCATGTTTACCCTGCCGGCTCCTCGGTAAACCCACTATAAAGTCCATGGAGATAGATTCCTATTTCCACTCAGGTACCTCAAGAGACTGAATCTTACCTTGTGGTTGTCGCTGCTCTCTTTTAACCCTGTGACATGTCAAACATCGAGCCACGAACTCAACTGTTTCCCTTTTCATCCCAAGCCACCAGAAAGTCTTCTTCAAATCTCTATACAACTTGTCACCACACGGATGTACTGAATACGGTGTGTAATGAGCCTCTATCTTGATCACCTTTTTCAACTCCTCATCTCTAGGCACACACCATCTCCCATCAAACCAAACCCTCCCATCTGTATGAATAGAGAATCGAGACACTGTCTCTTTCACTACCCCAGCTCTCCACTCCTGAATCTTAGAATCAAGAGCCTGCTTCTAGCGAATATCATCATAAAGATCTGGCTCCACTGTCAAGTCTCCTCTTGCATCCTCTTTTTGTATCACATGTATCCCCATATTTCCCACCTCATCTCTCAACCGCATCAAGGACATAGTTGTGCATAAGGAATGCATGCTCTTTCCGCTCAACGCATCAGCCATAACGTTTGATTTCCCTTCATGGTATATGATATCTATGTCGTAGTCCCCTATAAGCTCCATCCACCTCCTCTGTCTCATGTTCAACTACTTTTGAGTAAAGATGTACTTGAGACTCTTGTGATCTGAAAACACCTTAAAGGTCGCCCCATAAAGATAGTGTCTCCAAATCTTGAGAGCAAACGCAACTGCACCCAACTCTAGATCATGTGTCGGATATTTCTCCTCGTAAGGCTTCAATTGCCTAGAAGCATAGGCAATGACTTTCCCATTCTGCATCAACACACACCCCAACCTATTCTTTGAAGCATCTGTATATACCTCAAAGTTCTCACACCCTTCAGGTAAAGCTAAGACTGGAGCGGTGGTCAAACGCTCCTTTAATGTTTGGAACGCCGTCTCACAACTTTCATCCCATCTAAAACTGTTCTCTTTCCTCATCAGCGCTGTTATAGGTCTGACGATCTTTAAACCGTCTTTCACGAACCGACGATAGTACCCTGCCAAACCCAGGAAATTTCTGATCTCCACCACATTCTTTGGTGATTCCCACTTAGACACTGCCTCTATCTTTGTAGGATCCATAGATACACCATCTTTAGAAATCACATGCCCCAGAAAG
This sequence comes from Silene latifolia, assembly GCF_048544455.1. NCBI lineage: Eukaryota > Viridiplantae > Streptophyta > Magnoliopsida > Caryophyllales > Caryophyllaceae > Silene > Silene latifolia. Next base: position 49,345,104 of record NC_133535.1, on the reverse strand, counting down.
GCAACTTCCTCGAGCCAAAACTCACACTTAGACAACTTTGCATACAACTGATTGTCACACAAAGTTTGTAACACCAACCTCAAGTGCTCCTCATGCTCCTCCTTAGTCTTGGAATAGACTAAGATATCATCAATGAACACCACCACAAACCTATCCAAAACCTGATTGAAGACCCGGTTCATCAAATCCATAAACACTGCCGGCGCATTAGACAACCCAAACGGCATCATCACATACTCATATTGACCATACCTCGATCGAAAAGCTGTCTTCGGTATGTCTTCATCCTGAATCCTTACCTGATAGTAACTGATCTCAAATCAATCTTCGAAAAGACTCCTGCCCCACTCAACTGGTCAAGCAGATTATCTATCCTTGACAAAGGATACTTGTTCTTCACTGTAACCCTGTTCAGCTCCCTATAGTCGATGCACAACCTCAAGCTTCCATCTTTCTTTTTCACAAACAGAACTGGTGCTCCCCACGGTGATACACTAGGTCTAACGTATTCCTTATCTATCAAATTATCCAACTGCATCTTCAGCTCTGCTAACTCTTTAGGACCCATGCGGTACAGGGCCTTAGAGATTGGTCCCGTCCATGGTTTTGAGGGGTAATATCCGTATAAGACCCTTTAAATTTAAGGATTATAACGTAAATTTAACATGTGAAATATGGTCATAAACGAAATACAATAGAAAAACGATAAAGATTAAGAATTAACCTCGGGTCCTGTTACGGATGACCGTGAGAAAGAATCTACTTGGCCCCCTGTTACGGATGACCGTGAGAAAGAAACCAAAGTCACCCAAAATCTGCCTTAGTCTCAAGAGACAGTCGATAGTCAAAAGAATCGACTCTTAGGATCACCATGGAGGTCCTATCCACGACCGGGCACCGAATGTTATAAAACATTTAGGACTCCACGTCGATGTCACAATTGTGTCCTACAAAATATCCGTATAAATCGCCTCTGTGATTGGTCAGTCAACCTGTTGACTTATGGCTCGTTGAACCCACCATCAACCAACGTCACAGAATAATTACCTTGAGTTATCAGCTCACGTGGGCAATTAAGGACCAAAAATATTATGTTTGTTCAGTTCACTTTGTGGTGTTCAAATTTGTCGTACAAAACCACATGAAAAACAAAATATATAAAATATCAAAACGATGATGTCGTATAGAGTACAAAAGAGAATGAATCTAATCCATAAAAGAGTACTACAACTTAGGAACACGTTTAATTCCCATGGAATTAACATGCCCTTCATGCTTATCTTGTCGTAATGGTTTAGTGAGAGGATCTGCTATGTTATCATCTGTAGCAATCTTTTCTATCACTACTTCCTTTTGCTCCACGTAATCTCGGATTAGATGAGCTTTGCGTTGTACATGTCTAGACTTGTTGCTAGACTTTGGCTCCTTAGCTTGGAAGATGGCACCTCTATTGTCGCAATAGATGGTGATCGGGTCATTCGAACTAGGCACTACAGATAGTCCATGTAAGAATTGACGCATCCATATCGCTTCCTTTGTAGCTTCAGACGCGGCATAGTACTCGGACTCGGTTGTAGAATCTGCTTTGTAACAGTTTGTTTGGAACTCTTCCGGTGATCTGCAGCGCCATTAAGAGTAAAAACGAATCCGGATCGAGATTTCGAGTCATCACGATCCGTTTGGAAGCTAGCATCTGCAGAATAACCGGTTCGCATAGCTTTTGTTTGCCTCCATAAGTCAATGCCCAATCTTTAGTCCTCCGTAGGTACTTAAGAATGTTCTTGACACCATCCAATGTGATTCACCTGGATCTTTGTTGGAATCGACTTGTCATACTCAATGCATATGCCACGTCCGGACGTGTGCATATCATGGCATACATGATTGATCCTATAGCCGAGGCATAAGGAATCCGTGTCATGCGCTCTTTCTCTTCCGGTGTCTCGGTGACCGAGACTTGCTCAAATGCACCCCTGGAGCCATAGGAAGAAACCCCTTCTTGGAGTTAGTCATCTTTGAATCTCTCTAGGACTTTGTCTATGTAAGACTCCTGGCTGAGAGATAACATCCGTCGTGATCTATCTCAATAGATACGGATGCCTAGAATTCTTTGTGCCTCTCCCAGATCTTTCATCTGGAAATGGTATTTTCAACCATACTTTCACCGAAGTTAAGAGAGGTATGTCATTCCCAATCAGGAGTATGTCGTCAACATACAATATTAGGAAGACAATCTTGCTCCCACTCGACTTGATATATAGACATGGTTCCTCGACCGATCGAGTAAATCCATTGTCTTTTATCACTTGGTCGAAGCGATGATTCCAACTCCGAGATGCTTGCTTAAGTCCATAAATGGAACGCTTAAGCTTGCACACTTTCTTAGGATGTTGTGGATCGATGAAACCTTCGGGTTGTACCATGTACAACTCTTCCTCCAAAAAGCCGTTTAAGAAGGCGGTTTTCACATCCATTTGCCAAATTTCATAGTCATGAAAAGCGGCAATCGCTAAGATAATCCGAATGGAACGCAGCATGACTACGGGTGCAAAAATCTCATCGTAGTGCAAACCTGGCACTTGGGTGAAACCTTTAGCAACTAGTCGTGCTTTGTAGATATCTTGTTGACCTTCCACAGAATGCTTTATCTTGTAAAGCCATTTGCATTGAAGGGGACGAACCTTAGCAGGTAAGTCAACAAGATCCCATACGTTGTTCTCATACATAGAGTCCATCTCGGATTGCATGGCCTCAAGCCATAGCTTTGAGTCAGAACTAGTCATGGCACCTTTATAGGTTGCGGGTTCACTACTCGTTAAGAGTAGAACATCATCTATGTCATGTTCCTCGACCATACCAATGTATCTGTCTGGAGGAATAGAGACTCTTCCCGACCTCCTAGGTTCCTCGGGAATATTCACTGCAAAGGGATTGAAGGAATTGGTTCCTCCAATGGTTGCTCGGTATTTGGTTCGGGAATCTCCGACAGGTCGAAGGTTCTATCACTCTTTGCATTCTCGAGAAATTCCTTCTCTAAGAATGTCGCACTAGCCGCAACAAAAACACGTTGTTCGGTTGGCGAATAGAAGTAATGACCAAGTGTTCCTTTAGGATAACCTATAAAGTATGTCTTGACCGATCGCGGGCCGAGCTTATCCTCGTGTTTCCACTTGACATAAGCCTCGCAGCCCCAAACCCGTATAAAGGACAAGTTAGGGACCGTTCCTTTCCATAGCTCATATGGAGTCTTGTCAATGACTTTAGACGGACTTTGTTAAGTATTAGAGCGGTGACAGAAGAGCATAACCCCACAATGAGTCGAGGCAACACGGTGTGACTCATCATGGATCGAACCATATCAAGTAGTGTTCGATTTCTCCGTTCGGACACACCATTCAGGTGAGGTGTTCGGTGGAGTTAAGCGTAAGGCAATCCCACAGTCCTTAAGGTGTTGATCAAACTCGTGAGAAAGATACTCGCCACCACAATCCGAACGCAGTGTTTTAATCTTTCTACCCAATAGGTTCTGTGCCCTCTCGGTATTCCTTGAATTTCTCAAAGGATTCACTTTTGTGCTTCATTAAGTAGACATAGCCATATCTACTTAAATCGTCCGTGAAAGTGATGAAATACCTATAGCCTTCTCGTGCGGTGATTGACATAGGGCCACATACATCCGTGTGTATGAGTCCTAATAGGTCAGCAGCGCGCATTCCAACACCTTTGAAGGAAATCCGAGTCATCTTACCGATGAGACATGATTCACACGTGCCAAATGATTGAAAATCAAAGGCGGAGATAGCTCCATTCTTTATGAGCTGTTTAACGCGTTTCTCATTTATGTGTCCCATACGGCAGTGCCATAGATACGTTTGATCTTTGTCACCAACCTTTAACTTTTTATTCATTACGTGTAATATTTCGGTGGTCTAATCTAAAACATAAATTCCGTTCATGGAGACTCCCTTGCCATAAATCATATCGTGTAAAGAGAAAATGCAAGTATTATTCTCTATTACAAATGAAAAACCAAGTTTGTCAAGTGCGTAAACGAAATAATGTTTTTCGAAAAGATCTGGGTACATAATAGCAGTCATATAATGACAACTCAAATCCGCTAGGAAGCTGGATCACATATGTCCCCTTTGAGACGGCAGCCACTCTTGCTCCATTCCCAACACGCAGGTCCACCTCACCCTTTACGAGGGGTTCGATGTTTCGGAGCCCCTGCACATGATTACACAGATGAGAACCACAACCAGTATCAAGTACCCAAGTTCCGTAACTTGCGTGGTTAATCTCAATCATATGAATAAAAGTAGAAGAAGAAGACATACCAACAGGTTTAACACGACCTGCCTTTAAGTCCTCATGATAAACAGGACATGTACGCCTCCAATGCCCAGTCTTGTGGCAATGATGGCATTCCATGTTTTCATTCTTGCTCTTTGTCGCGCCTGATGAGGTGCTCGACTCACCAGGCCCACTCTTACCTGAACCCGACTTCTTAAACTTCGGTTTGCCCTCGCTAGGCCTGGGTGAACTTTGCCCTTACCCTTGCCCTTGTTTGACACAACGAGAACATCTTGTTTCATGCTCCCACTGAACTTCATGTCCTTCTCGGTGCATACGACGAAGGGAGTGCGATTCGTGGGGACTTTTCTTCAAATCATTCATATAATAATTCGCTCTAAATTGCGAAAAACCATCGTGGAGTGAGTGAAGCATGCGGTCAATAACAATGTTCTCGCTGATCTTACAATCAAGCGTCTCCAGCTTCTCGACATTCTCAATCATGCTGAGAATGTGTGGGCTAACCGGTTGGCCCTTCTGGAGTCTCGCATCAAAGAAGCGAGTGGTATGCTCATAGGTCACGATTCTCGGTGCTTTCGAGAATTCTTTGGTGAGCGTGGTGAAAATCTTGTTTGCACCTTGGGCTATGAAGCGTTTCTTCAAATTGGGTTCCATTGCAAAAATGAGTACGTTTTTAATCTTTTTTTTTTTTTTTTTTTGCTTCCAAGGCGAAATCGTTATACTTGTCGATCTCGTTAATTCCGGCCGTGGGGCCTGGGTTTGACGGCATGGGCTCAAGCAGAAATCCCGAGCTTCCCGTCGGCGGCGGCATTCCGTAATCTTTGCCTCCCGATCCGAAGTTTGATCCATCATTCTTGATCGAGTTGGTGATTCATCGATTCATGAAGATCCGAAGCCAGGACTCACGGTCCAATGTGGCACTTGGCATTGGGTCGTTCAAGTGACCAGCCATATTGTTATTAGCAGTTTATGTGAACGTGATCTACACTGAAAAAGAAAGAAAAACAAAAACGAAATAAGCAACTCATCGAGGTGATTTAAGTCTATTTAAAATTCATTTTAATCGTGTAGACTCACTGCACTTGTATAATTGATCTCCCTCAAGAATAATACAAGTGATCCCAAGACTCAATTTCCGTAAATTGATAAGCCAACTGTTTAGCTAGTTCTTCCGTAAAAACTCTTGGTCGATAGATTTCTGGAAATACTATCTATAGTCCACCATAATCACAGGATCGTACGAGTGACCATAGTGTTGAGATAAAATAAGTCAATCGGTTCCAACTTACCCGACGTAGAAGGGGTCATATTATGCCTACCGACGAAGAAGGGATTCATTGGAGTTTGACCTATAAAGACCGTTCTCAATTTTTGTTTATACGAGGAAGATCCCATCAACTAAGTTTCAATTCATTTTAAGTGAACGAATAACTAGCAACTGCGTGAATGAATTAATTTAGATGATGGCTTAAATCGTGTGACATGAGAATGTCAAAGAAAACTAACTCGTGACCTCTATATGTGTCAGTTTTCATGCAATTATTAGGTGGTTTGGTTTTTAGGCGGAATATGATGCATACTATCGTTACGATAAAATAAATAAATGAATGCAATACGTAAATAAAAATTCCTAGTGTGGCCTATCCTAGTAAAAAGAACATAATACAACTTTGGAATCCACCGTTGGACCCGAAAAGCTTGTCTTGATGTTCCATCTTTGTCCATGTAGCGGGAGTGAGGATCCGGTCTCCTTCTTTAGTCTTCTCAAAATTTCAATTAAAATTTACAAAATATAAACCTATTTACATTCTAAATAAAAACTGTAATTAGAAGAAATAAAAGGAGATACGAGATCTCAAAATACAACCAAGACCGTGTTCCATCATTACGGTAACACGTTCTACTAAGGCCACACTAAGTTACAACCGTTTGCAAAAATAAATAAATACGTAATTAAAAGCATTCAAATTAAACAAGAACGATAAATAAAATGCATCAACTAAATTAAATTTATTCGTGACATAATTCCGTAATTATGTTAAATTATCCAAACCACCTTTTAACGATTAAAATTTATGTGATAAAACCGCTTCTATCAAATTAATTTTAATCTATTACAATCCGTTACTTTAAATACGTTTTAAAATAACTTAATGGTACGTGTGTGAACCGTTTCACAATCATAGCGAGTGTACAATATCCGTATAAAGTACATATTAAGGCCAAAAGAAAATTAAACAAAAGAATAAATTTTCAAAGCTGCCAAAAGAAAAATCCCTCGATCCAGGGACAAGAGTGCTCGATCGAGGAACAAAAGGGCTCGATCGACTGAACTGCAAGTCGATCGAGAGGTATGCTAATCAGAAAGTACTCGATCGACAAGATCTTGGAGGTCGATCGAGGGCTTTATCGCCAAATCTGCTCGATCGAGTACGAGGACTTCTCGATCGAGCAGTGGGGTTTTGAAAGTGGTCGATCGAGTACAACAAGGACTCGATCGAGTAAAAACAAGACAGAAAAACCTCTCGATCGAGTAGAAACAAGCTCGATCAAGAACCAAAATTTCTGAAAAATCAAAACCCTCGTGAAAACAGTTTTGACGAAACAAAACCAATTTCAATTTGATCAAAAACGCATAAAATCAAATCAAAAAAGTCAAGATTTAACATATTGCTATAATTTCCGTATAAAATAACAATATGCAAAATAACAAAATGAAAACAAGATGAATCAACCGTGTAAAACATGTCACGGTTTCAACAAAAAAACGCAACAGCCGTGTATACAAGTCACGGTTTACGAGACAATAACAATCGTTTCAAAATCGTTTTATGAAAAATCACAATGAAAATTTACATGGCCTCGCTCTGATACCACTTGAGGGGTAATATCCGTATAAGACCCTTTAAATTTAAGGATTATAACGTAAATTTAACATGTGAAATATGGTCATAAACGAAATACAATAGAAAAACGATAAAGATTAAGAATTAACCTCGGGTCCTTTGATGCGCGGCGTAAAGAACAGAAATCAACAGAGATTTCCTCTTAATCGTTGCACCCAAGACCGTCTGAGACTATGCCCTTGTGCTAGAAATGCTCTCTAATTGACTTGCAATATCGAGAGAGCTATTGTGAGGTTATTCGATGTGAGATCGAGGTTTTTCAGAGAAAAATGCTCTTCAAAACCCTAATTTTCATGTAAAATGAATGCTTAGGTCAAAAGGAGAGGGAGCCTCTCCTTTTGTTGCCTCGGTCCGCGGGTCTCATGGAGGAGGGAGTGGGCTTTCCACTTTCTCCTCATTATTAACTCGTGGTCCGATCAATTCCGCTAAAAATGTATATGACGGGTTTTTATTATAAACTGTCATCGGTTATCGGTTATTAATACATCGACTAATAACACGGATTGGTCTAAATATTAATACATGTCCGACAAAGACAATATTGTATAATTAATTCAATATACATTTATTAAATATAATCGTTTATATTTAATTTACGAATTAACTGTTTAATTCGCCTTAGCCCATATTATTTAATCCGTATTAAATAATTGTCTCAACATCGCGTTTGACTAATTACTAGTCAATAACTCCGACTAACTGGTTAGTCATAATTGGCATCAACATGACTGTATTTTCATACTGTCATATCTCTCAAACGTATCCTATAGGTGTGACTTTTAGGGACCAATTGATCACCGCCATCTGTATGACAATAACGTCAAACTTATCTAGCAAGCCAACCGTTATTGATAAACGTGGATCAACTGATTATGATACAAAAGTATACCCTTTGATCCTTTTAGAGATTTATAAGTCCTTGCACTAACTGTAAAGGACACCAGCCCCAACAGGTTTCAGCTCCACACTGAAATCTATATCCCTCTTCGGTGGCAAACCTGGTATCTCCTTTGGAAAAAAAATCTGGGAACTCTCCTACCATTGTTATCTCATCAGCTGTCGGACCCACCATACTATGATCTTTCACATGGCATAGAATCAAAGGACACCCCTTCCTCAGATAAGACTTCAATGTCACCGCTGTGATCACTTTGACTTTGGGTTTGACAACAAACCCACGATAAGACACACAAACTCCCTTAGGACCTCTCAAAGAGACTCTCTTTTGGTGACAATCTATTCTAGCCTTGTACTTACCCAGCCAATCCATACCAACTATCATCTCAAAACCATCCATAGGAAATTCTAACAAATCCACTAGAAGATCAACCTGCCCAACTATCATAGATACACCCTTATACAACCTCCCACAAGACATTGACTTATTTGACGGTATAAAAACCTAATCTTTTACAGACTCAAACTCTCTCAAACCCAAAAGCTTAGCATGACTCGACGATACATAAGAGTGTGACGCCCCCGAATCAAACAAAACAAAAGTAGAAACATCATTAACAAGAAAGGTACCCGTGATCACGTGAGCATCATCCTCAGCAGCTTTCTTGTCCATCATGAATAACTTGCCACTGGTCTTTTATCCACCTCTCTGAATGATACTAGCTGAAGTAGATGGCTTGGCAGCTGACCCCTGATTGTTGTTAGTTGCCGGTCTCTGATAAGAGTTACCGCCATTGTGGTTAGATCCACCGTTGTTGTTACTCTAACCTCCTTAGTTATTCCATGACCCAGCTGGTCTGTTGCTAGCATAACTCTGAGATAAACCTTGCGAAAAGCTCCCTTGCGATGGCCTATGAAAACCCCTTCCCACGACACTATTACACTCATGTCCCTTATAGCCCCATACCACCACAGTTGTAGCAAGAGATATTCCAGCTACCACCACAACCACGCCCATACGAAGCTCCACTACTAAAACCCGATCCCGATGAGCAAGCCCTCGCCTGGTTATGATTACCCCTCTTGTAACTGGACTGACCACCACCCTCGCTCTCAGCTTTTCTCTTCTCAGGACCCCTCTCCTTATTCTCTTTGGCCATTTCGACAAATCTCTTATCTCTCCCCGCTCGCTCATAAACTTCCTTAACATCTGTAAGGACCCCAACTGGTAGATTCTCCATTATCTGGTAAGTCAAGCCCTTCTCAAACCTCAGTGCCAAGTTCTCCTGATTCAGCCCCATGTCCTCTGCATATCTCGACTTCTCATTAAATTTATGATAGTAATCGCCACAGTCATTTCCGGAGTCATCTTGAAAGCATCAAACTCCTCCCTCAGCTTACTACGTACATGCCCAAGTACAAACTCCCAGTGCATAGCTCTCTTAAACTCACTCCATGGTATAGCTGACTTCCCCTGCTTCAGATACAAATCTAAGGCACTCTCCCTTACCTTGTGCCACTACTCTCCCGCAACATCTCTCAAGTAGAACGCAACTTGTTCCACTTTAAAGTCCTCGGGACAATGAACGACATTCAAGATGTTCTCCATCTCTCTATGCTAATTGTCGAGCAAAATTGGCGCACCGGTACCCATATACTCGTTTGGCAAAGTCCACCCCGTCATCTTTGTCTTTCCAACTTCATTAGGGCCTTGGTAAGAGAATCTTGGCTATATCATCTACAGTCATCTCCTGCGCCCTAGTGTACAAAACAGATCTCTTTGGCGGTATATCTTCGAGCTATAAGAGGAGAGACAAACGTAAGCACATAGCCTACGGCTCAAAGCATATACGACCTGTACAGCCCAAACTCGATTGAGTAACTACACTCACTCGATCTAGTAGAGGTCACTCGATCGAGTTGCCCACTTACTCGATCGAGTGCCTCGACTCCAGAACCTGACCAGAACGTACAACAAAACACACTCGATCGAGCCCCTAACGTACTCGATTGAGTAACCCCCACTCGATCGAGTACTCCTCTTACTCGACCGAGTTCCCAGAAATAGCAGCTACTGCCCAACATTGTCATATACCCACTTGACCGAGCTCAGCCCACTCGACCGAGTCCAACCTACACAATCGAGTATCCCCCACTCGATCGAGTCATGCTGACTCTCTAGCTACCCGCATGCTTTAACTTAACAACTTTTCGCAACATATATATATATATATATATATAAATATAAAATGCAACATCCTATTCACTTGTTACTATAATGCCACATTATAAATTATCCATCATGCAACATCATTATCCGCAACATATTATCATATGAACTACTTCACCTTTTTTTCACCACATCCTCCATTCTTCCACAATCATTTATCGAATAATTCCATACAACATATAATCCAACATATGCTATAGAGCATTAGTAAACACATAGCGATCCCATGACACCCCATAGTGACCGGTTCAAAGTTGTAGGGTGAGTTCGCGACTTTAGGATGTCTCCCAAGCCTTTGCATTAGCTCCTAACAACCCCTACCCGGGTTCATTTTAGTTTGACTCCCTAGGTTCATTAGGTTCATTAGTTACAGATTCCAAAATCGTCGCTCTGATACCACTTTGTAACACCCCCATACACCAAGGTGCCTTACCAAGACCACCTAATGCATGGAAGTGCTACCATCTCGGTTACCCGAAGCAATGTATATCAAATTGACCATAAAGAAACATACTTTAGATAAATAAGTTTAACTGATTACATAACAAAATCCCAAAACTGTAAAATGAAATACATATGTTCCAAATATCAAAACCAACTAAAAAGAAACATAAGTTCAACAACACAGCGGAAGTCTCTAACGACACGCGGTGACTCCATCCCAGCTATCCCTCGTGCAATCCACCTCATACCTGCCCAACAACTGCTCACCATCCCCGAATGGATCACCACAATTTTTAAAACAATTAACGGGGTCAGTTACTGATTACACGATATAAGATAAGCAAGATAACAATATACAGATCACCCAACTCCGTCACATCTCCACACACCTCACTACACACTAAAGTGAGTAGCCCTGCCATAATATCCATCACAACAGATATTCCACACCGCCAGTGGGGCCCGCAACCGTTCCTACCAAATTCCCGCTCATCAACTCCGAGCTCAAACCCAAGTTCCTTAATGTGCACATCCCCCTTGTGACGGGAACCACATGGGGCGAATCAAGGGCATGAAGCCACTCCAGCAAGTGACTCCACTCACCAGAGGACGCGCCACGTGAACCACAAACAAACACAATCAACCAGCTATACACCAACAATTACCAATCACCAATTCCAACACGATAAGATCAACAACAGTAAACAACCAACAAGAATCAACCATCAAATACAATGTAATCAATAATCGAGTAGGGAAACCCTACCTGGAAAGACAATCACCAAGATCGTCGTAATTAGCTATTCAAAACCGCTCTTCTACGAAATCACTTCCTATAATCACACAATCATATAATTACTATCCAACAATCACAATACTCCCACAATCCCCAAAATACCCAATTAGGGTTTCAACTAAAAACAATGAAACGACATAAAAACTGCACAAGGATCTTACCCATAATAGGACGGTCTCAATGGCGTAAAGAACACAACGATCCGACGACTCTAGCCCTTAGGATTTGATAGCAATGAGAGGAGAAGAAGCTACGTAACTTTTCTTTTGTGTAAATTGTTTAGAAACAGTGAAAAAGTAAAAAGGAAATGATAAAATAACTTTATATAACATTCTCACGTTGCTAACAAAACCCGGCAAAACAACCCGTAAGACCGACTTACTTGATCGAGTAAGTCACTTACTCGATCGAGTGCCCCCTACTCGATAGAGTACCCATCAAACAATACACTGTTTCAACACCAAAACTAACTTACTCGATAGAGTAAGCCTTACTTGATAGAGTACCCAACAGTACAGAAAACCGTAGTATTACATCTGTACTTTATATAAAATAATAAGATGTTTGATTTTCGTAAAATATTTTAAGTTTTTTTAACTAATTTATGCTTTTTATTTTATGATTAATTTTTTTAAATTTTTATTTTGTATTTTTCATAAAAATATAACCAATTTACTTTTGTGATATGATAAACTGAATTTCTCGTGAGATTTTGCTAAAAAGGGTTTAATTTCACTTATTATGTAAGTTATGAGGCCTAATCACTCGAATTGAAAGTTGCGAGGGTTAATTTCACAATTGCACAATGTTATGGGGGGTCAATCGCCACTTCTCTGCATATTTTACTAATTTAAGTACACTTTTGACCATTTTATCCCTCCCATTTTCTCATCCTTTCCCACTCTCTGTTTGCACTACATATAGAAAAGAGACAAAAAAAATTTGAGATCACACGCAGTCACTACGCCAAATCTGGCCATCAATAAGGAGCGTATCACAACGTTTTAATGCATTTAATAACGACACTTAGATTACCGTTTTTCAAATATTGGCGGAAACCTAGATCGCGCTAATGAGAAGAATGGTTTCCCTTGGAAACCGTTGTTATTATAATGTGACAACGGCTGCTTAACAAACCGTCATAAAATAACGATTAACGGTTTCCAAAAGCTCCTTATAAAATCACTCTTATCAACGGTTGTTAGACAACCGTTACCAGTTTAAGAAAACGGCATTTCGAAAACCGTTACTAAATTAACACCAGCAACGGTTTGTGGTACCCGTTGTTATGTTATTGGTACGGGTTTCTTGTAACCGTTATCATTTTCTATTATGAAAGAACGTTTTTTCAATTCAACCGTTGTCACTATTTGATTAGATTTCTCAGTTTGACCACTGCATGCAAAACTTTATCAGAACTTTAATAAATATTCAATTTGACCAATAATATTCAGTTTGACCAAAATAATTCTATAAATATGCTTTCATAATGTTTTAGGTCAAAATCTAAATTATCAAACATTTACTCTTTAATTTCTCTCTAAAAAAAATATGGTTGGTGTATCGGAGCTGCAATCACATTCTCGTTGCGCACAGCCATTTACTTACATTCTCCATAATCTCCCGGTTCGTTATGATGTGAATGGAAAGGGTTTAAACCCTAATTTTGGGTGGTTGACGTAAATGCGCCATGACTCCGGTTTCACAGCGGTTAAAAAACGGTACCCTGTGTCTACAAACAAGCAAGGTTTTGTAGGCTTCGCTTTTATCGAGTTTGACGAAGCCAACTGCCATGATAGTTTTCGTCAGGCAAGAAAGTTACGGGCTAGATTTGCGGGGGAAGATGCAGGGAAAGAGGACTTCTATTCGGATGCTAGACAAAAGGGCCCTTTATCTATGGGTTGCGACTCATGTTGATCATTTTCTGTTGAGACATTACAGGAGGCATCCCATTCTTGCCCCCGTGCCTATGTCATGGGAGAAAGAGGCCATTCCACCTGCGCTGCCCGCTGATGATGAAGAGTCGATCTACGACTTGATCTATGCCGAAATTGGGAATGAAGACTATCCTAATACTTCATTAGATTCTAATTAAGTCTTTAATTATTATCTGGCATTATGAGTTGTATTTGGATTATGGTGGTTCTTTGAATTAAAGTTTAATTATTTATGTTATTTGTTCCCTTTTTTGTTACCCCATCCTCTTGAATTCAGAGACAATATCACCAGCAAAATTCTTGTGTCCTCCGGGAATATGGTACTCCTTACACTCAAAGGCAATCTACCAAATAAAATATTATAATGACTAACTTTCTACTTATAATAATAAAAAAGAATGGAAACGGTATAATAAGATAATAATAATTGGAACCGTTATAATAATAATAAGACAAAATGATAACAGTTCTTTGTTAAGCCGTTATCATATTACATATATCAACAACGGTTATTTTAAAGCTGTTGTCATATTACACCAATTAACAACGGTTTTTCTTAAAACCGTTGTAAAAACAAATCAATGCACAATTACAACGATTCTTATAAGAACCGTCTTAGATTATGCAACTCTAAAAATAAATGAAATTTCAAAGGTATTAATAATAGAATGACTGATGGTGAACAAGTCATCTTTGTCGTCGTCGTCGTTATTAATCCTTATAGCTTAAAAAAGGTAATCTCATTTGCATAGCTACTGGCTTATATATGGATAGTACTTGGATGATTGATAGTGAAATTGGTGATCCCATTTATAATGATGGAATTGTTGAATTTTACAATTTCGTTAGAGAAAATTTTCATCTCCCCTCATCAATCCCCTGTCCTTGTAATAGATGTGGTAATATTAGGGTTTTGCCTATCCCAGATGTCAAAATACACTTAGAAAAGAATAGTTTCAGTAGAGATTATAGGCGTTGGATATTTCATGGAGAATTAGAGGATGAGGATGGGGAATCTGATGTAGAGGTAAATAATCATACACCTGAAGCTACTGGTTTAGATATAGGGGATGGGGGATATGATGCGTGTGTAAAAATCGTTCACCTTCACCTGAAGTTGTTTTAGGTGAGAAGTTTGCTGAAGATAACAGATTCAATGATTTTGAAGCTACCGGTGATGGGGAAATAAATGCTGATGATTTAATTGAGAAGTTGAGTTAATCTGAAATGCTTTTATTTACTGGTTGTAAGAAGTATACCAAATTATCTGCGGTGGTAAAGTTATATAACTTGAAGGGGGCAAATGGGTGGAGTGATAAGAGTTTTACGAATCTTCTAGCTTTGCTATGTGACATGCTTCCTGATGGTAATGTTCTTCCGAGTCGGACATATGAGGCTAAAAAAATGATTAGAGAATTGGGCATAGAATATAAGAAAACACATGCTTGTCCCAATGACTGCATATTGTACCGTAAATATTATGAGAAATTATCATATTGTCCGCGCTGCTCTGTATCGCGTTATAAGACTAAGGAAGGGATCCCAGCAAAGGTGTTGTTGTATTTTCCTATAATACCAAGATTCATAAGGATTTATTTGAATGAAGAAGATGCAAGAATGTTGACTTGGCATAATAGTGGAAGGATTGAAGATGGAAAGTTAACACACACAACGGATGGTCAACAGTGGAAAGTGTTTGACGCTAAATATCCCGACTTCGCCAAAGAAGCAAGGAACTTGCGTCTAGCGCTCTCCACAGATGGAACGAACCCTCATGGAAACATGAGTACCCAACACAATACTTGGCCAGTTGTGTTGGCCATCTATAATTTGCCCCCATAGGTTTGAATGAAACGGAAGTATCTGATGTTATCTTTGTTGATATCTGGCCCTAGACAACCTGGAAATGATATAGATGTGTATTTGGAACCACTTCCAGATGATCTGAAGATTATGTGGGAAAGAGGGATACCGGTGTTTGATGGTTATAAGAAGGAAAGTTTCAATCTGAGAGCTATGTTATTGTGTACAATAACTGACTTTCCGGCGTACGGCGATCTTTCTAGACATATTGTACATGGGAAAGAGGCTTTCCCATTGTGTGGGGAGGATGTTGAATCAGAATATTTGAAGCATTCTCGCAAGCATGTGTACAAGGGAAATCGCCGATGGTTATGCCCTGATCATCATTATCATAAGCTTCACAAGGCGTTTAATGGGTGTCCTGAGCAACGTGGGAGTCCTCAAATTTTGAATGGTCATGATGTGTATGAGAAAGTGAAAGATATTGAGATAACATTTGGGAAGAAGAGACCTAAGTTGTCTACTCGTGGTTATAAAAAAAACTATATTTTTTTACCAAACTTCCGTACTGGCGTGACCTCCCGGTTAGACATTGCCTAGATTTTATACAAATTGAAAAGAACGTTTGTGGTAATATAATCAATACTCTGCTGAATGTTCCGGGTAGGACAAAAGACAATGAGACAACTAAGGATGATATGGTTGAGATGGGTATTAGGCCTGGGCTGGCAGCTAAAACAAAAGGATATCGGACTTTTTTGTCGCCTGCAGCTCATACTCTTTCAAAAAAGGATAAAAAAGAGTTTTGCGAATGCTTGCATGGTATTAAGGTGCCAGAGGGCTATTCGTCTAATATTAGAAGCCTTGTTTTGTTGCAGGACCTAAAACTTACTGGTTTAAAGTCACATGACTGTCATACATTGATGCAACAACTACTAGCTGTGGCCGTTGTTCCATTCTACCTTCAAAGGTTCGACATGCTGTAATTAGATTTTGCTATTTTTTCAAATCAATCAACTGTAAAGTTATTGATCCCGATGAAGCAGAAAATTTGCAGGACATCCTCGTCACCAGTCTTTATCAGTTTGAAATGTATTTTCCTCCCTCATTTTTCACTATCATGGTTCATTTGACTGTCCACCTAGTTCGGGAGGTTTTGTATCTCGGGCCAATGTATTTGAGATATCAGTACCCATTCGAACGATTGATGAAAGTTTACAAGGATTACACACCTAATAGGTATCGTCTAGAGGGGTGTATTGCTGAGCGAGAAATTATCGATGAAGCTCTTTCGTATTGTTACGCGTACCTCTCCTTGGATGAGTTAATTGGAGCTCCTAAAAATCGTCATAGTGACTGGATGAATGGAAAAGGTTTAAGGGGTTGTGTTTCCAAGGATATGTCATCTGACATGCGACATAGAGCTCATACATACGTTCTTTTTAACGATGATTATGTTCAGCCTTACAGTATGGAACACCAGCGTTACCTTAAGGGAAAACACCCTCATAAGAACGAAAGGTGGTATTCAAATAAGCATTACAAGCAATTTAGTGACTGGTTTAAGGATACTACTTACAATGATGACAACCCAATTGATTATTGCTCACCCAGCCTACGACATCTCGCTTTCTGTCCTGATGCTCGTGCAACTTTTTATAGCGGGTATGCGATCAATGGGTACAATTTCTACACCCGCATTCAAGATGCGGCGAGCACAATGCAAAACAGTGGAGTTTGCATAGATTCTAAGGCAATATACTTTGCCATTTTAAAGGATAAAAATCCTATTTTGGGTACAATGCAATATTATGGAGTTATTCAAGAGATATTGGTTTTAGACTACATGGATTTTGAGATACCTCTATTTCGGTGCAAGTGGGTTGACTACAACAATGGTGTTAGAAAGGATGATTTAGGATTCACATTAGTAAATTTTGACAAGGTTGGAAACAAGGACGATCCTTTTATATTAGCGTCACAAGCAAAACAAGTGTTTTATGTTACCGATCCTATGGATAAGAAGTGGCCAGTTGTTCTATCTTGCCATCGCCGAATTCCAGATGATGAAGACGTCGAATTTGAAGGACTTGATCACAGTGCTATATCGCAATTCGGTAATGATGTTGAAAATGTTAACATTCCAAACATATATACACGAGATGATCATGAAGGTATTTGGGTTAATGAAGAGACTAGCAAATCCAAAAAACTTTCCCGGCAGCCGTGAAAATATCAGCAATCCAAACAAGATATTTTACGTCATGTGTAATTATTGTCTTGCTGTTATATATCAAATTGCTGTTGTAAACGTTTTCTGCTGTTGCAGCGGTCTGGTTAGGGAAAAATCATACCAAATGATGCTTTATTTCTTGGCGGTAAAATCAAACAAAATAAAATATAAAATACAACGGTTATACCTAAACCGTTATTCAGGACGTGTACAGTTATAACGGTTCAGGCCGTTGTTATCTATATAAAAATGATGCTTTATTTCTTGGCGATAAAATCAAACAAAATGATATATAAAATACAACGGTTATACCTAAACCGTTGTTCAGGACGTGTATATTTATAACGGTTCAGGCCGTTATCTATATAAAAATGATGCTTTATTTCTTGGCGGTAAAATCAAACAAAATGAAAATATTTAAGACAACGGTTATTTCTAACCCGTTGTAGATAATACTAAGCAATTACGGTTTAAAATAAAACCGTTGTCTGTTTGGAAACAAAATACAACGGTTTTTCTTATACCGTGTTTATTACTTTTCATTAAACAACGTCTTGCAGGTGTTGTATTATTCACACATATATACTCTGAGCTTCCCCTCTCCCACATAATATCCTCAAACACTGAGCTTCCCTTCAACCACCAGCCTACTCCATCGCCGTCGCAGTCATCGTCATCATTGCCATTGCCGCTGCTAGATCAATCAGGATTCTCCTCTTTAAAGAAGTAATAAACCCTCCTATCTATAGATTTGTTTGTTATTATAAGTATGCATTGTTATTATTTGTTTATTAATTTCTGCTTTAGATAGGGTCGAAAAGAGGAAAAGAAACGATGGAAATGCGTTAGGCCACGACTTAGGTGATGAGAATAATTTGCAACATACTACGGGTCGAATGCGCCACATGGTTTCCCTAGAAGCAATAAATTCAAAGATACCTAATCTTTTACAATGGGATAAAGATACGGGGCTGCCATATGGTGAGAATGTCGGGTATTTTGCTAGTTGGATTGGTTGTTGTGTAAGACAGTATGTGCCTCTCGGTACGCCGCGTATCAGTGAACTGAGTAAAATACGGAACACCATGCTAATAAACAGAATAAAGGTATGTATATACAATAATAAATGCTTTAGCTGAAATCAAGTTACTACTTGATATGTGTATTAACCGAAATACTTGTACCAACTATGCTCATCATATATGCAGTTAGCTTACGTTGTCTCTGAAAAGTATGATAAGTACCTTAAAAAAAGACAGGGGAAGTCCTCAAATCTTGGAATTTAAAGATTGCTGAGAACCACTTGTTCAACAAGGAAACCGGGGAGATGAACAAGAAACCACCAAAAAAGAATTATATGTATGTCAGTCAGAACCATTGGGATAGCTATATCGCTTATAGGCAGTCTGATAAGTATACTTAGTTTAGTATTTGGTCATGCTTACGTTTCTGGATACAATTTATTTGTTGAAGGCTATGGGTGAGAGGAACAAGGCGAACATTTCAAAGAAAAAAGACCGTCTTTTACGGCTCCGAGGTGGTTATAGATTGATTGAGACGAAACTTGTAAGTACATAATTCTTATAGTATTAGACTATTAGGTGTTTTAGTCGGATGTTATATATGTTCATAGTAATCATACATATTTTGAGAGGATATCAATGTGATGAATGAATTGTAGGCAAAGCTTGGAAAATTCAGTCGTCACGATGCTTGGGTGGAAGGTCACACTCCTAAGAATGAAAAGACGAAAACTGAATATGATAAGGACATCAAAGAGAAAATTATAAGTTTAAATAAATATGTCACTCCTACCACTGGTGGCCGGAGTTATATAATTGTGAGTTGCTTAATGGTTTTTTGTGTATGTAGAGGATCTGTGAGAAGGAGGTACAGGAATAAAAATGCAGGCCTCAAGGACGTGATGACATTCTTGCTAGGGCAATCGACAAAGTAGAGCATCTAGGTCGTGAGAGGGGTGTATCGACGCATGTTGGTATCACTAAGTATTTTGGAAAAACTCCTCGAAGGATGATGAGTTGTGATGATTCTAAGAAGGTAATCATATAAATACTGTATTTAATTCAACATAATTTATAACTATATATGCTGACATTAATTTCTACTACAGAGCTACAGAAAATGGCCAAGTTGATGTCGAGAATGTTGGAAACGGGGGAAAAGTCATCAGAAGAAGAGTTGGATATGATTCAAGAAGTCATAAAGGGAGCAGAGGAGGAGGAGGAGGAGGAGGAGGAGAAGAGGGAGGAGGAGGAGGAGGAGGAGGAGGCAAAGGAGGAGAAGGAAAAAGAGGTAATAATATTTATGTCTTATATACAATATGTTATATGATTTGGAAAATCAGTACGTGTTATATGGACAAGTGTTAATGTATAGAAGGAAGCCGAGGATGACATGGCAAGGGAGAAGGAAATGGCAAAGGATATTGAGGTGGGAGCCGAGGATCGATATCAGGCATTTGAAGAGGAAGAGGAAGCCAGGAAGGCCGTGACACAGGATGAGGTGGAGGTAGTTGATGATCAGATGTTCTTCTCAACACCGAAAAAGGTAATAGCTGCTAGTTTATATTTATTCATATCGTAACGGTATTATAGATCTGTTATTGATGTTATATAACGGTCGTGTGTTTTTACAACCGTGGTGTATATTTAACAACAGTCGTTGCAATAACGGTTCCGTGTTTCAATTTAATAACGATAATTGCATTATCTTACCATTATTCAAGGTCTTATTTGGCGTAATGAGTACTCCTACCACCAACCTCTAACCGCCCTTAACACTATGTTTTCTAGGCCACCTAGCGCCCACTCTTGGCCTCCTACCCGCCCACCACCAGAACCCAACGACGACCCTATATTGTCCGCTTCACGTTCAAGCCCCTACAGATACCCTCTACATACACACACCCTCCACCGACGACCCCATTGGCACCAACGACGACAGTAGCAACCCTCCTCTCACTAGTGAATTAATCAACCCTCCCTAGTGAGCATCACAACACTCGACAAACCCACCAGTGCTCCCCCTCCCTCTCCATTAAGCACAATCTATCGATGCTTGCCCTTAAGACCCGACACCGCCGTCCACCACCGGTGACACACGCCACCCTCGGCCCTGACGTCCACCCATGTCATCTAAGTCGACAACTGCCCAACCCCTATCAATTCCAAAATCCTAACTAAATAAAAATAAATCTTACAAAAAAGTACACAATAGTTTATTCAGTAATTTGTCAGTAACAAATCAATTTGATATGTTGTACATTTAAATTTTCATTCGTAATTTGAGGAATACGATTTTTTTGATACGTTGTGTGATTAGATTTCAGAAAATATGGTTGGACTTTTTTCCTTTAGGGTCATGCAAAAGGAATGTATTGCGCAAAAAGTAAAACGATGAGAAAAAAACGCAATGTGAAAATTAATTATGTTTATTTATAGAATGTTTTAAAAATAAGTGATAAATTGACAATTTTACTCCCGCTTTAAACAAAATGAGAAATATTTAATTGTGATAGATACTCTCTCCGTCGCGGTAATTTTTTCAACCTTATTTTTAGGAGAAAGACCATGCAGATATATTAAAGCAAAAGCAATTACAATTTACAAAAGTAATTCTTATAAGAAAGTCTGTCTTCAATCCATCAATTACGGTGAAAAGAAAAATTACCTTTTCCAATTAAAACTTGCAAGCTCCAAGTTCTTCACTATCTTCACTCCCCTAAAAAATTCGTATTTTTATCTAAATTTTCGTAAACTTGATCGTGTTGATAGCAGTTGTGTTGTTTCTGCATCATATGTTTATATGTGACGAGGAGACACGAGCAAGTAACTAACAATAGCTTATATGCGATCCAATACGCGTAATAAAGCCGAAAATTATTAGCTTTTTGGTACATACATACTTACAGATAAACTTGACCCTATATAAATTTTTATTTACTTTTAAACGATAGCCTTCAGAATGTATCTCTTTATGTTGTGTGCATTGCATGCACTATACAAAAAAGACATGTCATTGCCACGTTTTATTCGCATGTTCATTGGAACACATCATTAGCAAAACATCATTTAGCGACTCAGAAGATGTAACTTTTTTTTAAGTACCAACACTCCATTTAAATTATGTATATGCTTAGGTACTAGTAAAATTTGTTTGCTTTATATAGACAGTTGCAAGCTAAGAGTTCATTTCAAACAGGGCCATACACACCATTACCAGTACCAAACTAGTGTGGTTGAGCTATATCTCAAAGAAATTGTGAGAGTGCATGGAATACTAATGTAACACCCTCATTCACCCGGTCACCTCCAACTAGGTAATCCAAAGCAAATGGAGGTAATACCATCTCGTTTTCCCGGGGAGTGTGTATCACAACAACCAATACAAGGCAATAAGAAACATTTTATACAATAAAGTTATGGATACAAGATGTGAATTTAATATAAGACGAATACATCTCAATAAACCCCTTAAAATTAATACATCAATCCAGACTCAGCCCCTAATAGTGATTCTCGTCGTAAACGATCCCGTACAAAGTCCCTAACAACATCCAACAAATAGTATACCTGTTATACCACTGCTCACCACTGACACGAAAATTATCAATGGATTACCGCAGATAGTCATAAAGAGAGTTTGACACACACGAAATAAACACTCAACCACATGATTGAGTAGAGACATTCAATACATAAGTAAACCCCGAATAGGACATCATCCTAGTGTAACACCCCAACTATCCGGCCAAGCTAATTAGAGCGTTACCATCTCGGTTTCCTGAGATAGTGTTTCAAAACTTCAATCAAAGAACATTTTATAAATAAATATAATATTTAGTGAATTACATAAACGTAAACAAATGAATAAAGGTACAACTCATGACATCTATACTCTTCTAACCAACTAGACTCGTCTCGTGAGCGAGTCCCGTCTCCCGCGTACTATCCAAATAAGATGTACTTAACCTGCTCCCCATATGACCAAAGGATATCATATGGATCGACACATGCCACCCAAAAGAGATAGGTGTCAAAGACACAGACACACAAACGCCAGTTTCATTAAATAAATAAAGTGTGACACGACTCGAGTGTGTGAGCATACAACATGACCATGATATGAATGAACCACCATCAACAAGCACCACCACGGTACCGGGACACGCCCAGACATACCGACAACCACACTGGTACCAGGACACGCCCAGACATACCAACAATCACAAACAGGTACCGGGACACGGCCAGACGTACTGGGTCCGAAAGCCAACCGGATCCCCTGCCAGACGTCGTGCTCAACCACACGAGTCCCTCCGTAACTCAAGCGATTAATGTACACATCCCTCTTAGAGTGGAAAGCTCCAAGAGGCGACTTAAGCGCAATGTGGTCTTCCAACCGTCTTACGTCTCCAAAACATGTAACAAATCAAACCACCATATCCTCCGACATACATGACAACACAATAAATACGATATACCATATAACATGCCAATTACCGACTCACTCTATGCAAATGAATGATAAAAGACTCATTTTATAAATAAATACAACAATGAAAACTGAGTAGGATAAACCTACCTCGCAGCAAATCCACATAATCAATCCGTTACACAAGCTAGGTCCGTCTCGTAAAACCGTCTCACAAAACCCATTTCCTAAAATACGATAATAATATAAATACGTATAAATATACCAATCTAATACGTGTATAAATATGTATAAATATACTAATCTATACGTATACAAATACATATACGACTCATTTAATACCCGTCTTCAGCTATTCAAAAACCCAACTCAAAACCCACACCCGACTACCCCCAATACTCCGGCAGCCCCCACCGCCTACTGCCACCACCATGGCCACGGCCAGCACGACAACCACACGACACCAACACACCCCAGACAACAAAACCATAACCACGTCCCCACTCCTAAACACGTCCACCATGGCCACCACCGGCCATAGCCGGCCACGTCAGCCACCCCCACCGTATCCCCCGTCCACGGCGAGCCTAGCACCAACCATTACAATGGCCGCAACCACCAGTGGCAACAACAAACACCACGACAGAAACAACAACAAACAACAACAACAAGCCCGACACCCTTCTTTTCTTCCTCTAAATGTAACACCCCCGCACACCAGAACGCCTTACCAAGGACCATTCCAGTATATGACGGTGTCACCATCTCGGTTTCCCGAGGAGGTAGATCAAATTAGACAATATAAGAACAATATTATATCATTAGAATATCTGTTACAATACCATTCTATTCAAGGTCCCACAGATAAAGTTCAACTACAACACTTATGACTCTACATCTCTAGACCAGTAGCGTGATGACTCGATCCCTCCAATCCCAGCAGCAGTAATCAACAATACCTGCTAAGCCAACCGCTCACCATCCCCGAATGGATCACCGCAGACACCATAAAACAACACGGGGTCGATCGACTAATCAAATATAAGATAAGACAATAAAGTAAATAGCTGATCATCCACTATCCCAAACTCACCACCTCGTACAATCACCGACTACACACGAAGTGTGTAGCCCTGCCAGATTACCCATCGCAACAGGTAATCCTCGCCACCAGTGGGTGACCGCAGCCCATCCCCACCTAGTCCGGCTCCTCAACGAGCGACTAACGTCCCCCGTCCCTTAATGTGCACATCCCCTCCCGTGGCGGGTTCCACGGAGGGCGAACTAGGGTGTGAAGCCACTCCCGCAAGTGACTCCACCACAATTCCGATCACAACACCGCAGCTGTCACATGACAACGCCATCATCACCACAACCACTATACTCCGATGATCAGCGGATAACCATGAATTACAATACAATCATAATCTCAAACCAATTAACGATGAGGCGAGTAGGAAACCCTACCTCATAGCAAAGCATGAAAGACTTCCATTTATAGCCACGCACGACTCCATTAAGCACCCTAACAATGATAACCATATCCTATTACACGACTATACTCAAAGAATCATTCAAAAGGACACAAGGCAGAAACTTACCTAACCTTGCACATCGGTGACCACATAGACAACCACCACCCACGTCATCCTTGCTCCGCGAATCCCGACATTCCCATGGTAGGGGTTTAGGCTAACTTCTTTAAGGTATGAAACTATGGAGTGATAGAGGAGGGAGATGGTTTAGGGTTAGAGAAAGAGAAACTGTCGAGGAAATGAGAAAATAGAAATGAATCTCGCGAACTCGCATTTATAATAACGCGTCGACAGCAGCCATACTCGGTCGAGTATAGTAATACTCGACCGAGTAGACTCCACTCGGTCGAGTATTGGTGATACTCGGCTGAGTGGCCTCAGCTAGGTCGAGTAACAAACCCATACATCTCCTATTACAAGTCTGATCCCACACCCATTCATCCCTAAGGTCTGTTTGGTCAACAAGATCGGTCAACAACGTTCCTAAAGATCCTGGGTGTTACAATCTTCCCCCCTTAAAAGAACTTCGTCCCCGAAGTTCAGCCCGCACGACACTCCCCGCAAGATTACGTACCATGACCTTAACCACCTTCACAAAGGTACACAAATTCACACTATCCATACATTACCATCAGCCATCGTACTCAACAACAATCACTTATCACAGCTACCTTTCCAAATAATAACCCATTCTCAAAACAGTATTCGACCCTATACCTACACAAGTATGCAATTGCAACACTTTACACAATGTAAGAAAACCATACACAAATGTAACCTACCACGTTCCGTACGCTTATATTAAATATACAAATGCAAAGCGATACACCATTGTAAAGTACATAAGTACACCATCACCACATTCCGAACACGTATACCAATTATCATCAATTGAATCGAATCTTCATATTACTTGACACCCTTGCGCCATATAATTTTCATATTAATTGAATACAACATAGATGCGGCTTAAAGAAAACATAATTGTAATCCAGTAATTCCGAACGTGAGCACACCTAACATACATATGATTCCCAATATTTCATAAAATTAAATACTTACACATAAATAAAATACATATTTCATAAATAAAATACTTGTCATAAAAATTGAGTTGAGACATCCGTGTATAGTATAATCTTCATATTACCCGAATACAACATAGCTACCGCTTCAAGGAAACATGAACATAAATTCCGAATGTTAACTACATACATGTGATTCCAAAGTCATAGGTATAACTACACATATTTTACATAATTAAATATTAAATACTTAATTCCGCGACATTACTCTTCCCCTCTTAAAGGAACTTCGTCCCCGAAGTTCACCACTAATCATTTTCCCAAACCCAACGCTAAAACGTACCACATGACGGTGACATTACTCATAAACTCATGTAGCTCAACTTGTTTTACGACATTACACTCTTGTGACTTATAAAAACCAAATACTTCAACAACCAACATATATACTCTTATAGCGACAATTAACATATAGAATAATTGAAAAAGAACAGGTCTATACGTAACCTCATTGAAACAATTATCATTGTAACCAAACATATACATACGTATAAAACTCCTTACAGTGAGCACGTGATATGAGTAAAGTATTACCTTCATATGATTAAATGTCTAGGGTATTCCCCCCCTAAATAACTAACCTGTTTTATACAACAAAACATTCATAAATTTATAGCCGATACCAACACTCACAAATCCATGATACCATAATGATTCATCTGTGGAACGTCATCTAGTATAACATAGTAAAACAAGTATCTAACAAGCTTTGTCATACAATTATCACGTAATTATGAAATTTTCATAACGAATTTCCAATGTCCCTCTGAAGTCGCAATAATCGGCCGAGTATGAAAGGCTACTCGGTCGAGTAAGTTCTACTCGGTCGAGTATAAGAATACTCGGCCGAGTAGACTCCGCTCGGTCGAGTAGTAATCTATACTCGGTCGAGTATACCTGCCAGAGAGTGTTTTGCCGATAAACCTAACTATCACTAACAACCTGCATCCATTCTTCACCATAGATTAAAACATAACCAATTCCAACATTAAGTGACATTTAACACTTCTCCATACGATAACCAAGTAACGGCCTTATGGCCAAAAAACGATCATCCAACCATAGATACCAAATACCGATAACAACATTCAAAGAAGAAACAATAAATCCGATCAACAAAGTAAATCCATCACAGCCAATTAAGTCCGACACCAAATAAATCAAAGTAAATAACCTAACAACATAAGATCAGCAACGAGGACCCTCCTCCATGTCATCACCACCACCCGCGCTGCAGGTACCGCACTGAAGTCCCCGCACTGGAAAACTGCCGCTGCCGAGTAGTCCCCTCCTCGCCGACACGGAGTTGGCCCCCCACGGTCTGCGAGGTAGCCAAACTCGTCTCCTCTCGGTGGTCTCCGTAAACTCGGGTCCACCCCATAATCGAGGAACACTCCCGTATCCACTCCCGGTCCTCTCCACCAGACAGTGTGCCAACTCGGTCCGATGCCCCGATTAAGGGTCATCTCGTGTAGGTTGCGGAGCACCAAAGTAGAAGAGATCCGCTCGGCCCACTCATGAGGCCGCATCCTAGGGTCATGCACCGTAGGGTACGGCGAGTACCGATAAGGATGGTAAGGGTAGGAGTCGGGGGCGAGTAAGAGGGCTCGGATACAACCGGGTCTACCCCGGGCCGCCTAACTCCACGACGCTCCCTAGGTGGGGGAGGTGCCTGCTGCTGCCCCCTCATGTACGGTGACGGGCTCGGGTAAGTCCGGGAGAATCCGTGGGTCAATCGGGTAAGACTGGGGCTCAGGTCTAGGAATGCCACAAGGCTCCCACTCGGCCAAATGATCAACAACAGGGAGATGAGCTGGGTCCGGAAGCACCATCCACATAGTCCCTCTCACCCTCCAAGCAAACGACCCATCATCCATCTTCCTCAACCATCGGTTCTGACGCCAATACTGGGCGTCCATGGTGGGTACAACCTCAACGTACTCATTCCCCTCAGGAGGTGGGGCCTCAAAGTCGGTCGTCGGCCGAGCTAGGCGGGTCACTATGGCCCCGCAAGCAATGAATCGGGTCTCGGATCGTGCCATGCGCTCCGGACTAGAGCACACTATACCAGGAGCACCTTTGTAGTAAAACGGTTTCGGCGGTGGAGGTTAAGGTAAGACACAAGGAGCATGACTTCGTGAGAATTGAGCTTACTCACGTCCTCTCTCGAGTACAACAAACAGGTCATCATCCTTAGGAACATACGAAGGGACACGTGTTGAATGTCATTAATCAACATGGCACTGACGCTAGGGGCGGGTTTGCCAGTCAAATACGGAAGGTACTGAGGTGCGCCACTGTTCTTGGCCACGTCACTAAGGTAGTCATCATCCTCGGCCTCTAAACCCAAATGGTCAGCCAACTCATCAAGGGTAAGCTCATGATCCTCATTCATGAGACGAAAAGAGACGGTCTTGCCCTTCCTATCATAAACAAAAGAGCTCAAAAACTCTAAGGTCAAGTGGGGGTAGGATTTCTTTCTCAAGTGATACAACCCCTCCATGCCCAAAATCTTGAAAATGTGAACTATGTCCTCCTTAATTCCCAAAGTCTCAAGGATACTAGGGTTGACACAACGGGTGGGGCGAAAAGGACGGCGCATAAGAGCCACGAAAGCCTTACGATGATCGAAGTTAGCAAAAATTACCGATGGATGTGCCTCCACCGGCGGTACAACCGGTCCACTGCTACCTTGCCCAACCTCGAGTTGAACATCCGCGCGAGGTCTCTTGTTGGGTAAACCTCTAGTTTTCACCATACTTAAACTGATTTAGGGCAAATAAGGACAAGTGTGACACCAAGATTTTACCCAAAAGCTTGAGAAAGGAAGAGTATGGAGTTTTAGAGAGAAGGAAAGATGAAGATGGGAGGCGGAAATAAGAAAGAAAGGCACGGAATTAGGGTTTTTGTATAACCCGCAAATGGCCTGTTACAGCAATACTCGGTCGAGTGTTGGGAATACTCGGCCGAGTGTTCAATACTCGGTCGAGTGTTTAGGATACTCGGCCGAGTGGACACTGCTCGGTCGAGTACCTTTCTTACTCGATCGAGTTTTGAAGAACAGAAGCAATTATTACTTCCACATTACGGACACTCGATGTTGGGACTTGATACTCGGCCGAGTATGATCTACTCGGTCGAGTTTTCTGAAAACGAATAGAGGGTAGTAACTTTTCATTATTCCTGCAAGATTAAACAATATCGTTCGGAGTTCCGGACATCCGACTCGTCACTATTAACGCTGATTTCTAACACATAATCACATATCACATCACACCCATCATCGGAACAACCATCATTCCTACCTTTATTCCACAATTATCTGATCCTATCCTTATAGCATACTCGTAACTAACTGCAGTACTTTCAAGATTAAATTCTTATGTCACATCATCTTTAATTCCGCTCAACACCAAAACACACCAAACCACATTTACAACGTAGCAATTCAGTACCCAACACATTCATCGTAAATCCGTATGATTAATTGTCACTGATAACACATTGCAATAGTTCCATATTCACTTCCACTGTTCGACACATACATTCAACACATACCACTCTAATAATAGATACACACATAATAAATGCACACAACATACATCACCAAGCAATCGACGACCTATACTAGCTACCCTTTTTCCCGTGTCTGGCTTAAGTCCGATGGGGCCATGATTTTGAAATGAGGGCGCCTACTCACCCAAAATCT
The DNA here is from genome assembly GCF_048544455.1 of Silene latifolia. Classification (NCBI taxonomy): domain Eukaryota; kingdom Viridiplantae; phylum Streptophyta; class Magnoliopsida; order Caryophyllales; family Caryophyllaceae; genus Silene; species Silene latifolia. Next base: position 49,315,761 of record NC_133535.1, on the reverse strand, counting down.
AGCATCGGCTGGGGCTCCCAACGTACATACACCAGGTTCATTTTAATTGACACCCTAAGTTCATTAATTTCGTTAGCTCAGGTTCCAAAATCGTCGGCTCTGATACCACTTTGTAACACCCCCGCACACCAGAACGCCTTACCAAGGACCATTCCAGTATATGACGGTGTCACCATCTCGGTTTCCCGAGGAGGTAGATCAAATTAGACAATATAAGAACAATATTATATCATTAGAATATCTGTTACAATACCATTCTATTCAAGGTCCCACAGATAAAGTTCAACTACAACACTTATGACTCTACATCTCTAGACCAGTAGCGTGATGACTCGATCCCTCCAATCCCAGCAGCAGTAATCAACAATACCTGCTAAGCCAACTGCTCACCATCCCCGAATGGATCACCGCAGATACCACAAAACAACACGGGGTCAGTACTGACTAATCAAATATAAGATAAGACAATAAAGTAAATAGCTGATCATCCACTATCCCAAACTCACCACCTCGTACAATCACCGACTACACACGAAGTGTGTAGCCCTGCCAGATTACCCATCGCAACAGGTAATCCTCGCCGCCAGTGGGTGACCGCAGCCCATCCCCACCTAGTCCAGCTCCTCAACGAGCGACTAACAGTCCCTGTCCCTTAATGTGCACATCCCCTCCCGTGGCGGGTTCCACGGAGGGCGAACTAGGGTGTGAAGCCACTCCCGCAAGTGACTCCACCACAATTCCGATCACAGCACCGCAGCTGTCACATGACAACGCCATCATCACCACAACCACTATACTCCGATGATCAGCGGATAACCATGAATTACAATACAATCATAATCTCAAACCAATTAACAGTAGACTGAGTAGGAAACCCTACCTCATAGCAAAGCATGAAAGACTTCCATTTATAGCCACGCATGACTCCATTAAGCACCCTAACAATGATAACCATATCCTATTACACGACTATACTCAAAGAATCATTCAAAAGGACACAAGGCAGAAACTTACCTAACCTTGCACATCGGTGACCACATAGACAACCACCACCCACGTCATCCTTGCTCCGCGAATCCCGACATTCCCATGGTAGGGGTTTAGGCTAACTTCTTTAAGGTATGAAACTATGGAGTGATAGAGGAGGGAGATGGTTTAGGGTTAGAAAAAGAGAAACTGTCGAGGAAATGAGAAAATAGAAATGAATCTCGCGAACTCGCATTTATAATAATGCGTCGACAGCAGCCATACTCGGTCGAGTATAGTAATACTCGGCCGAGTAGACTCCACTCGGTCGAGTATTGGTGATACTCGGCCGAGTGGCCTCAGCTAGGTCGAGTAACAAACCCATACATCTCCTATTACAAGTCTGATCCCACACCCATTCATCCCTAAGGTCTGTTTGGTCAACAAGATCGGTCAACAACGTTCCTAAAGATCCTGGGTGTTACACTAAAACCGCCACCTCCGGCCACCCTCACGACCACCCACAACCACCACTCTACTTCCCTCTCTTCCATCGAACTAGATCTGCCCAGAATAGGCCCGAACCGACCCTCAACACCCTCGAAATTGCAGCCTTAAGCCGCATCACAAAACCCCCAAAACCCATTTTTCTACTCGGTCAAACCCTATTATGGTGGTCAATGGCCACCCCTATGATGGTCAAAGACGGGTCAGAGGTGGGTCAAGGTCGGGACGGGTCAACGGTATGAATAAAATAATATAAATGCTAGTATAAGACGGTTTACCTTACGATCTGAAGGCGGAGGGACAAAAAGGCGATCTCCTTTTCTTCTCTTTTTCTCTCTTCTTTCTCTCTAAGATTTCCCTCAATTTTGTGTGGTGGAAATGATGAATGAAATGATAAGGGTTGGGTGGATGAATATATATATATATATATATATATATATATATATATATATATATATATATATATATATATATATATATATATATATATATATATATATATATATATAGAATTAGGATCATATGAGTATAACTCATATATTTAGGGATTGAGGATCAATCTAAGCCATCTAAAGTAATAGATCCTACGTCTTATATTTAACATATAGAATTAAGGGTAGTTTGGTAATTTCGTTTCTTTGTATATATACCCCCTGCTTCCCTAATTTTCGTCAGTTTTACCAGTTGCCTAATTTAAATCATCAATTTCTTTCTCTCTCTAAATTCATCTTCCTCGACATCCATGGATTCCTTCTTTTCACGCTTATTTCTTCCGCGATTCATTGATTACTATTTCTTCTTTCTTTCTCTTTGTTATCGTTGATTAATATTTCTTCTTTCTTTCGACATTCGTTGCTTCGCTATGTCGGTACATCTTTCGCTTCGATTTTCCTTAATTTGTTAATTTCGACTTTATTTTGTTGTTATTGTTGTTTTTTCAACATATTCGCTACTTTTATTATGAATTCATGTTTAGATTTACAATTTTCAGCTTTATTTTTATGTAATTGTTGTTTTTGTTCTGAGATATTTGAATTTTTCTTCTTCTTCCGCTTTTGTGTTCGATTTTATGTTTAATTTCCTCATATGCAGCTTTATTTCTATTTTACTTGTTGTTTTTCCTACATATATTTGGATTTGCTAGTGTTGTTAATTCGTTCTTCTGAATTTGTCTATATTTTTGCTTTTCTTACGGTTTTATTGGTGTCTTGAATGAAATTTCAAGTTTGATATTGTTTTTGCTACCTATCTTTTCCCTTTTCTCTTGATTTTGCCGTCATTGTAACTTATTGTTTACTTTACATCTGTTTTCGGCTGTTGTAATGCATTATCGAACTATCTTCGTTTGCAGACCTTGAATCTGCTTTCACAATATTACAATAATAACAGTTGTTCAATATAATATCACACCAGATTCAATACAATATCACAACTATTACAATACGAAATTTAGTCCCCCTACTTTGTTTGCTTATTACCTGTTATGTTTTGAATTGCTTCTTATATTGCATTCTTTTGGATCTTTGATAGTTGTGTACCTTCTTCCTGGATTCATCTCTCACGATACTAGTGTGTCTCAAATTACTTCTATTCCACGCATTGAAAGTCCTCCCCCACCTACGTCTATCGATAATCATTTTTTGAGATTACTTCTACTCCCCGCATTGAACAACCTCCTGTTTCTTTTCATGAACATCAACTGTTTTTGGAATCCACACTGGTGGTACTTGAATTGTGGTCAAGAAATGTTGCAATTCAAGTATAAACCTCAACTTGGTCAGTTTTTTTTGCAAAATTAGAAGACGCTATCGTTTTTATAATGTCTATGCGAAGCATGTGGTTTTGAACCTAGGAAGTCCTCTCAAAAAAAAAAATGCTGATGGTGCCATCTTTTATAAACTTGTTGTCTGTAATCGTGAAGGGTTTAGAGATGGTAAGAAAAGGAAAGCTATTGTTCATGATAGTGTAGTGGAGCAGCCACTTATAAAGCCGTTTGATATTAAGAACAATAAACTAACTAGGATTGGTTGTGATGCTATGATTGAATTTCGCCTTATCAAGGATGTTTATGTTGTAACTCAGTTTCGTGAATGGCATAATCATCGACTTTGTTCGCTCACAAATCAAGAATTTCAAAGAAAAAAGAGACACCTTCATCTTTTTCATAAGAAGGCAATTATTGATCATTCAAAAGTTAATTTAGGTCCTACATCGGCATATAGATATTCTAAGGAACATGCAGATGGTTATGAGAATGTTGGTGCTCAATTGATTGATTTTAAGAACTTTGGAAGGGATATCAAGTGTTTCATAGGAGATAAAGATGCTCAATTGTTTATCGATAATTTCGAGAACCTCCGTCAAACCAATCCAGGGTTCTACTTTGCTTATGAAGTAGATTCTTTCAAATGTTTGGTTCGTGTGTTTTGGTGTGATGCACAGGCACGTCGAAATTACTCTTCCTTTGGTGATTTGGTCAGTTTTGATCCAACTTACGGTACAAATAAATATTCTATGATTTTCACTCCTTTTACTGGGGTGGACCACCACAAAAGGTCTGTGACTTTTGCTGCTGCATTGTTGTTTCATGAGGATGACGATTCATTTAAGTGGGTTTTTGAGAAGTTCTTAGACGCTATGGGTCAGCGCGAGCCGCAATGTATAATCACTGACCAATGCCCAGGAATAAAGAAGGCTGTACCCAAAGTTTTCAAGAAGGCTAAGCATAGATATTGCATGTGGCATATTATGCAAAAGGTCCCTGACAAGATTGGAATTACAATATCCAAGGAGACTGATTTTGTGAGTCGTTTGAATTCTGTTGTTTGGGACTCTGACTTGGAACCTGCAGAATTTGAACAAAAGTGGTCTGACTTAATTTCTTGAACATAACTTGCAAGCAAATTCATGGTTGTCATACATGTACAAAAAAAGAAGGAGATGGATCCCGGCTTATTATCGTGATATTCCTATGGGATGTCTTCTCCGAACAACTCAACGATCGGAGAGCCAGAATAGCTTTTTCAAGCGTTTTGAAAATATACATGGTACACTTGTTGAGTTTTGGATGCGTTTTCAAAGCGCCATGGATCAACAACGCCATACTCAAAAGCAACATGATCGAGACAGTGATTATACTTTGCCCCAATTAGCTACGTCTCTCCACTTGGAAGCTCATGCGTCCAAGGTTTATACCCATGCTATTTTCAAAGATTTTCAACAAGAGGCTGCTGCCTCCATGTGTTCTCTTAGTGTTGGTGGCTTCACACCACCGTTGTGACGGTACGAGAGGTCGTTGTTGTTACTGACGCTAGAATGCAGAAGCGTTATCAAGTAGTGTTCAATTCCACAAGCACTGATGCAGAATGTTCTTGTAAGTTGTTTAATAGGAAGGGTATTATTTGCAGACACATTATTTGGGTTTTCTCTGGGAAACAAGTTAGGACTTTGCCTGATAAGTACATACTTATGCGCTGGACAAAGAATGCACAAAAAATCCCTCTATATGGTTCACATGGTGAGTTACTTGACGACTTTGATGCCACTGATGTAAGGAAGCTGGAGATGTGCAAATTATGGTCAGAGTTCTACTCAACTATCAGTTTGCTGAGAACTATGCCTAACAATCAGATCACTGACCTTGCTGACACATTGAAGCAATTTCGGATCAAACTCAATCCACAAGCACAATCAATGACAAAAGAGCAGGAGTTGGAAATGCTTCTTGGATGTAGTTCCTCAACTGAGGTGAGGATTCTACCGCCTCGTCAGGCAAAGAACAAGGGTAGTGGGAAGAGAATGATATCGACAAAGCAACAATGCATTGCCAAAGCAGAGAAGCCAAAAAGGCTTTGCAAAAATTGCAAACAATTGGCTAACCATGATAAGCGTAACTGCCCTCATCCTTTTGTTCCTGACATCGAGAATCAGGTATGCTACCTAAATAAATATATTCTATTTACATTAATTCTGTCAGTAAGATGCCATACGATTTCTGTTTATGAGTTTTATTTTTGGAATTGTATACTTTTGATATTGAGCGCTGACGACTACTCCCTGTCCTGTTTATGATCTTATTTCCAAAATCGTATCAACTGTGCTTGTTCATTTCTTTGACAACTACTTGTTCTATTTTGCATTTTTCGGGGAGTTCGGATGATGATTGACTTGTATCTTGATTCATGTTCATCAAGGCCATCCAAAACATTTTTGTGTCGTCGTCTCTTGGTTGGAGGATTCTTTGTTGATGAAGCTCAATATATATAGTTGGAGGATTTTTTGTTGAAGAAGCTCAATATATATAGGATATACATGTCATAGTTTCATTACTATTATAGCAATTACACTCCATACGTTAGGATTTACTTAGTGATATAAGTGTGATATTTCATTGTTAGACATCTGATATTTCATAGTAAAACAGGTGCTATTTTCTTCCATAGTGCTTTGAAACAGTATTATCAGATATCTGATATTTTACCGTACATGTCGTGATATTGCATTGTCAGGTGTGTGGTATTTCTTAAATAAAGATTCCAAAATGTATTATCGAAGTCCGATGTTTCAATGTCCATGTTCGAACTTGATTAAAATGAATGTGGTGGACATATTGTGATATTTCATAGTTAGAACTATGATATTGCATTTGAGTATAATGTGATATCACAATATACCGAATACAATATCACACTTGGATCAAATAAACACAACACGTTTGACAATAATTTCATTATTCTTTACAATATCACAGTCTGTTCAATACAATACCGCACAATATTCAATTCAAAATTTTACTTTTTGGGGAATAATTATTATCCTCAGATTTGTACAATATCACATGATATCGAATACAATATCATACATGTCTAAAATAAATATCACAAGTGTGAATAATTATTATCCTGACATTTTACGTCCATACAATATCACAAGTTAGGGAATACAATATCATACTTTTCTTAATATCATACAGTATTCTTTACAATATCACAACGTATTCAATACAATACCACATAATTAGACGTGTCATGTGATACAATATTTCAACTTATTCAATACAATATCATTGTTTTCATTACAATATCACGGTTTCTAATAAGGAGGTTTCTGAGAAAAGGTATTCAATACAATACCACATAATTAGACGCATCATGTTATACAAAATTTCAACTTATTCAATACAATATCAGCTGTTCTTCTACATAATATCACGGTTTCTAAAAAGAGATTTCTCAGTCAAGGGTGACTATTTCTCAGTCATTTTGAATGCTGTAAAAGTACCAATTTCACCTACTGTTCGATTTAAAGTTTAAATACCAAGAATTACAAAATACAATCTCACAATGCATTCATTCCAATATCACACCTGTAAGATAACTTGATTGCTCAACAAATAGCTGCATGAACCCTTTTAAAATAGCACATTAACACTAATTTGATATATCTTCATTACAAAACCTTATCAAACGATCTAGATTGTACCATTTTTGTCTACCTATTACAAATCAATCTGTCAATGCATTCATTCCTAAGTCAGATTACACACTTTCTATTTTCCTACATTGGTGCCTCGTCCTCGACCTCTACCTCGACCTCTTGTTCTTGAATATTGTGCAACTGTTTTGATCCCTCGACCACCACTTGTGTTTTGCCCATTGACAGTACCACCGCAATCCCAAATATGTGCACTGATTAAAATATCTCCATATTCAAAAAAAAAGAACGAATATCTTTACAAAGTAATGACATTATTATATCCGATTAGCCATTTTTAAATTTTCTTTAATTTACCTTTTAGGCGAACTACGAAGAACAGGCATTTCAGTATTCACCGGCTTTTGCACATCTTCAGCCTTGCCTCATTTTACAGGTTTTTTGTTCATTGATGCATCTCTTTTCAGTTTCAGTTCAGGCCAGACTTCTTCCTTTATTGCTGTGAACTCTGCTACTCTTTGAATGAGTTGATCCCTAATTCCATTTATGTCAGCCAAGAGTAATGTTGCTGCCATTTCTGCCCAATAGTATCTACGGCCAACCTTTCCATCAAGATCTGCTTCAAATACTTCTCCCTCATACCTTATCATGTGCAGCATTAGAAAAGTGCCGGATTCATTGTTCTTTAGTTCCGGTTTTTGCCATTTGAAGCTTACGTTAACAATGTTAAATCCTATTATTTCTTGACTTTCGGCCTTTTCTTTGCTTCAGATAGTCACTCATGCATGCGGACTGACACATTTCAAGACAACCATCGGATTAAACCCACATATATTATCCAACAATTTCTCAGATTTCCATTATCAACTAAAGCATTCAACTTACCACAACATCGCGGTTTGTAAACACTTGTATCTTCCCATTTATCATAGGATGTATTGTCTAGGACTTCAACCTTTTCTTTGTTAAAGTTTATACAAACACAAAAGTAATGGTCTTCAAATAGCATTGGCACGAAAACAATCTCAGCTGTCAAGTTGCATGTACCGTTGTTTGCGGTAATAAAAGTATCCCAAGCTTCAAAAATCCTCATTTTATGAGTTTCATCCTGACTTTCATCACCTCCTTGTTGATATAATGCGTGAACAGCATCCTGTTTGCAAAATAGTTGTTAATCAATAACAACACATATTCATTGTAATAATATTAAATTTACAATATTTTAAAATCAAATATCTAAACTACTTGTAAATAATATTGCATACCATGTGACGAAGTCCAAAAAACAGTAAAGTTGTTGTGCTGTGGTCCTTGTACTCAATGTCATTCAGTAGGTGTGCCCAACATTCAATCATTTTGCTCGTGACATTCACGGTCTGTTGTATTGATAGTATATCTTCTCTGAGGAGTTTTGCTTCTTCGCCGTAGACAGCAACACATTCACTACAAGCAATTGTAGTGGATGAGCATTAGTTGAAATATTCTTTCCATATGCTACTAAATAAATGATGGACATCAGTTAAAATAGTTGAGGATATCATAATAGTTTTCAATCTTACTCTATAGAGAATGTGTGGTCGTCCAATAAGCAGTAGTCAAGTACTTCTTTTCTTACTTTCAACAAGCTTGCTAAAAGTGCTTGATTGTTCCTCATAAATTTGGATACAACCAAAGATATCACCACTTTGCCACGATTTGTATGTGCACCCAAGACCATCTGAATTTCCTTTTCTACGGCTACCCAAGACACTAGTATTGCAATCATTGTCATCTGGTATTTTCAACCCTAAAGAACAGTTCGGGTGATGCTGTTTTAGTACCAAATAAAATTATGTTGTTTAAGAAAAAAATGAGCGCTTAAGTAAAAGTAAGTAACCTTTGATTTTTGACTTTGGTGTACAAACTTTCTTCAGACTGTCTGCTTTTTCTTTTTCTTCCTCTTCTCTTTTCAGCCTCCTTTTTTCCAACAGGATTGGTTCCAACGATTCCTTTAATGTGTTGAAGTTTGTTACAGTATCCATTGTTTCCGACCTCGTATGGTTATAATCACTGAAAACCAATGCTGCTGCTATCTCAGCTCGATATAATTTCCTCTTCATTACATCATTCAACTCACAATCAAATATTTCCCCATTGTAAAACATCATGTGCAGCATCATAAATACCCCACAGTCTAAGTTAAAATCCTTTGATTGCCACTTGAATTTCTTATTAACTAAGGGAAACATTTGCACTTTTTCTCCTTGCTTTAAACCTTTGCTGCACATGTAACTTCCAAATGTCTTTGCCTATACAGTTTTGATAACAATTAAGAATCTCATTAATGTAAAGAAAATTCCTCCAATTTAATAAAACACATCAATTGTAGTTTTGCAGTAAAGTTTGAGTTTAAGACTTGACCAACTCAAAGCAAGGTAAAAAAACTCTGAATCTTCGAAGTTGTCATAGAGCCTATTGTCTAAGTAGTCCACTGTCTCGTTTTGAAAGTTGATGCATATGCAGAAATAATGTTCGCTTATCAGCAAAGGGAGGAACACCTAATAAAGTTTGCATGAAAAATTCTTATCAGTTTAATCAGTAAATAAATGGCATAACACAAACAATTTTGACAATGCTAGTGTCTTACCAGATCTGAATTTAAGTTTAGTGGCTGCCTGCAAACATTTTGCCATATATCCCATGCTCCAGCTATTTCTTCAGTAAGTGCTTTTGTCTTCTCAAATTCTTCTCCATTTAGCATTAAGATTTGTTCTAGAGGTGTCTGTAACATTGCAATCACACAATAGGTTCCTTTCAATATTAATCAATATTACAATAACAACTGTCATACAGTACAATAACACAAACTCTTCAATACAATATCATACTAACGGATTTAAATTACAATATCACAAATATTGCATTACAATATCACAAATATTGCATTACAATATCACAATATCACAAATATTTCATTGAAGAAAAAATTGTCTTAAATTACAATATCACAAATATTGCATTACAATATCACAAATATTGAATTACAATATCACATATTCTTGAAACAATTTTTATCAGTTATGGTTTAAATTTCTTTTGCAGTCCTGAATTAAATGTTTGTGCTTTAAATTACAATATCACAAATATTGCATTACAATATCACAAATATTGCATTACAATATCACAATATCACAAATATTTCACTAAAGAACAAATTGACTTAAATTACAATATCACAAATATTGCATTACAATATCACAAATATTGAATTACAATATCACATATTCTTGAAACAATTTTTATCAGTTATGGTTTAAATTTCTTTTGCAGTCCTGAATTAAATGTTTGTGATTTAAATTACAATATCACAAATATTGCATTACAATATCACAAATATTGCATTACAATATCACAATATCACAAATATTGCACTGAAGAAAAAATTGACTTAAATTACAATATCACAAACATTGCATTACAATATCACATATTCTTGAAACAATCTTCATCAGTCATGGTTTAAATTTCTTTTGCGATTTGTGAATTAAATTTTTCACCCAATAATACACAGTTTTCAATAAAATATCACCCTTTTAAGAATTAGAACTTACGGCATGTGCAAGCCCAAAGAAAATCCTTCTTGGTACTGGTGCTTCTTCTTCCTTTATTGACAACTCATTCATCAAAATTGACCACGATTCAATCACAGACGACTCAATCTTCACATCAGGCAATAATGATTCTATATCGGATCTTGAAATTACATGGTAAGTCCCATATGTTGCAAGTGTTTCTCTGTCATACATTATCAACCAAATTAAAGATCAATTTACTAAAATGCTTAATATAGCAGTAAGCCTTTTAAATTTTAAAATGTTTGAAAATGGACTTACGATTTCTCAATTGTATGATCATGAATGAAACAATAATCCATGACCTCTTTCCGTTTCTTCAAAACTGATTCAAACAACTGTCTATTTCCCAGCAAGAATTCTGACAGTAGTCTCATTTGCTTATCTGGTTGTCCACATTGTTCGGTACAACCTAAGTTCTGAGATACCAACAATGCACATTCTGGTATAGTATTTGAGTGGAGCAAATAGTCACTAAGTAAACTCCTTGACTCAGTGGTTCCTCCTTTTTGAACATTTGTTGTTTTGCTTTTTTCATTTTTGTCACTTGCCTGTGCAGCTCTTCTCTCCGGAATACACGACTTCCTCACTAATTTCTTGAGTTTGTTCATTCACATCAGCTAATATCTCATCCAAATTAGGCACTTTGTTTCATATCCCCATAAATCATGTCATCAATGATCACTTGAGAATCCGTTTGGAGGTCTTTATCGACAACCACCGTAGGACTTGTCCAATTCTTTATACCGAGCTTTCAACATATCGGTCCATACGTCGAATGATGGCATCCCTTGTGAATAATCATACATTTCTTTTGCCCTCATTACCAAACCGTCGATAAAGCTATGGTAGAATGGATCTTTCATAAAAGGTAGTGTTTGATGAATTTGGCTGCCAAATTGATCTTTTTCAGTTGTATTTTCTTCTACCTTATCATCATTGCCATCAACAGTTTTGTCACCAGTCTCTTCTACAGTATCTTCCTTGGGAGGACATTCAGCTGCTTCGGTTTTATCACTACCCAGTTCATCGATTTTGTATCATTTCCAACAGTCCAGCTATCTTTGAGTTGAACTCTTTCATATTATCGTGTATCTTTTGTAAAACAATCTTTGAATCCCTCGTCATTCTCAAAAAAATTTCATGAATTTCCTAGCATTTTTAAAAATCATAATACAATATCAATGTCACATCTATCAATTAATATTGTAATACTAGTAATACTAATAAGGTTTAAGAATATCAGAAAATTATCTCAAAAGGTAACACAGTTATAAAGTTTGTCTTACATCTAATGCTCTTCCTCTTATTTCTTCGTCACTTTGTATCCCAGGAGGCAATTTGATCAACATGTATCCCTTTGGTATTTCAGTTTGATCGAGGTTGAGTTTGAGGTTTGATCTTCTTGATAACCTGTTTGCTCACAGATAGGGTAAACAATTTGAGAAGGGACAAAGCATTCCCCAATGCACTGTCGCCAACTCACTTTTAGCTCTTTTTGTCAACTCCTTATGATCCCAGTGTCGAATAAGTGGTAGGCTATGGGCTAACACATCCCCTTTAAAATTCACCCTATGGAAATAGCATATCATTAATACAAGTATGCATCCAGTAATAGTACTTGTCTTTTTGGTCCCCTCCTTAAAATTACCAACAGCCTCTACCAACTGCTCAAAAACATACAAACTCCAGTCACTATTTTTTATGTTTGGCACATCTTCAACAGCCCTAAGCAGTTTGAAATCCAGTGTGTAATTTGTTGTAGGTGCCAAGAAAATAGACATGCTATATAAAACAAACAGCTTCTTGAAATCATCACCCGACTCATTGCAGCTTATTAATCTATCATGCACAATGTTCAACTTAATAGGGTCTGCCTTACTCTCTAATCCAAATTTTCTTCGCCATTCAACTTTCAATTTCGTCATCAGTCACTTTGCAATGACCAGTCATAGTTTTCTGCACCCTAGCACCAACCCTAGGAAGCAGGAATACATCATGCACATCAGCTTTGCTTAACAAAAACTCGATTTTTTTCGCCCTAAACATGTAGCTGGTAGGCTTGAAAGCTTTTATAAGCAATTCCACAATCCCTCTAGGAATCTCCTTAATAAGTTTTAAATGCAACAAGCCTCCAAAACCAATTTCTTCCACTGCCTTCTTTTGCTCATCATTAAGCTCACAAATAAGCTCAAACAGCTTGTTTGGCCTACATTTTGTTACAAATTTGTGCTCACTTTCATGTCGACCAGTTCCTTTTCTATTTTGCTCAATCACGTCCATAATTTCTAAACCATCCTCATTTTCTTTTTGCACAATCATTTTGTTATGATCAGAGGCATCTCCTGTCACCACATTTGGAGCTCCCTTTGTTGGTTTGTTTTTTTTTGTGGAGTTTTTTTGGGACTTAGTATCGTTCATAGCTTTTCTCTTTTTGCAAGGTTTTTCTGTTGGAGTTTCTGTGAGTGCCAGCGTGTTCATGACTGTATTTCTTCAAAAAACTGAGACAATTTACGTCAGTACAAAACATTTTTTGCATAACACAAAAAATTCAATACAACATGAATTTTTTTGCATGTCTACAAATACAATATCACAATATATCGAATACAATATCACAACATATCCATTACAATTTCACAACTAGTTTTATATTTCATCCAGTACATTATACAATATCAGACTGCAATACAATATCACAGCTAGTTGCAATATCACAACATTTACAATACAATATCACAACTAGTTATAGTATTACACAGTATAACTAATAAAATCTCACATCATTTACAATACAATATCACAAGATTTACAATACATTATACAATATCAGATTATAATATAATACGTTTTTCTCGTGTTCTTCATCTATTATATGTGATGTTACATACAAACGCAAATTAAATGAATTTGAGAATTTTAGCGAAGCAGTAAGACACACAAACACGATCAATAATATGAAAGTAGATGAAAAATAATCGATTTTATCAATTAGTTCATGCGAAAAATTTTGCATGATAATGTTAAAACAATTGCACAACATTTTCTGAAACCCTAGAATGAACATTTTCGTATTTTACCCAAATTATATGCATGTCTATGTTCTAAAAACATCCGACCAAAGATTCAGAGCAAATATATTGATTACTTTAACCAATTGATCAATTATTTCTGCAAAATATACCTAAAATGGGAAATCGGAAAAATTTAGATCAAAAATTGTACCTGAATTCAAAGAAAAATGCGATGATATGCAGCAATGATTCGTATTCCTTCGTAATCTTGATTGATTCAACAATTTATCAGTATTTTCTTCGATTTTTTTTTCAGTTTTTAGAGAGAGAAAGTTGAAGTAGAATATGAAAAATGAATCGTCTAATTTTTGTGTTTGATTTTTTGCGCGTTTTTTTGTTTTGTTGTTTGATTTTTTGCGAGTGGTATTGTATTGAATAAAGTGTGTTATTTCATCCCGTCCTCAATCCTCAAATATTTAGCCGTCCTCACGGATCCCGCATCATATATATATATATATATATATATATATATATATATATATATATATATATATATATATATATATATATATATATATATATATATATAGATTTAGGATCCGGTGAGAACGATCACTCGGTGAGAACGAACACCAACCACAGGATTATACAAATTAAAGGCTTTGATTTCATTACTAAAAAAACCAAAACCAATCGCGTCTCTTCTTTTCACACAACACACTCATATGTCATTCACATCCACCACCACCCATTATCTGCCGCCGCCGCCGTCAATTAGCAGAAACGTTGGAAAACCACCGGAGAACATCCCAGATGCCGGCATAATTGTGGTGACACAATTCAACATCACCAACCCCTGATATTTCATGTTTCGGGAACCTCAGATCTCGATTCTCCTTCCTCCGACTTCGACTACTACCTCCTCGACTCACCATATCTCCACCATCCTCCCTACCGGCGATGCATTGGAAACGATATTTGTGGATAAATCAGGTTAAACTCCCTTATGTATCCTCTATCCTACTCTAATTTCTGGTTCGATTTTCATAATCCAGATTTGCGATGCCGATGAAGGTGGTCGAAGTAGTTGTAGTGTCGACCAAGGTCGGGATATGACATCCAGATTTTCATAATTTGAATTCATTAATTCAGCTTCATCTTTTATGTGGGTTGAGTATCGTCATTTGATATTGCATAAACCTTAGAATTTGATGAATTGGGTGTTATTAATGTATTAAAAGAAGATAGATGGTTGTTTCGGGATGGAACCATTTTTGAGAAAACGGGGAGAAAGGGAACCGTAATACAAAGACATTGATTATTAGATTGACGACGAAAGTGGAGAGTATAGACGTAAGCATGGAAATTGATGAGATTGAGAGTGGACAAAAAGTGGCAACTACAATGCGCATATATTACATGTTTGACAGTTGGCCCTCACTTGTGTTGTTGTCCGTATGGCATTTGATCAGGCTTGTAATTTGGGAGTTTTAATTGGTTTTTTAATTTGGGATTATTTTTCGTGTACTCGATACTTGTTCTATACGTGTATCTAGTTCACGTATTAGTGTATCTAGAATAATATTTAGTGTAACTATATAATTCGTTTTTTTATATCTAGCAAGGAAAAAATGTACCTAGTATGGGAAAAAATGTATCTAAGATACATGAAAAAAAGCGTATCTACGATAGTATATAAATGTATTTGATATTTGGGAAAAAAAAATGTATCTACATCGTCAAAAAATGTATTTACATTGTCAAATAATGTATCTAAAATTATAATCTACGATATGTTTTAGTGTACCTAAGATTTTGTTTAAAAAAAAAAGTGTATCTAACATATATCTCAATCTATCTACGGTGAGAACGCACTAGATATATTAAAATATGTCACAAATACACTTTTTACCAAAACTTAGATACACTTAAAATTATCATAGATACATTTTTTTTTCATGATAGATACACTTTTTCCCTCTCGAATTAATGTATCTGATAATATTTTTAACAGTTAGTCTTGCTTGTGACAGGCTAATCCCGTCACAAGCTTGTGACCTCTCACAAAAAGGGAGAGGGGGACAAGGTGGGGCACCCCCATGTGTTTCCCACTCACCTCTTAATGGGTATTTATGATAGGAAACGATATTCGTCACAAATGAAAATTTGTATATTTTTAATGTATCTACAAACAAATTTACTTTAATTACATAATTAACGTCTCTGAAACACAACTGTCGTACCTAAAAATAAAGACACCTTTTACGTACGTAATATTTGATATAACTGATGACGTTACAAATGCATCTAGGAAGTAAATTAATGTAGCCACAATCACAACTCTTTTTGCTATTCCCGGAGAGTGTGGCTGTAACCCGAGGCCACCTTGACCAACTCCGTCACAACGTCAGCGACCACACCATAAATCGCCGGCGACATCGCCTGGTCCACCTGACGAGACCGACAACATCACCGACCGCCTAAATAACCCTAATCCATCGTCGAAAAGCTGTTGGTTACCACCACCATCATTAGTATACTTGAATTCGATCGACGATGGTGTTTTCAGACTCAAATTTTTCCGACGAAGCCAAAATTGCTATTATTTTCTCAAAATCTACTTCATTTCAAGTAAATCTCGGATTAAAATCGCGAATACGAGGTGAGAACGGTGATTATCGCCAAATATTTAATACCGACGGCGGTGGCAAGGACAAGGTGAAGGGAGGCGGTTCGTGGCCGGAAAGACGCACCAAATAGGGTTAGTGCGGTTGTGATGGTGGTCGGAAAAGCGTAAGTTTGGAAGTGTATTAGGGTTGCCCATGGTGATTTGTGGCGGCCGGCCTAGTTTCGGGTCGTCGGCGACGTCACCGATGACATATGGGGTGGGGGGTGATGTCTACAGCGTGGGTCGTGGTGGCTGCCAGCGACGGCTGGATGTGAATATGGTGTTAGGCGGCAGTGTTAGTTATGGATGAAGATGTTTTTTTTTGGTACATAGTTATGGATGAAGATGTGCGATGAATGTTTGCGTGGGTTTCTTGTTTTAAATGTTTATTAATAAGGTCGTTCTCACCGTTCTCACCGAATGTTCGTTCTCACCCGATCCCACCTATATATATATATATATATATATATATATATATATATATATATATATATATATATATATATATATATATATATATATATATATATATATATATATATATATACACAAAGAAGGAACCGGTGAGTTCGGGGTTTTAAATGAGTTCGTCCTATCACATAGAACCATTAGATCTAGTAAAATAAACGGCGAAGATTGATCAAAACTGGAAAATAAAACACTCAAATTATAGTATGAAGGCAGTAGAAAATTGCTCGCCTCAAGTCTCACTCTCTCTCCAACTTTACTTTTTCTTTCTGATTCAAACAGAAACAATCAATAAATAAATTAAAACAATCAATATCCAAATTAAGACAATCAATGTCCAAATTTAACGACAACAAGAATGAATTCAATTGCAGTTTTGATTTCTTTGTCTCCCTCCTATTTATTAGAGCTTTAATTTGTACAGATTGCAATATCTTTTACCTTTATAGGATTTGTATGGGTTTTAGTTGATTTTGAATGTTTTTCTGCATTTTTTTGTTTGATCGATAATTTGGATGGATTCGTGCTCGTGTAGATTGTAGTTAGTTGGTCATAGGTTTACAGAAAGTTTGATTCAAAAAAATCGTCAATTTCTACTTATAATCTATGGAATAATATAGCAAAGCATTTGATTTACATCACTCGATTTTGTCTCCCTCAATTTTATTAGAGCTTTAATTTGTATAGATCATAGGTTAACAGAATATTTGATTCAAAAGAAATCGTAGATTTCGACTGATAATCTATGGAATAACATAGCGATCATTGGAGTAATATCGTCGATTCGTTGTTTATGTAACACACATAAGTTGTTATTGTAACACGTATGTTAGGAAATAGGCTTGATATGGAAATATAAGTCTAGAGTTCTAGACAAAGTAGGATATTCGTTTCTGATATTTTGTTAGTTCTTAATTAATATTGCATATTAATTAGGAATATTTTCCTATTCGAAAAATAGAGATAAGATATTAGAAAGTTTATTTATTTCCTAATAGAATTAGGAAGGTACACTCTTTTTTGGTAAGGAGAATATCTCATAATTGTACCCAAGAATTGTGAGAGAGAGCCTAGTAGTCATATTTGAGAGTTCTCAAAGTGGTAGTGTTACAAAGAGTTCTTTGTAAGTGGCCTTGTTGATTAATACAATAAGGGTGTGGGAGAGTTCTTCCACTAAAATCGTGTGTGCCTTTTCATACTTTGTTTTTTATTTACCACTTAATACCTAACAAATTGGCATCCGAGCTAGGTTGAAGATTCCGCTGCGATGGAGAAAATATTAGGTGGTAAGTTTGAGATGTCGTTGTTCAACGGTAAGAACAACTTCGCGTTATGGAAAAGCATGGTGAAAGATATCCTCATACAGCAAGGGTTACACCAGACCCTTGAGGACAAGAAGCCCAAAGATCTAGAAGATTCCAAGTGGAATGAGATGAAACTACGAGCAGTTTCAACTATTCGGTTAGCCCTTGCACCAGAAATCAAGTATAGCGTTCTTGATGAAGACAATCCGAAGATTTTGTGGACAAAACTAGGGAACATATACAATGCAAAGTCCCTAGCAAATAAATTATTTTTGAAGAAAGACTTGTTTGAGATCGAGATGGAAGAGAACGGCGATTTGCGGGATCATCTTTACAAGTTTAATGGCCTGATCACCCATTTGGCTAGTTTAGATGAGACATTCAAGGAGGAAGATAAGGCGATAATGTTGTTGGCATCTCTACCAAATACTAATCATTATAGTAACGTGATTACTAGTTTGTTAGTGGGAAGGACAACTTTAACCTTGGATGAAACTGTCGTTGTTCTATTCGAAGCGGACAAGTTGTCAAAGCAGGGCTCAAGTTCGAGCACTTCGGATGTAGGTGGTGCACTAGTAGCTGACGGTAGTGGCGGTAGATCTTCAAAAAAGGGCGGGCGCCGTAAGGTGAAGTGTCACTATTGCAAGGAACTTGGACCTATTCAATATGAGTATCCCCAAGTGAAGGAGGACTTAAAATTATTGAAGGAGTGTAAGGAGAGAGGAGTTGCAGCTGTGGCGGTCGAGTGTGAAGATGGTGAATTGCTCTTGGTACAAGAGAAGTGTGAGGCTAAGGGAGAGTGGATCTTAGACTCCGGGTGCTCATATCATATTTGTACAAAGAAGGAAAGTTTTTCTTCTTATAAAAAGTGTGAGGGGAAGTTCATAACTTTACCTACTGGAGAAAAGGTGAAGATTGAAGGAGTCGGAGAGGTCAAGATAAAGCTTCCTTACAATCAAATACTCCATCTAGCTGAGGTTAGACATGTGTCTAAGTTAAGCCAGAACTTAATCTCAATAGGGAGATTAGATACACTTGGGCACAACGTTCATGTAGGGGACGGAAGGATTATGGTCACTAATGGGTTCTCGGTGGCTATAGTAGGAAGAAGAAACAAGAGAAACCTCTATGAGCTCGAGCATTGTGGAGAGGTTTGTGTTTCAGGGGACGCTTTGCCAGGACGAGTTCGTCACGGTGAAGTTGTTCATCATTAATCAAGGTTGACTAACATATTAAGCCTATGGGGAGGTTTGTTAGGAAATAGGCTTGATATGGAAATATAAGTCTAGAGTTCTAGACAAAGTAGGATATTCGTTTCTGATATTTTGTTAGTTCTTAATTAATATTACATATTAATTAGGAATATTTTCCTATTGGAAAAATAGAGACAAGATATTAGAAAGTTTATTTATTTCCTAATAGAATTAGGAAGGTAGACTCTTTTTTGGTAAGGAGAATATTTGTACTACCCTATAAATAGGGTGGGATAGGTTGCTCATAATTGTACCCAAGAATTGTGAGAGAGAGCCTAGTAATCATATTTGAGAGTTCTCAAAGTTGTAGTGTTACAAAGAGTTCTTTGTAAGTGGCCTTGTTGATTAATACAATAAGGGTGTGGGAGAGTCCTTCCACTAAAATCGTGTGTGCCTTTTCATACTTTGTTTTTTATTTACCACTTAATACCTAACAACGTATTAGTTGTTATCGCAACACGTACATATTTATTGTTACTGTAAACATGTTATGATTTTGTTTGAGTTATTGTAACATATCAATTTGGAATAGATATTTATTATCTATGTCCTCTTTAGTATTATGATTAATTTTCAGTGATCTTTTATATTGTGTACATGAGACTTCAATTGTATGTGTAATTATGTGTTACAGCATTGATCCTCTTGGGTACCACTTCTTGTGTGGTTGCTCAAAGAGGGAAAAAAAGTTCTCCATTATGTGTTACCTTTTTATTAGAGCTTCAATTTCTGATTCAAATTTGGATATTGCAATGTTGTTTGTAAGAACTACGTTTGGTTTGAGTGTGTGACAAATTTGGAATGCACAAGATGTGGTAGAGCCAATTAGCTCAAATAGTAGAGCTTTGTGCAATGCACAAGATGTGGGTTCGAGTCCCATGTTGGTTATTAAATACGTACTACTGTTAACGTTAAACAACAAATAGAGTTACTTAGCATTAGAGGATTGCTGGCAGTTTTTAATGTTGGAATGCGCTCCAAATCTTTTAAGTTCTAGTCATAAGCAAGGTTTGTTATAGGTTTAATTTTCGATGTCTCTAGGGCTTATGTCTGATAACCATTCATTGTATGACATCTCAAATTATTGAAATTTAATTTAGTTTAGGATTTCTAGGGTAACGATGCTCAATTCAGAAGGGATTCAGTTTGGATTCGTTCAACCAAGTAGCATCCGTGTTTGTTTGTTGTCAAGTCTTCGGTAGGTTCAAGTGTGAAATTGTGAGTCTCACGAAGTAAAATTCGATCTCATAAGCTATTTGCTTAAGCATGGAGATATTCGTAGTAGTTTCATAGTTGACCTCCTCCCGTCTGATTCGAGGGATGATCTAAGGTTCGGAGAAAATTGATGCTGATACCAAGGGTGTCAAAGACTCGTGAGCTTAATGTTTTTGTATACTATATGTGTTTAGAACACAGCTCCTCCCTAGGTTCATAAAACGCAGCTCCATCCCAGGTTCATAGATGTCGTAGTGGGAAACTCAAGTCTAATGATGGTCTGCTCGTCCTTAATTGGCCATGGCTTATCATCAATGCTACTATATTTTTATGTCAGCACATTATGGTCACTCGATTGTTACATTAAACTAGGCTATATGGGATTCGAACCCATACCTTTGTGCAAATTTGCAAAATTTCTCTACCATTTGAGCTAATAGCCTTTAATAAATTTGAAACAAAAATTAGGTATGAATAGAATAACACACTAACGATAACATACTTATATGAATAGAATAACACACTTTAGATATTAGAATAACACTCCTAAAAATGCGCAATGGTGTTATTTCTTGTACAGGAAACGCCAGAGCATCCGACAGATTAGGTATACTGAAATTTCATCTGAAAGTTTAGTTTATACTTGTCGCGTACACGACACTAATCAAAACGACACTAATCAAACTTTTGTTGGTCCACCACCTGTTAGAAGAGGCAAAATGCAAGAAACAATAAATCGGTTTTTGATTAAACCGTTATCATAACACGACTAAATCAATTATAGTAACACGATTAAACCATTATAGTACCACATGTAAACCATTAACAGAGCATAGTTAAACCATTATTTCAAATGATTAAACAATTATTGTAACATAGTTAAACTGATATTGTAACACGATTAAGCCATTACCGTAACACAGTTATCAAAACACAACTAAACGTTTACTATAACACGACTACATAGTTACTATAACAAAGCTAAACCAATATCGTAACAAGGTTACGCCGTTACTGTAACAAGGTTACGCCATTACTGTAACAAGGTTACACTGCTATTATAACACTTGTACGCCGTTACTGTAGCACACTAACACTTATATTGTAATATTCTTATACATACACACTATTATCAGACCACAAATAAGCCATTATTGTAACACACAAACCATTATCATAATAGAGATCCACCATCATCATAACAAACTATGAGCCTCTCAACATTAAAAATGAAGAGAGGACACATATTGACTTAATTGCTCGAGTAATTTGACAGTAATCTCTTATTAATTCAACTGATTAACTCTAAATGTGACGCATCATTAAATATACGTACGAATTTTGATTTCCAACAAAGAATAATTCATTAAATGTTTGAATACAAAATTAAAGCTAGTAGATTTCTCATAGTGTGTTTCTTGTCGTCGAGAATTATGTGACATATTTTTTTATGATCTCACAATTTCAGATCCAACTGAAGCACGTGATTATAGAGACTTTATCCAAATTTAGCACAAATACCATGATTATAATCTAATTAAATCACAGATTATGAGTAGCATAAGAAGATATGAACAATTCATTGACTTAAATACAAGCTAAAATGCACAATTACAACACCTAATCACAAAAAAATGGCAAAATAGGAAGAAAAGAAATGTCAGACCTAAATTTTCCTCTCTAAACATTGATGATAGCCCCCTAAAATGTCACAAATCACCATAGATGTTGAATCTGGAAGAGTAAGCAGGTATAACTGGCCGTGGAAGAAAGCGCGAAACAATCGACTCTAAAAATCTTTTTCGTGAGAGAACAATTGAAGTGAGAGAAATAGTTGAGAGCAAGAATAATAGAAACAGGCTATGATGGCTTTTTATATAAAGCCTGGAAATTACGAAACGACCCTTAAACTCAGCGCTTTATTTTAGGCGTCAGATCTTGTTAATCTAACGGTCTAGATTGGTAGGACGGACTCACCCTAAGAAGCTAGACTCTCATGATCCTAACTCTCTCTCTCATAGTTTTCGTTAGAAGAGATGAGAGAGAAAGTCCTGCCTTCTCTCTACGTTTTTTAGGGTTTTTGTTGCACAATGGCAAGGAAAATCGTATCAAAAAAATCTCTTAAGAAATCTTTACAAAAATTAAAATCTAAATCTCGAGCACGAACACGATTATCTTTCAATAATTGCTGTAATTTACATCTTGATATGTCTTCATGTGGAAAAGAGACTGGAATTCCACAATCGGCGGATGCTAAAAATACGAAAGATGTTAATGAACTAGTGGGGATTCCGGTTCTTAATATGGATGGGATTGTGGAGACTTTTGTAAGTGACGAATCTGATCAGGAGGCTACTGAACAGGAGGATGATGGTACATGGACAACTGTTTCTGGTAAGCGTCGCTCTTTCAAAACTACCTCTTCTGCTGCTTCGAAAGAGATGTTACAACTTACTTTAGAGGATGTTAGTACTGAAATCAAATATTGGGAAACTGCTGCTATATGTTATGTGCTAGGGGGGAATCCTCCTGCTGATCGATTATCAGGGTTTATTAAGGGATTGTGGGGTAAGTATAAATATGAGAAAATTGCTTTCTTACCGAATGGTGTTTTTCTAGTGAGGTTTCCAACTATGGAATGCTTAAATTTAGTCCTACAATAGGGGTTTCCTATTTTTGAGAACAAACCACTCATAATTAAACCTTGGACAGAGGAGAGCAGTCTTACAAAAGAGAGTGGATTTTGTTCCTATCTGGGTTAGACTCTGTGGTCTGGGGTTGAAATTTTGGGGGAAGTCGGCTCTGTCAAAAATTGCTGGGTTGGTTGGCAAATTCCTGAATGTTGATGGTGCTACTGAGGAGAAAACCAGATTGGGTTTTGCCAGGGTCATGCTGGAGGTGAAAGTGGGGCAAGAATTACCAGATAAGCTTTACTTCAAGGATGAAAAAGGTGTGGAAAACTGTATACTTGTGGAATATGAATTGAAGCCGGTCATTTGCTGTTCTTGCAAAGGGATTGGTCATGGTTCAGAAGTTTGTAGGAAGAAACAGGCAAGTGTTTAGGTTCCTGTGGAGAAGGCCAATACTTGGGTGTGGAGGCCTGTTATAAAGGTACCTGGACCCAAGCCTTCTACAGTGGTTCAACCAGGGGGATTGGGGACTGCTACTCCAAGGTCTCCTGTGAGAACTACTTTTCCTGGAGGGTCTGTCCCTCAGACTCCCAGGATTTCTCCTCATTCTGTTATGATTGTAACCAGGCAGGAATTACAGACGGGTCAGAGTTCTTTAACACCGGGTAGATCTTTTATTGAAACAGTCAGAAGTGGGTCTCATACTAAAGATACTGTAGGGGGTCATGAGGGTTCTTCAGGCAAGATTATTAATGGATAGCATCGGGTCTTGGAATGTTAGGGGAATAAATGGGGTCAATAAACAGTTGGATGTCAAAAAATTTTTATTTCAAAATAAAATTGGTCTTTATGGACTGGTTGAAACCAAAGTTAAGAGTCAGGATTTTGATAGTATTCTAAATAATATAGGACCTCAATGGAAGGGCATCAATAATAATAATTATCATAATGGTGGTAGGGTTTGGATTATTTGGTTACCTCAATATTTTCAGATTACTACAGTGTTTTGTTCTGCTCAACTTATCACTGTTCATGTTACTGAGGTTGCTACTGGGGATTGCTTCCTTTACTCTGTGGTCTATGGTTTTAATGATGAGGGGGATAGGAAGGATTTGTGGGATCAATTGAAAGATATTAAGATTGCTCATACTGGGCCATGGGCTGTGTGTGGGGATTTTAATAGTGTACTTAATTTTAATGAAAGGATAGGAAGAGATGTGACCTGGGATGAGATTAGTGATTTCAGAGATTGTGTAGACTTTGTAATCTGGTGGACTTGAGAGGACAAGGCGCTTTCTTTACATGGAATAACAAACAAGACCCGTCCTCTAGACACTTTTCTAGAATTGATAGATTTTTGGTTAATGAGGATTGGTTGAACATGTATCCTGATGCATGTGCGTCTTTTTTACCTGAGTGCCTCTTTGATCACAATCCTATTGTTTGCTCTAGAAGGGAGTTGAGGGGGGCAAGGAAAATTCAGTTCAAGTATTTTAATATGTGGAGTTTGGATCCTCTCTTTAAGGAGGTGGTTCAATCTGTTTGGCAGCATTCTGTGAATGGAACTCCTATGTACCAGGTTGTCATTAAACTCAAGAACCTTAAGAAACCTTTGAGAGAGCTGAACAGGCATAGGTTTTCAGATATTGAGAAGAGTGTGCATATGGCTAGGGCTCTTTTGGATGATCTCCAAGTTCAAATGCAACAGAATCCTAGGGATCATGACATTCTTCAGGCTGAGAGTGAAGCTGCTAAATCTCTTAGAGAATTGACTAAAGCTCAACATAGTTTCCTAAGCCAAAAAGCCAAGATTGATTGGCTTAAGGATGGGGATGAAAATAATCACTTCTTTCATTCTCAGATTAGAGCTCAGCAACTCAGGAATTCTGTACTTCAACTTAAAGATATGAATGGTGTGCTTCAATCTGGGTTTGAGGGAATTGAAGATGCTTTTCTAAATTATTACAAGTCTTTACTAGGGGAGAGTAAAATCACTACTGATGTTCATCTCCCTACAGTCAGAGCTGGTAAACTGATAACTGCTTGTCACAGGCAGGGGCTTTTGGCTCCTGTAAACCCTGCTGAAATCAAAGATTGCCTTTTTTCTATTCCTGCTAACAAATCACCTGGTCCAGACGGATTTTCTAGCCAATTTTATAAAGATTCTTGGGACATCATTGGTCCTGATATTGTTAAGGCTGTGCAAGATTTTTTTAGAACTGGTAAATTGCTGAAACAGGTAAATACTACAAAGCTTACCCTTATTCCTAAGTGTGCCAATCCTAGGAGTGTTCTTGAATTCCGTCCCATTGCCTGTTGTAGTACTCTCTATAAATGCATCAACAAGGTTTTATGTAACAGACTAAGTGTCATTCTTCCTGACATTGTGAGTTGTAACCAAGGAGGGTTTGTGAAGGGGAGACATATAGTAGAGAATGTGCTTATTTGTCAGGATTTAGTGAGATTATACAATAGAAAGGCTGCCTCACCCAGATGTTTGATTAAGATAGATTTGAGGAAAGCTTATGACACAGTTGAGTGGGTGTTTTTAAGACAAATGCTGACTGCTTTGAAGTTTCCTCTGAAGTTTATTGATCTGATCATGACTTGTGTTTCTACTCCTAGCTTTTCTCTCAATGCAAATGGAAGTACTTTTGGTTTTTTCCAGGGCAAGCGTGGACTAAGACAAGGGGACCCTCTTTCTCCTCTTTTGTTCACATTGTGTATGGAATATTTATCTAGGATTTTAGCTACTATAGCTCATCAAGATTCTTTCAAGTATCACCCTCTTTGCAGGCCCTTGCACCTGAACCATTTATTATTTGCTGATGACCTGCTTATGTTATGTAAAGGGGATGCATCATCTATTATGTGGCTTTTGAGAGGCTTTGCTACTTTTTCTGCTGCTTCTGGCTTGGAGTTAAACAAAGAGAAAACTAATATCTATTTTAATGGAATGGCTGCTGGTATTGTGACTGACAGCCTTCAGGTCTCAGGATTCAAAAAGGGTAATTTGCCTTTTAAGTATCTTGGGATTCCTATTTCCTCTAAGAAATTAACTAAGAATGGTGTCTTGAAGCTGATGGACAGGATTGTAGCTCGCATTAGAGGGTTGGGGACTAGGAAGTTGTCATATGCTGGTAGGCTTGTTTTGGTGAATTCTGTCCTATCTACAATGCACTCTTACTGGTCCTCTATTTTCCTCATTCCTAATGGCATCATGAGGAGGATTGAAGCTTATTGTAGGAATTATCTTTGGGGTGGAGCAGCTGATTACAAAAAAGTTCCTAATGTTAGTTGGGGGATCTGCTGTCTACCAAAAGAGCAAGGGGGATTGGGCATTAAACAGGCTAAAAATTGGAACAAGGCACAATTGGGAAAGTATGCGTGATGGTTGGCATCAAAAAAAGACCATCTATGGGTTCGCTGGATCAATCACGTTTATATGAAAGGGGTAGATTGGACTGATTATGTTTCTCCCCCTGACTGCAGTTGGTCATGGAGGAAAATTAGTCACACTCTCTACTTTCAAACAAGCTTATACTAACAATAGATGGTTGAATAATGATGCTGAGTATACTGTTGCTGCTGGATATAATTGGTTAAGACAAACTGCTCCCAAAGTAGTTTGGAGGTATGTGTGCTGGAATAGACTCAATGTTCCTAAGCATTCGTTTATTTTTTGGGCTTGGATGCATCACAAGCTACTCACAAAGGATAGACTGATTGCTATGGGGCTCCAAGTTGATGGCCAATGTGATTTATGTATGGCTGCACCTGAATCGCATGAACATTTGCTCTGTGACTGTGTCTTCAGTAGGAAGTGCCTGAAGATTCTGCATGACATAATCAGTGTGCAGTTCCCTTTAAAGGACCTGGTTGTTTGGTATAAAAATAGAAGAGGAAAATATAAGTTGGTTAGGAACTACATTGGAGCATGTCATGTTGCTCTGATGTATGCTCTGTGGAAAGCCAGAAATGAAGCGCGAATGAATCAGGTGGTTCCCAGGCCTGAAGCTATTATTTCTCAGCTTAGGAGGGATATTAAAGCTAGACTTTTGAGGATGAATGCAAGCACCATGAAGCCGAGTGATTGTCGATGGTTGACGAATTTGGATAATTAATTGTTTCCTCTTATACAGTTTTGCAATAGAAGATAGCTTTGGTTGTAACATTTTTGACACTATGTACTTAATTTTTTTGAGATCAATATACCTTACCTTACACCAAAAAAAAGAAAACTCTCTCTCTCTCTCTCTCTCTCATGTATAATGTATTATTATTATTATTATAATCATTATTATTCCGTCTCAACATAACTCGTATCAATAAAATATTATTATTTTTTAATTATTAAATATGGAGTATTACAATCTTCCCCCCTTAAACTAAACTTTGTCCCCGAAGTTTCACCTCACTCTTCCCTTTCCGACTATTCCCTCAAATCTTATGTGTACTCTCTTCCCAAAGTTCGGCATTCCATTCTCACTACTTCCTCACAACTCTCAATATTTCCCCACATTCCGCACTTCCTTTTTCCTAAACTTCCGAATTGTTACATTCACTCCCCTTAAGAGAGAACTTTATCCCGAAGTTCAACTATCAACCTCAAAATACGGTCTCATACTCTCATTACTAAATTCCACAAATGACCATGTTCCAGGTTCCACACTCTCTCCTACTTATTGCAAATCCATAATAAATCAGATATGGTCCTAATTCCATTGATATAACCCTACTCTACGAGCCTCCCAAACGTCAAGGTATAAGGTCCAGCCCACGGTTCGAAACCCTAATCCCATAATAACACCCAACTCAAATGGTTCTAAGTCTATGCATAAGTCTCGGGGTATTACTCGAATATTACTACACACATAACTATCACGTCTTATCTCATACATGCACCTATATGCAAATCAATCACGAACATGCAGACTCTATGAAACAACTAAATGATGCAACGTCACTCGTCATGTGACTCAGCTATGCTCAATATTCCCATTTTTCGGGTACTATGCCATGCATATACCACGTCAAATCCACCACATGATCACACATGTGTTTTCCAATCATCCATTCCATCTATTACCAATACTTCCGCTCATACGAAAGACCACAATACACATGTACACAAATGACCACTATGTCACACCCACAATTTGTAACCACATTAGTTAACATGTATCACACAAGGTTATTACATTATTTTGTCATCAATCTACCTATATCGTATTAACTATTTTCATCAAATTACCAAAATGCCACACAACATGGTCAACGTAAGCAATTCACAAAATATCACCCATGTAGGGTCAACACGCTCATCTAGATATAAGTCAACCACTCGATACTCGGTCGAATATAGACAAAACAAAGGTCAAGACAATCCACTTGGTCGAGTGAGGTGGGTCACTCGGCCGAGTAGGTGGCACTCGGCCGAGTGAATGGGGCACTCGATCGAGTGTCACACAACAGAATTGAGGTTTGGTGCGAAATCTCTTCCAAGGTCACTTCTTGTAACATGCGAATGTAAATCAACTTCAAGGGTGACTAGTGTACCAACAGATGACCATATTCAAAACAAGCTCTTGGCCTTACTGCCATCCCGACTACACGTAGATAGAGCATCCAAGGCATACTACCAACTTAAACATACTATTTTATCATCAATAGCTACACCGTAGTGCGACACTCTAGTCACATTGGTAAACATAACACATTTCACGATCTTATGGACACGGCGTAATCATTCATCACTCTCAAGGAATAACAACAACATCATCACTTCCTTAAGCACTACAACAGAATCACGATGTACACCATGGGCGTTCCTCAATAACGCTTGGGAGGCAATTTTTACAAACAAAATTTATACTACCACTCTCAGGGTCGGAGTCTAACACAACCACTTTCACATATCATGCCTATGTACTTAGATTAATGGTCACATTATGTATCACAAATGATCAAACTCATCAACCATTAGATTGAATCCTTAAGTATTAAATGCCCCACTCTTACTCTCATGTCCACAAAACCAAACTTCGTAATATCGAATCCACCATTATGCCACCTCACACGGGTTCACTCGAGGCTTACAATAAATTTCTTATTGAATGTCGGGTTACCACTTGCAAAATCTCCAACTCATCTCTTGCTCTAGTACTCTATATCCAGTATTCCAGATTCCTAACTCTTATCACCATTTATTCAACTCACCTTCTTTCCTAAGCCAAATTTCACACCCTCCAACTACTTTTATCATTCATATTATTACTCCTCTTTTAACTCTCTGAGTACCTCAGCTATTCCCTCATTATTCCGCAAGTTCTAACTCAACCATATGCTAACCAAAACATCTGAGTGTTGCTAAAAGGTCACTCTCACATGTTCTCAAATTGCTTTCACTATCTATGAGTCCATACAACCGCTAAGTATCCAATTTTGACTGCACTTCACTACCATCGTATTTGTCTCTCATGATCAATTCACCATACTCAAAGCGTTACATGGGCGAAACACCGTCCTAGTGTTCCCTAATTGTCAAACTTGATGACTATGTCCAAAATCGCTTGTTTTGTCGGAAACATATGCCTAAGGGCTATGGTGAGAAAACATTCTTTTGGGGCTCACACAGAACTCTGTGCCCGGATATCCCGGGTTAACTCAACGGGTAAGGATGATGAGAATCAAAACAAGCCAGAACGGATATGGAAAAGATAGAAAATCAAATAACATAGAGGGGATAAAAAATTAATGGCCAACACCTTAAAATTGCCTTAATAGCACACTTCGGAAAATGATGAACTTTGTAAAATGATGCAATTTCAAAACTCAACTCCAATGCAATTTTACTCAAACTTGACTCAACGCAAAATGCTACATTAAAACTTTTAGCATAAAGGTCATTTGTTTCAAATTTCTCAAAAAATTTTAATACGGAGTAGTCCGTCATAGGATGGTACATGTCACTAAAGGCCAAATTCAAAGTATTACTATTCGATTAGTGCAAAATATGACTTACAAAAATCAAAATCCGGGTAGTCGTATCATTCACTTTTAAAAGAAAAAAAATCTTTAGACGGAAAATTTCTTATATACGATTTCAAAAGACGTTGTAATCGAAGATTAGAATAATAAGGAATAAACGAAGTACGCCACGAACGAAAAATCAAAGCTTATTTATATTTTCACAACATTTTCGGGAAATTTGTCAACCTTTAAGGCGGAAAATTTTTGATTCACACCTTTTTGTTACAGAATTTCAAAAACAATATTATAGTTTTTTAATACTATTAAACAATAATTGGGTTAACATCAAAATAGTTCATATTCCTCACTTGGTTCACAATTTTAGGCTAAAATTTATAACTAAATCGTCATTTCCAAGACAATATACCACACTACTAGGGATAACGGTAGTCTTTGTAAGACGATTAAAACAATGTCCAGTCATGAAAATCAAAGATTAAGGTAAACTTTTAATTTGAAATTTTCGCATACAAGGTAAAATCCGACATTAACAACAAGCGTTAAGCCGTTCTTGTTCAATATGACCCAACAACAAATACGAAAATCCGGTTATCGACTCAAAAGTACAAGTTTCCAAGCTCATCCATGGTAGGGGAAAAAAATTATCGTAAAAATCCGATTTTTTGACCACTCCAACGATATAGAAAATCAATCATTACTATGAAATTGAACAAGTCATGCAACTATTTGACAAAACTTGAATAAACATGTGTATATATAAAACCATTTCAAATTGCAAAATGAAGAAGATGAACTAAACTACACGGTCAAAATTTGAGAAGACAGATAAAGAAAAGTGGAGAAGCAAAGTGTAATTCAAACAACAAATCACAATATGAAAACTTTGAATTATTTTAAGATAAATCGATGCCGAAGTTATGAGGTTCGAGATAGAAATGAAAAGATAAGGTAGAAAAGCAAATTTTACACGAATTTCTCAACTAAACAGGCCCACTCGGCCGAGTACTTAGGGCACTCGGTCGAGTGAAACTCCACTCGGTCTAGTGACAGGTTACTCGATCGAGTGAAAATCTTTCAGAAGTTTTCCAGTTTCTTGAATTTGCCCACTCGGTCGAGTGAACTTTCCACTCGGTCGAGTGACTCATCCACTCGGTCGAGTGACTAGTCAACACGCTCGAGTACTGCTCTACTTGATTGGGTTTGGTCTCACACACACTATCTTTGGCACATTACTCTCATAATCTTAGCTACTCTACCAATAATCATCACCATTCATGATATAACAACGACACTAGCAAGCTCAAATACGCATGCGATATCTACATGCCAAGACTCAGGACTACTGACGTGGGTGATGTCGTCGGGTCTCCCAATCAAACACATTTATAATACTCAACAAACAACTAGTTAGCGGTAAGTCAAGGTCGATCCATGGGACGGTGTGCTTTGGGTTCTAAGTCTATCTATCTCAATTTATGCTAGTGTCACAATTGATTTGGGTTTGTAGTTGTGTTCTAGACTAATAAAAGCAATAAAGTAAAACAAGCAATAAAAGGAAGGATGTAAACAAATGATTAAAAGTGCTAGGATATCATGGGGTCATAGGGGATTCATGGTGTTGATCATACAAACATGTTTACAAAGTTGGAAGCAATTATTGTTGTGAAGGAACCGAGTTGGTTTATGTCTTACAGTTCTTAGGAAGAGGTGGGTCCCGGAGCCGAATCGATTAGATTTTACAACACCTACAAGTAGACTTACTTTCCTCCTAATCAACTTCTATGCATGGTCTAACAAGACTCGAGTTGGTTTATATCTTACACGTCAAGTTGAGTAGATAAGAGATGGTAAAAATGCAAGGATTCATAGGCTTAGCATTTTATCAAACATAACATGTGCATAGAGTTGAGATCACAACAAGCAAGCAATTTAATTATGAAAACATATTAGATTAAGCATGAGTAATCCCATGTTGGTTTCCCCTAATTACCCACTAATCCTAGCCAAGAGACTACTAACTTATTATCATGGTAAACATGTCATTAATGGTGTCAATCATCACAACAAGTGTAAACATGATAAGAGAATGATGAAATAAACAATAAAGAGTAAAGAGTAAAGGAATTATACCAAACTTGAGATGATGTAAATAATAAAGCAAGGAATAAAGGAAGAAAACTTGATTGATTGATGAAGAGTTGTCAATTCTCGAATAATAACCCAATAATCTTCAATTACCCAATAATTATAAACTTGAACAATAATTAAGGAAAGATTAATGTGTAATTTTGTGGAAAGATTGAGATTAATCTATTCTAATCTACTCCTAATCTAATCTAAGAAAGCTTGATTTAATCTAAGGAAACTTGATTGTTTGATTATTACAAATGGGATATTTATAGTGGGGATTAGGTGCACAAATTAGGGTTTGCTAAGGGCTTAAATGACGATTAAGTCCTTGAGGAATCGCCGGTCTTAAGAGAGACTCCGGTCTCCTTTTTGCTAGTCTTTGAAAAATATGCGCATCTCTAGTGGAGCAAGAATAAAACGAAAGTTGCTGTAAGGGAATCCGAGCGGATTGGTCTCAGGACGCTCGGATTGTAGCAGGGGAAGACGAGCGGATTTGGAGCAAGACGAGCGGATTCCTTAGCAGACGAGCGGATTGGGTCTCGGGACGAGCGGATTGACGGACAACTTCTTTGTTTGACCTCGGATTGTAAAACGGACGTCATTTTCTCATCCGGACTCCTATTGGAGTGATTCAAAATTCTAGATCACTTTTTTTTTCGACGCCGTTCCATATAGCATACTTTCAGAGCCAAAGGAGCAACTCTTGATTTGGGTTTCGAGCAATTTCTTCTTGTAATGCCTTCCCTCTCGTCATTCTTACTTTTAACCCTATGATCCTTCTATATACTCTTTATTCCTACATCCTTGGTCATCATTCTTGCCTCCTCTTCATACTAGTCCATCCAATATCATCAAAAGTCTTCCAAATATGCATGCAAGAGGGGGAAATTCCGCCTCATTTATCTCCTTTTCTACAAAACATATGAAATGCGCTAGAAAAGCAAATAGGAAGGTTTTGACGGATAAAATGGCCATAAAATGTTATAATAGTATGCAAAATAGGCTCAACTAGGGGACTAAATATGTGCAAATAATGTTCACATCAAATATCCCCAAACAGAACGTTTACTCGTCCCGAGTAAAGAGGTGACAAAAACTAGACCTTTATCTAAACTAACCTACTAATATAGCCGATATGCGACAATTAGCGGGTCTCACTCCGCCCCTTCAACTCACAACAAGACAACCATGAGGTAGGATGCCTTCTTGCAAGGCAAGGTGGGGCTTGCCAAAATGGCGACACATCCAATCATTAAAGCACGTAAATCATGTAATGGATGCATCTACAAAAGAATAGCCACTTTCCTCATCTAAGTGGCGGAAATTATCTACAAGGGAAGCACCTCAAGGGTACACATTCCATTATAGATATGGTTTCTTCAAACTACTAAGCCTAGAAGGATACCAATAAATCACCTCTAAGTTGTGTCAAGCTAGGGTACCTTTGTCCTCAATCGTTAAATGCTTTTGTCAAGAGTAGACTCCCTATGGTGTTAGAAACACTGGAGGATCGCGAAATTCCCCCTCTTGCCTAGACAAGAAGAAGGGTCGTCCCCTCTCTACCATGCATAAAAGTGGATACGATGGATAAAGGGATCAATAGATATTTGAGTTTCATTTGGGAGTTTGCTTTTGTTGTTGTTTTTCCCCCCAATTTCTTGTGGCATATAACATTTGAGAACACTTTCTTTTGCCATTTCTTTTGATTTTTGGGATTTCAACACTTGACAACTTTTCAACTTTTTGCATTTTTCTTTTTGAATATTTTCAAAGTCACCCCAATTAGTAACAGGGGTGCCTTATATTTGAAGCATAGGAGTTTTCATTTTTGTTACTCCTCTTTTCTTTTGATGCATTTGCAAACTTTTTCTTTTCTTTTCTTGAACTCAAATTTTTGAACAATTTCTTTTTGTGCCCATTCCCTTTGATGACAAAAATATGGTAGAACATGGATGAATGATGGTTGCATGGTTTCAAGGGTCACCTTGGAATAAACGGTAGCCAAGGAGTTATCACACCACAAGGTACTCTTGACTAGGCCTTAATCCATGGGTCAAAGGATACTAGCATGACACATCCTAGGGTGTTTTACAAGTATTCTAACAAGCAAAGTCTTAAGAAGAAAAAGCATCTACTAGGGCCTATATACACTTGTCAAGTTTCCCAAGTAGACGGTTTCACAAAATTTTTCTAACATGCAAACTACATGCCATGATGTAACTAACATATATACAACCTAATGCATATGATTCTAACAACTAGTATGTCATATAAACTAAATGCAACTCCTAACAACACATAGATACACAAACCGCAACAACAAAATACACCACATCCTCCTTGACATGTAAGCCCATCCTCCTCATATGAACAATGAAAAAGAAATGGAAGGGAAATAGAGATTAGAACGATCATACCAAGCGGTCTTCATTTTCCCTTGCTAATGCCTCAAATGTAGTGTTGTATCTATGTGAGAAGAGAACAAAAGCACAAGTATATACAATTCTACACTACTAAATTAAAGAACATGTTTTTGGTTTTTGAAATTTTCAAATTTTTATGGGTTTTTGTTTTATGAAATTAAAGAACATATTTTTGGGATTTTTCGAAAATTTTCAATTTTTATGCATTTTTGGAATATAAATTTTCATCCCCCACTTTATTTTGGACATTGTCCTCAATGTACATGTAGGAGTAGGAATGAAAAAGAAAAACATGTTTTTGGATTTTTGATTTTTTGAAATAAAGTACAAATGCAATGATATGATATGAATGAATGCACGCTCTAACTAAATGCAATTCTATATGACATATATAACAAATGAGTGCAATCTAAACTATTGATAGGGCAGTCGTATACCTATCAAAAATAACCAACTGGCACTAACTAATATAGCTAGGGAAGTCGGGTCGATCTCCACAGGGAGATGGGAAGATGTCAGCTTTGTCTAAGTTCGTCACGGTAACCAAATTGGGGGGTTTTAATTGATTGATTCTAAACTAATAAGAGCAAGGAAGAGAATAAAGCAGAGAAAAGGAACTAAACAGATAGAGAAAACAGCTAAGATAGACGGTTCACCATAATTATTCGGTCAAGTAATCTAGGTCTTAGGTCAATGCAAGTACGGTCTGAGGGGCAGTGAATATCTCCTTTCGGTCTCAATTCGCCCTAAAGCACAAATAGCTTAGCTTTCGCCCTAAATATAATGCCCTATTGTTCGCTACTAGTCTCGCCTTTTCCAACCTTTCGGTCCAGGTCAAGGGCCACTATGATATAAATACCTAATTACGTCGACTCAATTAAACAGATACAGATAATTGCAGCAGTTAACAACGAAGATCACACCAGCATTAACCTAGTAAATCGATTACTATCCCTTCATAATTATGGATACCCTTTAGTCTTAGCAGAAGGGAATTAGCTACGCATCATCATTGAATTACCAACAATAACATATAGATAATCGAAAATAAACATAATAACCAGCTAATAAGGATTGAATAGAGTAGTAATGAAATAATAAGAGAAGAATAGCAACACAATAACAATAATTATGATTAAAGAAGAATAATAATACCAATCGTAAATCCAAATTTGATAGCAAAGTGTAAAGGAAGAGCCAAATCTAAGAACAGTAGAAAGTGATAGTGTAAAGTGAATCCGAGAGAATGAGAGTTACGTAGTCTCTCTTCTCTTAGCATCCGAAAATCCTCTAAACCTAACCTATGGACTAATTACAAAAGCCCATACGAAAATTAGGCGGAAAAAGTCTATAAAAGGATAAACCACTCGATCGAGTGGAAATAAACCACTCGATCGAGCAACTAATCATCAACCTCTCGATCGAGTGGAAATAAACCACTTGATCGAGTACTCCTTGCAATGTCTTCTCTTGTGTATACTTGAACTGCTCGATCGAGCAACTTCCAATATATAAAGCATTCGATCGACTAGAAAACTAGTCGATCGAGCTATTTAGGCACGTTAGACAATGAGACACTTCCCGAAACCAGCTCACGCGTCTTCAAAGTGTTAGATTCTAAGCTCCAGCTCCTCGTTCTCCGTAAATGCATGCAAATGGGACGACATAAGGCTCGATTTAGCTCCTCTTTGGTAAATTCCTGCAAATTACATAAAACGAATCAAAGTAGAATATTCTGGGGTATTTGTAGCTAGAAGCTACATAAATAATACAGAAATGCGTGTAAAAACGAGATAAAAACCTTATATATAATACACGCATCAAATCTCCCCAAACCAAACATTTGCTTGTCCCCAAGCAAAATATGAATGCAATTAAGAATAAACAGTGGAACGGGACCAACGCATCAGCTACAAATCACCCACCAAAACCAGTTTAATGCAATAACTGACAAAGTGGCCAATGAGAAGTGCAAACGAATTAAATCAATGTTTCAAACTTACTGAACCGTCGACCTTGCAAGACTCAAAAGATATCGGACTCTCACGGGTCGCTCATTACTCAAAATTAGGCACAAGGTGAGTATATATGTGAAAGATAGAAAGAAGTAAAGACACTCACCTAACTCGACCTATAAGAACATGCATGCAGTTAACATAAATAAAGTCTCTACAACCATACATATGCATTCCAACCATACTAATTACCAAGACACATGCCGAGGACTTACATTTGGGTAAGTGAGGTAATGGGTAAGAAGGGGCTAAGATGAATTTGGATATGTGGGTTAATAGCCAGGCCAGCAACAACGAATCCAAATTTGAACTGTATCCCAACTTCATACTCAATATAACAAAATGAAACGGTGCAAATTCCATGCACTCTACTCACGAAACACCAAAAACTCGTCAACTCCCCATAAGATATAAGTAGGACATGGGAGTGAAAATCATTTTACAATTTCTCTTTTTTCTTCGCACATGATTTTTCTTTCTTTTTCTTATTTCCATCTTTTCGTTCTTTTTTTTTCCTTTTCACTTCATTTTTTTCATTTTTTCATCCATCATTTTTTCTTTTATTCCCTTCAATTCTTCCACCAACTGCTGAAAATCAGACAAAAATAACCAAACTGCAGTAAAACATTCCAAACAACTACTCGTCACTAGCTCGGCTAGGGTAGGAAAAATTATAGATAGTAGCTAATGGGACAAAAAGGCAATTTGGCTATGTGGGGCTCATGGGTAGAATGAAATAAAAGGGAACTGCATCTCCTAACATGTGTCACCATCCACAGACCGAATGCATACAGGTATAAAGAAGACTAGATTCATGCTTATGCAAATTGATGTTACATGCCTTAAAGAGAGTACTACTCACATCCTAAATGAAACCGGTCATGAATGTCACCAGTTTAATAAGTTCTAACCTCAGAATGTAATGTAGCTTGCCGATATATGAATCAAGTCTATTCGTTCAGATAAGAGAGAAACAAAAACTCGTAGATCATGCACATAATCATGCCAACTAAATGTCAAGAATATGCAAGGCTCAAGTAAGGATTCAATGTAGCATCAAAGTTCAAACGTTCCGACTCGAATTAAACGTGAAAATTTTGAATTTTATATGATTTTTTGAATTAATTAAATCAACAATGCATGCGAAAATAATTAAACGTGCAGGCAAAAATGCAAGAAAACATGCAGACACAGATATGGATGCATACCTCCCCAAACCAAACCGTACAATGCCCTCATTGTACCCAAAATAGGGAAAGAAATGCAAACTGAAGAGAAAAGGAGAAGTGGAGTCGGAAAACTTACAAAACGTCATAAAGAGGGGCCTCCCCCAAACCGACCATGAACATGGGAGGTCAAAGAAAGTCAAGCAGTAGCTCCATAGACGTAAAATAGCGGATGGAAGACGAAATCACTCGATCGAGTAGCTTGGAATTGCTCGATCGAGTAGAAAAACTACTCGATCGAGTAAACGTGATTTTGCTTCTGGTCGATCGAGTATAAATATCACTCGATCGAGTGATTATTACCCCAAAAGTGCTCGATCGAGTAGAAAAACTACTCGATCGAGAGGATTAACCTGCAAAACATGCGTTAAAAGCAAGGAGAGCAAATAGAGTTCGTAAAACAGCGTCTAAAGTTCAACATAAAGCTAAAGAAAAATAAAATGTTCAACAAAAGTACAATAAAACAGTCCGGGCTGCCTCCCGGAGAGCGCTGGTTTATGAGGTCCCGCACGACCTTTATGATATCAATTAACTGGCGCGTCAAGCTCGTCGAAGTACAAGACTTCAACACGATTGTCTGCTTCATTTGCCTCGTGATAATGCTTCACATATTGCCCATTCACCTTGAACCTACTGCCTTCGGAATCTTCGAGCTCCACGGATCCAAATTTGGTAACAGCTGTCACCGTATAAGGACCACTCCACCTGGAATTCAGCTTGCCAGGAAATAATCTCAATCGGGCATTAAACAGCAGCACCTTTTGCCCAACATAAAACTCCCAAGGTAGAATTCTCTTGTCATGCCATCTCTTCGTCTTTTCTTTATAAATGTGCGAGCTATCATAGGCATTAAGCCTAAACTCTTCCAACTCATCTAGCTGCAAAAGACGATTCTGACCACACAACTTAGGATCAAAGTTAAGCTCACGAATTGCCCACCAAGCCTTACATTCCAATTCAACAGGTAAGTGACATGATTTCCCATAAACTAACCTATAAGGTGATGCACCAATTGGTGTCTTAAAGGCGATTCAGAGGCCCATAATGTGTCTTCTAATTTAAGACTCCAGTCCTTCCGTGATTTAGAAACTACCTTAGACAAGATCTCTTTCAACTCGCGGTTAGAGACCTCAACCTGACCACTAGTTTGGGGATGATACTCCAAACCACGCCGGTGTTGGACACCAACTTTAGACGGAATAGAAGTTAGTTTCTTTTCCTTAAAGTGCATTCCCCCATCACTAATGACGACCCTAGGGACACCAAATCTGGGAAATATGACCTTTTTAAACATTTTTATCACGGTCTTGGCATCACAATGAGGAAAGGCAATTGCCTCAACCAATTTCGACACATAGTCTACAGCCACTAAAATGTACCTGTTACCTTTACTTGACGGGAACGGTCCTTGGAAATCAATGCCCCAGACATCGAAAACCTCAACCTCTAAGATGCCATTTTGTGGCATCTCATGTCTCTTCGAAATGTTCCCTGATCGTTGGCAAGCATCACAAGCTAAAACAAAAGACTTAGCATCAGCAAACAAAGAAGGCCAGTAAAAACAAGACTGAAGTACCTTGGCCACGGTGCGCGATGGACCGTGGTGACCACCATAGGAAGAGGAGTGACAGCCTTCCAAGACTACTTTGGCCTCCCACTGCGGAATACACCGTCTGTAGAGACCGTCTGCACATTCCTTAAACAAATAAGGATCATCCTAGAAGTACTGCTTAGCGTTATACAGAAAACGCTTCCTCTGCTGATGAGAAAGGTCAGGCGGCAGCTTGCCACTAACAACGAAGTTAGCTATATCTGCATACCAAGGTTCTTGGTTAACAATAGACGATATAACAGCAATTAAAGTATCGTCAGGGAAAGAGTCATCAATAGGTAGAGAATCTTCCCCTTCTTGTCGCATCAGTCGCGACAAATGATCCGCTACAACGTTTTCAGCTCCTTTCTTATCCTTAATCTGCAAATCAAACTCCTGGAGAAGGAGTATCCATCTCAATACCCGTGGTTTAGCCTCCTTCTTAGCAAGGAGATGCCTCAAAGCTGCATGGTCAGTAAAAAAAAAGAACTTCGACCCAACTAAATAAGAACGAAACTTCTCTAAGGCATAAACTACAGCTAGCAGCTCTTTTTCAGTGGTAGTGTACTTCACTTGAGCCTCATCCAGAGTTCGGCTCGCATAGTAGATTACATTCAAAACTCTGTCTTTCCTTTGGCCTAGCACCGCTCCTAGTGCATAGTCACTAGCATCACACATTATCTCAAACGACAAGTCCCAGTCGGGAGGCTGTATGATCGACGCAGAGACTAAAGCCTGCTTTAACCTGTGAAAAGCAGAAAGACACTCATCAGTAAACACAAAAGGGGCATCCTTAAGTAGCAGCTGTGTAAGTGGTTTAGCAATTTTTGAGAAATCGTTGATAAACCGGCGATAAAAGCCGGCGTGGCCAAGGAAACTCCTCACCCCCTTAACATTAACAGGAGGTGGTAATTGCTGAATCACTTCCACCTTTGCTTTATCAACCTCTATTCCTTATCAGAAACTAAGTGCCCTAAGACAACTCCCTCGTTGACCATGAAATGGCACTTCTCCCAGTTAAGCACAAGATTAACCTCAATGCAGCGCTGCAACAATTTATCAAGGTTAGACAGACAGTTAGAA
Organism: Silene latifolia; assembly: GCF_048544455.1. NCBI lineage: Eukaryota > Viridiplantae > Streptophyta > Magnoliopsida > Caryophyllales > Caryophyllaceae > Silene > Silene latifolia. Next base: position 49,275,231 of record NC_133535.1, on the reverse strand, counting down.
AAATCACTTCCATAAACACTGAAATCGTCCATGAAAACTTCCATAATAGACTCAATATACTCCGAAAATATCCCCATCATACACCTTTGGAAGGTGGCAGGGGCATTACATAGACCAAAAGGCATCCTGCGATAAGCAAACATGCCCTGAGGACAAGTAAATGTAGTCTTAGCTTGATCGTCTGGGTGGATAGGGATCTGAAAGAACCCTGAATACCCATCTAAATAGCAGAAAAACTTATGAGAAGCTAACCTTTCTACCATTTGATCAATAAAGGGAAGGGGAAAGTGATCTTTCTTGGTGGCGGCATTAAGCTGTCTGTAATCTATACATATCCGCCAACCAGTCACTACTCGAGTGGGTATTAGCTCATTCTTATCATTCTTAACCACAGTTGTCCCTCCTTTCTTCGGGACCACCTGCACTGGACTCACCCATTTAGAATGACCAACAGAATAAATAATACCTGCGTCGAGCAGCTTCATTACCTCAACCATCACAACATCTTGCATCTTCTGGTTCAGTCTGCGCTGACCTTGTCTGCAAGGTTTGTGATCTTCCTCCAGCTCTATCCTGTGCATACAAATATCGGGACTAATCCCCTTGATATCGTCCAATGAATAACCCATTGCTTTCCTGTTTTTCTTAAGTACAGCTAACAAAGCAGTCAGCTGATCATTATCAAGCTTAGCACTAACAATGACTGGATATTGCTCAGTATCGTCTAAGAAAACATATTTTAGATGAGAAGGAAGAGGCTTACGTTCCGTTACCTTTACCTCAATGGAGCAAAGAGTGCTAATCATCTGTTCCACTTGCTCTCCCTCAGCGTCGGTGAGTCCACGCTCATCTAAATCATCTATAAGCAAATCCAACACAGCGTCATCGTCATCTGGGCTATCTGCGCACTCATCAAAAAGCATAAAAGCTTCTAGTGGGTCCTTCATAAAAGAACCCGACCAGAAGTCATAAATAGACTCGTCAATAATATCAACTGAATAACAAGTATCCTCTATCATTGGCCGAGCCAAAGTACTAGGCAGACTGAAAGTGATCGCGTCATCCCCTACTGCAAGAGTCAAACGCCCTTGTTTGACATCAATAACGGCCCCAGCTGTACAAAGGAATGGTCTTCCTAAGATAATTGGGGTCCGGGTGTCCTCAGCTATATCTAAAACAACAAAATCCACTGGGATAAAGAGCTTGCCTATTTTCACAGGCATGTCCTCTAAGACACCTAAGGGCTTCATAACAGATCTATCAGCCATCTGTAGGGTAATGTTAGTCATTTTAAGATGACTCATGTTCAGTTTCTTGCAGACAGAGAGGGGCATGACACTGACGTTGGCTCCTAAATCATAAATAGCCTTATCAATAACTACATTGCCTATAATACAGGTAATAGAGAAGCTACCCGGGTCTTTCATTTTAGGTGGAGCCTTATTTAAAAGTAAATTACTAGACTCTTCCATAAATGAAACCGTCTCAAATTCACTTAAATCTCTCTTATGCGTCACAATATCTTTCATAAACTTAGCGTAAGTAGGTACCTGAGTAACAAGTTCGGTAAAAGGGACAGTTACCTGGAGGTTCTTCACAACGTCCACAAACTTACCGTACTGTCGCTCGATCTTTGCGTCCTTCAGACGACGTGGGAAGGACACTCTGGTAGCAATGAGTGGACCCGCAACTTTCTCTTTACCTTTATTAGTGCGTGACGTCTCCGCAGGAGGGGAAGATGACACGGTGGCGGAATTAGATAATAAAATAGGATCTCCGCCGCTTCTGGTACTCGATCGAGTGGTTTCACTTTGGGATTCACTCGATCGACCATTCCCTGCACTCGATCGACCATTCTCTTTTTCTGCCTTACTCGATCGATCAGTTTTATCACTCTATCGAGTGATTTCTTCAGCAAATTTACTCGATCGAGTAAGAATATCACTCGATCGACCATCTTCAATTAGTGCAGTTCTCGATCGACCACTATTTTCACTCGATCGAGCGATGGGATGAATTATTTCACTCGATCGAGTAGATTTTTCACTCGATCGAGTGTCTGGACCACACGCAGCAAGTATTTCGTCCAAAACCTCATCCATATCATCCTCCGGGGTATCTTCAGCTATCAAAACCCCGTTTTCTGGTACTTTTGGTCCTTCATGAGTCAGGCCAACTTGGAGATTCGTTGCATTGGCTGGATTGCATATCGGTAGAAGCTTGGCTTGGTCTTTCGCGAGTGTTAACTGCGCGACTTGTTCTCTTAATTCTGCTATGACAGTTTCTTTCCTATTGCACTTCTCATCAAATTGTTGTGATATGCTCAACATAAAGGATTTCAGTTCGGCAATTTCCTCATTTGCAGAAGGAGAAACCGGTTGCGGCGCTGGCGTAGAAAGAATAGAGACATTCTTTATTTCTTCATACAGTTGAGAAAAAGGAACTCCTTGCTTGTATTTCTGATAAGCAAGGACACGCTCTATACTTTCCAGGCATCCAATAGGGTCATGCCCTTCCATGCCGCATCTACCACATAGCTCCACATGCTCAGTAATCGAACAAACTTGTGCACTCTCGCCTATAGCTTCTGTAATCTCCACATTACCTAGACTTTTGCTAGGACCTTCCACTGCAGCTGCTGCCAACTCATTAGCTTGCTCACTACCTTGGGGATTTCCATATTCAGAGACATAAATAGCCATCTCCTCAATGAGACGCCACCCTTGGTCATCTTCAACATTCTTCGTGAATCTCCCTTTAGCTATGCTGTCAAGGATAGCTCTCTCGCTCCGATATAGTCCGTTATAAAACTGAGTACAAAGGAACCAACGTTTGAACCCGTGATGAGGCACAGAGCGGACAAGCTTGTTGAACCTAGTGCAAGCCCCATTCAAATCATCAGTAGACAGCTGCTCAAAAGAACTAATCTGAGCTCTCAAGGCATTGGTGCGCTGCGGTGGGAAATATCGCCTGTAAAAGGCTAAAGCAAGGGAACTCCAGTCGGTTACACCGGCTACCTCCCTATCAAGATCTCTCAACCATTCCCGGGCATCATTAGCTAAAGAAAAGGGAAAGAGGATTTCCTTCACTTTGCCCTGTGTCACCCCAGCAGAAAGGGGAATGTAGAGCAATACTCCGTAAACAGCTCTATGTGCCTGCATGGATCTTCTTCAGGTACCCCCCTAAAGAGATTTCTCTCAACCAGCTGTATATAGGATGGGTAGATTCCAAAGGTTCCCGACTCAATAGTGGGTAATAGGAAACCTTTCGGAAGCGAATCCACATTAGGCTCTGAATGGCTGGCTAATTTAGGCATTCTGGCAAAAAGAGTTTACAAAGCAAAAATTAACCTGCAAAACTAATCAAAACTTTGCAGAAATGAGATCAGTCTCAAGGAATAAATTCCTTAAGACGAGAAACAAACTTAAATAAAGCAACAAAAACTAGAGTAAAGAGGTGACAAAACCGAACGTTTACTCCAAACCGAACGTTTACTCGTCCCGAGTAAAGAGGTGACAAAAACTAGACCTTTATTTAAACTAACCTACTAATATAGCCGATATGAGACAATTAGCGGGTCTCACTCCGCCCCTTCAACTCACAACAAGACAACCATGAGGTAGGATGCCTTCTTGCAAGGCAAGGTGGGGCTTGCCAAAATGGCGACACATCCAATCATTAAAGCACGTAAATCATGTAATGGATGCATCTACAAAAGAATAGCCACTTTCCTCATCTAAGTGGCGGAAATTATCTACAAGGGAAACAATTCAAGGGTACGCATTCCATTATCGATATGGTTTCTTCAAACTACTAAGCCTAGAAGGATACCAATAAATCACCTCCAAGTTGTGTCAAGCTAAGGTACCTTTGTCCTCAATCGTTAAATGCTTTTGTCAAGAGTAGACTCCCTATGGTGTTAGAAACACTGGAGGATCGCGGAATTCCCCCTCTTGTCTAGACAAGAAGAAGAGTCGTCCCCTCTCTACCATGCACAAAAGTGGATACGATGGATAAAGGGATCAATAGATATTTGAGTTTCATTTGGGAGGTTGCTTTTTTTGTTGTTTTCCCCCCCAATTTCTTGTGGCATATAACATTTGAGAACACTTTCTTTTGCCATTTCTTTTGATTTTTGGCATTTCAACATTTGACAACTTTTCAACTTTTTGCATTTTTCTTTTTGAATATTTTCTCAGTCACCCCAATTAGTAACGGGGGTGCCTTATATTTGAAGCATAGGAGTTTTCATTTTTGTTACTCCTCTTTTCTTTTGATGCATTTGCAAACTTTTTCTTTTCTTTTCTTTTCTTGAACTCAAATTTTTGAACAATTTCTTTTTGTGCCCATTCCCTTTGATGACAAAAATATGGTAGAACATGGATGAATGATGGTTGCATGGTTTCAAGGGTCACCTTGGAATAAACGGTAGCCAAGGAGTTATCACACCACAAGGTACTCTTGACTAGGCCTTAATCCATGGGTCAAAGGATACTAGCATGACACATCCTACAAGTATTATAACAAGCAAAGTCTTAAGAAGAAAAAGAATCTACTAGGGCCTATATACACTTGTCAAGTTTCCCAAGTAGACGGTTTCACAAAATTTTTCTAACATGCAAACTACATGCCATGATGCAACTAACATATATACAACCTAATGCATATGATTCTAACAACTAGTATGTCATATAAACTAAATGCAACTCCTAACAACACATAGATACACAAACCGCAACAACAAAATACACCACATCCTCCTTGACATGTAAGCCCATCCTCCTCATATGAACAATGAAAAAGAAATGGAAGGGAAATAGAGATTAGAACGATCATACCAAGCGGTCTTCATTTTCCCTTGCTAATGCCTCAAATGTAGTGTTGTATCTATGTGAGAAGAGAACAAAAGCACAAGTATATACAATTCTACACTACTAAATTAACGAACATGTTTTTGGTTTTTGAAATTTTCAAATTTTTATGGGTTTTTGTTTTATGAAATTAAAGAACATATTTTTGGGATTTTTCGAAATTTTTCAATTTTTATGCATTTTTGGAATATAAATTCCTATCCCCCACTTTATTTTGGACAGTGTCCTTAATGTACATGTAGGAGTAGGAATGAAAAAGAAAAACATGTTTTTGGATTTTTGATTTTTTGAAATAAAGTACAAATGCAATGATATGATATGAATGAATGCACGCTCTAAATAAATGCAATTCTATATGACATATATAACAAATGAGTGCAATCTAAACTATTGATAGGGCAGTCGTATACCTATCAAAAATAACCAACTGGCACTAACTAATATATCTAGGGAAGTCGGGTCGATCTCCACAGGGAGAAGGGAAGATGTCAGCTTTGTCTAAGTTCGTCACGGTAACCAAATTGGGGGGTTTTAATTGATTGATTCTAAACTAATAAGAGCAAGGAAAAGAATAAAGCAGAGAAAAGGAACTAAACAGATAGAGAAAACAGCTAAGACAGACGGTTCACCATAATTATTCGGTCAAGTAATCTAGGTCTCAGGTCAATGCAAGTACGGTCTGAGGGGCAGTGAATATCTCCTTTCGGTCTCAATTCGCCCTAAAGCACAAATAGCTTAGCTTTCGCCCTAACTATAATGCCCTATTGTTCGCTACTAGTCTCGCCTTTTCCAACCTTTCGGTCCAGGTCAAGGGTCACTATGATATAAATACCTAATTGCGTCGACTCAATTAAACAGATACAGATAATTGCAGCAGTTAACAACGAAGATCACACCAGCATTAACCTAGTAAATCGATTACTATCCCTTCATAATTATGGATCCCCTTTAGTCTTAGCAGAAGGGAATTAGCTACGCATCATCATTGAATTACCAACAATAACATATAGATAATCGAAAATAAACATAATAACCAGCTAATAAGGATTGAATAGAGTAGTAATGAAATAATAAGAGAAGAATAGCAACACAATAACAATAATTATGATTAAAGAAGAATAATAATACCAATCGTAAATCCAAATCTGATAGCAAAGTGTAAAGGAAGAGCCAAATCTAAGAACAGTAGAAAGTGATAGTGTAAAGTGAATCCGAGAGAATGAGAGTTACGTAGTCTCTCTTCTCTTGGCATCCGAAAATCCTCCTAAACCTAACCTATGGACTAATTACAAAAGCCCATACGAAAATTAGGCGGAAAAAGTCTATAAAAGGATAAACCACTCGATCGAGAGGAAATAAACCACTCGATCGAGCAACTAATCATCAAACCTCTCGATCGAGTGGAAATAAACCACTCGATCGAGTACTCCTTGCAATGTCTTCTCTTGTGTATACTTGAACTGCTCGATCGAGCAACTTCCAATATATAAAGCATTCGATCGACTAGAAAACTAGTCGATCGAGCTATTTAGGCACGTTAGACAATGAGACACTTCCCGAAACCAGCTCACGCGTCTTCAAAGTGTTAGATTCTAAGCTCCGGCTCCTCGTTCTCCGTAAATGCATGCAAATGGGACGAAATAAGGCTCGATTTAGCTCCTCTTTGGTAAATTCCTGCAAATTACATAAAACGAACCAAAGTAGAATATCCGGGGGTATTTGTAGCTAGAAGCTACATAAATAATACAGAAATGCGTGTAAAAACGAGGTTAAAACCTTATATAAAATACACGCATCAACTATACTATATGATGCATGATTTAAACTATGGTCACTTATGATCAAACCTCCCCAAACCGATTTAAACACTATCTCTAGTGTAGAAAAGAATAGGATTGGTCATTAGTGATTATGCATGAATTCTAGTCTATATGCAACTAACTACATGAATCATGTGATATATATTACAATGCAACTATACTATATGAACTCACTAATGTAAATGCAATATGAAATATAATACAAATGCAAGCTAAATGTATATGTATATAACTAAATGCAAGTGTAAATGTAATGCAAAGTCAAAGGAAAGGATATCTTACAAATGGTGGTTTGAGGTAGGACTCCACCAAACTAGTTTGAATTGTTGAAGTTCTTTTGCTTTGTCCATAGAGCTCAAGGCTCTTAAAAGAAGATCAAAAGCTTGTGAACAAGCTCCAAATAAGCATAAGTATGGGTTGCTCCATTTGAACATGAAATTTGGCCAAGGAGGCTTGCCATAAGTTCTTTCTTTCACCTTGTCCTTGGTACTAGAGCTTTCCCAATGCTTCAAACCAATAAGTCCATGATTCTTATCAACACTAGGTATGAAGTATGGTTCATATTCGTCCGGAGACTCACCAACTTCTTCTTCAATTTTGGTGATGATGATAGCACTTTGATTATTCAATCCTTCCAAGGTAGAAGGAGAATTGTCATGGCTTTGATGATCGAGTCCCTTAGAAGTTGGCATTGTGGATGCCAAATTTCCACAAGTAGCTTCACGTGCAAGTTTCTCTTTGAGCTTTTCCACCAAGTAGCTTTTGTATGATACCTTGACCTTTTGGAGAAGGTCCACCATATCCTCTTCAATAATCATTGGCTCCATGGTAGGTGTCAAGTAGTCTTCATGGGATATAGGGAAAGGACATTCATCTTCATGATAGGATATCTAAAATGTCTCAAGGATAGGTTCCTCAAGCAAGGTGATATTACAAGTCCATCCCTTAGGCTCGTCATCATCGTTGCTATCTTCATATGTATCATGAATGGGGGCTTCATTCTTCTTCATTAATTCTTCCTCCAACATCTCAATGTTCACATCGAAAGACACACCCTCATACTCACAAAGGTTAAGAGTATTTGGCTTACTCAACCTCGTGTCTTCATCATCAAATACCACACTTTCATACTCACAAGAGCTCAAGAAGATTGGCTCTTTCCACTTCACATCTTCTTCATCAAAGGTCATTGCCTCAAATTCACATTCATATTCAATGCTCAAGGATTGGTGGGGAGTGTTTGTTTTGGTTGCTTTCATTTGGGCAATTCGAATTGCCAACTCCTCACCATGGGTAACAATGCTTTGGAGAACATTGTTCCTATTTTGGCTCTCCTCTAGAATTTGTGTGAAGAAATTTTGTTGGTATCCCATCATTTGGAGAACCATATCTTGAATGTCAAAGTTGGGCTCATCTTTTTGTTGTGGGTGGGTGTGAAAGTGGTTATATTATGGCAATTGAAACTCATTATGAAGTGGGTATTGGGTGGGTGGTTGTTGTGGATATTGGATGTGGTGATTTTGGTGGGAAAATTTGGGGTAGTAGTTAGGATTTTCATTATATGAGTAGTAAGGTAGGTTTGTGTTGACTTGCTCCTCAAACTCCCCATACCCATAGTCATACTCAAAAGATCCAACATATACTCCATGTATAAAGTCTTGAGCCATCATAGCTAAGACAAGGAAACAACTACAAGCATGGAAACTACACAAAAATGGTAAGAACAATCCTTGAGGATCAAGTTCCTCAAGGTGAAATCACAATCAAAATAGACAAACAAGTAAGAACTTAATCACATAGCACCATCCCCGGCAACGGCGCCATTTTGACGTGGGTGATGTCGTCGGGTCTCCCAATAAAACACATTTATAATACTCAACAAACAACTAGTTAGCGGTAAGTCGAGGTCGATCCATAGGACGGTGTGCTTTGGGTTCTAAGTCTATCTATCTCAATTTATGCTAGTGTCACAATTGATTTGGGTTTGTAGTTGTGATCTAGACTAATAAAAGCAATAAAGTAAAACAAGCAATAAAGGAAGGATGTAAACAAATGATTAAAAGTGCTAGGATATCATGGGGTCATAGGGGATTCATGGTGTTGATCATACAAACATGTTTACAAAGTTGCAAGCAATTAGTGTTGTGAAGGAACCGAGTTGGTTTATGTCTTACGGTTCTTAGGAAGAGTTGGGTCCCGGAGCCGAATCGATTAGATTGTACAACACCTACAAGTCGACTTACTTTCCTCCTAATCAACTTCTATGCATGGTCTAACAAGACTCGAGTTGGTTTATATCTTACAAGTCAAGTTGAGTAGATAAGAGATGGTAAAAATGCAAGGATTCATAGGCTTAGCATTTCATCAAACATAACATGTGCATAGAGTTGAGATCACAACAAGTAAGCAATTTAATTATGAAAACATATTAGATTAAGCATGACTAATCCCATGTTGGTTTCCCCTAATTACCCATTAATCCTAGCCAAGAGACTACTAACTTATTATCATGGTAAACATGTCATTAATGGTGTCAATCATTACAACAAGTGTAAACATGATTAGAGAATGATGAAATAAACAATAAAGAGTAAAGAGTAAAGGAATTATACCAAACTTGAGATGATGTAAATAATAAAGCAAGGAATAAAGGAAGAAAACTTGATTGATTGATGAAGAGTTGTCAATTCTCCAATAATAACCCAATAATCTTCAATTACCCAATAATTATAAACTTGAACAATAATTAAGGAAAGATTAATGTGTAATTTTGTGGAAAGATTGAGATTAATCTATTCTAATCTACTCCTAATCTAATCTAAGAAAGCTTGATTTAATCTAAGGAAACTTGATTGTTTGATTATTACAAATGGGATATTTATAGTGGGGATTAGGTGCACAAATTAGGTTTTGCTAAGGGCTTAAATGACGATTAAGTCCTTGAGGAATCGCCGGTCTTAAGAGAGACTCCGGTCTCCTTTTTGCTAGTCTTTGAAAATATGCGCATCTCTAGTGGAGCAAGAATAAAACGAAAGTTGCTGTAAGGGAATCCGAGCGGATTGGTCTCAGGACGCTCGGATTGTAGCAGGGGAAGACGGGCGGATTTGGAGCAAGACGAGCGGATTCCTTAGCAGACGAGCGGATTGGGTCTCGGGACGAGCGGATTGGCGGACAACTTCTTTGTTTGACCTCGGATTGTAAAACGGACGTCATTTTCTCATCCGGACTCCTATTGGAGTGATTCAAAATCCTAGATCACTTTTTTTTTCGACGCCGTTCCATATAGCATACTTTCAGAGCCAAAGGAGCAACTCTTGGTTTGGGTTTCGAGCAATTTCTTCTTGTAATGCCTTCCCTCTCGTCATTCTTACTTTTAACCCTATGATCCTTCTATATACTCTTTATTCCTACATCCTTGGTCATCATTCTTGCCTCCTCTTCATACTAGTCCATTCAATATCATCAAAAGTCTTCCAAATATGCATGCAAGATGGGGAAATTCGGCCTCATTTATCTCCTTTTCTACAAAACATATGAAATGCGCTAGAAAAGCAAATAGGAAGGTTTTGACGGATAAAATGGCCATAAAATGTTATAATAGTATGCAAAATAGGCTCAATTAGGGGACTAAATGTGTGTAAATAATGTTCACATTAACTACCGTCCCTCATATCAACATACACCAATCATATCTACGATATACTACTCACATGAGTCTACTTATCCATTCATCACATGCTATCGTATTTCACATGAATGATTCTATCATACTATAAACCTATTACGAGTCATAAAACACATGTATTCACACCACTTTCACAATGATCATATTCCATGCCACATGCAAACACGCTTTAATACTATAACACATATGCATTCATATTACAATTCACATAACGGTTCCCATATTCCTAACCACCCACGTAGTGTCCAACTGAGACGATAGACACTAGCTTTGGCATGAGGGCGCCTACTCATCCAAAACCGATCTCCTATGGTACTCATATCGGGTTCATTTTGAAAGATCATAGATCCATATTAGACTCTCTAATAAAAATTAAATTATCTCATAATTTGTCATTTAGGTGATCTATGTAACATGCATGCTAATATGAAAGCATAAAAATGAAAGTATAAGGAAAAACAATTTCCTTACATTGATTTTGTGGTAAAAAAAGGGCACAAAGTAGTTCACCTTACTAGCTTGTTCTTGAGCTTATTCCAAATGGATGATCCTCCTTACTAATCTTCAAAGGGAAGATCTCCTTCTTGTTGCACCCAAGAACTTACCCAAAAATAATAACAAGTATTTAACTAGAACTTGTTAATATTATACCCTTGATATTATTTGTGATATTACTAACTCTCTTAGTAATAAAATTTATGTTTACTAACAAGCTTAGTAGAGATGGATAATTATTTTTAGAGAGATGAATGATATTGTTCACATGCAAAATGATACACAATGATGTAGTGTAGAAAAATGAACAATAGATGGAGTAAAAGGAAGGGATAAGTGGCGGGTGAGATGGAGTGTGGTAGTGGACACATTTTGTCTTATATTTTTCATCTTACATCACATGCAAAATCTTATATAAGATAAATTATGGTAGTATACAAAATAAGGTGAAATGATTATGTGAGTAATCATCAACTACTCTTATTTTACACGGTCCACTTGCCCATTTACGGGTCCATGTTGGTTCTTATATTTGTCGCAGAAATCCGTGCAATTTTTATTTTAAACATCATTTCATGTTTAAATACTTCCATAATTAATTCGTCCAATTCACTCCGTAAATATACGTGTACCACTACATATATTATTTACGTACTAATATTAATCACGTTAATCAATTAGTACAATTTTAGTAAATTAACTAAAACCCGTCTCCCAAAATTTATTATTCAATTATCACATAATTAAATAATAACTGTCGTTCCTCGAGTTCGCAACTCGAATTCTCTCTTAAAATAATTGACTAACCTTTTAGTCTACAAATCAAGGGACTAAATAAATTGTATCTCATACAATTAATTAGTTGTCTATTGGGGTTCGTTCCTATAGGTGTGACCGAAAGGGGTCAGTTGATCACCGCCGTCTCACGACAATAACGTCAATCTCTAGTCAGCCAACCGTTATCGATTTACGTTAATCAACTGACGAGGATCAAATAATTAAATATCTGACGATATTCCATTAATGAGATTTATTATGTTAACGCACTTGATGCGTGTCTTTTATATAAGGTTTTCACCTCATTTTTACACGCATTTCTGTGCTTTTATGTAGCATCTGGCTACAAATACCCCCGAATATTCTACTTTGGTCCGTCATTTGTAATTTGCAGGAATTGACCGAAGAGGAGCTAAATCGAGCCTTAATTGTCCCAATTGTATGCATTCATGGAAAATAAGGAGCCGGAGCTTGGATATCTAACACTTGGAAGACGCGTGAGCTGAGTTCGGGAAGCAATTCAAGTCCTAACGTGCTTATATAGCTCGATCGAGTGGTTCACTATTCGATCGAATGCTTTATGTACTCAAGACTGGTCGATCGACCAGTTTAAGGAGCCCATCGAGGAGTTTTTGCAAGAGGTTCTCGATCGAGTGGGTTATTTCCACTCGATCGAGTGGTTTGGTGATGATCTGCTCGATCGAGTAGATTACTTCTACTCGATCGAATGGTTTCTTGTGCTTTAGTCAATTTCCGCCTAAATTACTTATGGGCTTTTGTAATCAGTCCATAGATTAGGTTTTAGTATAAGACTGAGGGAGTAACTACGTTACTCCTCTCTCTGATCTCTCCTTCCTTGGTTCGTGGGATTTTCACTGTATTCCTTACTACTGTTCTTGGATTTTTGCGCTCTCTTTATCTTTCGTTACTCGGATTGGATTTCGCAATTGGTACTATCATTCTACTTTTATTCTAAATCCTATTATTTGCTTGAATTCCTCTCTGTTTATCGTTATCATAATAGTTGCTTGATTCAATCTTTGTCAGTTGTTATAATGTTTAATCCCAATTACCTATTTGTTGTCATTGTTAATTCAACGATTATGAGTAGCTAATTTTCTCATGCTGAGACTATAGGGGATCCGTAATATGAAGGGAGAGTAATCGATTTACTAGGTTAATGCTGGTACCGTCTTTGTTGTTTAAATGCTACAATTAATTGTAATTGCCTAATTGAGTCGACGCAGTTAGACCTTTATTCTTAGTGATCCTTGACCTGGACCGAAAGGTTGGAAGAGGTAGACTAGTGGCGAACAATAGAGTATTGCAGTGAGGGCGAAAGTTAAGCTGTTTACACTTTAGGGTGAATTAAGGACCGAAAGGTGACGTTCGCTACCCCTTAGACCGTATTGCATTGACCTGGGACCTAGATTACTTGACCGGATGATTATGGTGAACCGATTGTCTTAGCTGTTTTTTCTTTATCTGTTAAATTCTTTCCTTTTATTCCCTTTCCCTTATTCTCTTTAGTTTAGAAATCACATTTTATAAACCCCCAATTTGGTTACTTGACGAACTTAGATCTAGCCGACAATTTCCTACCTCTCTGTGGATTCGACCCGACTTCCCTAGCTATATTAGTTAGAGCCAGTTGGTTATTTTTGACAGGTATGCGATAGCCGTGTCAAATTTTGGCGCCGTTGCCGGGGAGGTGGCGCAAACTTGTTGCTTTAATTAAGTTTGTCCCTCGTCTCAAGGAATTCATTCCTTGAGGCTGATCTCATTTCTGCAAAGTTTTGATTAGTTTGCAGGTTAGTTGTTGCTTTGAAAGTTTATTTGCCAAGATGCCTACTATTATGGAGCATAAAGAGCCATGTGGTAGATGTGGCACGAAAGGGCATGATCCTATCTTATGCATGGAAAGTGTTGAGCGCGTTCTTGCCTACCAGAAATACAAGCAGGGAGTTCCTTTCTCCCAGCTGTATGAAGAAATCAAGAATGATTCTACCCCTTCTACGCCAGTACCACAGCCGGTCTCTCCTTCTGCAAGAGAAGAAATTGCCGAATTAAAATCCATCATGTTGAGTATGTCAAAGATGTCACGACAATCTGAAACGGTTATATCGGAATTGAAAGAACAAGTCGCGCAGTTAACACTCGCGACAGACCAAGCCAAGCTTCTTCCAATTTGCGATCCAGTCAGTGCAACGAATTTCCAAAATTACCTTACTCATGAAGAAGACGAGGTTTCGATAGCTGACGATAACTCGGATGATGATTTAGACGAGTTTTTGAAGGAAATACTTGCTGCGTGTGCTGTAACCACTCGATCGAGTGACTTTTCTACTCGATCGAGCAGATTAAACCATCCTATCACTCGATCGAGTGAAAATGGTGGTCGATCGAGAAGCGCAGAATTCCAAGTTGGTCGATCGAGTGACAATCTTACTCGATCGAGTAACTATGCTGAAGAAATCACTTGATCGAGTGATAAACATGGTCGATCGAGTGATACAGGAAAGGCAATTGGTCGATCGACTGATAAAAGTACTCGATCCAGTACTTTAAGTGGCGGGGATTCTAATCTACTATCTAATACCGCCACCGTGTCATCTTCCCCTGCTGTGGAGACGTCACGCATTGATAAGGGTAAAGAAAAGGTTGCGAGGGCACTCATCGCTACCAGGGTACCCTTCCCAAGTCGTCTGAAGGACGCAAAAATCGAGCAGCAGTACGGTAAGTTTGTGGACGTCGTGAAGAACCTCCAGGTAACTGTCCCCTTCTCCGAACTTGTTACTCAGGTACCCACTTACGCTAAGTTTATGAAAGATATTGTGACGCGTAAGAGAAATTTGAGTGAATTCGAGACGATTTCATTTATGGAAGAGTCTAGTAATCTGTTGTTGAATAAGGCCCCTCCAAAAATGAAAGACCCGGGCAGCTTTTCTATTACCTGTGTCATAGGCAATATGGTTATTGATAAGGCCCTTTGCGATTTAGGTGCCAGTGTTAGTGTCATGCCCCTTCCTGTCTGGCAAGAAATCGAAGATGAGTCATTTCAAAGTGACTAACATTACCCTACAGATGGCTGATAGATCTGTTAGGAGGCCCTTAGGTGTCTTAGAGGACGTGCCTGTGAAAATAGGCAAGCTCTACATCCCAGTAGATTTCATTGTTTTGGATATAGCTGAGGACACTCGGACCCAAATTATCTTAGGAAGACCATTCCTTTGTATAGTGGGTGTTATTGATGTCGACAAGGGCGTCGACTCTTGCGAGGGGATGACGCTATCACATTCGGTTTGCCCAAGACTTTAGCCCACCCAATGATAGAGGACACTTGCTATTCGGTCGATATCATTGACGAGTCTATTTATGACTTCTGGTCGGGTTCTTTTATGAAGGACCCACGGGAAGCTCTTATGCTTTTTGATGAGTGTACGAGATAGCCAGGCAGCGACGACGATGACGCTGCATTGGATTTGCTTGTTGATGATTTAGATGAGCATGAGGGAGAACAGGTGGAACAAATGATCAGCACTCTTTGCTCCATTGAGGTAAAGGTACCGGAACGTAAGCCTCTCCCTTCTCATCTTAAATATGCCTTCTTAGACGATACAGAGCAATATCCAGTCATCGTTAGTGCCAAGCTTAGTGATGATCAGCTGACCTCTTTGTTAGCTGTACTTAAGAGAAACAGGAAGGCAATGGGTTACTCACTAGACGATATCACGGGGATTAGTCCCGATATTTGTATGCACAGGATAGAGCTGGAGGAGGATCACAAACCTTGCAGACAGGGTCAGCGCCGGCTGAACTAGAAGATGCAGGATGTTGTGATGGCTGAGGTAGTGAAGCTGCTGGATGCAGGTATTATTTATTCTGTCGGTAATTCTAGATGGATGAGTCCAGTACAGGTGGTCCCGAAGAAAGGAGGGACAACTGTAGTTAAGAATGAGAAGAATGAATTAATACCTACTCGAGTAGTGACTGGTTGGCGGATGTGCATAGATTACAGACAGCTGAATGCCGCCACTAAGAAAGATCACTTTCCCCTTCCTTTTATTGATCAAATGGTAGAAAGGTTAGCTTCTCATAAATTTTTCTGCTATTTAGACGGGTATTCAGGGTTCTTCCAGATCCCTATCCACCCAGACGATCAGGCTAAGACTACTTTTACCTGTCCTAAGGGCGTTTTTGCGTATCGCAGAGTGCCTTTTGGTTTGTGCAATGCCCCTGCCACCTTCCAAAGGTGTATGATGGGGATATTTTCAGAGTATATTGAGTCTATCATGAAAGTTTTTATGGATGATTTCAGTGTATATGGAAGTGATTTTTCTAACTGTCTGTCTAACCTTGAGAAAGTGTTGCAGTATTTGTATTGAGGTCAATCTTGTCTTTGCTGGCGGGAGAAGTGCCACTTTATGGTCAACGAGGGAGTTTTCTTAGGGCACTTAGTTTCTGATAGGGGAATAGAAGTTGATAAAGCAAAGGTGGAAGTGATTCAGCAATTACCACCTCCTGTCAATGTTAAGGGGGTGAGGAGCTTCCTTGGTCACGCCGGCTTTTATCGCCGGTTTATCAAGGATTTCTCCAAAATTGCTAAACCACTTACACGATTCTTTGCTTAAGGATGCCCCTTTTGTGTTTATCGATGCTTGTCTTTCGCTTTTAACGGAGTTAAAGCAGGCCTTAGTCTCTGCGCCGATCATACAGCCTCCCAACTGGGACTTGCCGTTTGAGATCATGTGCGATGCGAGTGACTATGCACTAGGAGCGGTGCTTGGCCAGAGGAAAGACAAAGCCTTGAATGCTATTTACTATGCGAGCCGAACTCTGGACGAGGCTCAAGTGAAGTACACTACCATCGAGAAGGAGCATTGTTAGTGTAGTTTATGCCTTAGAGAAGTTTCGTACTTATTTAGTTGGGTCGAAGTCACTGTTTTTTTACCGACCATGCAGCTTTGAGGCATCTCCTTGCTAAGAAGGAGGCCAAACCACGGCTCATCGAGATGGATACTCCTTCTTCGGGAGTTTGATTTGCGAGATCAAGGATAAGAAAGGAGCCGAGAACGTTGTAGCCGATCACTTGTCGCGATCGATGCGACAAGAAGGGGAAGATTCTCTACCCATTGATGATTCTTTTCCTGATGATACTTTAATTGCTGTTATATCGTCTATTGTTAACCAAGAACCTTGGTATGCAGATATAGCTAACTTCGTTGTCAGTGGCAAGCTGCCGCCTGACCTTTGTCATCAGCAAAAGAAGCGTTTTCTGTATAACGCTAAGCAGTACTTCTTAGATGGTCCTTACTTGTTTAAGGAATGTGCAGACGGTCTCTACAGACGGTGTATTCCGCAGTGGGAGACCAAAATAGTCCTGGAAGGCTGTCACTCCTCTTCATATGGTGGTCACCACGGTCCATCGGGCACCGTGGCTAAGGTACTTCAGTCTGGTTTTTACTGGCCTTCTTTGTTTGCTGACCCTAAGTCTTTTGTTTCAGCTTGCGACGCTTGCCAACGATCAAGGAACATTTCAAAAAGACATGAGATGCCATAAAACGGCATCCTAGAGGTTGAGGTTTTCGATGTCTGGGGCATTGATTTCCAAGGACCGTTCCCATCCAGTAAAGGTAACAGGTACATCTTAGTAGCAGTAGACTATGTGTCAAAATAGGTTGAGGCAATTGCTTCACCCCATTGTGATGCTAAGACCGTGATAAAGATGTTTAAAAAGATCATATTCCCCCGTTTTGGTGTCCCTAGGGTCGTCATTAGTGATGGAGGGATGCATTTTAAAGAAAAGAAACTCACTTCCATACTGTCTAGAGTTGGTGTCCAACACCGGCGTGGTTTGGGGTATCATCCCCAAACTAGTGGTTAGGTAGAGGTCTCTAATCGCGAGTTGAAAGAGATCTTGTCTAAGGTAGTTTCTAAATCACGGAAGGACTGGAGTCTTAAGCTAGATGACACATTATGGGCTTACAGAACTGCCTTTAAGACACCAATTGGTGCATCACCTTATCGGCTAGTTTATGGGAAATCGTGTCACTTACCTGTCGAATTGGAATGTAAGGCCTGGTGGGCAATTCGTGAGCTTAATTATGATCCTAAGTTGTGTGGTCAGAATCGTCTTTTGCAGCTAGATAAATTGGAGGAGTTTAGGCTTAATGCCTATGACAGTTCGCGGATTTACAAAGAAAAGACGAAGAGATGGCATGACAAGAGAATCCTACCTCGGGAATTCCATGTTGGGCAAAAGGTGCTGCTGTTTAATGCCCGGTTGAG
Source organism: Silene latifolia (assembly GCF_048544455.1). Taxonomy (NCBI): domain Eukaryota; kingdom Viridiplantae; phylum Streptophyta; class Magnoliopsida; order Caryophyllales; family Caryophyllaceae; genus Silene; species Silene latifolia. The sequence continues at coordinate 49,257,295 of NC_133535.1, read as the reverse complement.
ACTATTTCCTGGCAAGCTGAAGTCCAGATGGAGTGGTCCTTATACGGTGACAGCTATTACCAAATTTGGATCTGTGGAGCTTGAAGATTCCGAGGGGCGTAGATTCAAGGTGAATGGCCAATATGTGAAGCATTACCACGAGGCGACTGAAGCGGACAATCGCGTTGAAGTCTTGCGCTTCGACGAGCTCGACGCGCCAGTTAATTGATGCCAGAAAGGTCGTGCGGGACCTCTTAAACCAGCGCTCTCCGGGAGGCAGCCCGGACTGTTTTATTGTACTTCTGTTGAACTATTTATTTTTCTTTAGCTTTACGTTGAACTTTAGATGCTGTTTTATGAACTTCCTATGTTTTTTTCCTTGCTTTTAATGCGTGTTTTGCAGGTCAAAGTACTCGATCGAATGATATTGTGTTCGATCGAGCACTTTTTGAGGCAGCCTTCACTCGATCGAGTGATAATTCCTCGATCGACCAGACCCAGACTCATGCCTACTCGATCGAGTGGTTTTTCACTCGATCGAGCCCTTCCTGTGCACTGGTTCACTCGATCGAGCTGTTCCAAGAGCTCGGTCGAGTGGTTTTGACTCCCAGCTGTTGTTTTACGTCTATGGAGCTACTGCTTGACTTTCTTTGACCTCCCATGTTCATGGTCGGTTTGGGGAGGTCCCTCCTTACGACGTTTTGTAAGTTTTTCGACTCCACCTTTCCTTTTCCTTTCAGTTTGCATTTCTTTCCCTATTTTTGGTACAATGAGGGCATTGTACGGTTTGGTTTGGGGAGGTATGCATCCATATCTGTGTCTGCATGTTTTCTTGCATTTCTGCTTCCATATTTATTATTTCCGCATGCATTGTTGTTTGTTTTACTTCAAAAAAAAAAAATCATATAAAAATCAAAATTTCAAAATTTTCAAATTTCATGTTTAATTTTGGGTCGGAACATTTGAATACTGACGCTACTTTGACCCCTTACTTGAGCCCTGCATTTTCTTGACATTTAGTTGGCGTGATTATGTGCATAATCTACGAGTTTTTGTTTCTTCCTTATCTGAACGAATAGACTTGACTCATTATGTCGGCAAGCTACATTACATTCTGAGGTTAGAGCTTTTTAAACTGGTGACATTCATGACCGGTTTCATTTAGGATGTGAGTAGTACTCTCTTTAAGACATGTAACATCAATCTGCATAAGCATGAGTCTAGTCTTCTTAATACCTGTACGCATTCGGTCTGTGGATGGTGACACGTGTTAGGAGAGGCAGTCCCCTTTATTTCATTCTACCCATGAGCCTCACATAGCCAAATTGCCTTTTTGTCCTACCAACTACTTTCTATAATATTTCCTACCCTAACTGAGCTAGTAACGAGTAGTTCTTGGAATGTTTTATTGCAATATGGTTATTTTATCTGATTTCAGAATATGGTGGAAGAATTGAAGGGAAAGAAAGAAAGAAAAAAAAGAAAAAAAATGTTGAATTGAAAAAAAAAAGAGAACGAAAAAAAAAATGCGAAAAAGAAAAGAAAAAAAAATGGAAAATGAAGAAAAAAATCAAAAATGAAAAAGAATGAGAATTATACAATGATTCACACTCCTATGTCTTATCTATATTTTATGGGGAGTTGACGATTTTTGGTGTTTTGTGAGTTAGTGCATAATTTTGCACCGTTTTATCTTGCTGTCATGAGTACGAAGTTGGGATGCAGTTTATATTTGGATCCGTTGTTGCTACCCTGGCTATTAACCCCACATATCCAAATTCATTTTAGCCCCTTCTTACCCATTACCTCACTTACCCAAATTTAAGTCCTCGGCACGTGTCTTGGTCATTAGTATGGTTGGAATGCATATGTACGGTTGTAGAGACTTTATTCATGTTAACTGCATGCATGTTCTTATAGGTCGAGTTAGGTGAGTGTCTGTTTTCTTCCTATCTTTCACATATATACTCACCTTGTGCCTGATTTTGAGTGACGAGCGACCCGTGAGAGTCCGATATCTTTTGAGTCTTGCAAGGTCGACGGTTCAGTAAGTTTGAAACATTAATTTAACTCGTTTGCACTTTTCACTGCCACTTTGTCATGTTATCGCATTAAATTGGTTCTAGTGGATGATTTGTAGCTGATGCGTTGGTCCCGTTCCATTGTTCACCCTTAGTTGCATTCATATTTGCTTGGGGACAAGCAAAGGTTTGGTTTGGGGAGATTTGATGCGTGTCTTTTATATAAGGTTTTCACCTCATTTTTAGACGCATTTCTGTGCTTTTATGTAGCATCTGGCTACAAATACCCCCGAATATTCTACTTTGGTCCGTCATTTGTAATTTGCAGGAATTGACCGAAGAGGAGTTAAATCGAGCCTTAATTGTCCCAATTGTATGCATTCATGGAAAATAAGGAGCCGGAGCTTGGATATCTAACACTTGGAAGACGCGTGAGCTGAGTTCGGGAAGCAATTCAAGTCCTAACGTGCCTATATAGCTCGATCGAGTGGTTCACTATTCGATCGAATGCTTTATGTACTCAAGACTGGTCGATCGACCAGTTTAAGGAGCCCATCGAGGAGTTTTTGCAAGAGGTGCTCAATCGAGTGGGTTATTTCCACTCGATCGAGTGGTTTGGTGATGATCTGCTCGATCGAGTAGATTACTTCTACTCGATCGAATGGTTTCTTGTGCTTTAGTCAATTTCCGCCTAAATTACTTATGGGCTTTTGTAATCAGTCCATAGATTAGGTTTTAGTATAAGACTGAGGGAGTAACTACGTTACTCCTCTCTCTGATCTCTCCTTCCTTGGTTCGTGGGATTTTCACTGTATTCCTTACTACTGTTCTTGGATTTTTGCGCTCTCTTTATCTTTCGTTACTCGGATTGGATTTCGCAATTGGTACTATCATTCTACTTTTATTCTAAATCCTATTATTTGCTTGAATTCCTCTCTGTTTATCGTTATCATAATAGTTGCTTGATTCAATCTTTGTCAGTTGTTATAATGTTTAATCCCAATTACCTATTTGTTGTCATTGTTAATTCAACGATTATGAGTAGCTAATTTTCTCATGCTGAGACTATAGGGGATCCGTAATATGAAGGGAGAGTAATCGATTTACTAGGTTAATCTTTGGTACCGTCTTTGTTGTTTAAATGCTACAATTAATTGTAATTGCCTAATTGAGTCGACGCAGTTAGACCTTTATTCTTAGTGATCCTTGACCTGGACCGAAAGGTTGGAAGAGGTAGACTAGTGGCGAACAATAGAGTATTGCAGTGAGGGCGAAAGTTAAGCTGTTTACACTTTAGGGTGAATTAAGGACCGAAAGGTGACGTTCGCTACCCCTTAGACCGTATTGCATTGACCTGGGACCTAGATTACTTGACCGGATGATTATGGTGGACCGATTGTCTTAGCTTTTTTTTCTTTATCTGTTAAATTCCTTCCTTTTATTCCCTTTCCCTTATTCTCTTTAGTTTAGAAATCACATTTTATAAACCCCCAATTTGGTTACTTGACGAACTTAGATCTAGCCGACAATTTCCTACCTCTCTGTGGATTCGACCCGACTTCCCTAGCTATATTAGTTAGAGCCAGTTGGTTATTTTTGACAGGTACGCGATAGCCGTGTCAGCACTATTGTGGAGGACACTAACTCCAACAATCTCCCACTTGTCCGACATAAGGTGTGCGCTACCAATTCTCTTGTCCGTTTTAATCTCCCACTCAATGCAAGGTGTCTTTTAGGTCGCACTTGCACATGAACACATCGCGAGTGGTTTTCTCGATCGGGAGTGTGACTACCTGACTGAAAAAATCTCTCACAGATTACTTCCGAGCGTGGCCACGTATTTGTAGTCATTAACTCTTCGAGTGGCCTTGAGATATAGTTACCCAACGTGGGTGGACAATTCATGTATGCCCTATCTATCCTATTGCACAATACAGCTCACCATGACCTAGTAAATGCCCTTTTGGCCTCCTTTCACGGCACGACCTAGGACAAAAACAAAAGTCACTCGGATACTGCACTTGCTCAGATAATAGTCTCCAGTCAAAAGAATCGACTCATTAGAACATCTTAGAGATCCCCGCCATGACCAGGCGTCTATAATAGAACTTAGGGACTCTCTAAATGGTCACTGTCCGGCAAAGTGTCACACACTCTGCCTATGTAATCGACTAGCCATCACGTATGACCTTATGGTGTTGAACAACCATCAATCGACTTACAATATAGTCACTCCGAGACGTCGCCTCATTAAGTGACTAGGGACAAAATACAATGTTCATCTTATTCACTTGAATAGTGTTCAACATTGTCTCCACAACTTATTCAGATAAACAAGGTATTAAAATTTAGTCACACTAAATAAAAGATTCATAAAAGAATGAATGCGAAAACAATGAATGTGATTATCATATATATAATAAAAGATACATTATCCAATTATTACATATCCATAATCTAAAGAAAATCTGGTACTCGTCTCAATCCCATAGCGACGACATGACCATCATGCTTAGCCTTTGATAAAGGCTTGGTTAAAGGATCAGCAATATTATCATCTGTCCCAACCTTACAAATGTCAATTTCCTTTCTTTCCACATAATCTCTAATTACATGGTATTTCCTTTCAATGTGTCTAGATTTGTTACTAGACTTAGGCTCTTTGGCTTGAAAAATAGCTCCACTGTTATCACAATATAGAGTGATAGGATCTTTGGCGGAATGGACTACTCCTAGCCCCTCCATGAATTGCCTAATCCAAACAGCTTCCTTCACAGCCTCAGACGCTGCAAGGTACTCAGCCTCTGTTGTAGAATCCGCATTAACGCTTTGCTTGAAGCTCTTCCAGCAAATAGCTCCTCCATTTAGCATAAACACATAGCCGGATTGGGATTTCATGTCATCCCGATCATTTTGGAAACTTGCGTCCGTGTAACCTCTTACACGCAACTCAGTTTCTCCTCCAAACACTAAGAACAAATCCTTAGTCCTTCTCAAGTACTTAAGGATGTTCTTTACGGCTATCCAGTGACTCTTACCAGGCTTGGCTTGATACCAACTTGTCATGCTCAAGGCATACGCAACGTCGGGACGAGTGTAAATCATAGCATACATGATAGACCCAACAGCGGAAGCATAAGGGACGGTCTTCATGTGTTCAATTTCCTTAGGGGTGGAGGGAGACTGTGACTTGCTCAAAGTAATCCCTTGGCCCATAGGTAGAAATCCTCTCTTGGAGTCTTTCATATTGAACCGGTCAAGAACTTTGTCAATATAAGCTTCTTGACTCAATGCTAGTATCCTCTTGGACCTATCCCTATAGATCCGAATACCTAAGATTCGTTGTGCCTCTCCCAAGTCCTTCATTTGGAAGTGTTTCCCTAGCCACTCCTTAACGGAAGTGAGTGATGGAACATCATTCCCAATGAGCAATATGTCATCCACATATAGGACAAGGAATGCATCCTTACTCCCACTAAGCTTCATGTATAAACACGGTTCTTCCACACTTCTAGTGAAACCGTATTGTTTAATAACATGATCAAAGCGATGATTCCAACTCCTAGATGCTTGCTTAAGATCATAAATGGACTTCTTGAGCTTACACACCTTCTTAGGGTTAGATGTATCCACAAAACCTTCAGGTTGTATCATGTACACCTCTTCTTCTAGAATCCCATTCAAGAAGGCAGTTTTGACATCCATTTGCTAAATCTCATAATCATGAAATGCGGCAACCGCTAAGATTATCCTAATGGACCTAAGCATAGCGACTGGAGCGAAGGTTTCGTCATAGTGTAAACCATGAACTTGGGTGAAACCTTTTGCCACCAATCTAGCTTTGTAAACATCCACATGTTTATCCACGTCGAGCTTAATTTTATATATCCATTTACACTGAAGGGGTCGCACTCCCTCAGGTAAATCCACCAAGTCCCATACTTGGTTCTCGGACATGGAATCCATTTCAGACCGCATGGCTTCTAGCCAAAGCGAGGAGTCGGGACTAGACATGGCCGATTTGTAGGTAGTGGGTTCATCACTTTCAAAAAGTAACAAAACACCATCCTCTTCGATGTTACCAAGGTAGCGATCAGGTGGATTAGAAATCCTACTTGACTTTCTAGGAATAATTACCGTTTCAGAGGAAGAGGGAATGCTATCCTCCACGTTCTCCTCTACCTCATTCTCGGTTTGTGGCTCTCGAACTTCTTCAAGTTCAAATTTTATCCCACTCTGTCTCCTAGAAATAAACTCCTTTTCTAGGAAGACAGCATCACGAGCCACAAACACTTTGTTCTTGTGTTTATTGTAGAAGTAATAGTCACGTGTTTCCCTTGGATATCCTACAAAAAGACATTTGTCAGACCTGGGTGCAAGCTTATTGTCAGACTTGATCTTAACGTACGCTTCACAACCCCAAATACGCATGAATGACAAATGAGGGACTTTCCCTGTCCATATCTCATATGGAGTCTTATCGGCCGCTTTAGTCGGGCTTCGATTTAGTGAAAATACTGCAGACAAGAGGGAAAAACCCCAAAATGAACTAGGAAGCTCAGTTAGACTCATCATAGACCGAACCATATCAAGTAAAGTTCGGTTTCTCCTTTTGGCCACACCATTTAATTGCGGTGTGCTAGGAGGAGTCCATTGTGATACTATACCACAATCTTTTAGGTGTGAATCAAATTTAATATTTAGATACTCACCACCACGGTCGGACCGTAGGGTCTTAATCTTTTAATCCAATTGGTTCTCTACTTCATTTTGGAACTCTTTGAACTTGTCAAAGGCTTCACTCTTGTTCTTCATTAAGTAGACATACCCATATCTACTTAAGTCATCAGTAAAAGTAATGAAGTAGTGAAAACCTCCTCTAGCGGTGATGGTTAATGGTCCACACACATCCGTATGAATGAGAGCCAAAACCTTACTAGCTCGTGTCCCTTTTCCCGCAAAAGGTGCACGAGTCATCTTGCCTAAAAGGCAAGACTCGCATGTACCATAAGATTCGAAACCAAATGGTTTGATCACTTTTGATGAAGCAAGTCTCTTAATGCGTCTTTCGTTTATGTGGCCTAAACGACAATGCCAAAGGTAGGATTCGTTTGGATCACCCGTTTTGAGCTTTTTAGTTTCCACATGATAAACGTCATTAACATCATTTAAAACATAAATGCCTCCAATTGAAATGGCCTTGCCATAAACCACATCATTAAAAGAAAAAGTACAACACTTGTCCTTAATCATAAAATAAAAGCCTTCGCGTCTAACTAACGGAAATGGAGATGATGTTCTTAGTTAAAGTTGGTACAAAATAACACTTATTTAAATACAACTCTAAACCACTAGCTAAAGTGAGCACATAGGTCCCCACGAAAACGGCGGCTACTCTAGCTCCATTGCCCATGCGGAGATCCACATCACCTTTTGCTAGTGCTTGCACGTCCCTTAAACCCTGCAAATGGTTTCAAAGGTGAGAGCCACATCGGGTATCAAGTACCCAAGTGGAAGTACAAGCATAATTAACGTCTATCACATAGAGAGAGGAAATCATACCAATAGGCGACACACGCCCTTCCTTGAGATCCTCCAAGTATTTGGGACAACTCCTCCTATAATGCCCTTTCCCATTACAATGGAAACATTCGGCCTCGGAGAGTTTGACACTTTTTACCTTGGGATTGCCATTCTCAACGGCTTTCCCCTTTCCCTTGTCATGTTTCTTTGATGATTTCTTGAATTGGGACTTTTCCTTCCCTTTTCCTTTCTTGACTCCAAGGGACATGTTCTTTAACTTCATGGTTAAAACATCTCCCTTTTCACTCCCACTAGCCTCCATATCCCTCTCCGCTTGGGTGAGGAGTGCATGAATTTCATGGTAACTCTTATCCATATCATTCATGTTGTAGTTTACCCTAAAGTGGGCATACTTGGTGGGGAGTGAGTGGAGGATACGATCCACCACAAGAGTCTTAGGAATCAACACCCTAGACGCTCTAGGATATCAACATATTCGACCATTTTGAGTACATGGGGACCAACCTTTTGGCCCCTCTCAAGCTTAGCTTCAAAGAAGCATGCCGCCGCATCGTATTGACGGACTTTTGGTGTTCGTGAAACATAGTGATCATACGAGTGAAAATCTCGTACGCATTTAAAGAAATGCATGATAGCTTGAGCTTTGGGGATATTGACCATATCAACACATTCTTGATATCATTCAACATCCTCACATAGTCATCATAGGCGGTCCGCACCACCGATGAAGCTCTTGCACCGGGCTCGATTGGAGGAGCATCGGTCAAGTAAGTGAGCACATTGTCGGACAATGCGGCACTTTTGATGTTGGATTCCCATTCAAGAAAGTTACTACCGTCATCTTTTAAATTACATTTGTCCATTACGGACCTTAGCCATGAATCTTTGCCTAGTGAAGTAGTCGATGGAGTTGATGATGTTGCCATTGCGAATTAAAATGCTACAACAAAAAGGAAAAATTAACATTCATTGTTTTAAAAATTACTTGTAAAAACATGTTTAGCAAGTTTTAGCATTTATATAATGACCTCCCACTAAATTATATAAATTATTCCAAGACCCAAATATTAAACAAAAATGAGCATCGCTTGGGCGAAACATCCCATAATTGCGAAAATTCGGTAAGTCACGTTGACTAATTCTACCTCTAGAACTCTTGGTCGACGAATTTCCTCAAATTCATCTACTAGCCCCGGAACACATGACCGTCTTATATCCCGTTGAGTCCAACCAACTTTAGCGTGTGATAACCGTTTACCACCCTACTTACCCAAGGTAAAAAGAGAACACCCCGCTTGGGCGAGCGTGGCTCTAATGAACAAGAGATTCATAGGTGTTACTAATTGGTAAGGCTAATCTCAATTTTAGTTATGTGAGAGATCTTGTTAATTTAGTCATAAATTCCTTATAAGTGAATTAATTTGGTGAATGTAAATGACGTGAATTGACAACCGCGAAAATAAAATGCATGTGAATGGCGATTTTGGCATGCGCGAAAATAAAACAAGCAAACATGTAAGCAAATGAATAAATCCTAGTATGGCCACCTAGTTAATAAAAACTAGTCTATTACATTTCGGAAACCAACTCCTTGGTCCCTTGCCTCTTCATTCCATAAGTGGCTCTTCCTTGTGGGATTTGGAACACCTTCCAAAAATAGACTCCGTCTCGTAGTAATCCGTATTGGAAACGCCGGTAAAAATAACTATTTCAATTGAATTACATAGCTATTTCTATTATACATTAATTAATAAAATAAATAAAACAATTAATTAATTACAAACCGACGATACGAGATCGTATTTAATTACAAACAAATCGATATTCCCATTCATTTCGGGTAATAACGATTAAAATTAACTAGGCCATACTAGGTACAACAAGATAAATACTTTAAATAAATGATAATCATTCATTCAACTTAAATAAATATGCTTAAAATGCTGTAAAATGATGCCAAAATTGCCCTATCTATCATTCGTTGGTATCCATCTCGGTTTTTGTGGATTTAATCGATTTTTAACATGTAAAAATCAATAATCAATTCTTAAATCTCATTTAAGTCCAAAATAATTGTTCAAACTATTTTGAACCTCAAAATTAGTCCTCACTAATTTTATGATAAATAATTAGTTTGATTTGGTGATATTTTGCTAATTTAATCGATAAAATCATAATATTTAAGTAAAAATCCAAAATAATTGAAACATTACCCAAAAAATTGAAATTTTTTTTTTAATATTCTGGAACACTCCCAAGAACACCAAAATGTCAGAAAAATTGTCCAAAAATTCAGGATAAATCTTATAAAGAAAAAGATCGATATTTATCGGTTTTTAACCACTAAAATCAATAAAGATCAAAACAAAGTGAAAACACACATGCAAAATCACTTTTAATATTTAAATAATATTCTTAAATGTACATAAATTTATCATTGGCAGAATCAAAAGTTTCGAAATTATGATTAATTAATTTGACTTTTATCGACTTTTATCTCATAAAATCAATAAACATGCAAACAATTCGAACCAACCTTCAACTTTTTGCATACAATAAGTAGAAAACATGCATGAAATACCATAAAAAATCCATGCACCGAATCAACTTTTAACTATTTTTAGTCAATTTTTAACTAAAATGCGACATTTTGACTCGGTTTTCTACCAAAAATCATTAAAAATGGCAAAATAACTTCAAAAATCACCAAAAAATACCACAAACCGTTTGAGATCAGTAGGTATACATGTCCCATTCGTGCTAAAACTTCTTCTAACACAATTTTTGAGTTTTTATAAATTATCTCATAATTCATTAAAATGCTTAAAATCAACATGCAAATTACAAGCCTAAGCTCTGATACCACTTGAAAGATCATAGATCCATATTAGACTCTCTAATAAAAATTAAATTATCTCATAATTTGTCATTTAGGTGATCTATGTAACATGCATGCTAATATGAAAGCATAAAAATGAAAGTATAAGGAAAAACAATTTCCTTACATTGATTTTGTGGTAAAAAAACGGGCACAAACTACTTCACCTTACAAGCTTGTTCTTGAGCTTATTCCAAATGGATGATCCTCCTTGCTAATCTTCAAAGAGAAGATCTCCTTCTTGTTGCACCCAAGAACTTACCCAAAAATAATAACAAGTATTGAACTAGAACTTGTTAATATTATACCCTTGATATTATTTGTGATATTACTAACTCTCTTAGTAATAAAATTTATGTTTACTAACAAGCTTAGTAGAGATGGATAATTAATTTTAGAGAGATGAATGATATTGTTCACATGCAAAATGATACACAATGATGTAGTGTAGAAAAATGAACAATAGATGGAGTAAAAGGAAGGGAGAAGTCGCGGGTGAGATGGAGTGTGGTAGTGGACAAATTTTGTCTTATATTTTTCACCTTACATCACATGCAAAATCTTATATAAGATAAATTATGGTAGTATACAAAATAAGGTGAAATGATTATGTGAGTAATCATCCACTACTCTTATTTTACACGGTCCACTGGCCCATTTATGGGTCCATGTTGGTTCTTATATTTGTCGCACAAATCCGTGTAATTTTTATTTTAAACATCGTTTCATGTTTAAATACTTCCATAATTAATTCGTCCAATTTACTCCGTAAATATACGTGTACCACTACACATATTATTTACGTACTAATATTAGTCACATTAATCAATTAGTAAAATTTTAGTAAATTAACAGTTAATTAACTAAAACCCGTCTCCCAAAATTTATTATTCAATTATCACATAATTAAATAATAACTGTCGTTCCTCGAGTTCGCAACTCGAATTCTCTCTTAAAATAATTGACTAACCTTTTAGTCTACAAATCAAGGGACTAAATAAATTGTATCTCATACAATTAATTAGTTGTCTATTGGGGTTCGTTCCTATAGGTGTGACCGAAAGGGGTAAGTTGATCACCACCGTCTCACGACAATAACGTCAAACTCTAGTCAGTCAACCGTTATCGATTTACGTTAATCAACTGACGAGGATCAAATAATTAAATATCTGACGATATTCCATTAATGAGATTTATTATGTTAACGCACTATTGTGGAGGACTCTAACTCCAACACATTTTACTTAGACTCTCCTAAAATCATTTTTGGTTCATTGGTTTTAGGTTCCAAAACCGTCGCTCTGATACCACTTTGTAACACCCCAACTATCTGGCCAAGATAATTGGAGCGTTACCATCTCGGTTTTCCGAGGTAGTATTTCAAAACTTCAATCAAAGAACATTTTATAAATAAATATAATGTTTAGTGAATTACATAAACGTAAACAAATGAATAAAGGTACAACTCATGACATCTATACTCTTCTAGCCAACTAGACTCGTCTCGTGATTCATCAATCTCGTCCCGTCTCCTGCGTACTATCCAAACAAGCTGTACTTAACCTGCTCCCCATATGACCAAAGGATATCATATAGATCGACACTGTAATACTACGTATTTAGAAGTCTCTGGGTACTCTATCGAGTAGGCCTTACTCTGTCGAGTAAGGACGAGTTGCAGATTAAAATAGTTTCTGACCTGTTGGGTACTCGATCGAGTAACGTTGATACTCGATCGAGTAAGGGGGCACTCGATCGAGTACCTTAGCTACTCGATCGAGTAGCCGGTTTACGGGGGATGATTTCTCGGGTAATAATGCGAATAGAGTATATAAGACTTCCGTCATTGTTCTTAAAACACTTTTCAAAACCTAATCACTGTGAGAAGAGAAATAAAACTACGTCATTCGCTTTAATCGCATTGTTGGCAAATCCCGGAGCTTGGAAGGTCGGATTTCACCTTTCTTTATACCGTTGTGATCCTTGCGTCGAGGGTAAGACCTATATACCGTTTTTATAGTATTTCTTTAAAGTTGGTTAAACCCTAATGTTGGGAATTGGGGGTTTTGTGGTACTTTATGCTTGGTAGTGATTATATGTTTGTATATTAGGAGGAGGATTCGTAGAGGAAGCGTTTTGATATCAGCTGTGAGATCGTCTGATTGTTGTGCTTTCCAGGTAGGGTTTCCCTACTCAGTATTAATTACATAATGTGTGGTGATTGTGCTGTAGTTAGTGATTGTTGACGATTGAGACGGTTGTTGATGTTGTATTGTGATTCGATTGTTTGTCTCTGGTTCTCGAGATGCGTTCTCGGCTGAGTGGGGTCACTTGCGGGAGTGGCTTCACGCCCTAGTTTCGCCCTTCGTGGAACCCGCCACGGAAGGGGATGTGCACATTAATGGGACATGGTTATCGCTCGGTATGATGAGCGGGGATTTGGTGGGTACGGGCTGCGGTCCCCCCGGCGTGGTGGTCCAGGTGGACGATCGGTGACGGAGATTGATTGGAGTGGGTGATTGTGTGTGAATGCTTGAGTTGTCTTGATTCATTGTATTGTTGGTTATATAAATTGTGTGAATAGTATCGACCCGGTTTATTGTTTTAAAACTGTGGTGATCCATTCGGGGATGGTGAGCGAGATATTGAGCGGTATGAGTTGAGTCTTTGGGATAGCTGGGATGTGCCACCGTCGATGATAGAAGTCTTCCGCTGTAGCTTAGTAGTTTTCATAAACATTTCGAGTTAGATCGATGTGAGACAGTTGGTTTGAGAACATGTATACGTATTTTGGTTTGGTTTTTGGATTGTAACCTTTCACTAAAGTATTTCTATTTAAACGTTGTTTCATTATTGTTTATTTGATTATCATTGCCTCGGGTAACCGAGATGGTAACATCTTTATACCTGGGTGGTCCTGGTAAGGCACTTGGAGTATGGGGGTGTTACAAAATGGTATCAGAGCGACGATCCTGAAACCTGTAACCAATGAACCTAATGAATATAGGGAGTCAATTAAAATGAACCCGGGGTAAAGGTTGTAGGAGTTAATGCAAAGGCTTGGGAGACGTCCTAAAGTCGCGAACTCTCCCTATAATTTTGAACCGGTCACATGGGGGGTGTATGTCAAGTCGTATGTGTTGTTTTTTCGCTTATATGTGGATGTGATGAAGTATGTTGTAATTGTTGGATGTTTAGAGTAGAAGGTTGAGAATATGAATGAAATATTGATGAGACATATAGAACTGTGTTGGAATAAGAAGCATGTTGGATGTTTACTATGTGGCGTTTGATAACATGATATAGTTTTTTCGTTAATCATATGAAGAGTTGAGTGGCATAGTATGCTTAACTATGATATAATGTTGTCTTTATAAAGTTGTTTTATATGTTGGGATATGATATATCATGCGGGTAGCATATTCGAGTTAGCATGACTCCATCGAGTGGGTCTGACTCGATCGAGTGGGTATTTGACGATTTTGTAACCAGAATCGTGTTTTTGGGTACTCGATCGAGTACCTCGGGCACTCGATCGAGTAGGGGATCAGTCGATCGAGTAGCCTGGCTACTCGGTCGTGTATGATAGAGATCAGGAGGTCTGTTTGGGGTCTGATGTCGAGGCACTCGATCGAGTATGGGGGGGGGGGGGGGCACTCGATCGAGTAGCCTCTTACTCGATCGAGTAGGTTTAGGCAGTCGATCGAGTGTGTTCTGGGCAGTCCGCTTTCGTGTTTTGAGGTTTTAGTGCGTATGTTTATATCTACCCTTTCTTATATAGTTTCAAGATGCCGCCCAAGAGAAACGCGTATTATGCGAGAGCTGAGACCATGAATATGGATGATATCGTTAAGATGTTGGAGCACCAAGATGCTCTTACTGAGGCCTTAAAGAAAGTGAATAAGGATAAGGAGGTTGATCGCTCTAAGATCAGTCTCTATATAGCGAGGTTTAACCCAAAAGAATACACGGGAACCGGGGAACCAAACCTTCTTGACAACTGGCATCGTGAGATGGAGAAAATTCTAGACCTATTTCACTGTCCTGATGAGATGAGAGTAGAACAAGCTGCGTTCTACCTGAGGGAAGCAGCTGGCAAGTGGTGGGATACGGTGAAGGTGAGTGCTAGGGAGATGTATGCGAACCAGGGCTTACCTGCTATACCTTGGGAAGAGTTTCGGAGGGCTATGAGGAAAGAGTTTGTACCGGAGCATGTGAGGAGTAAGCTGAGGGAGGAGTTTGATCGGTTTAAGATGACATCCGATATGTCGATTCTTTGAGTACTACAAGCAGTTTAATGAGAAGTCTAGGTATGCTGAGGATATGGGTTTGAGTGAGGAGAACATGGCGCTGAGGTTTGAGAGAGGGTTGACACCCAAGATTATGGATAAGTTACCCGTGGGAGTCCTTACCGATGTTAAGGAAGCTTATGAGAGGGCTGGGAGAGCTGAGAGGTTGGTGGAGATGGCTCAGGAGAGAGTGAGTGAGAAAAGAAAGGCTGAGAGTGAGGGTGGTGGCCAATCTAGTCATAAGAAAGGCAACCACACCCAAGCTAGAGGATTTTCTTCTGGGTCAGGTTTCAGTGCTGGGGCTTCCTTTGGGCGTGGCCGGGTGAGTGGTAGTGGTAGTTGGTGGATGACCTGCTATGGCTGTGGTGGTGTAGGCCACAAGAGACATGAGTGCACGAGTGCACCGGGAGCTTTTCAGGGATTGGCTCGGGGGAGCTATTCTCAGGGACCTGCACAGAGTTATGCGAGTAATAGACCGTCTGGGTCATGGTCTAACCGGGGAAGTCAGAGCTATCAGGGTGGAGGTAACCGCAATGGCGGTAATTCTTATCAGAAACCAGCTACGAACAACAACAACAATCAGGGGTCGGGTGCTAAGCCGACCACATCAAAAAATACTGTCCAGGGAGGTGGACAGAAGACCAGTGGAAAGCTGTTCATGATGGACAAGAAAGCAGCTGAGGAAGATGCACATGTTATCACGGGTACTTTCCTTGTTAACAGTATTCATACCTTTGTTTTGTTTGATTCGGGGGCGTCTCAGTCGTTTGTATCTTCGTGTCATGTTAAACGGTTGGGTTTGAGGGTATATGAGTCTGTAAGCGAGAAAATTTTTATACCTTCGGGTGAGTCTGTATCATGTAGGAGGTTGTTTAGAGATGTGTCTATGATAGTTGGGCAAGTTGATCTACCTGTAGACTTGCTAGAGTTTCCTTTTGACGGTTTTGAGATGATAGTTGGGATGGATTGGTTGGGAAAGTATAAAGCTAAGATAGACTGTCATCAAAAGAAAGTGTCTTTGAGAGGGCCTAAGGGTGTTAGTGTGTCTTATCGTGGGTTTCTAGTCAAACCCAAAGTTAAGTTGATTGCAGCTGTCACCTTGAAGTCTTATCCGAGGAAGGGATGCCCTTTGATCTTGTGCCATGTGAGAGATGACCGGATAGAGAGTCCGACAGTTGATCAGATACCAGTGGTGGGAGAGTTTGCAGATGTTTTTCTAGAGGAGATTTCGGGGTTGCCACCGAAGAGGGAGATAGATTTCACCGTTGAGTGGAAACCGGGGACGGGGCCAATCTCTAAGGCACCGTACCGGATGGGTCCTAAAGAGATGGAGGAGCTCAGGAAACAGTTAGATGATCTGATAGATAAGGGATACATTAGACCTAGTGTATCGCCGTGGGGAGCACCAGTTCTTTCCGTGAAGAAGAAAGATGGGAGTTTGAGGTTGTGCATAGACTACAGGGAGCTGAACCGAGTGACGGTGAAGAACAAGTATCCTTTGCCCAGGATAGATGACCTGTTTGATCAGTTGAGTGGTGCATCAGTCTTTTCTAAGATTGATTTGAGGTCGGGATACCATCAGGTGAAGATTAGAGAGATGGACATACCAAAGACAGCTTTCACGTCGAGGTATGGTCATTATGAGTATGTGGTGATGTCGTTTGGGTGGGTTATCTAATGCACCGGCTGTGTTATGGACTTGATGAACAGAATCTTCAGACAGTTTTTGGACAAGTTTGTGGTGGTGTTTATCGATGACATCTTAGTCTACTCCAAGACTAAGGAGGAGCATGAGGAGCATCTGAGGATTGTGTTGCAGACTTTGAGGGAGCATGAGTTATATGCTAAGTTGTTGTCCAAGTGCGAGTTTGGTTAGAGAAAGTTGCTTTTCTAGGGCATGTGATCTCTAAGGAGGGAGTAGCTGTGGATCAGGCGAAGATTGAGGCAGTGATAAAGTGGGAAGCACCAAAGAATGTTGCTGAGATTAGGAGTTTCTTGGGTTTAGCTGGATACAACAGACGGTTCGTGAAAGATTTCTCCAAGATAGCTAGACCTATGACAGCTTTGATGAGGAAAGAGAACAGATTTTGTTGGGATGAGAGTTGTGAAAAGGCGTTCCAAACATTAAAGGAGCGTTTGACCACAGCTCCTATCTTAGCATTGCCTGAAGGGATCGAAAACTTTGAGGTTTATACAGATGCCTCAAAGAATGGGTTGGAGTGTGTGTTGATGCAGAACGGTAAGGTGATTGCCTATGCTTCTAGGCAATCGAAGCCGTATGAGGAGAACTACCCTACACATGATCTAGAGTTGGGTGAAGTGGTGTTTGCTCTCAAGATATGGAGACATTACCTTTATGGGGCGTCCTTTAAGGTATTTTCGGATCACAAGAGTCTCAAGTACATCTTCACTCAAAAGGAGTTGAACATGAGACAGAGGAGGTGGGTGGAGCTGATTGGCGATTATGACATGGATATTATCTACCATGAAGGGAAAGCCAATGTTGTTGCATATGCTTTGAGTAGGGAGAGTGTACATTCCTTGTGTACAGCTCTATCCTTGATGAGGTTGAGAGATGAGGTGGGGAAGTTTGGGATACATATGATGCAGAGAGGGGATGCTGTGGGAGATTTGTCAGTGCAGCCTGATCTTTATGATGATATTCGAGGTAAACAGGCTATGGATCCTAAGTTAGTTGAGTGGAAAGCTGGAGTAGATAAAGGGACAGTGTCTCGATTCTCTATTCATACAGATGGTAGTTTGAGGTTCGACGGTAGGTGGTGTGTCCCTAATGATGAGGAGCTGAAAAAGACAATCATGACAGAGGCACATTGTACACCGTATTTAGTACATCCAGGTGGTGACAAGCTATACAAGGATTTGAAGAACACGTTTTGGTGGCCTGGGATGAAGAAAGAAACAATTGAGTTTGAGTTTGTGGCCCGTTGTTTGACATGCCAGAGAGTTAAAGGGGAACAACGACGACCACAAGGTAAGATTCAGTCTTTAGAGGTACCTGAGTGGAAGTGGGAATCCATTTCTATGGATTTTATTGTGGGTTTGCCAAAAAGTCAACAGGGTAACAACATGATATGGGTAATAGTGGATCGACTGACCAAGTCAGCTCACTTTGTACCAATGAAAGATACATGTACTAAAGTACAATTAGCTATGGCTTATCGGAATAATGTGCTTAAGTTACATGGAGTCCCTAAGGACATAGTGTCTGATAGAGATGCGAGATTTATCTCAAGGTTTTGGAAAGAATTGCAGGAATCTTTGGGAACAACTTTGAAGATGAGTACAGCTTTTCATCCTGCGACAGACGGTCAGACTGAGAGAACAATCAAAACTCTTGAGGATATGTTACGAGCTTGTGTGATGGACTTTGGTGGTAGCTGGGAACAGAGGTTGGATTTGATAGAGTTTTCTTACAACAACAGCTACCACACTAGTATTGGCATGGCACCGTTTGAGGCTTTATATGGGAGGAGATGCAGGAGTCCGATTTGTTGGGACGACAAAGTCTTGAGGCAAAGGGTTCTAGGACCAGAGATGGTACATGAGATGGTTGAACAGATTAAGATGATCAGGGAACGAATGAGAGCAGCTCGGGATAGGCAAAAGAGTTATGCAGATCTACATCGCCGGGATATAGAGTTTCAGGTTGGGGATAAGCTTCTTCTGAAAGTGTCTCCTATGCGTGGGGTTATGAGATTTGGGAAGAAAGGCAAGCTGAGTCAGAAGTTCATCGGGCCTTATGAGATCTTAGAGCGAGTTGGGGAGGTTGCTTATCGTTTGGCTTTACCAGCTGCGTTAGAGAGAGTGCATAATGTGTTTCATGTATCGCAGCTGCGGAAGTATGTGAGTGACCCGTCACATGTGTTAGAGGCAGAGAGATTAGAGCTAGTTGAGTCCTTATCATATCTTGAGGTACCTAAGCAGATTCTTGACCGGAAGGTTAGGAAGACTAGGAGTGGTGAGACAGTTTTGCTTAAGATCCTTTGGTCTAACAACGAGACGGAGGAAGCTACATGGGAGGCACAGGATGCCATGAGAGAGCGTTACTCTTTCCTTTTTGATCAGGTATGTATGGTTACGGGGACATAACCTTGTTTCTTTTAGGGGGGTAGGAGATGATCGCACAGAGTTTTTAAGAGTTTCTACACCCTTTTTATGTTGTGTCGGTATGGTTGTTGTCGTTGAGTCGGGTTGAGTTTGGGTTAGTAACATGTTTTATGTTGAGTTTTGTTTTGGTTGTTGAGTCGGGAGTGCGTAGTGTGTGTCTTTGTTTTGTTGTGATTTGAACTTCGGGGACAAAGTTCTTTTTAAGGAGGGAATACTGTAATACTACGTATTTATGAGTCTTTGGGTACTCTATCGAGTAGGCCTTACTCTGTCGAGTAAGGGCGAGTTGTAGATTAAAATAGTTTCTGACCTGTTGGGTACTCGATCGAGTAACGTTGATACTCGATCGAGTAAGGGGGCACTCGATCGAGTACCTTAGCTACTCGATCGAGTAGCCGGTTTACGGGGGATGATTTCTCGGGTAATAATGCGATTAGAGTATATAATACTTCCGTCATTGTTCTTAAAACACTTTTCAAAACCTAATCACTGTGAGAAGAGAAATCAAACTACGTCATTCGTTTTAATCGCATTGTTGGCAAATCCCGGAGCTTGGAAGGTCGGATTTCACCTTTCTTTATACCGTTGTGATCCTTGCGTCGAGTGTAAGACCTATATACCGTTTTTATAGTATTTCTTTAAAGTTGGTTAAACCCTAATGTTGGGAATTGGGGGTTTTGTGGTACTTTATGCTTGGTAGTGATTATATGTTTGTATATTAGGAGGAGGATTTGTAGAGGAAGCGTTTTGATATCAGCTGTGAGATCGTCTGATTGTTGTGCTTTCCAGGTAGGGTTTCCCTACTCAGTATTAATTACATAATGTGTGGTGATTGTGCTGTAGTTAGTGATTGTTGACTTATTCAGACGGTTGTTGATGTTGTATTGTGATTGCTGATTGTTTGTCTCTGGTTCTCGAGATGCGTTCTCGGCTGAGTGGGGTCACTTGCGGGAGTGGCTTCACGCCCTAGTTTCGCCCTTCGTGGAACCCGCCACGGAAGGGGATGTGCACATTAATGGGACATGGTTATCGCTCGGTATGATGAGCGGGGATTTGGTGGGTACGGCTGCGGTCCCCCACTGGCAGGGCTGGTCCAGTGGACAGTCGGTGACGGAGATTGATTGGAGTGGGTGATTGTGTGTGAATGCTTGAGTTGTCTTGATTACTGTATTGTTGGTTATATAAATTGTGTGAATAGTACTGACCCCGGTTTATTGTTTTAAAACTTGCGGTGATCCATTCGGGGATGGTGAGCAGATATTGAGCAGGTATGAGTTGAGTACTGGGATAGCTGGGATGTGCCACCGTCTGATGATAGAAGTCTTCCGCTGTAGCTTAGTAGTTTTCATAAACATTTTAGTTAGATCAGTAGACAGTTGGTTTGAGAACATGTATACGTATTTTGGTTTGGTTTTTGGATTGTAACCTTTCACTAAAGTATTTCTATTTAAACGTTGTTTCATTATTGTTTATTTGATTATCATTGCCTCGGGTAACCGAGATGGTAACATCCTTATACCTGGGTGGTCCTGGTAAGGCACTTGGAGTATGGGGGTGTTACAGACACATGCCACCTAAAAGAGATAGGTGACAAAGACACAAACACACAAACGTCAGTTTCATTAAATAAATAAAGTGTGACACGACTCGAGTGTGTGAGCATACAACATGAACATGATATTAATGAACCACTATCAATCACCACCACCACCACGGTACTGGGATACGCCTAGACATATCGACAACCACACTGGTACCGGGACACGCCCAGACGTACCGGGTCCGGAAGCCACCGGATCCCTTGCCAGACGTCGTGTCTCAACCACACGAGTCCCTCCGTAACTCAAGGCATTAATGTGCACATCCCTCTTAGAGTGGGAAGCTCCAAGAGGCGACTTAAACGCAAGAGGGTCTCCCAACCGTTTTACGTCTCCAAAAAAGGTAACAAATCAAACCACCATGTCCTCCGACATACCAGCCAACACAATAAATACGATATACCATATAACATGTCAATTACCGACTCACTCAATGCAAATGAATGATAAAAGACTCATTTTATAAATAAATGCAACAATGAAAACTGAGTAGGATAAACCTACCTCACAGCAAATCCGCATAAGCAATCCGTCACACAAGCTAGGTCCGTCTCGTAAAACCGTCTCACAAAACCCATTTCCTAAAATACGATAATACAAATACGTATAAATATACCAATCTAATATGTGTATAAATACGTATAAATATACTAATCTATACGTATACGACTCATTTAATACCCGTCTTAAGCTATTCAAAAACCCGACTCAAAACCCACACCCGACTACCCCCGATACTCCGGCAGCCCCCACCGCCTACTGCCGCCACCGTGGCCACCACCACCAGCCATGGTGGGCCACGGCCAACACGGTAAACACACGACACCAACACACCCTGGAAAACAACACCACAACCACGTCCCCATTCCTAAACGCGTCCACCATGGCCACCACCTGCCATAGCCGACCACGTCAACCACCCCCACCGTATCCCCTATCCACAGCGAGCCCTGTAATGGCCACCACCATGGCCGCAACCACCAACGGCAACAACAAACACCACGGCAGCAGCAACAACAACAAACAACAACAACAACAAGCCCGACACCCTTCCTTTCTTCCTCTGAAACCGCCACCTCCGGCCACCCTCACGACCACCCACAACCACCACTCTACTCCCCTCTCTTCCCTTGACCTAGATCTGCCCAGAGCAAGACCCAAACCGACCCTCAACACCCTCGAAATTGCAGCCCTAACCCGCATCACAAAACCCCCAAAACCCATTTTTCTACTCGGTCAAACCCTATTATAGTGGTCAACAGCCGCCCCTGTGGTGGTCAAAAACGGGTCAGAGGTGGTTCAAGGTCGGGACGGGTCAACGGTATGAATAAAATAATATAAAGGCTAGTATAAAATGGTTTACCTTACGATCTAAAGGCGGAGGGACAAAAAGGCGATCTCCTTTTCTTCTCTTTTTCTCTCTTCTTTCTCTCTAAGATTTTCCTCAATTTTGTGTGGTGGAAATGATGAATGAAATGACAAGGGTTGTGTGGATGAGGATAAGGGAGTATATATATGTGTGTGTGTGTGTGTGTGGGGGGGGGTATACAATACATGTAAAATGTATTATTATTATTATTATTATTATTATTATTATTATTATTATTATTATTATTATTATTATTATTATTATTATTATTATTATTATTATTATTATTATTATTATTATTATTATTATTATTATTATTATTATTATTATTATTATTATTATTATTATTATTATTATTATTATTATTATTATTATTATTATTATTATTATTATTATTATTATTATTATTATTATTATTATCCCCTCTCAACATAACTCGTATCAATAAAATATTATTATTTTATAATTATTAAATACGGAGTATTACACCTAGGCATCACAATCACCCAAGGATCTCAACCAACATCTCAATCATTAATCCGATCCAATAATCTCAAATTAACAATCAATCATGTGAAACTAACAAGCCAATTGGACATACTTGCGTGCTACAAATCACACGGCAATAACATCAAAGCGTGTTACAAATCACACGGCAATAAGTGGTACTCAAATCACACGGTGAACATGCTCGACCACATACACTCCTCGGATACTCGTACCAGTCCCCAACAACAAGTCCAATGCCAACTCAAAATCATATAAACAATAATCATTCAGTAATCATCCGTAATCCCATAATCTCATGGAACATAATCACAATTTCAATAATAAACCATAATCACCTTATAATCGCGTAATCCTAAGAATTGATTAGAGACGGTCTCTACCTTTTCACCATCCATGGTTAATCAAGCCAATACAATTGATCAATTGCACACAATTCTTTTTTTTTGGTGAAATGTGAGACATTTATAAATCATAAAAATAATAATTACATGTGGCTATATATGGCCGGTGATCAAACACATAAATCAAAATATCATTCTATAAGACGCATTCTAATAAGCCAATCTCTTTCAGCATTTGTCATAATTGTTCTATCTCGGGCTCGAACTCGTGTTCTCATCTCCTCCATGATAATGCTTGCTACACCTTCTGGATGAATCAACACATTCTCATTCCTGCCTTTGTTTCTCTGCTGCCATACCTGATACAATAGACCCAACATCATAGCAGTCTGTACTCCCCTCTACAGCACTGTTTCTGTCCTATGCACGCACCAATTCATCACATCCCTTATAGGGAAAGCCCAAGCAGTTTTTTTATTCAGCTCTCTTACAATTCGTTTACTGTATAAGCAATCACAGAACAAATGCTCAATGGTTTCAGAGACTAGACCACATAGAGAACATTTGTCCTCAATATCCACCCCAAATCTGGATAATCTAGCAGCTGTATTCAAAGCCTCATGAGCTGCAAGCCACCCCAAGAATTGGTGCTTTGGCAGCGCCCACCTATTCCAGACTGCCTTAACCCATTGAACTCTTGGCCTAGTCCCTATAAACCAGGCATAACAACCAGCTGGAGTAAATCCTCCTGGTTGAACATTCCACTGCCCATTTACATAACCAGCACTCATTTCATCCTTAACCCTGCAGATTCTCCTCCAAACCCAGCTAGAATTTGTACTAGGCTTATATTCCATCCACTCCTGACCCTTAAGGTAGTTACTTTGAACCCAATGTACCCATATTGAGTCTCTTTGCACACAATTCATCACCTAAATGTATAATCTCATATATCATCATCGACCTAACGAATTACAACCATGATTTCAACCAAAAAATTAAGACGTCATTCTAATCCTCTTAGGGAGGATAACTTACCACCAAATATTGGGATGAACATAAGAAGTAAACTCCTTAAATTCATTGAAACCAAATCCCCATTGCTAAAGTCTCCAACTTGGGTTTGATAGATGACTGTTGAGAGAGTTTAGGTGAATGAGTGTTTAGAAATTGACCTAGGGTTTTAGGTAGCCAAGGAAACTCTGGAGAAGGAAAATTAAATGACCCACCGACCCAATATATATATTCCTTGATTCTCGAACCCGCATAGTCCAACTCGACCAAGTACACTCACCTACTCGGTTGAGTGGTACTGACTCGGTCGACTCAGGTAAACACTCAGTCAAGTGACTCCAACTCGGCCGAGTAACTCACTCGAGTCCCATTAATTGACTCTATCATGCTCAACTAGCCATTGACACTTGAGATAAGACATACTACCTATGATATTTACCCTATTCGGGACGGATATCGATCTAAAAAAGGACGGGTATTATAACTAAAGACTATTGTGTCTGACAGGGACACCAAGTTTATGAGCTACTTTTGGAAAACCTTGTGGAGGCCGCTCAATAGAAGGCTCCCCTTTAGCACATCTCACCATCTCCAAACAGGAACCGTACCTGATTGCATGACGAATGGTTTGGATGAACCACCTAAAGGTACGGTGTTCGGGATTAGGTCTTCTACTAGACACACATACCAACATGATCTCTCTACTGACGGGAGGCGGGGTGATGTGGTTCATTTTAACGCACTTTTAACCCCTTAATGAACCCCATTTCGCATGCTTATTTGCACTTAATAGGGTCATTTCGGCGTCTTTAGCTTCCTAATTGTCTTTCTATAAGATTTTATCCCATTTATAGGAAATGAAGCAAAATGAGCGGAATTGATGAATTAATGGAGCAATTAGTAGCTTAATTGACAGTACTAATGACCAAGCATGAGAAGGATACGGAAACCAAAGACTTGTAGCAAGGTTTTAAGGAAATTGGATCCATCCCTCACGAGCTAGGGTTGGGCCAGCACTTGAAAGAAGAGGCCTTCTACTAGCTAACCCGGGCGAGTGGTTCGGTTCAAACTCGTCGTCAAAAGCTACCAACAAAAATAATATTTGTAATTTCACAAACTACTCTTAGTAAAGAGGTAAGTAAAGGTCGGATCCCAAGGGACGGGTATTGATGTAGGATTTTCAATTGCAAGTAGCTATGTCTTAGGCTGTCACAAATTATGGGTTGAGATGAGATGTAGTCTATACTAATCAACAAGATGAATGTAAATTAATGAAAACAAAGTAAAGCAAATAAAGGGGTTTGTAAACAATTGATTAAAAGCACTAGGGTCATACAAACATGTTCTCAAATAGATGCAAGCACTTATTGTTGTGATGGGATCGAGTTAGTATATATCTTACAATCCCTAGGAAGATTTAGGTCCCGGAGCCGAGTCGTCTAGACACTGTACAACACCTACAAGTCGACTTAGTCTCCTCCTATTCAACTCTATGCATGGTCTAATGAGGCTCGAGTTGGTTTATGTCTTACAAGTCTCATTGAAAAGATAAGAGATGGGTAAAAAATGCAAGGATTCATAGGCTCGCATTTCATCAAACATAACATGTGCATAGGTTGAAATCACAACAAGCATGCAAATTAATTATGAAAACATATTAGATTAAGCATAGATCAATTCCCATGTTTGTTTCCCCTAATTTCCCATTAACCCTAGCTAAAGAACTACTCACTCATGATCAAGTTTAGCATGCTAATAAGGTTGTCATTCATACTAACAAAGCAAAATATGATGAATAAATGATGTGATTAACAATAATTAAACAAGGGTAAAAGAGATTATACCTATATGAGATGATCCAAATAATAAAGCAAAGAATAATAGAAGTAATCTTGATGATTGATGGAAGGTTGTCAATCCTCCAATAAACCCCAATAATCCTCTAATTACCCAAATAAAACTAAGAACAATTGAGAAATTAAGGAAAAATTAAGATGTGATTAATATTGCGAAGTGTATTACAACTAAATTAAGACTAAATTAAGAGTTTATTAAGAGATGATTAAGTATTCATTAAAGCTTGATGGAAATCTAGGTAGTACAATGGGGTATTTATACTAAAATTAAGTACAAGGATTAGGGTTACTAAGGGCTTAAATGACTATTAAGACCCTAAGAGAAGCTTGAGGAATTGCAGCTCCCGAGGGACATGCGCGGATCATGCTACAACTCCCACCAGGATTCGCTCATCCTCACCTGATGCACGGCTGGTCCTGTATGAAGATCCGCTCGGGCTGGCAATCGGGACGCTCGGATAGTTCTCTGGTCCGCTTGGATCCGGCTCTGGGACGCTCGGATCGTTGCTGTGATCTGCTCGTCCTGAGCTCAAGCCACTCGGATCGTTTGACAAAGTTCTTCTCTTGTTTGGCTCCTTGATAATCCGCGGGGATCGTGTTGGGGATGCAAGGATCTTTTCATCATTGCCCATTTCACTTTATTTATTTGGTTAGGCCTCTAGTGTCGGTCTCCTCTTCGATGCATGGTCATTAGATGAAATCCATTTAGCTTAATTTCGCTCCATAAATGCAAGGTTAACGATCCTCTCCTACCAAGGACACAAAACCTCAAAGAATATGCAAAATGGGAAACTAAAGATAAGAAATGACCCTAATATATGCTAGAAAGCATGGGAACGAGGTTAATTCAGGGACTAAATGTGCTCAAATATGAGTCACATCAAACATCCCCAAACCGAACCTTTGCTCGTCCCGAGTAAAGAGGTGACTAAAACTATGACCTTTATTTAAACTAACCTACTAATATAGCCGATATGAGACAACTAGCGGGTCTTACTCCGCCCCTTCAACTCACAACAAGACATCCATGAGGTAAGATGCCTTCTTGTAAGGCAAGGTGGGACTTGGCAAAATGGCGATACATCCAATCATTAAGCACACAAAAGAAGGTTATGGATGCATCTACAAATGAATAGCCACTTTCCTCATCTATGTGACGGAAATTATCTAGAAGGGAAGTAATCTAAGGGTACACACTCTATTATAGATATGGTTTCTTCAAGTTACTAAGCCTAGAAGGATACCAATAAATCACCTCCAAGTTGTGTCAAACTAGGGTACCTTCATCCTCAATTGCTAAATGCTTTCGTCAAGAGTAGACTCCCTATGATGTTAGAAATACTGTAGGATCGCGGAATTCCCCCTCTTGCCTAGACAAGAAGAAGGGTCGTCCCCTCTCTACCATGCACAAAAGTGGGTTCAATGGAAAAAGGGATCAATATTCTTTTGAGTTTCATAGTGGGAGTTTGCTTTTGGTTTTGTTATTCCCCCCAATTTCTTGTGGCATTTGACATTTTTGAGAACAATTTTCTTTGCCATTTCTTTGATATTTGGCAATTTGATGCTTGATAATTTTCAACTTTTGCATTTTTTTTGAACATTTTCAAAGTCACCCCAATTTGTAACAAAGGTGATTTTATTTAAAGCATAAGAGTTCTTATTTTTGTACTCATCTTTCCTTTGATGCAAATTTGTGCAAACTTCTTATTTTTCATTTTGGTACTTTAACTCAAATTGAGATTTTTTTGTGCCCATTCCCTTTTTATTGACAAAATGTGATAGAAGTGGAAGATGGTTGCATGGTTTCAAGAGTCACCTTGGAATAAACGGTAGCCAAGGAGTCATCACATCACAAGGTACTCTTGACTAGGTCTTAGTCCATTGGTCAAAGGATACTAGCATGACACATCCTAGGGTGTTTTAAAGGTATTCTAATGAGCAAAGTCTCAAGAACAAAAAGTATCTACAAGGGCCTTATATACACTTGTCAAGTTTCCCAAATAGATCTTTTCACAAAAAATTTCCTAAAATGTAACTACATGCCATGATGCAACTAACATTTATACAACCTATTGCATGTGCTTCTATCAACTAGTATGCCATATAAACTACATGAAACTCCTTAGATCACATTGGTTTGTACCGCATCAACCAAAATAAAGCCACATAGTTATTAACATAGAGAGGAAAAAAGGAAATTGGAAAGATCATACCATGCGGTCTTCATATTCCTCATGCCTCGGATGTGGCGTAGTCGATCCAATGTGATAAGAGGACAAAAAAACACAAGTATATACACAATATACAATTCTACACTACAAAAGAATGAACATGTTTTTGGATTTTTAAATTTTTCAAATTTTTATGGTTTTTGTTTTTGTGAAATGAAAGAACACGTTTTTGAGTTTTTCAAAATTTTTCAATTTTTATCATTTTGTGATTTTAAAAGTTAAGTTAGAATTTCCCATCCCCACACCAGTATGGACATTGTCCTCAATGGCCAAAACGATAAGAAATTATGCAATGCAAGCTAAATGAAAATGCAGGATTTCTACACTAATATGTAAACTATATGACATATATACATAAGTGATGCATTCTACTCTACCCTATATGATGCATGCTTTCTATTGTTCGGAGAGCTAATTTGAATTAACTCGCATCCGTTGTATTTGAACTTCCCCAAACCAAGTAAGACACTATTTCTAGTGTAAAAATAGGGGGAGTTCATGCACAAGGAAAGGATGCAATGCATGAATCTATTAGTTATTTAGACCAAATTAATACTCATCTTATGATATTAAAAATACAAATTAATTTAAAGTGGTCTAAATCTACATGCATGCAAATAAAAGATGGTATTAAACCATCTTAAGACAAAAGTTCCTTACATTGCTATAAGGCAAAATATGGGCACTACAAAGGTCTCCTACCTTTATAGTTCTTGAGCAATTCAACTATGGATGATCCTCCAAGAACACCAATTACCAATATAGGTAATCTCCTTTGGTGGCACCCAAGATTAACCCAAAATACTACTAAAATTAATAACTAGTTAATATTAGTAGTAACCTTGTAATTGTATATTTGATGTACTAATTAATATTATTACTTTGATAATATAATTAGTTAGTTTTTATATGTGTTTTAAGATGAAAATGATGAACAAAATAAGAAGAAAAGTTGGTCTCTTGGTGATGATGATGAACCGGCCAAAGCACCATTAAAGACCAAGAATTTCTTCAAATTTTTCCAACATCACAAATGGTGTAATTGCATGGGTATTTATAGGCAAAAATGGGAAACAAAACTAAGTGGAAATTGCCACTTAATGGACACTTGTTGTCCTCTCAAAAAAACCGGTCAAGTGGACATATTTGAGTCCATTTCGGTTTTCGACATTTGCCCCACAAATGCTTATAAGTCTTATATTTAATTATCTTACATAATTAAATATTAATTTAATTATTTAACACTTAAATAATACAAATTAACTACCAATGACTACTTAACCATTAAGTAATTATAAGACCATTTTATCAACATACAATATGTCAATATTATCCCATTTTAGTTATTTTACAACCTCTTGTAAAATATGAATAGCTAATAAATTCCACCTCAAACAATATACACATATCGTATAAAATTTATTAATTAACAATTAATTAATAAATTCTAATCATTTATTATTTAAATATCACATAATTAAATAATAAATCTCCTTGTCCCGAGTTCGTAACCCGTCATCAAATAATACTTTTACGTGACTAATTAAAAGTCAAGTAATACAAGGAATTAATTATCTCGTATCTCATACAAACAATTAATTTATTCTATTTGGGCGTCATCCTATAGGTGTGACCTAAAGGGATCGCCGTCACACGACAGTAATGTCAAACTCTAGTCAGCCAATCATTACCGATTAACGATGACCAGCTGACAAATAAATAAATCCCTGATATTCCTTTTACGAGATTTGATATGTAAACGCACTCATTGTGGAGGACACTACTCCAACAGCATCCTATTTGTCATTTTTTATTTTCAAATGGGAATAATAAATGAGACACCTCAATGGAACCGAGGTGGGACTCCTTTAAATATTTCTACGACTCAAAATAAATATTCAAGATAAAGATTAAAAACATGATATAGAGACAAAGCTAAAGGAGGTGTAGGAAACTCACAATGGAATAGGTTGAAGTCAAGTAATCAACCCCGCATGTGTGGTATCCTCCACATAGCCTTATCAACCCTCAATTGTCGCTCATTGCGACATCCTCATCACCGGCATCATTGCCGTCATCATCATCGTTACTTGCATCATCAATTTCTTCATTATCTTCTTCATCATCCACCTCCATTGACTCGGAGGATTCACCATTTCCATCATCAACTTTAGAACTTGAACCTTGCTCTTCTTCTTCTTCTTGGCATGAATCACTACCTTCCCCGTCTTCAAAAACAACAACCTCCTTTCCATTACCCACCCGACTATCCATTTTGGCATCTTGAGAAGCACTTGGGAAGAATACCTCCTTATCCGCCCAACTAGGCAAAGGACATGAAGGATCAAGAAGTCCTTACCTAGCTATATGTAGAAGGGGTGGATATTGGGTACGGTAGGCATTTACCGGATATTCATGAGCTTCATTATGCATTTGTTGCATTAGTTGGGTCAAATAGTCATTGCCTACCATGACATTAGAGCCACTCGGTTTGAACTCTTGGTAGGCAAAGGGGTATGGTGGAGTCACAATGGTGGAGGAGGAGGGCTTTGCAATTGGTTCCCTATGTTGTTTAATTATCACTTCGGCTTCCTCGGAGACGGGCAATAGGTAGTTTGGGCTACGGACGGAGATGAGGAAAATCTTGCTAGGCAAGATAAAGAATTTAGCTTCTTTGATGAGCCACTCATATTTGTTGTCAAGATTGTCATTCTTGACCCAATGGAATTTGTTGATCATAGTGCTCATATCAAGGAGGTTGCTCCCTTTAACCGGTTTGTTGGTGTTATCTTTATTGAAATTCGGGTTAAAGTGCTTAGCTAGCCTCGTTACCAAGCCGCCGTTTACAATGAAGGCCGCTCCATCTTTCCCATTATCAATCTCAAGCCACCGATCAAGCAATAGTTGAAGAATGTTGTACTTTTTGGTTAACTTTCCCTTGATATTCACGAAGGACTCAAGGTAGACAAAATCAAGTTCGGTGAAGTGATTGGTGCCATTTCTAGCAATCAAGGTATTGCCCACAAACTTGTGCCATACTCTTTTGCCCGGATGATGAACATATAAAGCATGATACTCCCGGAAAGAGTCAAATTTCTGACCGGTAATAGCTTTCCAAAGGGGTGCGGCATCATATTTCAAAGGCTTCTTCTCATAATGATGATATTGTAAAAGACCAAACACATTACCAAACTCACTCAAAGCCATTCTTCTACTTTTGTTCTCAATACGGAATTCAACATAATGTCGACTCTCTATCTTAGACACCTTCAAGGAGCTTATGAACCCCATGGTTAATGAAGGGTAGGTCAATTCTTCCATTTCAAAAAGGGTTACCAACCTCATGGACTCGAAAAATGCTCTAGTTCGCTCAAGCACACCCAATTTTTCCAAAGTATCTTGATAAATAAACTTCGGAGCCACAATAGTCTTTTTAGCAAGGGATAAACATGCATTCCTTTGAGCATTGGTTAAGAAAGTTACCTCTGGAAAATTTGGCAATTGTTCTATAACCGGAGTAGGTGTGGTAGCTTCCTCAATAGGAGTTGCGATTTCTTGGATTTTCACCCTTGGTTGGGTCACTACCAAAGCCTTAGATGCAAGAAGAGCTTGTTGTCTCTTTGATAAATTTGGAGTCTTGGGTGCCTTGGTTCCGCCTTTGGTCCTTGCCATTGTATTCTCCTTCTCAAATTTGTATCAACAAACCAAGATTTTGCTTGAATGGTCCTTGCTTCCTCAAACTTCAACCAATTCCTCAATCAATTTAGGATTTTTGAATTTTTGCCTAAACCCTAGAAAATTGATTCAATTTGTGAGGAATTTGATGTTTAGATGGTCTTTTGTTGATAAAGGAGTGATTTAATCTTGTTTTGAGCAAGTTTTGTTTGGATGGTGGTGAATTTTGTTGAGAAATTGGTGTTTTTGAATGGGTTGATTGAGGGTTTAGGTGGGAGAAAAGGTGTGTGTATGTGGTTTTGAAAGATAAAAATGAATTGGTAAGGAAGGGAATTGTCCCGTGTTTTTGTTAAGTACAGGTCAGGGACGCTCGGATCCTTGTCGGGACGCGCGGATCGTTTTACAGGATTTCCCGAAAAATCAATTTAGTGTCAGGACGCGCAGATCCTCCTCAGCTCGAGCGGATTTCTGCTAGGACGCTCGGATTTACCTGGGGACGTGCAGATTTCCTTACAGCTAAATTTCATAAGTTTGAAGCATCTCAGGACGCGCGGATTCAAGTCAAGACGATCGTCCTGAAGTTGGGGACGAGCGGATTGAAGTTGGCTTGCGCAGATTCCCTTACACGACGTTTCCTTCAATTCAAATCTTCCCAGCTCCCACGTCCTAAGGCGAGGACACTCGGATCGATACTGGGGATGCTCGGATCCTCTTCAGTTCCCACGAGCTAAGGTCCGCTCATGGGGATTCTTTTTCCCGTGTAATTCTTTCTTCTTCTCCTTTGTTAAATGTTGTGGGTGCACTACAAAGGCTTGGTTAGTCTAGGCACTTGCCATCCCCACACTTAGTCAAACACTACACATCAAAACACGTTAAAATACCTCCCTCACTTCCTCTCATGTCAAAAATCTTGATCAAAGCACAAAAATACAAATCCAAAAATGACAAAGATTCAATAAAGGAAATAAAATGCGAGTTAAGGGGTTAGAATATTTACAAATGATGGTTTAGGGAGGACTCCACCAAACTCTCATTCTTGGATGAGATGTCAAGGGAGCAAAGCTAAGGTGTTGTTGATGTTGCTCAACACCTTGTAGAAGTAGTCGAAGGCTTGCTCATTTTCATGATAGAGGTCTTGGGTAGACCTTTGCACATTGTTCTCTTCATTGTTGTAGCCATCCAAGTCAAAGTGATGACAAGGATCAACAAAGCCTTGGTCTATGGTCATAGCATTTCCAATATAAGGATTGACCAATCCTTCAAATTTATCGTCCCATAGACCGCAAACTTCACTAGCTTGTTCCCCAATAATGTCATGAGTTGATAAGGGAAAATCCTCTTTCTTGTTGTCATGGCCAATGACGTCTTCTTCATTACTTGTCATGATGGGTGAGCTATTCAAGCTCTCATTGTTGTTGAAAATTCCTTGCTCTCCGAATAGAGCTACTTGAAGGTCATCCACTTTCTTCTTCCATATGGGTGGTGTTTCTTTACCCATGGCTTGATCTTTGCATAGAGATTCTAACTTCTTCCTATCACTTTCTCGGCTATAGCGATCGACCATGAAGCATGGCTCATGTAGTCGGGGAGCTCTCATTGTTTTGTCAAGATTGAAAGTGATTGTCTCGTCCCCTACTTTAAGTGTGAGCTCTCTATATTTCACATCGATTACAGCTCTGACGGTATGCAAGAAAGGTCTTCCTAAAATGATAGGAATGTTGGAGTCCTCCTCCATGTCTACAATGACAAAGTCTACCGGGATGAAGAATTTGCCAATTCTCATGGGCACATCCTCCCATACCCTAAAGGTATCTTTGTTGATCGATCCGTCATTCGAAGAGTGATGTTAGTACATTTGAGCTCTCCCATTCCTAGCCTCTTACATACCGAGTATGGCATGACACTTACACTTGCTCCAAGATCACATAATGCTTTGTTGATTGTAGTATCACCAATAGTACATGGGATAGAAAAAACTTCCCGGATATTTGAGCTTTGGAGGGGAACTCCCTTGAAGAATAGCACTACTCACTTTGTTAAAGGCAATAGTCTCTAACTTTCGGATGGACTTCTTCTTGGTAAGGATGTCTTTCATGTACTTTGCATAAGCCGGAACATGATTTATCAATTCCGTGAATGGGATTGAGACTTCTAAGTTCTTCACAATTTCCATGAACTTTCCAAGTTGGTCATCAAGCTTAGGCTTAGCTTGGCGACTTGGGAATGGAAGTCTAATCACAATAGGCTCTTTTTCCTTAGCCTTCTCTTCATTCTTCTTCTTTAAAATTTTATTGGTGGTAGGATATAGCTCCTTAGAGTTCTCCACAACTCTTTGTTGGGGCTGGTGTCCTCTACAGTTAGTGCGATGACATATAAATCTCTAAAAGGATCAAAGGGAATACTTTTGTGTTATTATCAGTTGGTCCACGTTTATCAATAACGGTTGGCTTGCTAGATAAGTTTGACGTTATTGTCATACAGATGGCGGTGATCAACTGGTCCCTAAAAGTCACACCTATAGGATACGTTTGAGAGATGTGACAGTATGAAAATACAGTCATGTTGATGCCTAATATGACTAAGCAGTTAGTCGGAGTTATTGACTAATAATTAGTCAAACGCGATGTTGAGATAATTATTTAATATGGATTAAATAATAATGGCTAAAGTGAATTAAGCAGTTAATTTGTAAATTGAATATAAACGATTATATTTAATTAATGTATATTGAATTTAATTAATTATACAATATTGTCATTATCGGACATGTATTAATATATCGACTAATTCATGTTACTAGTCGATGTTTTATTATCCGATAACGAGTGACGATTTATAATTAAAAACCCGTCATATACATTTTAGCAAAACGAGTCGGACCACGAGTTAAAATAAGGAGAAAGTGGAAAGCCCACTCTCTCCATTGGGAACCGTGCGGACCGAGTGAAACAAAAGGAGAGACCTTCTCTCCTTTTGACCTAATTCATTTCATTTGCACAAAAATTAGGTTTTTGGAGCATTTTCTCTCTGAAAACCTAGATCTCACATCAGAAAAACTCACAAAACTCTCTCAATATTGCAAGGCAATTAGAGAGTAATTTCTAGCACAAGGGGCATAGTATCAGACGGTCTTGGGTGCAACAATTAGGAGGAAATCTACGTTGATTTCTGTTCATTAGGCCGAATTGCATAAGGACCCGAGGTTGATTTTATTCTCTTATCGTTTTCTCTTGTTTTTCGTTTATGACAATTAATCACATATTAAAATTGCGTTATAGTCCTAAAATTTAAGGGAATTTTACGGATATTTCCCTACAAGTGGTATCAGAGCGAGGCCACGTATATTTTTCATTGTGATTTTCATTAAACGATTTGAATCGATAATTTTTGCCTTTAAAAACCGCACGGCCGAACTGTTTTTTTTTTTACTGTTCACGTCTGTTTTTTTTCGTGCATTGAAAACCGTGACATGTATATACACGGCTGATCTGTTTTGTTTTTCGATTTGTTCTTTGCATATTGTTATTTTAAACGATAATCATAGCAATATGTTAAAGTATTATCAATTGTAGATTTAATTGTATATGAATTAGATCAAAATTGCAATTGGTCTTGTTTTGTTCAATCGATTTCACGAAAGTTTTGGCCGCGCTGAAATTTTGAGCCGCTGAAAAAAATTTTGCTCTCTTTTGCTCTCGGCAAAACCGCTGAAAAAAAAAATATATTTTTTTTTGCGTTTTTTTTTTCTTTTGGCCGAACTGAAATTTTTTTGTTGGAAATTTCTTTCTCTTTTGGCCATAAAATCTACATTATACGGATGTTGTACACTCGCTTGATAGTGAAACGGTTCACTCACGTACCATTTAGTTATTTTAAAGCAATTGAAAGTAACGGATTATCATGAATTAAAATTAAGTTGATAGAAGCGGTTTTGTCACATAATTTTAATCGTTAAAAGGTGGTTTGGATAAATTTAACATAATTACGGAATTATGTCACGATTAAATTTTGTTTTAGTTGATGCATTTTCATTTATCGTTACTTTTGAATGCCATGAATGTTTTTTTTACGTATATAATTTTACAAACGGTTGTAACTTAGTGTGGCCTTAGTAGAACGTGTTACCGAAATGATGGAACACGATCTTGGTTGTATTTTGAGATCTCGCATCTCCGTTTTGGTTTTTTTTTTTTTTTTTTTGTAATTACAGTTTTAATTTAGAATGTAAATAGGTTTATATTTTGTAAATTTTAAATTGTAATTTTTGAGAAGACCAAAGATGGAGATCGGATGCTCACTCCCGCTGCATGGATCAAGATGGAACATCAAGACAAGCTTCTCGGGTCCAACGGTGGATTCCAAAGTTGTATTATGTTTTTTTCTTGCTAGGATAGGCCACACTAGGTCTTTTTATTTACGTTTTGCATTCTTTTATATTTTTTATCGCAACGATAATTTGCATCATATTCCGCCTAAAACCAAACCACCTAATAACTGCATGAAAACTGACTCATATAGAGGTTACGCGTTAGTTTTCTATGATATACAGATATCACATGTTTTTAAATAAGCCATCACCTAAGTTAATTCATTCACGTAATGCTAGTTTTTTCGTTCACTTAAAATGAATTAAAACTAAGTTGATGGGATCTTCGTCGTATAACCAAAAATTGAGAATAGTCTTTATAGGTCAAACTCCAATGAATCCCTTCTTTGTCGGTAGGCATAATATGACCCCTTCTACGTCGGGTAAGTTGGAACTGATTGACCTATTTTATCTCAACACTGTGGTCACTCGTACGATCCTGTGATTATGGTGGACTATAGATAGGATTTACGGAAATCTATCGACCAAGAGTTCTAACGGTAGAACTAGCTAAACAGTTGGCTTATCAATTTACGGAAATTGAGTCTTGGGATCATTTGTATAATTCTTGAGGTAGATCGATTATACAAGTGCAATGAGTCTACACGTTAAAATGAATTTTAAATAGACTTAAATCACCATGATGAGTTGCTTATTTCGTTTTGTTTTTCCTTTCTTTTTCAGTGTAGATCACGATCATTTAAACTGCTAATAACAAAATGGCTGGCCGTATGAACGACCCAATGCCAAGTGCCACATTGGACCGTGAGTCCTGGCTTCGGATCTTCATGAATCAGATGAATAAGTCCACTAGACTGAAGAATGATGGATCAAACTTCGCGGACTGGGAGGCGGCATTGAGAATCGCCGCCATTGCCGACGGGAAGCTCGGATATCCGGACCGAGCCCATCCCGCCAAACCCAGGCCCCACGGCTGGAGCTAACGAGATCACCACGTATAGCAATTTCGTCATGGAAGCGGGTGCGATAAAGAACGTACTCATTTTTGCAATGGAATCCAATTTGCAGAAACGCTTCATAGCCCAAGGTGCAAACAAGATTTTCACCACGCTCACTAAGGAATTCTCGAAAGCACCGAGAATCGTGACCTATGAGCATACCTGTCGCTTCTTTGAGGCGAAACTCCGGAAGGGCCAACCGGTTAGCCTACACATTCTCAAAGCATGATTGAGAATGTCGAGAAACCGGAGGCACTTGATTGTAAGATCGGTGAGAACATCGTGATTGACCGCATGCTTCATTCACTCCACGATGGTTTTGCGCTCTTTAGAGCCAATTACTATATGAATGATTTGAAGAAAAGTCCTCATGCACTACACTCCCTTCTCGTATGCACCGAGAAGGACATGAAGTTTAGTAGGAGCATGAATGAAAGGATGTTCTCGTTGTGTCAAACAAGGGCAAGGGTAAGGGCAAAGCTCAGGCAGACCTAGCAAGAGGCAAGCCGAAGTTTAAGAAGTCGGGATCGAGGTAAGAGTGGGCCTGGTGAGTCGAGCACCTCATCAGGGCCGACAAAGAGCAAGAATGGTAACATGGAATGCCACCATTGCCACAAGACTGGGCATTGGAGGCGTACATGTCCTGTATACCATGAGGACATAAAAGCGGTCGCGTTACTCTGTTGGTATGTCTTCTTCTTCTTCTTCTTTTATTCATATGATTGAGATTAACCACGCAAGTTACGGAACTTGGGTACTAGATATTGGTTGTGGTTCTCATCTGTGTAATCATGTGCGGGGGCTCCGAAACATCGAACCCCTCGTAAAGGGTGAGGTGGACTGCGTGTCGGGAATGGAGCACGAGTGGCCGCCGTCTCGAGGGGAACATATGTGATCCAGCTTCCTAGCGAATTTGAGTTATTTTTATATAATCGCTATTATGTACCCAGTCTATCCAAAAACATTATTTCGGTTTCGCACTTGACAAACTTAGTTTTTCATTTGTAATAGAGAATAATAGCTGCATTTTCTCATTACACGATATGATTTATGGCAAGGCAGTCTCTATGAATGGAATTTATGTTTTAGATCAGACCACCGAAATATTGCACGTAATGAATAAGAAGTTAAAGGTTGGTGACAAAGATCAAACTTATCTATGGCACTGCCGTATGGGACACATTAATGAGAAACGCGTAAAACAGCTCATAAAGAATGGAGCTATCTCGGCCATTGATTTTCAATCATTTGGCACGTGTGAATCATGTCTCATTGGCAAGATGACTCGAATTTCCTTCAAAGGTGTTGGAATGCGCGCTGCTGACCTATTAGGACTCATACATACGGATGTGTGTGGACCTATGTAAATCACCGCACGAGAAGGCTATAGGTATTTTATCACTTTCACGGACGATTTAAGTAGATATGGCTATGTCTACTTAATGAAGCATAAAAGTGAGTCCTTTGAGAAATTCAAAGAATACCATAATCGGGTACAGAACCAACTGGGTAGAAAGATTAAAACACTACGATCAGACCGTGGTGGCGAGTATCTTTCACACGAGTTTGATCAACACCTTAAGGACTGTGGGATTGCCTTACAGTTAACTCCACCTGGAACACCTCAGTTGAATGGTGTGTCCGAACGGAGAAATCAAACGCTACTTGATATGGTTCGATCCATGATGAGTCACACCGTATTTCCTGATTCATTGTGGGGTTATGCTCTTCTGTCAGCTGCTCTAATACTTAACCGAAGTCCGTCTAAAGCTGTTGACAAGACTCCATATGAACTATGGAAGGGAACGGTCCCTAACTTGTCCTTTATACGGGTTTGGGGCTGCGAGGCTTATGTCAAGTGGAGACACGAGGATAAGCTCGGCCCGCGATCGGTCAAGACATACTTTATAGGTTATCCTAAAGGAACATTAGGTCATTACTTCTATTCGCCAACCGAACAACGTGTATTTGTTGCGGCTAGTGCGACATTCTTAGAGAAGGAGTTTCTCGAGAACGCAAAGAGTAATAGAACCTTCGAGCTGTCAGAGATTCCAGAACCAAATGCTGAGCAACCATTGGAGGAACCAGTTCCTTCAATCCCGGCTGCGGTGAATATTCCTGAGGAACCTAGGAGGTCGGGTAGAGTCTCTATTCCTCCGGACAGATACATTGGTATGGTCGAGGAACATGACATAGATGACATTCTGCTCTTAACGAGTAGTGAACCCGTAACCTATAAAGGTGCCATGACTAGTTCCGACTCAAAGCTATGGCTTGAGGCCATGCAATCCGAGATGGACTCCATGTATGAGAACAACGTATGGGATCTTGTTGACTTACCTGCTAAGGTTCGTCCCCTTCAACGCAAATGGCTTTACAAGATAAAGCATTCTGTAGAAGGTCAACAAGATATCTATAAAGCACGACTAGTTGCTAAAGGTTTCACC
This sequence comes from Silene latifolia, assembly GCF_048544455.1. Lineage (NCBI taxonomy): Eukaryota > Viridiplantae > Streptophyta > Magnoliopsida > Caryophyllales > Caryophyllaceae > Silene > Silene latifolia. The sequence continues at coordinate 49,218,090 of NC_133535.1, read as the reverse complement.
CAAGTGCCAGGTTTGCACTACGATGAAATTTTTGCACCCGTAGTCATGCTGCGTTCCATTCGGATTATCTTAGCGATTGCCGCTTTTCATGACTATGAAATTTGGCAAATGGATGTGAAAACCGCCTTCTTAAACGGTTATTTGGAGGAAGAGTTGTACATGGTACAACCCGAAGGTTTCATCGATCCTGAACATCCTAAGAAAGTGTGCAAGCTTAAGCGTTCCATCTATGGACTTAAGCAAGCTTCTCGGAGTTGGAATCATCGTTTCGACTAAGTGATAAAAGAAAATGGATTTACTCGATCGGTCGAGGAACCATGTCTATATATCAAGTCGAGTGGGAGCAAGATTGTCTTCCTAATATTGTATGTCGATGACATACTCCTGATTGGGAGTGACATACCTCTCTTAACTTCGGTAAAAGTATGGTTGAAGAACCATTTCCAGATGAAAGATCTGGGTGAGGCACAAAGAATTTTGGGCATCCGTATCTATCGAGATAGATCACGTCGGATGTTATCTCTCATCAGAGTCTTATATAGACAAGATTCTAGAGAGATTCAAAGATGACTAACTCCAAAAAGGGGTTTCTTCCTATGGCTCCAGGGGTGCATTTGAGCAAGTCTCAGACACCAGAGACACCGGAAGAGAAAGAGCGCATGACACGGATTCCTTATGACTCGGCTATAGGATCAATCATGTATGCCATGATATGCACACGTCCGGACGTGGCATATGCATTGAGTATGACAAGTCGATTCCAACAAAGATCCAGGTGAATCACATTGGATGGCTGTCAAGAACATTCTTAAGTACCTACGGAGGACTAAAGATTGGGCATTGACTTATGGAGGCGATCAAAAGCTATGTGCAACCTAAGTTACTTGCAGATGCTAGCTTCCAAACGGATCGAGATGACTCGAAATCTCGTCTAGATTCGTTTTTACTCTTAATGGCGCTGCGATCACTGGAAGAGTTCCAAGCAAAGTGTTACAAAGAGATTCTACGACCGAGTCCGAGTACTATGCCGCGTCTGAAGGTGCAAAGGAAGCGATATGGATGCGTCAATTCTTACAAGGACTATCTGTAGTGCCTAGTTCGAATGACCCGATCACCATCTATTGCGACAATAGAGGTGCCATCTTCCAAGCTAAGGAGCCTAAGTCTAGCAACAAGTCTAGACATGTACAACGGAAAGCTCATTTAATCCGAGATTACGTGGAGCAAAAGGAGGTAGTGATAGAAAAGATTGCTACAGATGATAATATAGCAGATCCTCTCACTAAACCATTACGACAAGATAAGCATGAAGGGCATGTTAATTCCATGGGAATTAAACGTGTTCCTGAGTTGTAGTACTCTTTTATGGATTAGATTCATTCTCTTGTGTACTCTATACGACATCATCGTTTTGATATTTATATATTTTGTTTTTCATGTGGAGTTGTACGACAATTTTTTGAACACCAAAGTGAACTGAACAAACATTATATTTTGGTCCTTAATTGCCCACGTGAGCTGATAACTCTGGCAATTATTTTGTGACGCTGGTTGATGGTGGGTTCAACGAGCCATAAGTCAAACGGTTGACTGACCAATCACAGAGGCGAGTTATACGGATACCTCGTAGGACACAATTGTGACAACGACGTGGAGTCCTAAATGTTTTATAACATTCGGTGCCAGGTCGTGGATAGGACCTCCATGGTGATCCTAAGAGTCGATTCTTTTGACTATCGACTGTCTCTTGAGACTAAGGCAGATTTTGGGTGACTTTGGTTTCTTTCTCACGGTCATCCGTAACGGGGGCCAAGTAGATTGTTTCGGGTCATTTCATCTTTCGTGCTTAGATCGGCAGGAGTCGAGTTGAAGGAAATATTCAGCCTTTATCAGGTACTCGATATTTCTCAGGGCCACTCGAGGAGCTGTAACTGAAATGCATGGTCATGCTCGAATAAGGATTCGTTTTATCAGTTAAGTTACTCTCTAGTCGGGGAAACCACTCTTGATACAGATCGATTGTAAAATACGACCTTTGCGGATACGGATCTGCAAATTGTTTTACATTGAGAGGGAGAGATTTTAAATGAATATGAGAATCGGTTATCGCACGTACACTTGTACGGACAAGTGGGAGCTTGTTGGGGCTGGTGTCCTCTACAGTTAGTGCGATGACATATAAATCTCTAAAAGGATCAAAGGGAATACTTTTGTGTTATTATCAGTTGGTCCACGTTTATCAATAACGGTTGGCTTGCTAGATAAGTTTGACGTTATTGTCATACAGATGGCGGTGATCAACTGGTCCCTAAAAGTCACACCTATAGGATACGTTTGAGAGATGTGACAGTATGAAAATACAGTCATGTTGATGCCTAATATGACTAAGCAGTTAGTCGGAGTTATTGACTAATAATTAGTCAAACGCGATGTTGAGATAATTATTTAATACGGATTAAATAATAATGGCTAAAGTGAATTAAGCAGTTAATTCGTAAATTGAATATAAACGATTATATTTAATTAATGTATATTGAATTTAATTAATTATACAATATTGTCATTATCGGACATGTATTAATTTATCGACTAATTCATGTTACTAGTCGATGTTTTATTATCCGATAACGAGTGACGATTTATAATTAAAAACCCGTCATATACATTTTAGCAAAACGAGTCGGACCACGAGTTAAAATAAGGAGAAAGTGGAAAGCCCACTCTCTCCATTGGAAACCGTGCGGACCGAGTGAAACAAAAGGAGAGACTTCCTCTCCTTTTGACCTAATTCATTTCATTTGCACAAAAATTAGGTTTTTGGAGCATTTTCTCTCTGAAAACCTAGATCTCACATCAGAAAAACTCACAAAACTCTCTCAATATTGCAAGGTAATTAGAGAGTAATTTCTAGCACAAGGGGCATAGTCTCAGACGGTCTTGGGTGCAACAATTAGGAGGAAATCTACGTTGATTTCTGTTCATTAGGCCGAATTGCATAAGGACCCGAGGTTGATTTTATTCTCTTATCGTTTTCTCTTGTTTTTCGTTTATGACAATTAATCACATGTTAAAATTGCGTTATAGTCCTAAAATTTAAGGGAATTTTACGGATATTTCCCTACAAGTGGTATCAGAGCGAGGCCACGTATATTTTTCATTGTGATTTTCATTAAACGATTTGAATCGATAATTTTTGCCTTTAAAAACCGCACGGCCGAACTGTTTTTTTTACTGTTCACGTCTGTTTTTTTTCGTGCATTGAAAACCGTGACATGTATATACAGGGCTGATCTGTTTTGTTTTCGATTTGTTCTTTGCATATTGTTATTTTATACGATAATCATAGCAATATGTTAAAGTATTATCAATTGTAGATTTAATTGTATATGAATTAGATCAAAATTGCAATTGGTCTTTTTTTGTTCAATCGATTTCACGAAGGTGTTGGCCGCGCTGAAATTTTGAGCCGCTGAAAAAAATTTTGCTCTCTTTTGCTCTCGGCAAAACCGCTGAAAAAAAAAAAAAAAAAAAAAAATTTTGCGTTTTTTTTTCTTTTGGCCGAACTGAAATTTTTTTGTTGGAAATTTTTTTCTCTTTTGGCCATAAAATGTACATTATACGGATGTTGTACACTCGCTTGATAGTGAAACGGTTCACTCACGTACCATTTAGTTATTTTAAAGTAATTTAAAGTAACGAATTATCATGAATTAAAATTAAGTTGATAGAAGCGGTTTTGTCACATAATTTTAATCGTTAAAAGGTGGTTTGGATAAATTTAACATAATTACGGAATTATGTCACGATTAAATTTTGTTTTAGTTGATGCATTTTCATTTATCGTTACTTTTGAATGCCATGAATGTTTTTTTTACGTATATAATTTTACAAACGGTTGTAACTTAGTGTGGCCTTAGTAGAACGTGTTACCGAAATGATGGAACACGGTCTTGGTTGTATTTTGAGATCTCGCATCTCCGTTTTGGGTTTTTTTTTTTTTTGTAATTACAGTTTTAATTTAGAATGTAAATAGGTTTATATTTTGTAAATTTTAAATTGTAATTTTTGAGAAGACCAAAGATGGAGATCGGATGCTCACTCCCGCTGCATGGATCAAGATGGAACATCAAGACAAGCTTCTCGGGTCCAACGGTGGATTCCAAAGTTGTATTATGTTTTTTTCTTGTTAGGATAGGCCACACTGGGTCTTTTTATTTACGTTTTGCATTCTTTTATATTTTTTATCGCAACGATAATTTGCATCATATTCCGCCTAAAACCAAACCATCTAATAATTGCATGAAAACTGACTCATATAGAGGTTACGCGTTAGTTTTCTATGATATACAGATATCACATGTTTCCAGAACTCTATAAGCGGTCATAAGCCCGACAGAGTGTCCCATACAGTCTGCCTATGTGATCGACTAGTCATCTCTCATGACTCTATGGCACTTGAACTCGCCATCAATCGCATCACACACTAGTTACTTCGAGATGTCACCTCATGTAAGTAACTATGGGCGATTACTATGTCAATCTAGCTCACTTTAATGGGGTTCAATATTGTCTCAACACCCCATTTGGATATGACAAAGTAATATTTAAATTTAAAAGACAAATGCGATTATCTTATATGAACAAATAAAAAATAACATTTTATTTCATATCAAATAATCTAGTACAAATTTGGCGTACGTTTACGGCCCATGGAAACAACATGTCCATCATGTTTAGCCTACGATAAAGGTTTGGTAAGAGGATCATCTAAGTTATGATCTGTCCCAACCTTACAAATCGCAATTTCCTTTATTTCAATAAAATCTCTAATAATATGAAATTTTCTGAGTACATGTCTAGATCTATTTCTAGACTTGGGCTCTCTAGCTTGGAAGATTGTCCCATTGTTGTCACAATAGAGAGTAATGAGATCTTTGGCGGTAAGAACTACCTTTAGCCCCTCCATGAATAGCCTAATCCACACAGCTTCCTTGGCAGCTTCTAATGCTGCAACGTACTCAGCCTCCGTAGTAGAATTCGCAATCACAACTTCCTTGAAGCTTCTCCAGCTTACAACACCACCATTGAGCATGAAAACATACCCACCTTGGGATTTCATGTCATCTCTATCTGTTTGAAAGCTCGAGTCTGTGTAACCCTTAACACATAGCTCGGAGTCTCCTACAAACACTAAGATAGTATCCTTAGTCCTTTGTAAGTACTTAAGGATGTTCTTAACAGCTATCCAGTGACTCTCATCTGGATTTTCTTGATATCTACTTGTCATGCTTAAAGCATATGTGTAACACCGCCATACTCCAAGTGCCTTACCAGGACCACTCAGGTATAAGGACGCCACCATCTCGCTTACCCGAGGCATGATATTCATAAGACAATAATGAAACAACTTTATAATGATATAACTTTAGTGAAAAGTACAACTGAAGCCAAATCCCAAAATACGGGTACAAGTTCTCAAACCAACTGTCTAATCAACTAAAAGCAAAGTTTATAAAACTACTAAGCTACAGCGGAAGACTTCTATCGTCGACAAAGTGGCACATCCCAAAGCAATCCCATGTGACTCAACTCAAACTCGCTCAATTATCGCTCACCATCCCCGAATGGATCACCGCAGGTTTTACAAAACAACAACCGGGGTCAGTACTAATCACACAACTTATATATATATCAACAATAAGACAAACAGACAGCTTACACCGTCACACACACACACACACACAATCACACCAGTCCCATCAATATCAATCACCGACTGTCCACTGGACCAGCCCTGCCAGTGGGGGACCGCAGCCGTACCCACCTAAGCCCCGCTCCTCATATTGAGCGATAACCCTGTCCATTAATGTGCACATCCCCTTCCGTGGCGGGTTCCACGAAGGGCGAAACTAGGGCGTGAAGCCACTCCCGCAAGTGACTCTACTCAGCCGAGAACGCATCTCGAGAACCATAGACAAACATTCACAATCACAGTCGTCACAACACAATTACTATATCAATGAAGCAATACTATAAAAACGGTACATAGGTCTTACCCTCGACGTAAGCATCTCAACGGTATAACGAACGGTGAAATCCGACCTTCCAAACTCCGGGATTTGCTAACAATGCGATTAAAGTGAAGAACGTACTTTGCTTTCTCTCTTGACAGTAAATTAGGTTTTGAAAAGTGTTTAAGAACAATGACGGAAAAGCTTAAATACTTTAATCGCATAATTAACAAAACCCGAGAAATAACTCCCCGTAAACCGGCTACTCGATCGAGTAGCTAAGGTACTTGATCGAGTGCCCCCTTACTCGATCGAGTATCCTAGTTACTCGATCGAGTACCCAACAGGTCAGAAACTATTTTAAAACGCAACTCACCCTTACTCGACAGAGTAAGGGCTACTCGATAGAGTACCCCGAGACTCATAAATACGGAGTATTATAGTCTTCCCTCCTTAAAAAGAACTTCGTCCCCGAAGTTCAACCCATACTCAAAAACAAACATACTAGCTCGATCAAGACACAAAAACGTGACTAAGAACTCTAAACAAAACTCCAACCCAAACATGAACTCGTAACACCAACTCCACTAACTATTCCTACCTCCGCAACATGGCTCACGATATCGTATCAACTCCACTATATCTCTCTCAACACTAATTCCATACACTACCAACTAGCTCCGTAATATATCATCCAGAGCCAATCAAATATCAAAATACCCATAACATCAAACGGAATGTTACATTATACCACCCTTAAAAGGAACTTCGTCCTCGAAGTTTACTCAGACTCATAACATCATCCTCCAACTGTCAACGCTATATAAAATATTCTCACACTCTGAAGCATCACACTACTACAAGAATGGCCATGGCCTTTTAACAACATCAACTACAAAATATACAACTTCCTTCTTTATGCTACACCAACACTCTACTGCGAATATACCACCATATGCACAACCATCAAAATCTCTTTTATCGCATCATACTTCTCTTAAGATAAATGTTACGTCCTCGTAACTCACTAATACTAAATCCTAGCTATATCGTCTCATTATCCTCATCACCACCGCATGAAGAAGATAACCACCTATAATCTAAACACTCGCCATGCATATATCTACGGCTCTCTTACTTAAACATTTCTCATACCTCAACTTATTCGGCACACCACCTAACCTATACCATAAAACTCGTAGCGAAAAAACCATACTAATTCTCCATTATTACTGCAAAACAACATACCTCTCTATAGGTACTGCAAAACAACATACCTCTCTATGTAAAACACCTATCTCCCAAAAGCATAACTCACGATCCACACTCGTTACGTACACTCACACTAGATCCTCAAGTTCTTTCCTTCATTACCGCAAAACTCATACACAACTTAACATGACACTAATACCCAACACCCTACACTCACTGTCCCAAAAACTGATTATGAACCACGTGCAGCTTCCAGATTAGTATAACACATGTTCCACTAATCACTTACCATGACTATGTGTAACGCCTCATCTTAAAAACAAGGTCAAAAGTACCGTAACAACTTCTGACAACTGTGTCCCATCAACAGAATGTCACTATAACATGACAACAACTAAAACATATACAACTCTCTTTCATATCATACTCTACCCTCATTCCAAAACTTAAATGGTAAGAAACATCGATAACAAAACAATCGCTTCTATCTCGCACCAACCGAAACTCAGCAGGAGCAACATCAAACAAAACAACAATCTATGTATAACTGGTATGTACTTTCGAAACTCGAATCATAATCATCCTGCCTACTCCACCACATCCGGTGACAGCATCACAACACCGCCACCAACAGCCACACCGCAGTGCGAAAATACCAGCATCACAACACTAAATACCATGCCCGGATCACCACCCGAGGCATCACAACCACATCGATATTCATCACAACTTACACAATCTCATAAGCACTGACTCAACATAACTTCTTGGACAAGAAAAACTTACTCAAATCCACTTTACTAAATCATAACACAACATATTTTATGAATTAAACAGATAATAACCTCATGAATATCATCCCCTTACCACATCACGGAATAACATATATCATGAATACATACAAGTATAACCAGTCATGCCAGATCAATCAAATTATTACCTTTTTGAATATCATTCAATTAGATCAGCGTACTCAACATGCATTACAGAACATTCAAATAACAACTTTATGATAATCACACCATACCACGTCTTGTGAGGTCAAAACCTCACACAAACATTTATATATATATTGATCCGGACGATGTCGTCACTCATCCAATCAAACACATTTATAATACTCAACAAACTACTAGTTAGCGGTAAGTCGAGGTCGATCCATGGGACGGTGTGCTTTGGGTTCTAAGTCTATCTATCTCAATTTATGCTAGTGTCACGATTTGTTTGGGTTTGTAGTTGTGTCTAGACTAATGCAAACAATAAGGTAAAACAAGCAATAAATGGAAAGATGTAAACAAATGATTAAAAGTGCTAGGATATCATGGGGTCATAGGGGATTCATGGTGTTGATCATACAAACATGTTTACAAGGTTGCAAGCAATTAATGTTGTGGAGGAACCGAGTTGGGTTATATCTTACGGTTCTTAGGAAGAGTTGGGTCCCGGAGCCGAATCGATTAGATTGTACAACACCTACAAGTCGACTTACTTTCCTCCTAATCAACTTCTATGCATGGTCTAACAAGACTCGAGTTGGTTTATATCTTACAAGTCAAGTTGAGTAGATAAGAGATGGTTGTAAATGCAAGGATTCATAGGCTTAGCATTTCATCAAACACAACATGTGCATAAAGTTGACATCACAACAAGCAAGCAATTTAATCATGTGAACATATTAGATTAAGCATGAATCAATCCCATGTTTGTTTCCCCCAATTACCCACTAATCCTAGCTAAGTAACTACTCACTCATCATCATGGGAAACATGTCATTAATGGTGTCAATCATCACAACAAGTATAAACATGATAATAGAATGAAGAAATGAACAATAAAGATTAAAGAGTAAAGGAATTATACCAAACTTGAGGTGATCCAAATAATAATGCAAAGAATAATAGAAGAAACTTGATGATTGATGGAAGGTTGCCAATCTCCCAATAATAACCCAATAATCTTCAATTACCCAATAATAAACTTGAGTAATAAACTTGAACAATAATTAAAGAGAGATTAATGTGTAATTTGTGGAAAGATTAAAGAGTAATCTATTCTAATCTACTCCTAATCTAATCTAAAGAAGGATTTTCTACCCTAAAAACTTGTAATAAAACTTGATAAAAAGATCCCCTTGATTATTTACAAATGGGGTATTTATAGTGGAAATTAGGTGGATGCATTAGGGTTAACTAAGGGCTAAACTAGTAATTACACTTTTGAGATTTGAGCAGGGAGACTCCGGTATTTCTTGAAGGAAGGGCGTCTTTCTTTGAGGCTTGAAGAAGACGAAATTGTGCTGTGAAGAAATCCGAGCGGATTGGAGTCGGGACGGGCGGAATCTGGCAGTGGAATCCGAGCGGATTCGAGGGAATCCGGGCGGATTCTGGTGGGGCAATCCGAGCGGATTTGGGAGAAGACGCTCGGATTGTAGCAAGGGAATCCGAGCGGATTTAAAGCAAGACGGGCGGATTCTCCTCCAGTGAATTTTCTTGTTTTTCCCAGCCAGAAGACGGGCGGATTGGGGACAATCCGGGCGGATTGGGGAAGACGAGCGTCTTCTTCTCGGGACGCGCGGATTCCCGAACAGCTTCTTTGTTTGACCTCGGATTGTAAAACGGACGTTATTTTCTCATCCGGACTCCTATTGGAGTGATTCAAAAGCCTAGATCACTTGATTTTTCGATGCCGTTCCATCTAGCATACTTTCAGAGCCAAATGAGCAACCCTTGGTTCAGTTTCCGAGACATTTCTTCATAAATGGCTTCCTTCTCGTCATCCTTGCTTTTAACCCTTATGAGTCTTCTATAAACTCTTTATTCCTACATCATTGGTCATCATTCTTGCCTCCTCTTCATACTAGTCCATCTAATATCATCAATAAGCTTCCAAATATGCACGAAAAGACGGGAATTTCCGCCTTATTCTCTCCTTTTCTACAAAACATAAGAAATGCGATAGAAAAGCAAATAGGAAGGTTTTGACGGACAAAATGGCCATAGAATGTTATAATAGTATGCAAAATAGGCTCAATTAGGGGACTAAATGTAAGTTACCACCTGATAAAAGTTACCTCTCTCCCGAGCTTAACTCGTATACACCTCATAACATATTCTCCCATTCGCATATCCATCACCCTCTGCCAAATGTAACCCCACCATTAATACTCAACTATTAACAACTGCCTCATATAATCTTATACTCTTTCATAACCATACTTATCAATCTGGTCCCTACAAAATCAACCTCTTTAGATTTGCTGCTTTTCTAATATACCGTCACCCTTAACCACTAGTCACAAACCATAACACTACCACTGTCCGGGCATCAAACCTCTTACACTCATATCTAAACATCACGATTTCTTTCCTATCTGTGGTTAGCATCCCAAATAACGAACATCAAATCCATCAACAACACTACCTGAACATTCTTCCCAATACTATCCTTAATTGTGTCATCATCTAACTCTCTACTCAAAATCTCATATCATGCAGATATTCTACCAACTTCTTACTCCCTTAATTCCTCGAAACTCATGATTAATCACGTTGTCCTGAAACTTCTGTATAATCATTAACTTACTTACTCTTGATAGTATCATACATCTCGACGATTCCTTACTTTTATGTCACATAACTCCGGTCAACGTTTTCCTAGTTTTATTCCCCTCATTCTTTTCTTTTACACTCGACAAAATCAATTAAACATTCAACTCCTTATCCCTTCTACCTAACTCTTTAGTGTTCCGGTTACTTTCTCATTGCTCCAACACCCACATCTCATTATTTCATATCGATATCATCTCACTCTTTCTTACCATAAAATATTCTCTTATTATGCCATTAATCACCCTTGCCACTAATCCATCCATCGAATCAACGTTTACTGTTTGACAATTGCATCTCCTTTGTACATCTCTAGAAATCAAAATTCCTTTCCTACCATTAATTGCCCAAGGAAATCCCACAGTGGTTTCACCTCTTAATAAATCAAATCTCCCCAAACTCACTCACTGTCTACAAATCCACCTCGCGACATGTCTCCACAAAGCTCACTATATACCACTCTTCTCAACCCCTTTAAAACGAACTTTCACTATGTATATTCTTAACCCACATGACTCCTAACCATCCCCCTCCATGATTCTTTACACATCTCAAGCTGCCACCATTTGCGTCCCTCATTTCAATCTTTTCATCTCACGTTCTATAAACTCACATCATCCCTTGCCCACATTCATTTACTTTTACATTACTCAACATACAAACATATCGCTTATCTCATCTCACAAAACATGATCTAGGTCTCAATAAACCATGCCAATCTCCCTTTTCTTTTTCCACTATCTATCACAACACATAGAACTCATGTCCTCCCACCGAACTCCCACTCACCACAGGTGCCACTCACTACACCATAAGATTGGGTAACTTATGCATCAGGATCAACATACATGTAAAACGGTGCATAAAGAAGCAAAATAATACCTTTGAATTAAACATAATATGCAACGAATGTCAAAAGATAAGCATATGACCCAAAACAGGGGTCACTAGATCGAGTACAGGCCCCTCGATCGAGTAAGTGCCTTACTCGATCGAGTAGGTGAAGATCAGAACCACGTAAAACAAATTACCAGGGCCACTCGATCGAGTAACTGACGTACTCGATCGAGTAGGGTAACACCTCCATACTCCAAGTGCCTTACCAGTACCACTCAGGTATAAGGATGCCACCATCTCGGTTACCCGAGGCATGATATTCATAAGACAATAACGAAACAACTTTATAATGATATAACTTTAGTGAAAAGTACAACTGAAGCCAAATCCCAAAATACGGGTACAAATTCTCAAACCAACTGTCTAATCAACTAAAAGCAAAGTTTATAAAACTACTAAGCTACAGCGGAAGACTTCTATCGTCAGACAGTGGCACATCCCAACAATCCCATGTGACTCAACTCAAACCTGCTCAATTACTGCTCACCATCCCCGAATGGATCACCGCAAGTTTTACAAAACAACAACCGGGGTCAGTACTAATCACACAACTTATATATATATCAACAATAAGACAAACAGACAGCTTACACCGTCACACACACACACAATCACACCAGTCCCATCAATCTCAATCACCGATTGTCCACTGGACCAGCCCTGCCAGTGGGGGACCGCAGCCGTACCCACCTAAGCCCCGCTCCTCATATTGAGCGATAACCCTGTCCATTAATGCGCACATACCCTTCCGTGGCGGGTTTCACGAAGGGCGAAACTAGGGCGTGAAGCCACTCCCGCAAGTGACTCCACTCAGCCGAGAACGCATCTCGAGAACCATAGACAAACATTCACAATCACAGCCGTCACAACACAATTACTATATCAATGAAGCAATCAATCTCAACACATCAACAATCATCTCATTATGGGACTAATACTGAGTAGGAAATCCTACCTGGAAAGCACAACAATCAGACGGTCTCTACAGCTGTATCAAAAAGCCTCTTCTACAAAACCTCCTCCTATCATACAAACATATAAACACTACCAAATCACAATCTACACAAAAACCCCCAAATCCCCATATTAGGGTTTAAACAACTTAAACGAAATACTATAAAAACGGTACATAGGTCTTACCCTCGACGCAAGGATCTCAACGGTATAACGAACGGTGAAATCCGACCTTCCAAACTCCGGGATTTGCTAACAATGCGATTAAAGTGAAGAACGTACTTTGCTTTCTCTCTTGTGATAAATTAGGTTTTGAAAAGTGTTTAAGAACAATGACGGAAAAGCTTAAATACTTTAATCGCATAATTAACAAAACCCGAGAAATAACTCCCCGTAAACCGGCTACTCGATCGAGTAGCTAAGGTACTCGATCGAGTGCCCCCTTACTCGATTGAGTATCCTAGTTACTCGATCGAGTACCCAACAGGTCAGAAACTATTTTAAAACGCAACTCACCCTTACTCGACAGAGTAAGGACTACTCGATAGAGTACCCTGAGACTCATTAATACGGAGTATTACAATATGAGACATATGGACGAGTGCATATCATGGCATACATGATTGATCCAACAGCGGAAGCATAGGGAATCAACTTCATGCGTTCAACATCTTCGGGTTCGGTGGGTGATTGAGACTTGCTCAAAATTATCCCACTAGCCATGGGAATTAAGCCTCTCTTAGACTTGTCCATGTTGAAGCGTCGAAGAACCTTGTCAATATAAGATTCTTGACTTAATGCCAATATCCGTTTGGGTCTATCTCTATAGATCCGGATACCTAATATGTGTTGTGCTTTTCCTAAATCCTTCATTTGGAAATGATTTCCCAACCACTCCTTGACGGAGGAGAACATTGGAATGTCATTTCCAATAAGCAGTATGTCATCTACATACAATATTAGGAACACAACATTGCTCCCACTGAACTTCATGTATAAACCTGGTTCCTCAACACTTCGAGTAAAACCATTTTCTTTTATAACATGATTAAATCGATGGTTCCAACTTCTTGATGCTTGCTTAAGACCATAAATGGATCTCTTAAGCTTGCACACTTTGTTAGGATTTTCAGGATCTACAAAACCTTTAGGTTGCATCATATACACCTCCTCTTCCAAATACCCATTTAGAAAGGCGGTCTTGACATCCATTTGCCATATTTCATAGTCATGAAATGCGGCGATCGCTAACAGAATCCGAATGGATCTCAGCATGGCTACGGGGGCAAAGGTTTCATCATAGTGAAGGCCATGAACTTGGGTAAAAGCTTTTGCCACTAACCTAGCCTTGTAGACATCATCATGTCCTTTTATGCCATTCTTTACTTTAAAGATCCATTTGCATTGAAGAGGTCTTACTCCTTTAGGCAAATCCACCAAGTTCCAAACTCGATTTTCATGCATAGAAATCATTTTGGATTTCATGGCTTCAAGCCATAAAGCTGAATTGGAACTAGAGATTGCAGTTTTGTAGGTGCCGGGCTCGTCACTTTCTAAAAGTAACACATCAAGACTCCCATCCTCTTGGATAAGTCCAACATATCTTTCAGGATGTCGAGAGACTCGACCCGACCTCCTTGGTTGAGGAACAATAACAGAATTAGACGACGAAGGAATGTCTTCTTGCGTCTCTACTTCGGTTTGTGGCTCTTGAACTTCATCAAGTTCAAAATTTCTCCCACTATGTCTTTTAGAAATAAACTCATTTTCTAGGAAGACAGCCTCACTAGACACAAACACTTTGTTTTCATGAGGTTTGTAGAAGTAATAGCCTCGGGAGGTATTGGGGTAACCTACAAAGATGCATTTTTCGGATCGTGGGGCTAGCTTATTGGCTGTATTTACCTTGACATAAGCATCACATTCCCAAATCTTCATATAGGATATATTAGGAACCTTTCCTTTCCATAACTCATATGGAGTCTTTTCGGTTGCTTTTGTCGGACTATTGTTCAATTATTTGATTGCGGTTTGGATAGCAAATCCCCAAAACGAGTCGGGTAACTCGGTTTGACTCATCATAGATCGAACCATATCTAGTAGGGTTCGATTTCTCCTCTCGGCAACACCATTAAGTTGTGGTGTACCGGGTGGAGTGAGTTGTGACACAATGCCACCACCTTTCAAGTGTGAATCAAATTCATTACTAAGATATTCACCACCACGATCGGATCGTAGTGCCTTTATCTTTTTGTTCAATTGGTTTTCTACTTCATTTTGAAATTCTTTAAATTTCTCAAAAGCCTCACTCTTAAATTTCATCAAGTAGATATACCCATATCTACTTAAATCATCGGTGAGGATAATGAAGTAGTCATAATTACCCCTATCGGTGATAGTCATTGGTCCACATACATCGGTATGTATAAGGCCCAATAGTTCACTAGCTCGTGTCCCTTTACCACTAAAAGGATTACGAGTCATTTTGCCTAGGAGGCAAGATTTCCATATACCATATGATTGAAAAACAAATGGTTGAATTACATTAGTTGAAACTAATCTTTTTATGCGATTCTCGTTAATATGACCTAATCGACAATGCCAAATGTACGATTCATTTGGATCACTTGATTTAAGTCTCTTGGATTGTATGTTATAGATGTCTTTACTTGGGTTTGAAGTTTCTAGAACATAATGTTGGAATAAGTGTCCTCCGACAATAATGCGATCACAACTGTCGATCATGATGATCACATGTTTAAATCTCATTTTAAGAATACATGTGGGATGTAATATTTTATAGTCAACTGGTCCACACATATCGGTAATGATTGGCTGACTAGAGTTTGACATTACTGTCGTGCGACGGTGGTGATCAGTTGATCCCCTTAGGTCATACCTATAGGGAAATACTCTTAATTGATTATTTAATTAATCGTATGCCGATACGAGTTAATTAAATTGCTTAAAATTGACGGGTGATTTTGTGAGTAAAGTTAACGTGTCTTATTGTAATTTGATTAAATGAGATACGGTCTAAGTAAGCGAATTGTTTTATTACATAGATAAAATTATTGTTTAGGAAACAATTGAAATTGAATGAATAATTTATTATAAATACAAGACGTTGTAATTTATAATTTGATAAACCATTTTGGTACAAGTGATTACGAATTACTAGTGGATTTTGTATATGACATATTTTATGAGTATGTTGATTTTTAATATGTTATAAATACATTACATATTCACATGTCAAGTAACATGTCACATATGTCACAATTGACAAATGACAAAATAAAATGGACCTTCCATTTTATTTTGTATGTACCGAAATATTGGAGGGAGTATTAGTGGATAAATTGTGTTGATTATTTTAATACGAGAAAACACAATGATTAAAGCCTAATAGTAGCCATGCAAACCTATTTTTCTTGGGAAGAAAATGAGCATCATGCATTGGCTCCCCTCCACCCAAGCCAACCGGTTTTCTAAGTGGAAAACATAGAGTTTTTCCTCCATCATTCATTCACTACTTTCACCTAATATTTTTCTAGTGTAAGAAAATCAAATTCTCTCTACAATTTGTTGAAATACTTAGAGAAATAAAATCTCTCAAGTCTCTTCTCTCTTGACCGAAATAAGAGAGAACAAATTAATATTTTGTGTCATTTTAAGTAAGACTAATATTGTTACTAGATCATAATAATATAAGTTATTAAGGGTTTTCCTTGGGTATATACTTTTGGGAGAGGTTCAAATTTGAACCTTGTTCATTAATTGTTGGAAAGCTCAAGAACTAACAAGAGGGAGATCTTGTTGGTTCCCAAATGGCCGAAAATAAGATGGTGAGAAATCGTTTTTTCCATCTCCTTTTATTAAGTTTGCATGCATAAGATCTTGCATTTATTTTATGACTAAATAAATTAATTCATATATGAATATGTATACTAATGAGATTAATGATTCTAACAAGTGGTATCATGAGCCTTAGGTTGTTTGCATGCAAATCGGTTTATAGTTTTTTCCGAGTTATAAGATTAACGTACAAAACTAATTAATTTGGATTTATGAATATAAACCTATAAATACCTTTGCATGTTAAAAGTTTCTGGTCCTAAGTGAGTTTTAGGATATTTTGGTTTATTTATGGATTTTATTGTTCATTTTATATATTATTGGCATTAAAATGTGATTTTTATGATAAAAATGTCATTTTTGGACGAAAAATAGCTAAACTTCGAATTTTCCAGTGGTTTTTGGATATGTTTTCACATGTAATACATACTGATGGCCTGTAAATTTTCATGTTAATTTTTGCTCGAAATATGAATTTTATAAGTTAAAATTGTATTTAAATGGGTAAATAGGTTAATATGAGTTACATTTCGAATCTGGTCATGGAAATTTAGTATGTTGTCACATGCAATTTTACAAGATTTGTGTAAAATATTTGGCTATAATAAAGTCTTTTTGCATGATTTATGAATTTTTGATGAAAAATCACATAAATAGTGACTATAATTAGTAATAATGCTAAAACATACTTCATAACTAAAAGAAAAACGTCACATGTTGCATTTTATCATATATTTCAGATGTAAAAGTGAAAAGTTGATGAAAATAATTTTTCTCATATTTTTATGGTCATATTTGTTAAAACCGATAAACCGCAACATTGTTTTTCTCGATAAATTTTCGAAATATTTTACCTAAGTTTTGAACATTATGAGTGTCATGGTATTTTTCCAGAATGTTCATGAGTTTAAATTTCAAATTTTGAAATTATTTGAAATTTTTATGATTTAATTTGAAGTTTATAGCATAAATTTTATATTTTTGGTCCATAATGAACAATATTAAGAAATCAAGTTGAGTTATTGTCAAAATATTAGTGAAGACTAAGTTTTGAGTCCTAAGATGGTTAGGGTAATTAACTTGTACATAAATATGAATTTATGTAATTATTGTGATTTTAATAAGTTAAATCACGCAAATCCGTAAAAACCGATTAATATATGATATTGGCTCTTTAAAGGCGATTTAACATAAAATTAAGCATGTTCATACATATTATAATGCCGCATTTTATTTCTGATTGTCATATTTTTATTTTATATAATTTTTGAATTATGTAATTTTACTTAGTATGGCCTTAGTTTAATTGGTATTACCCGAAATGTATGGGAATATCGATTCGGTTGTAATTATTGTGATCTCGTATCACCGTTTTGTAATTTAATAGATTTATTTTATTTTATTACAAATGTATAATAGGAAATTATGTAATTCATTTTGTAATTTAATTATTCCGGAGTTCCTTGAAGGCGGTGCCATTCGAGAAGGCGGTCCATCAAAGAAAGTGTTACCTCGAGATGCGTGCCAAGACCGAAGTTCAAGGGACCAATGGAGATGGTTTTCGAATTTGTAATAGTTTATTAGATTTACTATTTTAGGAAGGCCATACTAGGATTTTATCTTTATGCTTTGCATTTTATTTATATGTTGCATGCATCGCTAAATCGCCATAACCAAACATGCATTTTAAATAGAGTTTATCGACCGTGTCAATTACAATTATCGTAGTTCACCGCTTTAGTTCACTTAAAACGTGATAGATAATAAATTGACATGACCTCTCGCTAAATAAACAATTGAGACTTAGCCTTACCAAAAAGTAGAAACCATGAAAACATATTTCATGAGGGAGTGCGCTCGGCCACACCGGGGTACAAACCTTGTTACGTAGGGGAAGTGGGTGATAAATGTCTATCCACCGAATTCATATTGATGAGGGATGAATCGGCTACACCGTGCCCAAGTTAATATGAATTTGGATCATGGACACATTTATTCGAAATTTGGGTCGAACTCAACAAAAGTATTCTCGACCATAGCCGGATGTGTTTTGGGCTAAAGATAAATATTAATGTAATTTTATCGACCAAGAGTTCTAAAAGTAGAATCGATTAAAGAGTTAATCCACCGAGTTATATTGATAAGGGATGAATAGGCTACACCGTGCCCAAGTTAATATGAATTTGGATCTTGGAATCATTTATCATAGTTGGGTAGAGGTCACTATGTAAATGCTTTACTTGTTAAATTATGTACAAGTATTATTATAACGATAAATGTTTTGTTTTCATTATTCCGTTATCATATTGTTCTATTTCTTTACCTAAATTTATATACGATATCATTTCGATTTTAGTTCAAATCTCCATTAAAACATCACAACTAAAGACAAAATTTAAATTTTCTTCTAAAAACCTCGTATTATCCATTGTAAGGATCTCTTGTGAAGAGTATAGATAAAAGTTATTTGTGATCAAAAGGGTTTTTGATTCTAATTTGTTCTCTCTACTTACAATGAATTGTTTCTCATATGCTTAATTGAGTTAAGTACTTTGAAACGTTACATCATTTTGTTAACTAGATTTGTTGGAAATCAAAATTGACCAAAATACCGCAACCACTTCAATGAAAGTTTTAAGACTAAACAAACGAATGAAGAGTAGTCTTCATGAATTTCAATTTTGCTTCTCTTAGCAAAGACTCATTGAAATGAGTGGGAGCATTCTCTTAAACCGTTAAGAAAAGGGTGAGGTTTAAAGAAGTAAAATTAGAATGGAATTGATACAAGGTAATGCTAAAAGTAAAGTTATTGAGAATAACGATACTAAACCTATCAATCCCGACCGATAAAGTTTCCATTGTCTTAATTGTTGGACGATAGAAAGGAAACTACCCCAAATTATTGAAGAATCAACAAGTTAGTTGTGGGACATCTAATGGGACCTTCTTCTTTAAATGCTTATTTGATTAACATAAATTTTGCTAGTACTACTTCGTCAATATTAGAAACCAGTGGAGGTTTTCAACATTGTATTCGATACATAAGATGATTATAATATGACGATTAGCATCAAATAATATCGAGAGATAGAGTCATTGTGTAATCAATCTAGTTTAGGGTTTATAGTTGTACTTAATTATGATTATTAAGTGAATAAACTCTAATAAGAATATAAACTTGTTAAGATACAAAAGAGGTTTCACTTTTGTGACCCTATACACCACGATTTGATGTATGGCTAGCCCATTATCAAGGTGAATATATTCTAAATCAAACTAGAATGATACATCATGTAGATGATGCAATACTCAAATTGGTAACCAAAGATTAAACCTTAAATTCTGGAATGATGAACGCAAAGAGTTATCGAGTACTCTTGGAACCATTAGATTGTTAATCTTATGGTATATGTGTATCTTGTATTCAAAGCAATATGTCTCGTGCCTTTTGGTTGAAAAGGAGATCGAGGTTGTAAATCATTGATCCAAAATAGGTTGATCATTTTCTTTTACCAACGATTTAAGTTGACGCTAATGTGTTCACTTAATAAGGTAAAAAGAGAAATCTTTGAAGAAGTTCAAAGAATTCAAAGAATCACGATTTAGTCGTGATGTGATTATCAAAGTGAAGACTTTGATATAAGCCAAAGGAAATGTGATATAGTATCACAAATTAATCTCTCTTAGCACGCATTATGGGATAATGTGTGGTTGGATAAAGAAATCAAACGCTATTCGATATGGTTTGGACTTCAATCAAGTTACTTTGAGTTACTTGATCCTTTTGGGGATTTTATCATTTTGTCTAAATTATTTTTCCACTAAATCTAAAACGAATCATATGAGATATGAAATGGTAGAGTACCATGCTTGTAAGTTTTCACAAGAAACAAATGCTCATTTTTCCTTACTATAATCACGAGTACAACGAGTTTGTGGCTCGTGAAGTTGTCTTTCTAGAATACAAGTTTATTTCTAGAAGACAGAGTGGGAGAAAATATTCAAGAGCCACAAAAATATTGTGTCAAAAATTGTATGTCACAAGAAACTGGTTTTTTCTTGGCTACATGACGTTGTTTCTTCGAAACCTAGGAGGTTGAACTCATCACTTGTTGAAGATGATGAATTCGTGTTACTTTTAGAAAGTAAAGAGCTTGAAACTTACAAAGAAATTGTTTGATTCAAGTTACTTCTGGAAAGTAATGATCATATGACTTAAATAAGAGTGTTTAAGTCACAACTCAATACAACGCTTAGAGCCATGAAAATCCGAAATAAATTCCAAGTGGAATTGTTGGATATCAAAGAGAGATATCAAAGTTTGATTGGTGGCAAAGGGTTTTGCACTAGTTGAAATGCTTAAGTCTATTTGGATCTTCTTAGGGATTGTGTTTCATTATGATGATATACATATAGCAAGTGAATCTAAAACCCACTTCTTCAATTAGAAGGAATGTATTCAATACATGTCTTGAGTTTTGTAGATTCTTGAAATCCTAAGATAACGTGAAACTTAAGAGAGGGTCTTAAGTAGGACATCAATGAGTTGGAATCAATGCTTTGATCATGTTACAAAACTTTTCTCGATAAGTCGAGAAGTTGTGTTTATACATGGAGTTTAGTGGGAGTTACGGAAATTTTAATTAGTCTTATATGTGGATGACATATTGATCATTGGGAATGATTTGACACTTATGGAGTATTATAATACATCTTTAATATCCGAATTTATGGAGATAAATCTACATGATATTAGCATCAAATAAGAAGTCTTATGTTGATAAGATTCATGATTAGTTTAATCGAGTTGAACATATTTGATTGATTCCATTTGTTTTCGCTGCCAGATCAATTAAATGAGTAATGATGTACAACAGTTCATATACTTTGAGTATGATGAATTGTTTCAAAATTGAATTTAAGTAATAGTTACCAAGTAGCCATATAGATTATTCTTAAGTGCTTGAGGAAGCATTAAGGATGGAAAGTTAAGTGTTTTTGATGCAATTAACTAATTTGTGTAAGGGTGTTACACGAATGACAATTGAGATTGCGAAAGGTTTCAGACAAAACCATATTTAAAACACGTGAAGATGGTTAAGGAACCATTGTGGCTATGTTATTTAAGAAATAGATTTGCTAGAATCGTTCTAGGCAATAAAGAACAATGAGAGATATTTACAACGTAAATTGAGTACACTTGCAATCATGAGATGTGCAAGGAGGATGAGTCCCGCACACTGTGAAACATGTACACATCAAAAAGAAATGTTCAAAAAGAAATGCAAAATCCGAAAAGCCGGAACTAAGAGACTACTCACTCATCAAAATGGCGCAAAATGTTCAAAGTTGTCAACGGCGCAACTTTGAAAATGTTCAACGGCGCAACTTTGAAAATGTTCAAAAAGAAATGCAAAAAGTTGTCAAGTATTGAAATGCCAAAAATCAAAAAGAAATGGCAAAGAAAGTGTTCTCAAATGTCAAATGCCAAAGAAATTTGGGGGGAAACAAAAACAAAAGCAAACCCCCAAAGTGAAACTCAAATATCTATTGATCCCTTTATCCATCGTATCCATTTTTGTGCATGGTAGAGAGGGGACGACCCTTCTTCTTGTCTAGGCAAGAGGGGGAATTCCGCGATCCTCCAGTGTTTCTAACACCATAGGGAGTCTACTCTTGACAAAAGCATTTAACGATTGAGGACAAAGGTACCCTAGCTTGACACCTTTTGGAGGTGATTTATTGGTATCCTTCTAGGCTTAGTAGTTTGAACAAATTGCATCTATGAAGGATTGTGTACCCTTGAATTGCTTCCCTTGTAGATAATTTCCGCCACTTAGATGAGGAAAGTGGCTATTCCTTTTGTAGATGCATCCATTATGTGTTTTTGTGTGCTTAATGTTTGGATGTGTCGCCATTTTGGCAAGACCCACCTTGCCTTGCAAGAAGGCATCCTACCTCATGGTTGTCTTGTTGTGAGTTGAAGGGGCGGAGTGAGACCCGCTAATTGTCTCATATCGGCTATGTTATTAGGTTAGTTTAAATAAAGGTCTAGTTTTAGTCACCTCTTTACTCGGGACGAGTAAAGGTTCGGTTTGGGGATATTTGATGTGACCATAATTAGCGCACATTTAGTCCCCTAATTGAGCCTATTTTGCATACTATTATAGCATTTCATGGCCATTTTATCCGTCAAAACCTTCCTATTTGCTTTTCTATCGCATTTCATATGTTTTGTAGAAAAGAAGATAATAAGGCGGAAATTCCCGTCTTTCGTGCATATTTGGAAGCTTATTGATGATAATAGATGGACTAGTATGAAGAGGAGGCAAGAATGATGACCAAAGGTGTAGGAATAAAGTGTATGTAGAAGGATCAAAGGGTTAAAAGTAAGAATGACGAGAGGGAAGGCATTACAAGAAGAAATCGCTCAAAAACCGAACCAAGGGTTGCTCCTTTGGCTCTGAAAATATGCTAGATGGAACGGCATCGAAAAATCAAGTGATCTAGGCTTTTGAATCACTCCAATAGGAGTCCGGATGAGGAAATAACGTCCGTTTTACAATCCGAGCTCAAGATACAGCTCAACCCGCTCGGGTCAATTTCAACCCGCTCGGGTTGAAGCCCAGGACGCCCATATTTCGCTCGGGACGAGCGGATTCCTCCCTTGCTACAATCCGAGCGTCTTGCCCTACAATCCGCTCGGATTCCCCTGCTACAATCCGCCCGGATTGTCCCCAATCCGCCCGTCTTCTGGCTGGGAAAAACAAGAAATTTCGCTGGAAGAGAATCCGCCCGGATTCCCTACAATCCGCTCGGATTGCCCCACTAGAATCCGTCCGGATTCCCCTGAATCCGCTCGGATTCCTTTGCCAGATTCCGCCCGTCCCGACTCCAATACGCACGAATTTCTTCACAGCATAGTTTCGTCTTCTCCAAGCTAAAAAGAAAGAAGCCCTTCCTTCAAGAGATCCCGGAGTCTCCTTGCTCAACTTAAAAAGTGTAATTACTAGTTTAGCCCTTAGTTAACCCTAATGCATCCACCTAATTTCCACTATAAATACCCCACTTGTAAATAATCAAGGGGACATCTTTTTATCAAGTTTTATTACAAGTTTTAGAGTAGAAAATCCTTCTTTAGATTAGATTAGGAGTAGATTAGAATAGATTACTCTTTAATCTTTCCACAAATTACACATTAATCTCTCCTTAATTATTGTTCAAGTTTATTATTCAAGTTTATTATTGGGTAATTGAAGATTATTGGGTTATTATTGGGAGATTGACAACCTTCCATCAATCAACAAGTTCTTCTATTATTCCTTGCATTATTATTTGGATCATCTTAAGTTGGTATAATTCCTTTACTCTTTAATCTTTATTGTTCATTTCTTCATTCTATTATCATGTTTATACTTGTTGTGATGATTGACACCATTAATGACATGTTTCCCATGATAATGAGTGAGTAGTCTCTTAGCTAGGATTAGTGGGTAATTAGGGGAAACCAACATGGGATTGATTCATGCTTAATCTAATATGTTCACATGATTAAATTGCTTGCTTGTTGTGATGTCAACTTTATGCACATGTTATGTTTGATGAAATGCTAAGCCTATGAATCCTTGCATTTTTACCATCTCTTATCTACTTAACTTGACTTGTAAGACATAAACCAACTCGAGTCTTGTTAGACCATGCATAGAAGTTGATTAGGAGGAAAGTAAGTCGACTTGTAGGTGTTGTACAATCTAATCGATTCGGCTCCGGGACCCAACTCTTCCTAAGAACCGTAAGATATAACCCAACTCGGTTCCTCCACAACATTAATTGCTTGCAACTTTGTAAACATGTTTGTATGATCAACACCATGAATCCCCTATGACCCCATGATATCCTAGCACTTTTAATCATTTGTTTACATCCTTCTTTTATTGGTTGTTTCACTTTATTGCTTTCATTAGTCTAGAACACAACTACAAACCCAAATCAATTGTGACACTAGCATAAATTGAGATAGATAGACTTAGAACCCAAAGCACACCGTCCCATGGATCGACCTCGACTTACCGCTAACTAGTTGTATGTTGAGTATTACAAATGTGTTTGATTGAGAGCCACGACGACACTCTCATCAAAATGGCGCCGTTGCCGGGAATTTCCTCACCCCCCACTTTATTTTGGACATTGTCCTCAATGTACATGTAGGAGTAGGAATAGAAAAGAAAGTACATGTTTTTGGATTTTTGATTTTATGGAAATTGAAGTACAAATGCAATGATATGATATGAATGAATGCATGCTCTAACTAAATGCAATTCTATATGACATATATAACAAGTGAATGCAATCTAAACTATACTATATGATGCATGATAAATGCTTAAGTCACCTATGATCAAACCTCCCCAAACCGATTTAAACACTATTTCTAGTGTAGAAATGAATAGGTTTGGCCATTAGTGACTATGCATGAATTCTAGTCTATATGCAACTATCTACATGAATTATATTACAATGCAACTATATTATATGAACTAACTAATGTAAATGCAATATGATATATAATACAAATGCAAGATATATGTAAATAACTAAATGCAAGTGTAAATGTAATGCAAAGTTAAAGGAAAGGATATCTTACAAATGGTGGTTTGAGGGAGGACTCCACCAAACTCATTCCTTGTTGTCATGATTATTGATGTTATCCATATTGCTTAATGCTCTCAACAACCGGTCAAAGGCTTTTGAATGGGCTTCATGTAAGCATAAATAGGAGATTGGTGATGTCAAAATGTAGTTTACCCATCTTGGCTTGGAATAGAACCTTCCAAACACTCTCCCATTTGTTTTGCCCTTGGCACTTGGCTTCTTACAATGCTTCAAACTAACAAGCACATGATTCTTGTCAATACAATGTATGAAGTATTGCCCATATTCATCCGGAGGCTTCCACTCTTTACCATCTCTTTCAAATTCTATGATGATAGAACATTGATTCATCAATCCTCCAATAGTATAAGGAGAGTTCTCATTTCTTTGATGAGGGGATAGTTGAAGGATAAGATGTGGAGTTGTCAACTTCTCACCATTGAAGTCATTCATGCTTTCATTATCTTCACTTTCTTCTTGACCCTCCTTAGAACTTGAACCATTTCCAAAGAAGAGAGCTTCAATTTCTTCCAAACTATGATCAAAGATGCCAACATCATAGTTTTCCTCTTGACCTCTCAATTCCCCAAAGATTGCAAGTTCAAATTCATCAACCTCTTCTTTCAAAGTTTTACCTCCATTCCCATAAGTGTCAAGGGAACACACTTCCTCTACATGGGTCATAGAGGGAAATTGTGGTGGGAGGTCTTCCTCATCATCATCATCATAGGTGTCCCAAATTGGAGAAGCAAGGCTAGTGTGGGAGCTAGATACATGAGGCAATTTAGACAAAGTGCTTGTCTCATAATTGGCCTCCAATTCATATTCACCATTGCTCTCCTCTCCAACTTCATCATGCTTCAATTCATCATCCACTCTTGGTCCATAATCAATCAAGCACTCCCCTTCCTCAAAAGTAACATCTTCATATTCACATCTATCATGAATGTTTGTAAAGTTGGGTACAAGTTGGAATATGGGGTGTTCAATACTTATGAATTTAGGAGGTGGTGGGGGATTCACAAGAGTAGCTTCATAATGCCATCCAAATTCTTCTTCACCCTCATTATCTTCCCCTTCTTCTTCATTTAGCATTTGGGTGGCCTCCATTTGGGCAATTTGATTTGCCAACTTCTCACCATTAGTAGCAATGTTTTTGAGAACATTGTCCCTAGCTTGGCTCTCTTCTAGCATTTGCATGAATAGATTTTGTTGGTCCCTTAACATTTGGAGAACCACACTTTGCATGTCAAGATTATGCTCATTCTCTTGTTGTGGGTACATGGGAATTTGGTGGTATGGGTGTTCATTGTAGGATGACATTTGGCATTGATTGTAAAGTGGGTTTTGGGAGGGTGGTTGTTGTGGATGTTGGATGTGGGGGCTTTGGTAAGAAAAGTCGGGGTAGTGGTTAGGATTTTCATTGTATGAGTTGTAAGGTAGGTTTGTTTTAACTTGCTCCACAAACTCCCCATACCCATGGTAGTCATACTCAAAAGATTCACCACATACTCCATGTGCCAAGCCTTCGGTCATCATCATAACTAGGACAAAGATATAACTACAAACAAGGAAACTACAAGAAAACGGTAAAAACAATCCTTGAGGAACAAGTTCCTCAAGGTTAAAGCAAAATCAAAATAGATAAACAAGCTAGAACTTAATCACATAGCACCATCCCCGGCAACGGCGCCATTTTGATAAGAGTGTCGTTGTGGCTCTCAATCAAACACATTTATAATACTCAACAAACAACTAGTTAGCGGTAAGTCGAGGTCGATCCATGGGACGGTGTGCTTTGGGTTCTAAGTCTATCTATCTCAATTTATGCTAGTGTCACGATTTGTTTGGGTTTGTAGTTGTGTTCTAGGCTAATGCAAACAATAAGGTAAAGCAAACAATAAAGGGAAAGATGTAAACAAATGATTAAAAGTGCTAGGATATCATGGGGTCATGGGGGATTCATGGTGTTGATCATACAAACATGTTTACAAGGTTGCAAGCAATTAATGTTGTGGAGGAACCGAGTTGGGTTATATCTTACGGTTCTTAGGAAGAGTTGGGTCCCGGAGCCGAATCGATTAGATTGTACAACACCTACAAGTCGACTTACTTTCCTCCTAATCAACTTCTATGCATGGTCTAACAAGACTCGAGTTGGTTTATATCTTACAAGTCAAGTTGAGTAGATAAGAGATGGTTGTAAATGCAAGGATTCATAGGCTTAGCATTTCATCAAACATAACATGTAAACAATAAAGATGGTTAGAAGATTAAGAGATAAACAAGTATAAACATATTAAATGGATGACAAAAATGCGCACCTTCATTTGTTGTGATGACAAAAATGTGGTAGAACATGGATGATGGATGTATACATGGTTTCAAGGGTCACCTTGGAATAAACGGTAGCCAAGGAGTTATCACACCACAAGGTACTCTTGACTAGGCCTTAATCCATGGGTCAAAGGATACTAGCATGACACATCCTAGGGTGTTTTACAAGTATTCTAACAAGCAAAGTCTTAAGAAGAAAAAGCATCTACTAGGGCCTATATACACTTGTCAAGCTTCCCAAATAGACGGTTTCGCAAAATTTTTCTAACATGCAAACTACATGCCATGATGCAACTAACATATACACATCCTAATGCATATGATTCTACCAACTAATATGCCATAAAATCTAAATGCAAGTCCTAAGTTCACATTGTTATACCGCATCAATCAAAATAAAGCCACATAGTCATTAACATAAAGAGGAAAAAGGAGATTGGAAAGATCATACCATGCGGTCTTCAATATCCTCATGTCTCGGATGTGGCGTAGTCAATCAATGTGAAAAAGGATGAACAAACACAATATATACAAAACAATATATACAAGTCTACACTACAAAGGAAATGAACTTGTTTTTGGGTTTTTCAATTTTTCAAATTTTTATGGTTTTTGTTTTTATGAAATTAAAAGACATATTTTTGGGATTTTTCAATTTTTATGTATTTTGGAATATAAATTCCCATCCCCCACTTTATTTTGGACATTGTCCTCAATGTACATGTAGGAGTAGGAATAGAAAAGAAAGTACATGTTTTTGGATTTTTGATTTTATGGAAATTGAAGTACAAATGCAATGATATGATATGAATGAATGCATGCTCTAACTAAATGCAATTCTATATGACATATATAACAAGTGAATGCAATCTAAACTATACTATATGATGCATGATAAATGCTTAAGTCACCTATGATCAAACCTCCCCAAACCGATTTAAACACTATTTCTAGTGTAGAAATGAATAGGTTTGGCCATTAGTGACTATGCATGAATTCTAGTCTATATGCAACTATCTACATGAATTATATTACAATGCAACTATATTATATGAACTAACTAATGTAAATGCAATATGATATATAATACAAATGCAAGATATATGTAAATAACTAAATGCAAGTGTAAATGTAATGCAAAGTTAAAGGAAAGGATATCTTACAAATGGTGGTTTGAGGAAGGACTCCACCAAACTCATTCCTTGTTGTCATGATTATTGATGTTATCCATATTGCTTAATGCTCTCAACAACCGGTCAAAGGCTTTTGAATGGGCTTCATGTAAGCATAAATAGGAGATTGGTGATGTCAAAATGTAGTTTACCCATCTTGGCTTGGAATAGAACCTTCCAAACACTCTCCCATTTGTTTTGCCCTTGGCACTTGGCTTCTTACAATGCTTCAAACTAACAAGCACATGATTCTTGTCAATACAATGTATGAAGTATTGCCCATATTCATCCGGAGGCTTCCACTCTTTACCATCTCTTTCAAATTCTATGATGATAGAACATTGATTCATCAATCCTCCAATAGTATAAGGAGAGTTCTCATTTCTTTGATGAGGGGATAGTTGAAGGATAAGATGTGGAGTTGTCAACTTCTCACCATTGAAGTCATTCATGCTTTCATTATCTTCACTTTCTTCTTGACCCTCCTTAGAACTTGAACCATTTCCAAAGAAGAGAGCTTCAATTTCTTCCAAACTATGATCAAAGATGCCAACATCATAGTTTTCCTCTTGACCTCTCAATTCCCCAAAGATTGCAAGTTCAAATTCATCAACCTCTTCTTTCAAAGTTTTACCTCCATTCCCATAAGTGTCAAGGGAACACACTTCCTCTACATGGGTCATAGAGGGAAATTGTGGTGGGAGGTCTTCCTCATCATCATCATCATAGGTGTCCCAAATTGGAGAAGCAAGGCTAGTGTGGGAGCTAGATACATGAGGCAATTTAGACAAAGTGCTTGTCTCATAATTGGCCTCCAATTCATATTCACCATTGCTCTCCTCTCCAACTTCATCATGCTTCAATTCATCATCCACTCTTGGTCCATAATCAATCAAGCACTCCCCTTCCTCAAAAGTAACATCTTCATATTCACATCTATCATGAATGTTTGTAAAGTTGGGTACAAGTTGGAATATGGGGTGTTCAATACTTATGAATTTAGGAGGTGGTGGGGGATTCACAAGAGTAGCTTCATAATGCCATCCAAATTCTTCTTCACCCTCATTATCTTCCCCTTCTTCTTCATTTAGCATTTGGGTGGCCTCCATTTGGGCAATTTGATTTGCCAACTTCTCACCATTAGTAGCAATGTTTTTGAGAACATTGTCCCTAGCTTAGCTCTCTTCTAGCATTTGCATGAATAGATTTTGTTGGTCCCTTAACATTTGGAGAACCACACTTTGCATGTCAAGATTATGCTCATTCTCTTGTTGTGGGTACATGGGAATTTGGTGGTATGGGTGTTCATTGTAGGATGACATTTGGCATTGATTGTAAAGTGGGTTTTGGGAGGGTGGTTGTTGTGGATGTTGGATGTGGGGGCTTTGGTAAGAAAAGTCGGGGTAGTGGTTAGGATTTTCATTGTATGAGTTGTAAGGTAGGTTTGTTTTAACTTGCTCCACAAACTCCCCATACCCATGGTAGTCATACTCAAAAGATTCACCACATACTCCATGTGCCAAGCCTTCGGTCATCATCATAACTAGGACAAAGATATAACTACAAACAAGGAAACTACAAGAAAACGGTAAAAACAATCCTTGAGGAACAAGTTCCTCAAGGTTAAAGCAAAATCAAAATAGATAAACAAGCTAGAACTTAATCACATAGCACCATCCCCGGCAACGGCGCCATTTTGATAAGAGTGTCGTTGTGGCTCTCAATCAAACACATTTATAATACTCAACAAACAACTAGTTAGCGGTAAGTCGAGGTCGATCCATGGGACGGTGTGCTTTGGGTTCTAAGTCTATCTATCTCAATTTATGCTAGTGTCACGATTTGTTTGGGTTTGTAGTTGTGTTCTAGGCTAATGCAAACAATAAGGTAAAGCAAACAATAAAGGGAAAGATGTAAACAAATGATTAAAAGTGCTAGGATATCATGGGGTCATGGGGGATTCATGGTGTTGATCATACAAACATGTTTACAAGGTTGCAAGCAATTAATGTTGTGGAGGAACCGAGTTGGGTTATATCTTACGGTTCTTAGGAAGAGTTGGGTCCCGGAGCCGAATCGATTAGATTGTACAACACCTACAAGTCGACTTACTTTCCTCCTAATCAACTTCTATGCATGGTCTAACAAGACTCGAGTTGGTTTATATCTTACAAGTCAAGTTGAGTAGATAAGAGATGGTTGTAAATGCAAGGATTCATAGGCTTAGCATTTCATCAAACACAACATGTGCATAAAGTTGACATCACAACAAGCAAGCAATTTAATCATGTGAACATATTAGATTAAGCATGAATCAATCCCATGTTGGCTTCCCCTAATTACCCACTAATCCTAGCTAAGTAACTACTCACTCATTATCATGGGAAACATGTCATTAATGGTGTCAATCATCACAACAAGTATAAACATGATAATAGAATGAAGAAATGAACAATAAAGATTAAAGAGTAAAGGAATTATACCAACTTAAGATGATCCAAATAATAATGCAAAGAATAATAGAAGAACTTGATGATTGATGGAAGGTTGTCAATCTCCCAATAATAACCCAATAATCTTCAATTACCCAATAATAAACTTGAATAATAAACTTGAACAATAATTAAAGAGAAATTAATGTGTAATTTGTGGAAAGATTAAAGAGTAATCTATTCTAATCTACTCCTAATCTAATCTAAAGAAGGATTTTCTACTCTAAAACAACATAGAAAGGATGCCTCTTTGATTATTTACAAATGGGGTATTTATAGTGGAAATTAGGTGGATGCATTAGGGTTAACTAAGGGTTAAACTAGTAATTACACTTTTTAAGTTGAGCAAGGAGACTCCGGGATTATCCGAGAGAAGGGCGTCTTTCTTTGAGCTTGAAGAACACGAAAATCTCTGGAAAGGAATCCGAGCGGATTAGAGTCGGGACGGCGGATTTTTGGTGAAGAATCGAGCGGATCCTTGGGCAAGACGCTCGGATTGGTGAGGGGGAATCCGAGCGGATTGTAGGGAATCCGGGCGGATTCTCTTACAGTGAATTTTCTTGTTTTTCCTAGCCAGAAGACGGGCGGATTGTGGACAATCCGAGCGGATTGTAGGAGACGAGCGGATTCTCTCTCGGGACGCGCGGATTCCCGAACAGCTTCTTTGTTTGAGCTCGGATTGTAAAACGGACGTTATTTTCTCATCCGGACTCCTATTGGAGTGATTCAAAAGCCTAGATCACTTGATTTTTCGATGCCGTTCCATCTAGCATACTTTCAGAGCCAAATGAGCAACCCTTGGTTCAGTTTCCGAGCAATTTCTTCATAAATGGCTTCCTTCTCGTCATCCTTGCTTTTAACCCTTATGAGTCTTCTATAAACTCTTTATTCCTACATACATGGACATCATTCTTGCCTCCTCTTCATACTAGTCCATCTATTATCATCAATAAGCTTCCAAATATGCACGAAAGACGGGAATTTCCGCCTTATTATCTCCCTTTCTACAAAACATATGAAGTGCGATAGAAAAGCAAATAGGAAGGTTTTGACGGATAAAATGGCCATAGAATGATATAATAGTATGCAAAATAGGCTCAATTAAGGGACTAAATGCGCGCTAATTATGGTCACATCAAAAATGGTCACATCAAAAACAAAAGCAAACTCCCAAAAGTGAAACTCAAATATCTATCGATCCCTTTATCCATCGTATCCATTTTTGTGCATGGTAGAGAGGGGACGACCCTTCTTCTTGTCTAGGCAAGAGGGGGAATTCCGCGATCCTCCAGTGTTTCTAACACCATAGGGAGTCTACTCTTGACAAAAGCATTTAACGATTGAGGACAAAAGCATTTAACGATTGAGGACAAAAGCATTTAACGATTGAGGACAAAGGGAGTCTACTCTTGACAAAAGCATTTGATGTGACCATAATTAGCGCGCATTTAGTCCCTTAATTGAGCCTATTTTGCATACTATTATATCATTCTATGGCCATTTTATCCGTCAAAACCTTCCTATTTGCTTTTCTATCGCACTTCATATGTTTTGTAGAAAAGGAGATAATAAGGCGGAAATTCCCGTCTTTCGTGCATATTTGGAAGCTTATTGATGATAATAGATGGACTAGTATGAAGAGGAGGCAAGAATGATGTCCATGTATGTAGGAATAAAGAGTTTATAGAAGACTCATAAGGGTTAAAAGCAAGGATGACGAGAAGGAAGCCATTTATGAAGAAATTGCTCGGAAACTGAACCAAGGGTTGCTCATTTGGCTCTGAAAGTATGCTAGATGGAACGGCATCGAAAAATCAAGTGATCTAGGCTTTTGAATCACTCCAATAGGAGTCCGGATGAGAAAATAACGTCCGTTTTACAATCCGAGCTCAAACAAAGAAGTCGTTTCGGGAATCCGCGCGTCCCGAGAGAGAATCCGCTCGTCTCCTACAATCCGCTCGGATTGTCCACAATCCGCCCGTCTTCTGGCTAGGAAAAACAAGAAAATTCACTGTAAGAGAATCCGCCCGGATTCCCTACAATCCGCTCGGATTCCCCCTCACCAATCCGAGCGTCTTGCCCAAGGATCCGCTCGATTCTTCACCCAAATCCGGCCGTCCCGACTCTAATCCGCTCGGATTCCTTTCCAGAGATTTTCGTGTTCTTCAAGCTCAAAGAAAGACGCCCTTCTCTCGGATAATCCCGGAGTCTCCTTGCTCAACTTAAAAAGTGTAATTACTAGTTTAACCCTTAGTTAACCCTAATGCATCCACCTAATTTCCACTATAAATACCCCATTTGTAAATAATCAAAGGGGCATCCTTTCTATGTTGTTTTAGAGTAGAAAATCCTTCTTTAGATTAGATTAGGAGTAGATTAGAATAGATTACTCTTTAATCTTTCCACAAATTACACATTAATCTCTCTTTAATTATTGTTCAAGTTTATTATTCAAGTTTATTATTGGGTAATTGAAGATTATGGGTTATTATGGGAGATTGACAACCTTCCATCAATCATCAAGTTCTTCTATTATTCCTTGCATTATTATTTGGATCATCTTAAGTTGGTATAATTCCTTTACTCTTTAATCTTTATTGTTCATTTCTTCATTCTATTATCATGTTTATACTTGTTGTGATGATTGACACCATTAATGACATGTTTCCCATGATAATGAGTGAGTAGTCTCTTGCTAGGATTAGTGGGTAATTAGGGGAAACCAACATGGGATTGATTCATGCTTAATCTAATATGTTCACATGATTAAATTGCTTGCTTGTTGTGATGTCAACTTTATGCACATGTTATGTTTGATGAAATGCTAAGCCTATGAATCCTTGCATTTTTACCATCTCTTATCTACTTAACTTGACTTGTAAGACATAAACCAACTCGAGTCTTGTTAGACCATGCATAGAAGTTGATTAGGAGGAAAGTAAGTCGACTTGTAGGTGTTGTACAATCTAATCGATTCGGCTCCGGACCCAACTCTTCCTAAGAACCGTAAGATATAACCCAACTCGGTTCCTCCACAGCATTAATTGCTTGCAACTTTGTAAACATGTTTGTATGATCAACACCATGAATCCCCTATGACCCCATGATATCCTAGCACTTTTAAACCATTTGTTTACATCTTCCCCTTTATTGTTTGCTTTACTTTATTGCTTTTATTAGCCTAGAACACAACTACAAACCAAACCAAATCGTGACACTAGCATAAATTGAGATAGATAGACTTAGAACCCAAAGCACACCGTCCCATGGATCGACCTCGACTTACCGCTAACTAGTTGTTTGTTGAGTATTATAAATGTGTTTGATTGGATGAGTGACGACATCGTCCACATCAAAATGGCGCCTGTTCGGGGATGGTGCTATGTGATTAAGTTCTTGCTTGTTTGTCTATTTTGATTGTGCTTTAACCTTGAGGAACTTGCTCCTCAAGGATTGTTTTTACCGTTTTCTTGTAGTTTCCTTGTTTGTAGTTATATCTTTGTCCTAGTTATGATGAAGACCGAAGGCTTGGCACATGGAGTATGTGGTGAATCTTTTGAGTATGACTACCATGGGTATGGGGAGTTTTTGGAGCAAGTTGAAACAAACCTACCTTACTATTCATACAATGAAAATCCTAACCACTACCCCAACTTTTATTACCAAAGCCCCCACATCCAACATCCACAACAACCACCCTCCCAAAACCCACTTTACAATCAATGCCAAATTTCATCCTACAATGAACACCCATACCACCAAATTCCCATGTACCCACAACAAGAGAATGAGCATAATCTTGACATGCAAAGTGTGGTTCTCCAAATGTTAAGATGCCAACAAAATCTCTTCATGAAAATGCAAGAAGAGAGCCAAGCTAGGGACAATGTTCTCAAAAACATTGTTACTAATGGTGAGAAGTTGGCAAATCAAATTGCCCAAATGGAAGCCACCCAAATGCTAAATGAAGAAGAAGGGGAAAATAATGAGGGTGAAGAAGATGAAGTTGGCCGGTGGAGAGCAATGATAAATGTGAGTTGAAGGCCAATTATGAGACAAGCACTTTGTCTAAATTGTCTAATGAATCTAGCTTACACACTAGCCTTGCTTCTCCAATTTGGGATACCTATGATGATGATGATGATGAGGAAGACCTCCCACCACAATTTCCCTCTATGACCCATGTAGAGGAAGTGTGTTCCCTTGACACTTATGGGAGTGGAGGTAAAACTTTGAAAGAAGAGGTTGATGAATTTGAACTTGCAATCTTTGGGGAATTGAGAGGCCAAGAGGAAGACTATGATGTTGGCACCTTTGATCATAGTTTGGAAGAAATTGAAGCTCTTTTCTTTGGAAATGGTTCAAGTTCTAAGGAGGGTCAAGACGAAAGTGAAGATAATGAAAGCATGAATGACCTCAATGGTGAGAAGTTGACTCCTCCACATCTTATCCTTCAACTATCCCCTCATCAAAGAAATGAGAACTCTCCTTCTACTATTGAAGGATTGATGAATCAATGCTCCATCATCATAGAATTTGAAAGAGATGGTAAAGAGTGGAAGCCTCCGGATGAATATGGGCAATACTTCATACATTGTATTGACAAGAATCATGTGCTTGTTGGTTTGAAGCATCGTAAGAAGCCAAGTGCCAAGGGCAAAACAAATGGGAGAGTATTTGGCAAGTTCTATTCCAAGCCAAGATGGGTAAACTACGTTTTGACATCACCAATCTCCTATTTATGCTTACATGAAGCCCATTCAAAAGCCTTTGACCGGTTGTTGAGAGCATTAAGCAACATGGACAACATCAATAATCATGGCAACAAGGAATGAGTTTGGTGGAGTCCTCCCTCAAACCACCATTTGTAAGAAACCCTTTACTTTGACTTTTCATTACATTTACACTTGCATTTAGTTATATACATATACATTTAGCTTGCATTTGTATATTATATTTCATATTGCATTTGCATTAGTTAGTTCATATAGTATAGTTGCATTGTATATACCTCACATGATTCATGTAAATAGTTGCATATAGATTAGAATTCATGCATAGTCACTAATGGCCAAACCTATTCATTTCTACACTAGAAATAGTGTTTAAATCGGTTTGGGGAGGTTTGATCATAAGTGACCATAGTTTAAAGCATGCATCATATAGTATAGTTTAGATTGCATTCATTTGTTATATATGTCATATAGAATTGCATTTAGTTAGAGCATTCATTCATTCATACCATATCATTGCATTTGTACTTTATTTCAAAAAAATCAAAAATCCAAAAACATGTATTTCTTTTTCATTCCTACTCCTACATGTACATTGAGGACAATGTCCAAAATAAAGTGGGGGATGGGAATTTATATTCCAAAAATGCATAAAAATTGAAAAATTTCGAAAAATCACAAAAATATGTCTTTTAATTTCATAAAAACAAAAACCATAAAAATTTGAAAATTTTAAAAATCCAAAAACAAGTTCATTTCCTTTCTAGTGTAGACTTGTATATATTGTTGTACATATTGTGTTTGTTCTATCCTTGTTCACATTGATCGACTACGCCACATCCGAGACATGAGGATATTGAAGACCGCATGGTATAATCTTTCCAATCTCCTTGTTCCTCTTTATGTTAATGACTATGTGGCTTTATTTTGATTGATGCGGTATAAACAATGTGAATTTAGGACTTGCATTTAGATTATATGGCATACTAGTTGGTAGAAGCATATGCATTAGGATGTATAAATGATAGTTGCATCATGGCATATAGTTTGCATGTTAGAAAAATTTTGCGAAACCGTCTACTTGGGAAGCTTGACAAGTGTATATAGGCCCTAGTAGATGCCTTTTGTTCTTAAGACTTTGCTTGTTAGAATGCTTGTAAAACACCCTAGGATGTGTCATGCTAGTATCCTTTGACCCATGGTTTAAGGCCTAGTCAAGAGTACCTTGTGGTGAGATAACTCCTTGGCTACCGTTTATTCCAAGGTGACCCTTGAAACCATGCATACTTCTACCAATTCATCCATGTTCTACCACATTTTTGTCATCAAAGGGAATGGGCACAAAAACAAATCAATTTGAGTTCAATGAAATGAAAAGTGAAAGAAAGTTTGCAAAAATGCATCAAAAGAAAAGAGGAGCAAAAATAGACTCCTAAAGCTTCAAATACAAGGCACCCTCGTTACTAATTGGGGTGACTTTGAAAATGTTCAAAAGAAATGCAAAAAGTTGTCAAGTATTGAAATGCCAAAAGTCAAAAAGAAATGGCAAAGAAAGTGTTCTCAAATGTCAAATGCCAACGAATTTGGGGGGAAAACAAAAACAAAAGCAAACTCCCAAAATAAAACTCAAATACTATCGATCCCTTTTCCATCTTATCCATTTTTGTGCATGGTAGAGAGGGGACGACCCTTCTTCTTGTCTAGGCAAGAGGGGGAATTCCGCGATCCTCCAGTGTTTCTAACACCATAGGGAGCCTACTCTTGACAAAAGCATTTAACGATTGAGGACAAAGGTACCCTAGCTTGACACCTTTTGGAGGTGATTTATTGGTATCCTTCTAGGCTTAGTAGTTTGAAGAAATTGTATCTATGAAGGAGTGTGTACCCTTGAATTGCTTCCCCTTGTAGATAATTTCCGCCACTTAGATGAGGAAAGTGGCTATTTCTTTTTGTAGATGCATCCATTATGTGATTTTGTGTGCTTTAATGTTTGGATGTGTCGCCATTTTGGCAAGACCCACCTTGCCTTGCAAGAAGGCATCCTACCTCATGGTTGTCTTGTTGTGAGTTGAAGGGGCGGAGTGAGACCCGCTAATTGTCTCATATTGGCTATGTTATTAGGTTAGTTTAAATAAAGGTCTAGTTTTAGTCACCTCTTTACTCGGGACGAGTAAAGGTTCGGTTTGGGGATATTTGATGTGACCATAATTAGCGCGCATTTAGTCCCTTAATTGAGCCTATTTTGCATACTATTATATCATTCTATGGCCATTTTATCCGTCAAAACCTTCCTATTTGCTTTTCTATCGCACTTCATATGTTTTGTAGAAAAGGAGATAATAAGGCGGAAATTCCCGTCTTTCGTGCATATTTGGAAGCTTATTGATGATAATAGATGGACTAGTATGAAGAGGAGGCAAGAATGATGTCCATGTATGTAGGAATAAAGAGTTTATAGAAGACTCATAAGGGTTAAAAGCAAGGATGACGAGAAGGAAGCCATTTATGAAGAAATTGCTCGGAAACTGAACCAAGGGTTGCTCATTTGGCTCTGAAAGTATGCTAGATGGAACGGCATCGAAAAATCAAGTGATCTAGGCTTTTGAATCACTCCAATAGGAGTCCGGATGAGAAAATAACGTCCGTTTTACAATCCGAGCTCAAACAAAGAAGCTGTTCGGGAATCCGCGCGTCCCGAGAGAGAATCCGCTCGTCTCCTACAATCCGCTCGGATTGTCCACAATCCGCCCGTCTTCTGGCTAGGAAAAACAAGAAAATTCACTGTAAGAGAATCCGCCCGGATTCCCTACAATCCGCTCGGATTCCCCCTCACCAATCCGAGCGTCTTGCCCAAGGATCCGCTCGGATTCTTCAGCCCAAATCCGGCCGTCCCGACTCTAATCCGCTCGGATTCCTTTCCAGAGATTTTCGTGTTCTTCAAGCTCAAAGAAAGACGCCCTTCTCTCGGATAATCCCGGAGTCTCCTTGCTCAACTTAAAAAGTGTAATTACTAGTTTAACCCTTAGTTAACCCTAATGCATCCACCTAATTTCCACTATAAATACCCCATTTGTAAATAATCAAAGGGGCATCCTTTCTATGTTGTTTTAGAGTAGAAAATCCTTCTTTAGATTAGATTAGGAGTAGATTAGAATAGATTACTCTTTAATCTTTCCACAAATTACACATTAATCTCTCTTTAATTATTGTTCAAGTTTATTATTCAAGTTTATTATTGGGTAATTGAAGATTATTGGGTTATTATTGGGAGATTGACAACCTTCCATCAATCATCAAGTTCTTGTATTATTCCTTGCATTATTATTTGGATCATCTTAAGTTGGTATAATTCCTTTACTCTTTAATCTTTATTGTTCATTTCTTCATTCTATTATCATGTTTATACTTGTTGTGATGATTGACACCATTAATGACATGTTTCCCATGATAATGAGTGAGTAGTCTCTTGCTAGGATTAGTGGGTAATTAGGGGAAACCAACATGGGATTGATTCATGCTTAATCTAATATGTTCACATGATTAAATTGCTTGCTTGTTGTGATGTCAACTTTATGCACATGTCATGTTTGATGAAATGCTAAGCCTATGAATCCTTGCATTTACAACCATCTCTTATCTACTCAACTTGACTTGTAAGATATAACCCAACTCGAGTCTTGTTAGACCATGCATAGAAGTTGATTAGGAGGAAAGTAAGTCGACTTGTAGGTGTTGTACAATCTAATCGATTCGGCTCCGGGACCCAACTCTTCCTAAGAACCGTAAGATATAACCCAACTCGGTTCCTCCACAACATTAATTGCTTGCAACCTTGTAAACATGTTTGTATGATCAACACCATGAATCCCCCATGACCCCATGATATCCTAGCACTTTTAATCAATTGTTTACATCCTTCCTTTTATTGCTTGATTTACTTTATTGCTCGCATTAGTTTAGACACAACTACAAACCCAAACAAATTGTGACACTAGCATAAATTGAGATAGATAGACTTAGAACCCAAAGCACACCGTCCCATGGATCGACCTCGACTTACCACTAACTAGTTGTTTGTTGAGTATTACAAATGTGTTTGATTGAGAGCCACGACGACACTCCCATCAAAATGGCGCCGTTCGGGATGGTGCTATGTGATTAAATTCTTACTTGTTTGTCTATTTTAATTGTGCTTTCACCTTGAGGAACTTGTTCCTCAAGGATTCTTCTTACCGTTTTTGTGTAGTTTCCATGCTTGTAGTTGTTTCCTTGTCTTAGTGATGATGACTCAAGACTTGACATATGGAGTATGTGGTAGATCTTTTGAGTATAATTATGGGTATGGGGAGTTTGAGGAGCAAGTCAACACAAACCTACCTTATTATTTGTACAATGAACATCCTAACCACTACCCCAATTTTTCCCACCAAAATCACCACACCCAATATGAACAACAACCACCCACCCAATACCCATTTCACAATGAACTTCAATTGCCACAATACAACCACTTTCACACCTACCCACAACAAGAAAATGAACCCATTGAAAATGTGATTCTCCAAATGATGGGAGATCAACAAAACTTCTTCAAACAAATGCTAGAAGAGAGCCAAAAACAAGATAATGTTCTTAAAGGCATTGTTATCCAAAGAGAGGAGTTGGAGATTCAAATTGCCCAAATGAGAGAATCCCAAGAAACCACCCCCCACCACTCCTTGGACATTGACCATGAATGTGAGTTTGAAGGAGTTACCTTTGATGAGAAGTGGGAAGAGCCAACCTCTTTGGGCTCTTGTGAATATGAAAGTGTGGTATTTGATGATGAAGACATGAGGTTGAGTAAGCCAAATACTCTTAGCCTTTGTGAGTATGAGGGTGTGTCATTTGAAGTAGATGTTGAGGTGTTGGAGAATGAGTTGGTAAAGAGGAATGAAGCCCCCATTTATGATTCTTATGGAGATAGCGATGATGACGAGCCTAAGGGATGGACTTGTAATATCACCTTCCTTGAGGAACCTATCCTTGAGACCTTTGAGATATCCTATCATGAAGGTGAATGTCCTTTCCTTATATCCCATGAAGACTACTTGACACCTACCATGGAGCCAATGATTGTTGAAGAGGATATGGTGGACCTTCTTCACAAGGTCAAAGCATCATACAAAAGCTACTTGGTGGAAAAGCTCAAGGAGAAACTTGCACGAGAAGCTACTTGTGGAAATTTGGCATCCACAATGCCAACTTCTAAGGAGCTCGATCATCAATGTTATGACAATTCTCCTTCCACCTTGGAAGGATTGAAAAATCAAAATGCTATCATCGTCACCAAAATTGAAGAAGAAGGTGGTAAGTGGAAGTCTCCGGACGAAAATAAACCATACTTCATACCTAGTGATGAAAGGAATCATGGGCTAATTGGTTTGAAGCATCGTGAATATCCAAGTGCCAAGAAGAGGAAGAAAACAACAATGAATGACAAATTCCTTTGGCCAAGCTTCGTCTTGAAGTTAAGCAAACCATACTTATGCTTATTTGGAGCTTGTTCACAAGCTTTTGATCTTCTATTAAGAGCCTTGAGCTCTATGGACAAGAACCTCTACAATTTGAACTAGTTTGGTGGAGTCCTATCTCAAACCACCATTTGTAAGATATTTCTTGAACTCTTTTATTTTGTACATTTGCATTTGTATTTAATTTCTTGCATAAAAGAGAGGAGAGAGAGAGTCATCTTACATGATTTTTGAGCAAGCTTCAGAAAAAGATAAGGAAAGAGAGAAAATCAATGCAAAGGGGTTTACTATTTCACGAAAGAAGAAAGAAGAAGAAGAAAGAAGCAGAGACGAGCGTATTCAAGAAGATCCGCCCGTCCTGGACCCACGGAAAAGAAAAAAGCTGAACTGATGAAGAATCCGAGCGGATTCAAAGAAATCCGCCCGTCCCAGGAGATCCGTCCGTCTTCTTCCTGCTTCCCAACAACGAAATTTTCTCTGTCGAAGAATCCGTGCGGATTCTATAGAAGACGCCCGTCTTGCCCAACAAGGATCCGCCCGTCCCGTGACAAATCCGCTCGGATCGCACTATTCATACGGATAAAATCGGTTCAGCCCAACCCTATCCGTTCGGATTTCCCTTCTTTTTCTATAAAAACACCCCCTTTCTCCCTCATTTCCTCATCTCACCAAACCCTAAAACACTCTCCTAAATCCTCAAAACCTCATCAAAATCATCTTCAATCCTCAAAACACCCACATCACATTACCAACATGAGTTCCAAGGGAAAAGCCAAGAAATTGTTTGATTCGATCGGAAAGAAGCGCAAGGGATCCACTTCTTCAACACCACGAGAAGTGATAATGAGGGGAGGTATTGAGCAGCTCCACAACTTCCAAGAGGTGATCTTTACTTCCGACGACCAACGCGAGACTTTCGTCAAGCTTCTAGGTAAGAAATTTGAGCCTACTCAATTTGTTGATACTAGGGTGTTGGACATCCTTCAAATAAGGTACCCTACCGAGGCATTCTTCAATGGCCTTGGCATTGGGGACTTCTTCCATGCTCATGAGGAGACTTACCTTAGTCTCACGCTTGAGTTCTTGAGTAGCCTCAACATTGTGGCGGATTCCCGCAACAATTTAGGGATGGAGTTTAGGTTGTGCAACCGAGACCACTCCCTCTCTCTTGAGGAGTTTGCCTATGTTTTCGGTCTCGAGATACCCACCAACTATACCGAAAAGCCAGACAATTTCAATGTGGATCTCCTTTGGAAAGCTATCTCCGGGAGGGACTTTGGCAACATAAAGCGTTGCTATACTTTTGCCATTCAACACCCGGTGATCCGATTCACCGAACGCTTTGTTGCCGGATGCATCAATGGGAGGTACGAGCAAGATCGGTGTACCCTCCTAGACTTGACCTTTCTTGAGTCTCATTTAAATGTTCGAGCGGTGAGGCGTTATAACTTCAATACGCCACTTGAGATACTCACTAGGCTCCATGACTTTGCCCAAGGGACTTCTCCACTTAAGACCTTCGTGATGGGAGGTCTAATTACAATTTTGGCTAAGCAACTTTGCCCCGGGTTCAATGCCCGAGGTACCTATATTCCTCTTGAAGGGAGGACTTTGATTGATGAGCACACCATCTTCCATAGTCATCGATGGTGCACTTACACTGAAGATGGGAGTGTGGAATGGTTCACCAAGGGTTGCTCTTCTATGATCCTTGAAGGATGGAAAATACCGGGCATTGACCCAAGATTGAGTCCATACTCTCCCCCGCCAAGCTACCTCCTTGATATCCAAATTTTTGAAGATCCCCCTGAGAGGGAAGAGCCGCGCCGTCAACCACCCCGTGGAGGGCCGGGCATACAAATGCGCCCACCTTCCTACGTCCCTATCCCACCTTTCCCTATTCCGCATACCCCTTTCCAACCGGCAATCCCCAACACCCCGGGTATTAATGATTTGATGGCACTCATGAATAGAGTGGACCTTGGGGTGCATAAAGG
Organism: Silene latifolia; assembly: GCF_048544455.1. Lineage (NCBI taxonomy): Eukaryota > Viridiplantae > Streptophyta > Magnoliopsida > Caryophyllales > Caryophyllaceae > Silene > Silene latifolia. Next base: position 49,174,657 of record NC_133535.1, on the reverse strand, counting down.
GAGGGAAGACAACTACCTAGCCCTCTACCCCCAATACTATACCATGGCTCAGCAAGGGTATGTTGACCCCAACGGTCCTTTGCCCTCTTGGGCACAACCGGAGCTCTTGTTCCCAAATTATGGGGACCAAACTAGGAGTCGCGGCGATGGAGGGCATTCTAGCCAAGGTGGAGGGTACTCGGGTCAAGAAGGAGCTTTTGACCAAGGAGGATATTGGGGCCAAGCACCCGGACATGACCAAGCCGGGAGCTCTCATGGTTATGGCTATGATGAGGATGACGAGTGAAAGAGGCCTACTTCATCACTTCCACTTGTATGATATCCATCTCCCCCTCTCTCTTTTACATTTACTTTTGCATTTAGTATAGCATTTAGCTTGCATTTGTATTATATTTCATATTGCATTTGCATTAGTTAGTTCATATAGTATAGTTGCATTGTATATATCTCACATGATTCATGTAGATAGTTGCATATAGATTAGAATTCATGCATAATCACTAATGGCCAAACCTATTCATTTCTACACTAAAAATAGTGTTTAAATCGGTTTGGGGAGGTTTGATCATAAGTGACCATAGTTTAAATCATGCATCATATAGTATAGTTTAGATTGCATTCATTTGTTATATATGTCATATAGAATTGCATTTAGTTAGAGCATGCATCCATTCATACCATATCATTGCATTTGCACTTTAAATCAAAAATCAAAAATCCAAAAACATGTATTTCCTTTTTATTCCTACTCCTACATGTACATTGAGGACAATGTCCAAAATAAAGTGGGGGATGGGAATTTATATTCCAAAAATGCATAAAAATTGAAAATTTTCGAAAAATCACAAAAATATGTCTTTTAATTTCATAAAAACAAAAACCATAAAAATTTGAAAAATTGAAAAAACCAAAAACAAGTTCATTTCCTTTGTAGTGTAGTCTTGTATATATTGTTGTATATATTGTATTTGTTCTATCCTTGTTCACATTGATTGACTACGCCACATCCGAGACATGAGAATATTGAAGACCGCATGGTATGATCTTTCCAATCTCCTTTTTCCTCTTTATGTTAATGACTATGTGGCTTTATTTTGATTAATGCGGTAAAAACAATGTGAATTTAGGATTGCATTTAGTTTATATGGCATATTAGTTGGTAGAATCATATGCATTAGGATGTGTATATGTTAGTTGCATCATGGCATGTAGTTTGCATGGTTAGAAAAAATTTTGTGAAACCGTCTACTTGGGAAGCTTGACAAGTGTATATAGGCCCTAGTAGATGCTTTTTATTCTTAAGACTTTGCTTGTTAGAATACTTGTAAAACACCCTAGGATGTGTCATGCTAGTATCCCTTGACCCATGGATTAAGGCCTAGTCAAGAGTACCTTGTGGTGTGATAACTCCTTGGCTACCGTTTATTCCAAGGTGACCCTTGAAACCATGCATCCATCATTCATCCATGTTCTACCATACATTTTGTCATCAAAAAGGGAATGGGCACAAAAAGAAATCAATTTGAGTTCAATGAAATGAAAAATGAAAGAAAGTTTGCAAAATTGCATCAAATGAAAAGAGGAGCAAAAATAGACTCCTAAAAGCTTCAAATATAAGGCACCCTCACTACATATGGGGGGACTTTGAAAATGTTCAAAAAGAAATGCAAAAAAAGTTGTCGAGTATTGAAATGCCAAAAATCAAAAAGAAATGGCAAAGAAAGTGTTCTCAAATGTCAAATGCCACAAGAAATTTGGGGGAAAAACAAAAACAAAAGCAAACTCCCAAAAGTGAAACTCAAATATCTATCGATCCCTTTATCCATCGTATCCATTTTTGTGCATGGTAGAGAGGGGACGACCCTTCTTCTTGTCTAGGCAAGAGGGGGAATTCCGCGATCCTCCAGTGTTTCTAACACCATAGGGAGTCTACTCTTGACAAAAGCATTTAACGATTGAGGACAAAGGTACCCTAGCTTGACACAACTTGGAGGTGATTTATTGGTATCCTTCTAGGCTTAGTAGTTTGAAGAAATTGCATCTATGAAGGAGTGTGTACCCTTGAATTGCTTCCCTTGGAGATAATTTCCGCCACTTAGATGAGGAAAGTGGCTATTCTTTTGTAGATGCATCCATTACTTGATTTTGTGTGCTTAATGTTTGGATGTGTCGCCATTTTGGCAAGACCCACCTTGCCTTGCAAGAAGGCATCCTACCTCATGGTTGTCTTGTTGTGAGTTGAAGGGGCGGAGTGAGACCCGCTAATTGTCTCATATCGGCTATGTTATTAGGTTAGTTTAAATAAAGGTCTAGTTTTAGTCACCTCTTTACTCGGGACGAGTAAAGGTTCGGTTTGGGGATATTTGATGTGACCATTATTTGCGCACATTTAGTCCCCTAATTGAGCCTATTTTGCATACTATTATAACATTCTATGGCCATTTTATCCGTCAAAACCTTCCTATTTGCTTTTCTATCGCATTTCATATGTTTTGTAGAAAAGGAGATAAATAAGGCGGAAATTCCCGTCTTTCGTGCATATTTGGAAGCTTATTGATGATATTAGATGGACTAGTATGAAGAGGAGGCAAGAATGATGACCAAAGATGTAGGAATAAAGTGTATGTAGAAGGATCAAAGGGTTAAAAGTAAGAATGACGAGAGGGAAGGCACTTCATGAAGAAAATGGCTCGGAACGCAAACCAAGAGTTGCTCCTTTGGCTCTGAAAATATGTTAGATGGAACGGCGTCGAAAAATCAAGCGATCTAGGCTTTTGAATCACTCCAATAGGAGTCCGGATGAGAAAATGACGTCCGTTTTACAATCCGAGGTCAAACAAAGAAGTCATTCAGAATCCGCCCGTCTTCGCAGAATCCGCCCGTCTTCCTCCAAGACGCCCGTCTTCGCAGGAATCCGCCCGTCTTCCCCAAGACGCCCGTCTTCTCTACAATCCGCCCGTCTTGTGGCTGGGAAAAACAAGAAATTCATTTGGAAGACAATCCGCCGGATTCCCTACAATCCGCTCGGATTGCCCCACTAGAATCCGTCCGGATTCCCCAGGATCCGCTCGGATCCACTTACGAGTAATCCGGCCGTCCCAACTCCCAGCCGCACGGATTTCTTCTCAAAGACGGTTTCATCTTCTCCAAGTTACAAAGAAAGAAGCCCTTCCCTCGAAAGATACCGGCTTCTCCTTGCCCAACTTAAAAAGTGTAATTACTAGTTTAACCCTTAGTTAACCCTAATGCATCCTCCCTAATTTCTACTATAAATACCCCACTTGTAAATAATCAAAGGGATCTTAGGAAGTTTTATTACAAGTTTTATTAGAGTAGAAAATCCTTCTTTAGATTAGATTAGGAGTAGACTAGAATAGACTACTCTTTAATCTTTCCACAAATTACACATTAATCTCTCTTTAATTATTGTTCAAGTTTATTATTCAAGTTTATTATTGGGTAATTGAAGATTATTGGGTTATTATTGGGAGATTGACAACCTTCCATCAATCAATCAAGTTTCTTCTATTATTCTTGCTTTATTATTTGGATCATCTTAAGTTGGTATAATTCCTTTACTCTTTAATCTTTATTGTTTATTTCTTCATTCTATTATCATGTTTATACTTGTTGTGATGTTTGACACCATTAATGACATGTTTCCCATGATAATGAGTGAGTAGTCTCTCTTGCTAGGATTAGTGGGTAATTAGGGGAAACCAACATGGGATTGATTCATGCTTAATCTAATATGTTCACATGATTAAATTGCTTGCTTGTTGTGATGTCAACTTTATGCACATGTCATGTTTGATGAAATGCTAAGCCTATGAATCCTTGCATTTACAACCATCTCTTATCTACTCAACTTGACTTGTAAGATATAACCCAACTCGAGTCTTGTTAGACCATGCATAGAAGTTGATTAGGAGGAAAGTAAGTCGACTTGTAGGTGTTGTACAATCTAATCGATTCGGCTCCGGGACCCAACTCTTCCTAAGAACCGTAAGATATAACCCAACTCGGTTCCTCCACAACATTAATTGCTTGCAACCTTGTAAACATGTTTGTATGATCAACACCATGAATCCCCCATGACCCCATGATATCCTAGCACTTTTAATCAATTGTTTACATCCTTCCTTTTATTGCTTGATTTACTTTATTGCTCGCATTAGTTTAGACACAACTACAAACCCAAACAAATTGTGACACTAGCATAAATTGAGATAGATAGACTTAGAACCCAAAGCACACCGTCCCATGGATCGACCTCGACTTACCACTAACTAGTTGTTTGTTGAGTATTACAAATGTGTTTGATTGAGAGCCACGACGACACTCCCATCAAAATGATTGACACCATGCATACTTGTTCGACACTCACCCAAGTCAAGAGGATCTTTTGAGTATAATTATGGGTATGGGGAGTTTTATGCCATTTTTCAATTTCTTCATTTGTTTAGGGGACTAAATGTGTTTGATTGAGAGCCCACGACGACACTCACGTCAAAATGGCGCCGTTGCCGGGGATGGTGCTATGTGATTAAGTTCTTGCTTGTTTGTCTATTTTGATTTTGCTTTAACCTTGAGGAACTTGTTCCTCAAGGATTGTTTTTACCGTTTTCTTGTAGTTTCCTTGTTTGTAGTTATATCTTTGTCCCAGTTATGATGATGACCGAAGGCTTGGCACGTGGAGTATGTGGTGAATCTTTTGAGTATGACTACCATGGGTATGGGGAGTTTTTGGAACAAGTCAAAATAAACCTACCTTACAACTCATACAATGAAAGTCCTAACCACTACCCCGACTTTTCTTACCAAAGCCCCCACATCCAACATCCACAACAACCACCCTCCCAAAACCCACTTTACAATCAATGCCAAATGTCATCCTACAATGAACACCCATACCACCAAATTCCCATGTACCCACAACAAGAGAATGAGCATAATCTTGACATGCAAAGTGTGGTTCTCCAAATGTTAAGGGACCAACAAAATCTATTCATGCAAATGCTAGAAGAGAGCCAAGCTAGGGACAATGTTCTCAAAAACATTGCTACTAATGGTGAGAAGTTGGCAAATCAAATTGCCCAAATGGAGGCCACCCAAATGCTAAATGAAGAAGAAGGGGAAGATAATGAGGGTGAAGAAGAATTTGGATGGCATTATGAAGCTACTCTTGTGAATCCCCCACCACCTCCTAAATTCATAAGTATTGAACACCCCATATTCCAACTTGTACCCAACTTTACAAACATTCATGATAGATGTGAATATGAAGATGTTACTTTTGAGGAAGGGGAGTGCTTGATTGATTATGGACCAAGAGTGGATGATGAATTGAAGCATGATGAAGTTGGAGAGGAGAGCAATGGTGAATATGAATTGGAGGCCAATTATGAGACAAGCACTTTGTCTAAATTGCCTCATGTATCTAGCTCCCACACTAGCCTTGCTTCTCCAATTTGGGACACCTATGATGATGATGATGAGGAAGACCTCCCACCACAATTTCCCTCTATGACCCATGTAGAGGAAGTGTGTTCCCTTGACACTTATGGGAATGGAGGTAAAACTTTGAAAGAAGAGGTTGATGAATTTGAACTTGCAATCTTTGGGGAATTGAGAGGTCAAGAGGAAAACTATGATGTTGGCATCTTTGATCATAGTTTGGAAGAAATTGAAGCTCTCTTCTTTGGAAATGGTTCAAGTTCTAAGGAGGGTCAAGAAGAAAGTGAAGATAATGAAAGCATGAATGACTTCAATGGTGAGAAGTTGACAACTCCACATCTTATCCTTCAACTATCCCCTCATCAAAGAAATGAGAACTCTCCTTATACTATTGGAGGATTGATGAATCAATGTTCTATCATCATAGAATTTGAAAGAGATGGTAAAGAGTGGAAGCCTCCGGATGAATATGGGCAATACTTCATACATTGTATTGACAAGAATCATGTGCTTGTTAGTTTGAAGCATTGTAAGAAGCCAAGTGCCAAGGGCAAAACAAATGGGAGAGTGTTTGGAAGGTTCTATTCCAAGCCAAGATGGGTAAACTACATTTTGACATCACCAATCTCCTATTTATGCTTACATGAAGCCCATTCAAAAGCCTTTGACCGGTTGTTGAGAGCATTAAGCAATATGGATAACATCAATAATCATGACAACAAGGAATGAGTTTGGTGGAGTCCTCCCTCAAACCACCATTTGTAAGATATCCTTTCCTTTAACTTTGCATTACATTTACACTTGCATTTAGTTATTTACATATATCTTGCATTTGTATTATATATCATATTGCATTTACATTAGTTAGTTCATATAATATAGTTGCATTGTAATATAATTCATGTAGATAGTTGCATATAGACTAGAATTCATGCATAGTCACTAATGGCCAAACCTATTCATTTCTACACTAGAAATAGTGTTTAAATCGGTTTGGGGAGGTTTGATCATAGGTGACTTAAGCATTTATCATGCATCATATAGTATAGTTTAGATTGCATTCATTTGTTATATATGTCATATAGAATTGCATTTAGTTAGAGCATGCATTCATTCATTCATATCATATTGCATTTGTACTTTATTTCAAAAAAAAAAAAAAAAAAAAAAAAAAAAAAAAAAAAAAAAATCAAAAATCCAAAAACATGTACTTTCTTTTTTATTCCTACTCCTACATGTACATTGAGGACAATGTCCAAAATAAAGTGGGGGATGAGAATTTATATTCCAAAATACATAAAAATTGAAAAATTTTGAAAAATCCCAAAAATATGTCTTTTAATTTCATAAAAACAAAAACCATAAAAATTTGAAAAATTGAAAAACCCAAAAACAAGTTCATTTCCTTTGTAGTGTAGACTTGTATATATTGTTTTGTATATATTGTGTTTGTTCATCCTTTTTCACATTGATTGACTACGCCACATCCGAGACATGAGGATATTGAAGACCGCATGGTATGATCTTTCCAATCTCCTTTTTCCTCTTTATGTTAATGACTATGTGGCTTTATTTTGATTGATGCGGTATAACAATGTGAACTTAGGACTTGCATTTAGATTTTATGGCATATTAGTTGGTAGAATCATATGCATTAGGATGTGTATATGTTAGTTGCATCATGGCATGTAGTTTGCATGTTAGAAAAATTTTGCGAAACCGTCTATTTGGGAAGCTTGACAAGTGTATATAGGCCCTAGTAGATGCTTTTTCTTCTTAAGACTTTGCTTGTTAGAATACTTGTAAAACACCCTAGGATGTGTCATGCTAGTATCCTTTGACCCATGGATTAAGGCCTAGTCAAGAGTACCTTGTGGTGTGATAACTCCTTGGCTACCGTTTATTCCAAGGTGACCCTTGAAACCATGCATACTTCCATCATTCATCCATGTTCTACCATACATTTTTGTCATCAAAGGGAATGGGCACAAAAAGAAATCAATTTGAGTTCAATGAAATAAAAAGTGAAAGAAAGTTTGCAAAAATGCATCAAAAGAAAAGAGGAGCAAAAATAGACTCCTAAAACTTCAAATACAAGGCACCCTCGTTACTAATTGGGGTGACTTTGAAAATGTTCAAAAAGAAATGCAAAAAGTTGTCAAGTATTGAAATGCCAAAAATCAAAAAGAAATGGCAAAGAAAGTGTTCTCAAATGTCAAATGCCACAAGAAATTGGGGGGAAAAACAAAAACAAAAGCAAACTCCCAAAGTGAAACTCAAATATCTATTGATCCCTTTATCCATCGTATCCATTTTTGTGCATGGTAGAGAGGGGACGACCCTTCTTCTTGTCTTGGCAAGAGGGGGAATTCCGCGATCCTCCAGTGTTTCTAACACCATAGGGAGCCTACTCTTGACAAAAGCATTTAACGATTGAGGACAAAGGTACCCTAGCTTGACACCTTTTGGAGGTGATTTATTGGTATCCTTCTAGGCTTAGTAGTTTGAACAAATTGCATCTATGAAGGAGTGTGTACCCTTGAATTGCTTCCCTTGTAGATAATTTCCGCCACTTAGATGAGGAAAGTGGCTATTCTTTTGTAGATGCATCCATTACTTGTTTTGTGTGCTTTAATGTTTGGATGTGTCGCCATTTTGGCAAGACCCACCTTGCCTTGCAAGAAGGCATCCTACCTCATGGTTGTCTTGTTGTGAGTTGAAGGGGCGGAGTGAGACCCGCTAATTGTCTCATATCGGTTATGTTATTAGGTTAGTTTAAATAAAGGTCTAGTTTTAGTCACCTCTTTACTCGGGACGAGTAAAGGTTGATTTTTGGGGATATTTGATGTGACCATAATTAGCGCACATTTAGTCCCCTAATTGAGCCTATTTTGCATACTATTATAACATTTCATGGCCATTTTATCCGTCAAAACCTTCCTATTTGCTTTTCTATCGCATTTCATATGTTTTGTAGAAAAGGAGAGAATAAGGCGGAAATTCCCGTCTTTCGTGCATATTTGGAAGCTTATTGATGATATTAGATGGACTAGTATGAAGAGGAGGCAAGAATGATGACCAAATATGTAGGAATAAAGAGTTTATAGAAGACTCATAAGGGTTAAAAGCAAGGATGACGAGAAGGAAGCCATTTATGAAGAAATTGCTCGGGAACTGAACCAAGGGTTGCTCATTTGGCTCTGAAAGTATGCTAGATGGAACGGCATCGAAAAATCAAGTGATCTAGGCTTTTGAATCACTCCAATAGGAGTCCGGATGAGAAAATAACGTCCGTTTTACAATCCGAGGTCAAACAAAGAAGCTGTACAGGAATCCGCGCGTCCCGCGCTGAAGACGCTCGGATTGCCCTACAATCCGCTCGGATTGCTCTGAATCCGCTCGGATTCCCCCACTACAATCCGAGCGTCCCTCCTTGGAATCCGCTCGGATTCCCCCTCAACAATCCGAGCGTCCGTCTCCCGAATCCGCTCGGATTTCACGCCCAAATCCGGCCGTCCCGACTCTAATCCGCTCGGATTCCTTTCCAGAGATTTTCGTGTTCTTCAAGCTCAAAGAAAGACGCCCATCTCTCGGAGAATCCCGGAGTCTCCTTGCTCAACTTAAAAAGTGTAATTACTAGTTTAGCCCTTAGTTAACCTAATGCATCCCACCTAATTTCCACTATAAATACCCCATCTTTGTAATTGATCCTTTTTATGTTGTTTTAGAGTAGAAAATCCTTCTTTAGATTAGATTAGGAGTAGATTAGAATAGATTACTCTTTAATCTTTCCACAAATTACACATTAATCTCTCTTTAATTATTGTTCAAGTTTATTATTCAAGTTTATTATTGGGTAATTGAAGATTATTGGGTTATTATTGGGAGATTGACAACCTTCCATCAATCATCAAGTTCTTCTATTATTCCTTGCATTATTATTTGGATCATCTTAAGTTGGTATAATTCCTTTACTCTTTAATCTTTATTGTTCATTTCTTCATTCTATTATCATGTTTATACTTGTTGTGATGATTGACACCATTAATGACATGTTTCCCATGATAATGAGTGAGTAGTCTCTTGCTAGGATTAGTGGGTAATTAGGGGAAACCAACATGGGATTGATTCATGCTTAATCTAATATGTTCACATGATTAAATTGCTTGCTTGTTGTGATGTCAACTTTATGCACATGTTATGTTTGATGAAATGCTAAGCCTATGAATCCTTGCATTTTTACCATCTCTTATCTACTTAACTTGACTTGTAAGACATAAACCAACTCGAGTCTTGTTAGACCATGCATAGAAGTTGATTAGGAGGAAAGTAAGTCGACTTGTAGGTGTTGTACAATCTAATCGATTCGGCTCCGGGACCCAACTCTTCCTAAGAACCGTAAGATATAACCCAACTCGGTTCCTCCACAACATTAATTGCTTGCAACTTTGTAAACATGTTTGTATGATCAACACCATGAATCCCCTATGACCCCATGATATCCTAGCACTTTTAATCATTTGTTTACATCCTTCTTTTATTTGATGTGACCATTATTTGCGCACATTTAGTCCCCTAATTGAGCCTATTTTGCATACTATTATAACATTCTATGGCCATTTTATCCGTCAAAACCTTCCTATTTGCTTTTCTATCGCATTTCATATGTTTTGTAGAAAAGGAGATAAATAAGGCGGAAATTCCCGTCTTTCGTGCATATTTGGAAGCTTATTGATGATATTAGATGGACTAGTATGAAGAGGAGGCAAGAATGATGACCAAAGATGTAGGAATAAAGTGTATGTAGAAGGATCAAAGGGTTAAAAGTAAGAATGACGAGAGGGAAGGCACTTCATGAAGAAAATGGCTCGGAACGCAAACCAAGAGTTGCTCCTTTGGCTCTGAAAATATGTTAGATGGAACGGCGTCGAAAAATCAAGCGATCTAGGCTTTTGAATCACTCCAATAGGAGTCCGGATGAGAAAATGACGTCCGTTTTACAATCCGAGGTCAAACAAAGAAGTCGCATTCAGAATCCGCCCGTCTTCGCAGGAATCCGCCCGTCTTCCTCCAAGACGCCCGTCTTCGCAGGAATCCGCCCGTCTTCCCCCAAGACGCCCGTCTTCTCTACAATCCGCCCGTCTTGTGGCTGGGAAAAACAAGAAATTCCGCTGGAAGACAATCCGCCCGGATTCCCTACAATCCGCTCGGATTGCCCCACTAGAATCCGTCCGGATTCCCCTGATCCGCTCGGATCCACTTACCAGAATCCGGCCGTCCCAACTCCCAGCCGCACGGATTTCTTCTCAGCACGGTTTCATCTTCTCCAAGTTACAAAGAAAGAAGCCCTTCCCTCGAAAGATACCGGCTTCTCCTTGCCCAACTTAAAAAGTGTAATTACTAGTTTAACCCTTAGTTAACCCTAATGCATCCTCCCTAATTTCTACTATAAATACCCCACTTGTAAATAATCAAAGGGATCTTAGGAAGTTTTATTACAAGTTTTATTAGAGTAGAAAATCCTTCTTTAGATTAGATTAGGAGTAGACTAGAATAGACTACTCTTTAATCTTTCCACAAATTACACATTAATCTCTCTTTAATTATTGTTCAAGTTTATTATTCAAGTTTATTATTGGGTAATTGAAGATTATTGGGTTATTATTGGGAGATTGACAACCTTCCATCAATCAATCAAGTTTCTTCTATTATTCTTGCTTTATTATTTGGATCATCTTAAGTTGGTATAATTCCTTTACTCTTTAATCTTTATTGTTTATTTCTTCATTCTATTATCATGTTTATACTTGTTGTGATGTTTGACACCATTAATGACATGTTTCCCATGATAATGAGTGAGTAGTCTCTCTTGCTAGGATTAGTGGGTAATTAGGGGAAACCAACATGGGATTGATTCATGCTTAATCTAATATGTTCACATGATTAAATTGCTTGCTTGTTGTGATGTCAACTTTATGCACATGTCATGTTTGATGAAATGCTAAGCCTATGAATCCTTGCATTTACAACCATCTCTTATCTACTCAACTTGACTTGTAAGATATAACCCAACTCGAGTCTTGTTAGACCATGCATAGAAGTTGATTAGGAGGAAAGTAAGTCGACTTGTAGGTGTTGTACAATCTAATCGATTCGGCTCCGGGACCCAACTCTTCCTAAGAACCGTAAGATATAACCCAACTCGGTTCCTCCACAACATTAATTGCTTGCAACCTTGTAAACATGTTTGTATGATCAACACCATGAATCCCCCATGACCCCATGATATCCTAGCACTTTTAATCAATTGTTTACATCCTTCCTTTTATTGCTTGATTTACTTTATTGCTCGCATTAGTTTAGACACAACTACAAACCCAAACAAATTGTGACACTAGCATAAATTGAGATAGATAGACTTAGAACCCAAAGCACACCGTCCCATGGATCGACCTCGACTTACCACTAACTAGTTGTTTGTTGAGTATTACAAATGTGTTTGATTGAGAGCCACGACGACACTCCCATCAAAATGGCGCCGTTGCCGGGGATGGTGCTATGTGATTAAATTCTTACTTGTTTGTCTATTTTAATTGTGCTTTCACCTTGAGGAACTTGTTCCTCAAGGATTCTTCTTACCGTTTTTGTGTAGTTTCCATGCTTGTAGTTGTTTCCTTGTCTTAGTGATGATGACTCAAGACTTGACATATGGAGTATGTGGTAGATCTTTTGAGTATAATTATGGGTATGGGGAGTTTGAGGAGCAAGTCAACACAAACCTACCTTATTATTTGTACAATGAACATCCTAACCACTACCCCAATTTTTCCCACCAAAATCACCACACCCAATATGAACAACAACCACCCACCCAATACCCATTTCACAATGAACTTCAATTGCCACAATACAACCACTTTCACACCTACCCACAACAAGAAAATGAACCCATTGAAAATGTGATTCTCCAAATGATGGGAGATCAACAAAACTTCTTCAAACAAATGCTAGAAGAGAGCCAAAAACAAGATAATGTTCTTAAAGGCATTGTTATCCAAAGAGAGGAGTTGGAGATTCAAATTGCCCAAATGAGAGAATCCCAAGAAACCACCCCCCACCACTCCTTGGACATTGACCATGAATGTGAGTTTGAAGGAGTTACCTTTGATGAGAAGTGGGAAGAGCCAACCTCTTTGGGCTCTTGTGAATATGAAAGTGTGGTATTTGATGATGAAGACATGAGGTTGAGTAAGCCAAATACTCTTAGCCTTTGTGAGTATGAGGGTGTGTCATTTGAAGTAGATGTTGAGGTGTTGGAGAATGAGTTGGTAAAGAGGAATGAAGCCCCCATTTATGATTCTTATGGAGATAGCGACGATGACAAGCCTATGGAAGAAGCTTGTGCGGAATATATGTCTTGCATTGAAGAAGAGGAATGGAGTTGTGAGATTGCCTCACTTGAGGAGCCCATCCTTGAGAAATTTGAGGTATCCTTCCATGAGGAAAATGAATGTCTCTTTCCTATTGACCATGAAGACCTTTTTGCACCCACCATGGAACCTATGATTGTTGGAGATGATATGGTGGATCTTCTCCAAAAAGTCAAAACATCGTATAAAGGGTACTTGGTGGAAAAGCTCAAGAAGAAAATTGCAAATGAGCTTGCTTGTGGAAATTTGGCACCCACAACATCAACCCCTAAGGTTTCCGGTCATCAATGTTATGAGAATTCTCCTTCTACCTTGGAAGGATTGATAAATTCAAATGCTATCATCATCACAAAAATTGAAGAAGAAGGTGGTGAGTGGAAGTCTCCAAACAACCATGAACCATACTTCCTACCTTATGTTGACAAGAATCATGGGCTAATTGGTTTGAAGCATCGAAAGTATACAAGTGCCAAGAAGAGGAAGAAAGCAAGAATGAATGACAAATTTCCTTGGCCAAGTTTCGTCTTGAAGTTAAGCAAACCATACTTATGCTTATTTGGAGCTTGTTCACAAGCTTTTGATCTTCTATTAAGAGCCTTGAGCTCTATGGACAAGAACCTCTACAATTTGAACTAGTTTGGTGGAGTCCTATCTCAAACCACCATTTGTAAGATACCCTTTCCCTTAACTTTGCATTACATTTAGCTTGCATTTGTATTATATTTCATATTGCATTTGCATTAGTTAGTTCATATAGTATAGTTGCATTGTATATACCTCACATGATTCATGTAGATAGTTGCATATAGACTAGAATTCATGCATAATCACTAATGGCCAAACCTATTCATTTCTACACTAAAAATAGTGTTTAAATCGGTTTGGGGAGGTTTGATCATAAGTGACCATAGTTTAAATCATGCATCATATAGTATAGTTTAGATTGCATTCATTTGTTATATATGTCATATAGAATTGCATTTAGTTAGAGCATGCATCCATTCATACCATATCATTGCATTTGCACTTTAAATCAAAAATCAAAAATCCAAAAACATGTATTTCCTTTTTATTCCTACTCCTACATGTACATTGAGGACAATGTCCAAAATAAAGTGGGGGATGGGAATTTATATTCCAAAAATGCATAAAAATTGAAAATTTTCGAAAAATCACAAAAATATGTCTTTTAATTTCATAAAAACAAAAACCATAAAAATTTGAAAAATTGAAAAAACCAAAAACAAGTTCATTTCCTTTGTAGTGTAGTCTTGTATATATTGTTGTATATATTGTATTTGTTCTATCCTTGTTCACATTGATTGACTACGCCACATCCGAGACATGAGAATATTGAAGACCGCATGGTATGATCTTTCCAATCTCCTTTTTCCTCTTTATGTTAATGACTATGTGGCTTTATTTTGATTAATGCGGTAAAAACAATGTGAATTTAGGATTGCATTTAGTTTATATGGCATATTAGTTGGTAGAATCATATGCATTAGGATGTTTATATGTTAGTTGCATCATGGCATGTAGTTTGCATGGTTAGAAAAAATTTTGTGAAACCGTCTACTTGGGAAGCTTGACAAGTGTATATAGGCCCTAGTAGATGCTTTTTATTCTTAAGACTTTGCTTGTTAGAATACTTGTAAAACACCCTAGGATGTGTCATGCTAGTATCCCTTGACCCATGGATTAAGGCCTAGTCAAGAGTACCTTGTGGTGTGATAACTCCTTGGCTACCGTTTATTCCAAGGTGACCCTTGAAACCATGCATCCATCATTCATCCATGTTCTACCATACATTTTGTCATCAAAAAGGGAATGGGCACAAAAAAGAAATCAATTTGAGTTCAATGAAATGAAAAATGAAAGAAAGTTTGCAAAATTGCATCAAATGAAAAGAGGAGCAAAAATAGACTCCTAAAAGCTTCAAATATAAGGCACCCTCACTACATATGGGGGGACTTTGAAAATGTTCAAAAAGAAATGCAAAAAAAGTTGTCGAGTATTGAAATGCCAAAAATCAAAAAGAAATGGCAAAGAAAGTGTTCTCAAATGTCAAATGCCATAAGAAATTTGGGGGAAAAACAAAAACAAAAGCAAACTCCCAAAAGTGAAACTCAAATATCTATCGATCCCTTTATCCATCGTATCCATTTTTGTGCATGGTAGAGAGGGGACGACCCTTCTTCTTGTCTAGGCAAGAGGGGGAATTCCGCGATCCTCCAGTGTTTCTAACACCATAGGGAGTCTACTCTTGACAAAAGCATTTAACGATTGAGGACAAAGGTACCCTAGCTTGACACAACTTGGAGGTGATTTATTGGTATCCTTCTAGGCTTAGTAGTTTGAAGAAATTGCATCTATGAAGGAGTGTGTACCCTTGAATTGCTTCCCTTGGAGATAATTTCCGCCACTTAGATGAGGAAAGTGGCTATTCTTTTGTAGATGCATCCATTACTTGATTTTGTGTGCTTAATGTTTGGATGTGTCGCCATTTTGGCAAGACCCACCTTGCCTTGCAAGAAGGCATCCTACCTCATGGTTGTCTTGTTGTGAGTTGAAGGGGCGGAGTGAGACCCGCTAATTGTCTCATATCGGCTATGTTATTAGGTTAGTTTAAATAAAGGTCTAGTTTTAGTCACCTCTTTACTCGGGACGAGTAAAGGTTCGGTTTGGGGATATTTGATGTGACCATTATTTGCGCACATTTAGTCCCCTAATTGAGCCTATTTTGCATACTATTATAACATTCTATGGCCATTTTATCCGTCAAAACCTTCCTATTTGCTTTTCTATCGCATTTCATATGTTTTGTAGAAAAGGAGATAAATAAGGCGGAAATTCCCGTCTTTCGTGCATATTTGGAAGCTTATTGATGATATTAGATGGACTAGTATGAAGAGGAGGCAAGAATGATGACCAAAGATGTAGGAATAAAGTGTATGTAGAAGGATCAAAGGGTTAAAAGTAAGAATGACGAGAGGGAAGGCACTTCATGAAGAAAATGGCTCGGAACGCAAACCAAGAGTTGCTCCTTTGGCTCTGAAAATATGTTAGATGGAACGGCGTCGAAAAATCAAGCGATCTAGGCTTTTGAATCACTCCAATAGGAGTCCGGATGAGAAAATGACGTCCGTTTTACAATCCGAGGTCAAACAAAGAAGCTGTTCAGGAATCCGCCCGTCTTCGCAGGAATCCGCCCGTCTTCCTCCAAGACGCCCGTCTTCGCAGGAATCCGCCCGTCTTCCCCCAAGACGCCCGTCTTCTCTACAATCCGCCCGTCTTGTGGCTGGGAAAAACAAGAAATTCCGCTGGAAGACAATCCGCCCGGATTCCCTACAATCCGCTCGGATTGCCCCACTAGAATCCGTCCGGATTCCCCTGATCCGCTCGGATCCACTTACCAGAATCCGGCCGTCCCAACTCCCAGCCGCACGGATTTCTTCTCAGCACGGTTTCATCTTCTCCAAGTTACAAAGAAAGAAGCCCTTCCCTCGAAAGATACCGGCTTCTCCTTGCCCAACTTAAAAAGTGTAATTACTAGTTTAACCCTTAGTTAACCCTAATGCATCCTCCCTAATTTCTACTATAAATACCCCACTTGTAAATAATCAAAGGGATCTTAGGAAGTTTTATTACAAGTTTTATTAGAGTAGAAAATCCTTCTTTAGATTAGATTAGGAGTAGACTAGAATAGACTACTCTTTAATCTTTCCACAAATTACACATTAATCTCTCTTTAATTATTGTTCAAGTTTATTATTCAAGTTTATTATTGGGTAATTGAAGATTATTGGGTTATTATTGGGAGATTGACAACCTTCCATCAATCAATCAAGTTTCTTCTATTATTCTTGCTTTATTATTTGGATCATCTTAAGTTGGTATAATTCCTTTACTCTTTAATCTTTATTGTTTATTTCTTCATTCTATTATCATGTTTATACTTGTTGTGATGTTTGACACCATTAAATGGATCCATTTAATATGTTTATCCCCCACTTGACAACGGCGCACATTTTGATGTGTACATGTTTACATCAACCCTAGCACATCCTCCTTGCATTTCTTTGAACATTTTGATGTGTACATGTTTACATCAAAATGTTCAAAGTTGCGCCCATTAAACCCTAGCTAAGAGACTACTCACTCATTATCATGGGAAACATGTCATTAATGGTGTCAATCATCACAACAAGTATAAACATGATAATAGAATGAAGAAATGAACAATAAAGATTAAAGAGTAAAGGAATTATACCAACTTAAGATGATCCAAATAATAATGCAAAGAATAATAGAAGAACTTGATGATTGATGGAAGGTTGTCAATCTCCCAATAATAACCCAATAATCTTCAATTACCCAATAATAAACTTGAATAATAAACTTGAACAATAATTAAAGAGAAATTAATGTGTAATTTGTGGAAAGATTAAAGAGTAATCTATTCTAATCTACTCCTAATCTAATCTAAAGAAGGATTTTCTACTCTAAAGCAACATAAAAGGATCAATTACAAAGATGGGGTATTTATAGTGGAAATTAGGTGGGATGCATTAGGTTAACTAAGGGCTAAACTAGTAATTACACTTTTTAAGTTGAGCAAGGAGACTCCGGGATTCTCCGAGAGAAGGGCGTCTTTCTTTGAGCTTGAAGAACACGAAAATCTCTGGAAAGGAATCCGAGCGGATTAGAGTCGGGACGGCCGGATTTGGGCGTGAAATCCGAGCGGATTCGGGAGACGGACGCTCGGATTGTTGAGGGGGAATCCGAGCGGATTCCAAGGAGGGACGCTCGGATTGTAGTGGGGGAATCCGAGCGGATTCAGAGCAATCCGAGCGGATTGTAGGGCAATCCGAGCGTCTTCAGCGCGGGACGCGCGGATTCCTGTACAGCTTCTTTGTTTGACCTCGGATTGTAAAACGGACGTTATTTTCTCATCCGGACTCCTATTGGAGTGATTCAAAAGCCTAGATCACTTGATTTTTCGATGCCGTTCCATCTAGCATACTTTCAGAGCCAAATGAGCAACCCTTGGTTCAGTTCCCGAGCAATTTCTTCATAAATGGCTTCCTTCTCGTCATCCTTGCTTTTAACCCTTATGAGTCTTCTATAAACTCTTTATTCCTACATATTTGGTCATCATTCTTGCCTCCTCTTCATACTAGTCCATCTAATATCATCAATAAGCTTCCAAATATGCACGAAAGACGGGAATTTCCGCCTTATTCTCTCCTTTTGTACAAAACATATGAAATGCGATAGAAAAGCAAATCTCTCTTCAAGCTAATGAAGGCTAATGAAGGTGCCCATTTTGCAACGGCGCCATTTTGATAAGAGTGTCGTTGTGGCTCTCAATCAAACACATTTATAATACTCAACAAACAACTAGTTAGCGGTAAGTCGAGGTCGATCCATGGGACGGTGTGCTTTGGGTTCTAAGTCTATCTATCTCAATTTATGCTAGGGTCACGATTTGATTTGGGTTTGTAGTTGTGTCTAGACTAATGCAAGCAATAAAGTAGAACAAGCAATAAAAGAAAAGATGTAAACAATTGATTAAGAGTGCTAGG
Organism: Silene latifolia; assembly: GCF_048544455.1. Classification (NCBI taxonomy): domain Eukaryota; kingdom Viridiplantae; phylum Streptophyta; class Magnoliopsida; order Caryophyllales; family Caryophyllaceae; genus Silene; species Silene latifolia. The sequence goes on along the minus strand of NC_133535.1, from coordinate 49,156,182 downwards.
ATATCATGGGGTCATGGGGAATTCATGGTATTGATCATACAAACATGTTTACAAGGTTGCAAGCAATTAATGTTGTGGAGGAACCGAGTTGGGTTATATCTTACGGTTCTTAGGAAGAGTTGGGTCCCGGAGCCGAATCGATTAGATTGTACAACACCTACAAGTCGACTTACTTTCCTCCTAATCAACTTCTATGCATGGTCTAACAAGACTCGAGTTGGTTTATGTCTTACAAGTCAAGTTAAGTAGATAAGGGATGGTAAAAATGCAAGGATTCATAGGCTTAGCATTTCATCAAACATAACATGTGCATAAAGTTGACATCACAACAAGCAAGCAATTTAATCATGTGAACATATTAGATTAAGCATGAATCAATCCCATGTTGGTTTCACCTAATTACCCACTAATCCTAGCTAAAGAAACTACTCACTCATTATCATGGGAAACATGTCATTAATGGTGTCAATCATCACAACAAGTATAAACATGATAATAGAATGAAGAAATGAACAATAAAGATTAAAGAGTAGAGGAATTATACCAACTTAAGATGATCCAAATAATAAAGCAAAGAATAATAGAAGAAACTTGATGATTGATGGAAGGTTGTCAATCTCCCAATAATAACCCAATAATCTTCAATTACCCAATAATAAACTTGAATAATAAACTTGAACGATAATTAAGAAGAGATTAATTTGTGGAATGATTAAAGAGAGTAATCTATTCTAATCTACTCCTAATATAATCTAAGAGGAATTTCTAATCTAATAAAACTTGTAATAAAACTTGATAAGAGATGGTTGTAAATGCAAGTGGGGTATTTATAGTAGAAATTAGGGAGGATGCATTAGGGTTAACTAAGGGTTAAACTAGTAATTACACTTTTTAAGTTGGGCAAGGAGAAGCCGGTATCTTTCGAGGGAAGGGCTTCTTTCTTTGCAACTTGGAGAAGATGAAACCGTGCTGAGAAGAAATCCGTGCGGCTGGGAGTTGGGACGGCCGGATTCTGGTAAGTGGATCCGAGCGGATCAGGGAGCAAGACGGGCGGATTGAGGTGGGGCAATCCGAGCGGATTGGAGAGCAGGACGCTCGGATTGTGGTGATGAGACGGACGGATTTCAGACAATCCGTTCGGATTGTTCTTCAGCAGTGGTTCTTCTTCGTTTCTCCCCTTTTTGCTCATTTCCATTTTATTCTTTCGAGATTGGTCTTTAGTCCTTGCTTCCTCTTCATACTAGTCCATCTATTATCGTCAAGTAGCTTCCAAATGTGCACGAAAGACGGGAATTTCCGCCTCATTTATCTCCTTTTCTACAAAACATATGAAATGCGATAGAAAAGCAAATAGGAAGGTTTTGACGGATAAAATGGCCAAAGAATGTTATAATAGTATGCAAAATAGGCTCAATTAGGGGACCAAATGTGCGCTAATAATGGTCACATCAAATATCCCCAAACCGAACCTTTACTCGTCCCGAGTAAAGAGGTGACTAAAACTAGACCTTTATTTAAACTAACATACTAATATAGCCGATGTGAGACAATTAGCGGGTCTCACTCCGCCCCTTCAACTCACAACAAGACAACCATGAGGTAGGATGCCTTCTTGCAAGGCAAGGTGGGGCTTGCCAAAATGGCGACACATCCAAACATTAAAGCACACAAAATCAAGTAATGGATGCATCTACAAAAGAATAGCCACTCCCTCATCAAGTGGCGGAAATTATCTACAAGGGAAGCAATTCAAGGGTACACAATCCTTCATAGATGCAATTTCTTCAAACTACTAAGCCTAGAAGGATACCAATAAATCACCTCCAAAATGTGTCAAGCTAGGGTACCTTTGTCCTCAATCGTTAAATGCTTTTGTCAAGAGTAGGCTCCCTATGGTGTTAGAAACACTGGAGGATCGCGGAATTCCCCTTCTTGCCGAGACAAGAAGAAGGGTCGTCCCCTCTCTACCATGCACAAAAATGGATACGATGGAAAAAGGGATCAATAGATATTTGAGTTTCACTTTGGGAGTTTGCTTTTGTTTTTGTTTTTCCCCCAATTTCATTGGCATTTGACATTTGAGAATACTTTCTTTGCCATTTCTTTTGATTTTTGGCTTTTCAACACTTGACAATTTTTCAACTTTTTGCATTTTCTTTTGAACATTTTCAAAGTCACCCCAATTAGTAACGAGGGTGCCTTGTATTTGAAGTTTTAGGAGTTCTATTTTTGCTCCTCTTTTCATTTGATGCATTTTTGCAAACTTTCTTTCACTTTTCATTTCTTTGAACTCAAATTGATTTCTTTTTGTTTTGTGCCCATTCCCTTTGATGACAAAAATGTGGTAGAACATGGATGAATGATAGAAGTATGCATGGTTTCAAGGGTCACCTTGGAATAAACGGTAGCCAAGGAGTTATCACACCACAAGGTACTCTTGACTAGGCCTTAAACCATGGGTCAAAGGATACTAGCATGACACATCCTAGGGTGTTTTACAAGTATTCTAACAAGCAAAGTCTTAAGAAGAAAAAGCATCTACTAGGGCCTATATACACTTGTCAAGCTTCCCAAGTAGACGGTTTCGCAAAAATTTTTCTAACATGCAAACTACATGCCATGATGCAACTAACATATAAACATCCTAATGCATATGCTTCTACCAACTAATATGCCAAATAAACTAAATGCAATCCTAAGTTCACATTGTTTTACCGCATCAATCAAAATAAAGCCACGTAGTCATTAACATAAAGAGGAAAAAGGAGATTGGAAAGATCATACCATGCGGTCTTCAATATCCTCATGTCTCGGATGTGGCATAGTCAATCAATGTGAACAAGGATGAACAAACACAATATATACAATAATATATACATGTCTACACTACAAAGGAAATGAACTTGTTTTTGGATTTTTCAATTTTTCAAATTTTTATGGTTTTTGTTTTTATGAAATTAAAAGACATATTTTTGTGATTTTTCGAAATTTTTCAATTTTTATGCATTTTTGGAATATAAATTCCCATCCCCCACTTTATTTTGGACATTGTCCTCAATGTACATGTAGGAGTAGGAATAAAAAAGAAAGTACATGTTTTTGGATTTTTGATTTTTTTTTTTTTTTTTTTTTTTTTTTTTTTTAAAAATAAAGTACAAATGCAATGATATGATATGAATGAATGCATGCTCTAACTAAATGCAATTCTATATGTCATATATAACAAGTGAATGCAATCTAAACTATACTATATGATGCATGATAAATGCTTAAGTCACCTATGATCAAACCTCCCCAAACCGATTTAAACACTATTTCTAGTGTAGAAAAGAATAGGATTGGTCATTAGTGACTATGCATGAATTCTAGTCTATATGCAACTAACGACATGAATCATGTGAGATATATTACAATGCAAACTATACTATATGAACTAACTAATGCAAATGCAATATGAAATATAATACAAATGCAAGCTAAATGCTATACTAAATGCAAAAGTAAATGTAAAAGAGAGAGGGGGAGATGGATATCATACAAGTGGAAGTGATGAAGTAGGCCTCTTTCACTCGTCATCCTCATCATAGCCATAACCATGAGAGCTCCCGGCTTGGTCATGTCCGGGTGCTTGGCCCCAATAGCCTCCTTGGTCAAAACTTCCTCCTTGACCCGAGTACCCTCCACCTTGGCTAGAATGCCCTCCATCGCCGCGACTCCTAGTTTGGTCCCCATAATTTGGGAACAAGAGCTCCGGTTGTGCCCAAGAGGTGACGTCTCGAAGTGACTAGAGTGTGATGCGATTTATGGCAAGTTCAAGTGCCATAGAGTCATGTGAGATGACTAGTCGATCACATAGGCAGACTGTTAGGAACACTTTATCGGGCCTTATGACCGCTTATAGAGTTCTGGCAAATTTATATAGCCTGGTCGTGACAAGAGCTACTATAGTATTCTAATGAGTCGATTCTTTTGACTAAAGACTGTTCGCCCAAGGTGGCACAGTTTCAAATTAACTTTGATTTATGTTACTACGACCTTCGTAAATGGGGTCAAATGGGCATATTTTGGGTTATGATGGTTGTGGCTAGTCGAAGGGAATAGTGCGATAGGAATTGTCAACCCCCTTGTCAGGGTTAAAACAATATCTCAGGGCCACTCGAGGAGTAATGAACTGGAAATGCGTGGCCACGCTCGAAAGGTTTCTATGGTAGATGATTCCGGTCAATCAGTTATTCTCCAGATCGAGGAAACCACTCTCGATATGATCACTTGCAAGTATGACCAGAAAGACACCTTGCATTGAGTGGGAGATAGTAATAGGACAAGAGAATTGGTGATGCACACTTGTCGAGGACAAGTAGGAGATTGTTGGAATAAGTGTCCTCCGACAATAATGCGATCACAACTGTCGATCATGATGATCACATGTTTAAATCTCATTTTAAGAATACATGTGGGATGTAATATTTTACAGTCAACTGGTCCACACATATCGGTAATGATTGGCTGACTAGAGTTTGACATTACTGTCGTGCGACGGTGGTGATCAGTTGATCCCCCTAGGTCATACCTATAGGGAAATACTCTTAATTGATTATTTAATTAATCGTATACCGATACGAGTTAATTAAATTGCTTAAAATTGACGGATGATTTGTGAGTAAAGTTAACGTGTCTTATTTTAATTTAATTAAATGAGATACGGTCTAAGTAATCGAATTGTTTTATTACTTAGATAAAATTATTATAAATTGATAAACCATTTTGGTACAAGTGATTAAGAATTACTAGTGGATTTTGTATATGACATATTTTATGAGTATGTTGATTTTTAATATGTTATAAATACATTACAAATTCACATGTCAAGTAACATGTCACATATGTCACAATTGACAAATGACAAAATAAAATGGACCTTCCATTTTATTTTGTATGTACCGAAATATTGGAGGGAGTATTAGTGGATAAATTGTGTTGATTATTTTAATAAGAGAAAACACAATGATTAAAGCCTAATAGTAGCCATGCAAACCTATTTTTCTTGGGAAGAAAATGAGCATCATGCATTGGCTCCCCTCCACCCAAGCCAACCGGTTTTCTAAGAGGAAAACATAGAGTTTTTCCTCCATCATTCATTCACTACTTTCACCTACTATTTTTCTAGTGTAAGAAAATCAAATTCTCTCTACAATTTGTTGAAATACTTAGAGAAATAAAATCTCACAAGTCTCTTCTCTCTTGACTGAAATAAGAGAGAACAAATTAATATTTTGTGTCATTTTAAGTAAGACTAATATTGTTACTAGATCATAATAATATAAGTTATTAAGGGTTTTCCTTGGGTATATCCTTTTGGGAGATGTTCTAATTTGAAACTTATTCATCCATTGTTGGAAAGCTCAAGAACTAACAAGAACGAGATCTTGTTGGTGCCCAAATGGCCGAAAATAAGATGGTGAGAAATCGTTTTTTCCATCTTCTTTTATTAAGTTTGCATGCATAAGATCTTGCATTTATTTTATGACTAAATAAATTAATTCATATATGAATATGTATACAAATGAGATTAATGATTCTAACAAATAAATGCCATTAATAGAAGAGCCTCAGCCTATAACCAAGTCATTTCTAGAAATGATACAACAGTTGTTTTTAATGGCAAAATTAAAGCCCTCTATGTCTAACATAGCAATAGAAATAATGTCCTTAGAAAGAGAAGGTACATAAAAACAATTATGCAAATACAACTCAAATCCATTTGCTAAAACAAGTACATAAGTTCCCTTGGATGTGGCCGCTACTCTAGCTCTATTACCAAGTCGGAGATAAACATCGCCCTTGCTCAGCTTTTCCACGTTTCTTAGCCCCTGTAAATGATTACAAAGGTGATAACACAACCGGTATCTAATACCCACGTTGTGGTGGAAGTAAAATTTACATCAATAACATAAATTTCAGAAGCAATTTTACCGAGTGGAATAACAAGTCCATCCCTAATATTTCGCAAATATAAGGGGCAATTCCTCATCCAATGTCCCATGCCATGACAATAATGACACTCATCATCAACTTGGGCTCCTTTGGTAGTCCCACTAGCCATCTTGTTCCCATTGTTGAACTTTCTACCTTTCTTCCCCTTCCTTTTGAACCATTTCCCTTTAGTTGCAAGAGCTTGCTTGCTAGGACTCCCACTAGTTTCGGCATTTCTTTTTTCTAAAGATAAGGATCCCATAGATTTGGTGAGATGGTCTTCTCGAGACAAATTCACAAAAGATCTAGTCATAGTAGGAGGTATGGAGGAAGTAATGAAATTAAGATTTCCGTCGGAACCGATCCCAAAATGAAGCTCTCTAGTTGTATCGAAGTTGTTGTTGGTGCAAATATCGTCAAATAAGTTATGACAAGACTCAATGGTAATAGGTGTTGTCGGATTGATAGGATCCATTGATAAACTACAATATGGAGGTAAAGGAAACATCAGCATTTGTCATTTTAATCATACTTGTAAACACTTTAAACAAGTTTTAAGCATTTATATAGTGACCTCTACCCAACTATTATAAATGATCCCGAGATCCAAATTCATATTAACTTGGGCACGGTGAGCCGATTCATCCCTAATCAATATAACTTGGTGGATTAACTCCTTAATCGATTCTACTTCTAGAACTCTCGGTCGATAAAATTACTTTAATATTTATCTTAAGCCCGGAACACATGCGGCTACGGTCGTGAATACTTCCGTTGAGCTCAATCCAAATTTCTATGTAATAACAATTTACTATCGAGTTACCCAACGTAACAAGTTTAGCACCCTGGTGAGCCGAGCCTACTTCCTTATGAAGTTGGGGCTCATGGTTCTACTATTTGATAAGGCCATCTCTCAATTATTATTTAGTAAGAGGTCTTGTCAATTTATTATCTATCACGTTTTAAGTGAACTAAAGCGGTGAACACGATAATTATAATTGACATGGTCGATGACTCGATAAAATGATATGCATGTGTAGTTATGGCGATTTGGCTACGTGATACCGTCGACAGGTACCAAAAATAAATGCCTTTTACAACTAACAGAAGTCAGTGGCAAGTAGGGTCGATCTCCACAGGGAGATGGGAAAATGTCAGCTTTAACTAAGTCCGTTAAGGTAACCAATTCTTGGGGGTTTGATTGTTTGTTCTAAACTAACAAGGTCAAGGAAGAGAAAGAGAGTAAAAGAGTTAAAAGTAAACAAATAGAGAGAAAGCAGCTAAGACAATCAGTTCACCATGATTCTCAAGTAATGCAATCTAAGGTCTCAGGTCAATGCAAGTTTGATCTACGGACCAATGAATATCTCCTTCCGGTCTCAATTCGCCCTAAAACATTAATAGCTTAGCTTCCGCCCTCACAAAAGTGCCCTAATGTTCGCTACAGGTCTTACCCTTTCCAATCTTCCGATCTAGGTCAAGGTGTACCGCGATTTATTAACTAATTGCGTCGACTCAATTAGACAAGAACAGTTATATGTAGCGATTAATGTAGATACCTCATTTCTGCACCTCCTGCAAGCCACCCGGTGATGATTGGGCCGCATGTTTGGTATACGGAACGATTTGTGACAGTTCGTAAATTTATCGTCAAGTGATCGCTCAAACACTTGTGTCTACCTCTTAATTGTCATCTACGCGCCGATACGGTCGTTTTGGCAGTAATTAGAGTACATTTGGAGTCCGGGTCAAAAACCGTCTTCATTTTCTAATAACCGAGTCAGAATGTTCTGGAATGTTCCGGATATTTCTATTCCATATTTTCCAATCTTTTAATCTTTAGTAAAATATCTCCCGTAATATTCACACAAAATATTAAGGAAACAAGATTAATCCGCTATTCCATAATAGAAACGCGGAAATCTTTCTTCCGCAGGAGGAAACCACTAAGGAAAGGACGCAACAGGTGCTGCGCCTCTTCCAAGGGACGCAGTTCCTGCTGCGCCTCTTCCTTAGTCCTTTTCTGCGTATTTTCCGTATCTTTTCGAGATTCACTTCCAAAGTTTCTCCGAAAACCCTAACTTCCTCCGTGTGATTAGTATACATAGAGACCTTCGGTCTCACATATTTCTCACGCGAGTGTCCGCCCTTCTCTTCTGCCTTTGCATTCTAGACCACGTTCTTACTTTTTGGCATCTACGTGCTTGAACTTTCGACTACGTAAGCTCGAATCTTTCTGAGTACCAGCCTCGTTTTGCATGACCGATCAATTTGACCAACTCCACAATCAATCAACTTTAATCAATCTTATTCGTTTTCCTCCTAAGAGGGCACTTTCGTCGTACATTCGAGTCGAGCATCACTTAACGTTAACTTAGTTCATCTCGTTTCGCCAAACATGTAAGTCTGAGGGTGTAAATCCTTCTTTTGTTTATTGTTCTTTATTATCGTAATTAATATTGTAAGATTTATGTCGAAAGTATGTTTAAAACCGATTTGTAAAACCTTATTTCAAACCCTTTTTACGGATTATCAGAGGGCAAACGTCGAGAAAGGACGCAGCAACTGCTGCGCCTCTTCGAAGGGACGCAGCACCTGCTGCGCCTCTTCCTGAGGCTGCCGTAGTTCCTGCTTCCTTTCTTCTTCCTTTGTCTTTTGTTCATCTGATTGTTTTTGCTTTGTTATCAATTGTTCATTGTTCATTAACATAATAATTTCTAATATGATAATTCTAACATGTAAATAAATCATTAATCATCTTTTAAATTCCCGACTTAAATCCCTTATAATTCATATTTGCGGGTTTTCGTCATTAAAATCAATTCGGGTTTTTAGAGGTTCGATTCATCCATATTGAATCTCTGGAATTCATCTTTGATATACTTGTATCTGTTATTTACCGTCACCATCATTAATTCATCATTAATAACTTGTTTAACCTAATTAATTTGTTTGGTTTGTTTAATTCGTTAATTAATCTCTTTTAATCTTGTAATTAATTCGTCCTATTTAGTTTCATCCATGTTTTATCATTTTTATCACCTCAATCACATGTAAATAATCTGTTAAACCACTTTCATCCGAGTCAAATAATATAATCAAGCATTAAAATCATCAATGAACATTAACGATTTATAATTCCAGTTTCACAGCCAGAACTGAGCTCAGGAACAGACGCAGCGAATGCTGCACCTCTTCCAAAGAACGCAGCTCTGCTGCGCCTGTTCCGGGTTGAGTTCTGTCTCTGAACTCCCGTTTCTGCTTTGACCTAGTTTATTAATTATGTATTTAATTTACTATTAATCTTATTATCACCTAATTTCTTTTCGTTAATTTATTCATTTTTTCTTTTCTAAAATCAGCCGTTTTAAATATATTTTCGACATAAATAAACTAATCCGATGTAATTATTGTAATTTTTCTTTATTGTATTATTGTTTTATTTATTTATCATATTGTTTGTATGCTTTCACATGCAATTAACCTAAATCTCTACTTTGACCGAATGAGTGCTAATTACGTGTCTACCGACTTAGTTAATTCTCACATGTTAGGATTAATCTAATGAATGTTGTATTGCATGCATATAAATTGACGACATATCAAGTACACACAACTTCCCTAATCATTAGCAGAGGCCGCTATTGAGGCGGGCGGGATTAGGTGTTCGATCAAAAGAGCTTCCTAATATGTACCCTCACCCCATACTCCATATCTCTGTGAACATCCGTGTTCATTGGCATTCACGAGAGTCATTCTAGCAATAGAATGCTAAGGGTAACGAGTTCTTGGTGTTCATGTCATTACTTTGTGTCTTAACATGGCACGAGGTATTCGAACGGTTTCCAATTTTCCACAATAAATTGGTGGCGACTCCACAAATGCAAACGCTTGTTCCCAAGCGCCCCCGTGGCCCATGTCCACAATTAACAACATAGACCAAATTTGCATTAAACCTAATTACTCAATTCACACTTCCCTTCAAATCATGGCTCCCCTATGTCTTAGCAAGGGGAAATTAGCTATGCATAATCATTGAACAAGCAACAACAACACATAAGAAATAAAGATTAGGCATGGTAACAAGGATGAAGAGAAATTTATAACAACAACTAAAGACTAAAGAGGGAAGAACAATAGAAAGCAATAATGAATTAAGATTAAGATTAATAAAAGAGTAAAGTACCGATTACAAGTAGTCAAATCCGAGTTAGGGTTCCAAGAGAAGAGTATAGAGAGTAGAGGAGAGAGTATCGAAGTCAGAGAAGAGAGGAAGAAGTCTACGTCTCATACTGCCGACTTACTTAAATCTAAATTACAAAGCCCAACTTGAAAATAGGCTAAAACCCGCATAAAACACAAAGCTTCTCGATCGAGTGAAATGAAACCACTCGATCGAGGATAAAACTTGAAAATCCTCTCGATCGAATAGAAATGGAGTTCGATCGAGTACTCCTTATATCAGCCATTTTGATCGAGTAATAGAACAACTCAATCGAGTGATTCTTGATAGATAATGCATTCGATCGACCAAATAGTGTAGCAAAACTGGTCGATTGAGCTATATTAGCACGTATGGGCTCCTTGGCACCTTCCGAGGCTACTTCACGCATCTATAAGTGATGGATTCTAGGTTCCGATTCCTTATTCTCCAAAATGCATGCGAATGGGACAAGTTTAGGCTCGATTTTGCTCCTTTCTGGTCCGTACCTGCATTTTACACAAGACAAACCAAAGTAGACTATTCGGGGGCATTTGTAGCTAGATGCCACATAAATAACACAGAAATGCGTGTAAAAATGAGGTAAAAACCTTATATAAAATACACGCATCAAATCTCCCCAAACCAAATCTTTGCTTGTGCCCAAGCAACCTATGAATGCAACTAAAGACAACTAACGGAACAGGACCAACTCATCAGCTACAAATCACCCACCCAAACCAGTTTAATGCATCAACTGACAAAGTAGCAATAGGTAAGTACAAACGAGTTAAATCAATGTTTCAAACCACTGATCCGTCGACCTTGCAAGACTCATGAATTTCGGACTCTCACGGGTCTCTCATCACACGAATTAAGCATAGGGTGAGTATATAAGTAAGAGATAGAAAGAAGTAAAGACACTCACCTAACTCGACCTATAAGAACATGCATGCAGTCTAACATGAATAAAATCTCTATAACCGTACATACGCATTCCAACCAACTAATGACCAAGACACATGCCGAGGACTTACATTTGGGTAAGTGAGGTAATGGGTAATAAGGGGCTAAAATGAATTTGGAGATGTGGAGTTAACAGCCAAGCTAGCAACAACGGATCCAAATTAGAAACACTTCCCAACTTCATACGCAATATAAATCAATGCAAAATAGTGCTAAATTTGCAGCACACAACTCACTAACCACCATAGAATTGTTAATTCCCCATAGAATACAAATAAAGCATGGGAGCGAAAAATCACAACACAATGTATTTCTAAACTCATGATTTTTTTCATAATCTTTCTTTTTCTTTCTTTTTTTTCTTTTCACATTCTTTTTGAATTTTTCACAACTTTTTTCTTTTTCATTCATATCTCTCCATTATCTTCAACATTTCCACCAATCTTCTCAAACCGGAAATGTAACCATATTGCAGTGAAACATTCCCAACAGCTACTATTACTAGCTCGGCTAGGGTAGGAAAAATTATAGATTGTAGCTATATAGGACAAAATGGGCAATTTGGCTATGTGGAGCTCGTGGGTAGAATGATATAAAGGGAATTGCCTCTCCTAACATGTGTCACCAACCACAGACCAAATGCATACAGGTATCAAGCAGACTGAATTCATGTTTATGCAAATTGATGTTACATGCCTTATAGAGAGTATTACTCACATCCTATATGAAACTGGTCATGAATGTCACCAGTTTATTAAGCTCTAACCTTAGAATGTAAATGTAGCTTGCCAATAATATGAGTCAAGTCTATTCGTTCAGATAAGAGTGAAACAAAAACTAATTGCAGAATGTCAAGAGTATGCAAGGTAAGGGTAAAGGGACTCAAAGTAGCGTAGAAGTTCAACCGTTCCGACTCAACCTAATTGCAGAAATAAACGTGAAATTTTTGAATTTTTATGGGTGTTTTTTTTTTAATAAAACAACAAGGCATGCGAAAATAAAGAAACGTGCAAACTGAAATGCAACAAAACATGCAGACATGGATATGGATGCATACCTCCCCAAACCAAACTGTACAATGTCCTCATTGTACCAAAAATAGGGAAAGAAATGCAAACTAAAAAAAAGGAGAACGGGAGTCGGAAAACTTACAAGATAACGCAAAAGAGGGTCCTCCCCAAACCGACCATGAACATGGGAGGTCACATAAAGCCTCGTAGCATCGCAGCAGGCGAGATATGGTAGCAGGACCACGCAAGTACTCGATCGAGTAGTTAGAGAGGTTCGATCGAGTAAATAGGGTGCCAGAAGTGCTCGATCGAGAAGATAGGGAGCTCGATCAAGAAAAGTGGTTTTACAGGGATTCGATCGAGAACAGCAGATGCTCGATTGAGTAGAAGTTCCAGAAAAAGCGCTCGATCGAGTGAGATAACCACTCGATCGACCCAATTCACCTGCAAAAACGCACAAAAGGAGTACAAGACTAACAAGATAGGCGCAAGTTCAGCGTTTGTTTGTGACTAGAGTTTAAACACATAACAGAAAATAAAATAAATAGTTCAAACAAAAGTACAACAAAATAGTCCGGGTTGCCTCCCGGATAGCGCAGGTTTAAGAGGTCCCGCACGACCTTTCTGGCTTCAATTAGCTAGCTCATCAGGATTGTCGAAGTACAGGACTTCAACTCGGTTGTCTGCATCATTTGCTTCATGGTAATGCTTCACATATTGTCCATTTACCTTAAACCTGTTTCCCTCGGCATTTTCTAACTCAACGGACCCAAACTTAGTGACAGTTGTCACTGTATAAGGGCCACTCCACCTGGACTTCAGCTTGCCAGGAAATAAGCGCAGTCGGGTATTGAACAGCAACACCTTCTGCCCGACATGAAATTCTCGAGGTATGATCCATTTTTCGTGCCATCTCTTCGTCTTCTCTTTGTAGATGCGTGAGCTATCATAGGCATTTAGCCTAAACTCCTCCAGTTCATCTAGCTGCAATAAACGGTTCTGACCACACAACTTAGGATCAAAGTTAAGTTCACGAATAGCCTACCAAGCTTTACATTCTAACTCAACAGGTAAATGACAGGACTTCCCATAAACCAGCCGATATGGTGGTGCACCAATCGGTGTTTTAAAGGCGGTCCGATAAGCCCATAATGTGTCTTCCAGTTTAAGACTCCAATCCTTCCGTGATTTAGAAACTACCTTAGCCAAAATCTATTTAATCTCTCGATTAGAGACCTCAACTTGCCCACTAGTTTGGGGATGATACCCCAAAACGCGCCGATGTTGGACACCAACCTTAGACAAAATAGAAGTTAGTTTCTTCTCTTTAAAATGCATTCCCCCATCACTAATGACGACCCTAGGGACACCAAATTGGGGAAAGATAATCTTTTTGAACATTTTAATCACGGTCTTGGCATCACAATTAAGTGAAGCAATCGCCTCCACCCACTTAGACATATAATCTACAGCTACCAAGATATACCGGTTACCTTTGCTAGACGGGAAGGGTCCTTGGAAATCGATGCCCCAAACATCAAAAACCTCGACCTCTAGGATACCATTTTGAGGCATCTCATGTCTCTTAGAAATATTCCCGGAGCGTTGGAAAGCATCACAAGCTGAAACAAAAACCTTAGCATCAGCAAACAAAGTAGGCCAATAAAAACCAGACTGAAGTACCTTAGCCACGGTGCGCGATGGACCATGGTGACCACCATAAGAAGATGAATGACAGCCCTCCAAGATTGCCTTGGTCTCCCACTACGGATTACACCATCTGTAGAGACCGTCTTCACACTTCTTAAATAAATAAGGATCATCCCAGAAATACTGCTTAGCGTTATAGAGAAAACGCTTCCTCTGCTGATAAGAAAGGTTAGGTGACAGCGCGCCACTTACAACATAATTAGCAAAATCTGCATACCAAGGGTCATGGTTAATAATAGAGGACAAAACAACAAATAATAAATCATTGGGAAAAGAATCATCAATAGGTAAAGAATCTTCTCCCTCTTGCTGTGATAATCGTGACAGATGATCAGCTACTACGTTCTCAGCACCCTTATTATCTTTGATCTGCAAATCAAACTCCTGAAGAAGGAGTATCCATCTTAACAGCCGTGGTTTAGCTTCCTTCTTACCCAGAAGATGCCTCAGCGCTGCATGGTCAGTAAAAACAGTAACCACAGCTAGCAGCTCTTTCTCAGTGGTGGTGTACTTTACTTGAGCCTCATCCAGAGTTCAGCTCGCATAGTAGATTGCATTCAAAGCTTTGTTTTTCCTCTGGCCTAGCACCGCTCCTAGTGCATAGTCACTAGCGTCGCACATAATCTTAAACGGAAAGTCTTAGTTGGGAGGCTGTATAATCGGCGCCGAAATCAAGGCCTGCTTCAACCTGTTAAAAGCAGAAAGACATTCATCAGTAAATACAAAGGGGGCATCCTTAAGCAACAGCTGTGTAAGTGGTTTAGCAATCTTTGAAAAGTCTTTGATAAACCGGCGATAAAAACCAGCTTGACCAAGGAAACTCCTCACTCCTTTGACATTAACAGGAGGAGGTAATTACTGAATCACTTGCACCTTTGCTTTGTCAACCTCAATACCCATGTCAGAAACTAAGTGCCCTTAGACAACTCCCTCGTTGACCATAAAGTGGCACTTCTCCCAATTAAGCATAAGATTAACCTCAATGCAGCACTGCAACACTTTATCAAGGTTAGACAGACAGTTAGCAAAGTCACTTCCATAGACACTAAAGTCGTCCATAAAGACTTCCATAATAGACTTTATATACTCAGAAAATATCCCCATCATGTAGATTTGGAAGGTGGCAGGGGCATTACATAAACCAAAAGACATCTTGCAATAAACAAAAACACCCTGAGGACAAGTAAAAGTAGTCTTTTCCTGATCATCTGGATGAATAGGGATCTGAAAGAACCCTGAGTATCTGTCTAGATAACAGAAAAACTTATGAGAAGCTAAACTTTCTACCATTTGATCAATGAAAGGAAGGGGAAAGTGATCTTTCTTTGTGGCGGCATTTAGCTGTCTGTAGTCTATACACATCCGCCAGCCAGTTACTACTCTAGTAGGTATCAACTCATTTTTGTCATTCGTGACCACAATAGTCCCTCCTTTCTTAGGAACTACCTGAACTGGACTCACCCACTTAGAATGACCGGCAGAATAGATAATACCTGCATCAAGCAGCTTCATCACCTCAACCATCACAATGTCCTGCATCTTCTGGTTCAGTCGGCGCTGACTCTGTCTGCAAGGCTTGTGATCTTCCTCAAGCTCAATTCTGTGCATACAAATGTCAGGACTAATGCCCTTAATGTCATCCAATGAATAACCCATTACTTTTCTGTTTTTCTTAAGCACAACTAACAAAGCGGTCAGCTGATCATCAACAAGTTTAGCACTAACAATGACTGGATATTGCTTTGTATCATCTAAGAAAGCATATTTAAGATGAGAAGGAATATGCTTATGCTCAGGTACCTTTACCTCTATGGCGCAAAGAGTGCTGATCATTTGTTCCACTCTCTCTCCTTCAGCGTTGGTGAGTTCACGCTTATCGAAAGTAGCTACAAGTGAAGAGTCTATTGATCCAAAATACTCAGGAGGGGGGGGGGGGGTGAATTGAGGATTTAAAACTTTTGAAAGATTTTTCGATTATGTGTATGTAATTGATTATTTAAAGTTTATTGATTAAACTTTAACTAATCAACTAGTGAATGTAAAACGAAATAAACAAACGAACGAAAGAACGAGGAGACACACGGTTTTTGAACTGGTTCAGTTTCACAAGTCGAAACCTACGTCCACTATTCTCGATTAATAAATTTAGTACCTTTCTACGGATTACAAATTTACTAACCCAACTCGTACAACTAACTCTAGCTGTAACTCAATGAGTACCGTTAAATACTCGAGTGACTAACTTACGCTAATAAGAAAGCACTAATGATTCTACTAAAAGTTCACGTTAATGAACGAGTAAGAAATCAATTAAGCACTATTATCTTATAACGATAACAATAAGAACGAATGCACAAGTTTATAATTCTCACGACCTTTTTTCGAAAATAAACAAAACGGTTTTCTTGCTTTAAACACGGTTTTTGTTTTGTGAAAATATATGAAAGTTATGCTCAAAGGTCTTAACTTTAATGATGTAAAGTATGGAGTATTTATAATAAAAGAGGAGCAAGGGTTTCGGTATAGCAAAAACCCTAAGTGCCGTGGAAGTCTTGTAAAGCAAGAAAGAATTAGGTTAAATCTTCCTTAATTTTTTTCCAAGACTTGCCTTAATAAATAATATCTTCCTATCTTAACAACTCACCAATATCTTGGAGATTAGGATAGATAATATAAGGAGATAAAGAAATCTCTAACAAATATTATCCTAATACCTTAACCCTTATCCAAGCAAAGACTTATTGTGCAAGAAGGAAATTACTATTCACGTTTTACTATTCACAGCACTATTCACGGCACTGTTCACGCGGCACTATTCACGCTGCACTATTCATCCCTAATATTTTTATAAGATAGAAAGGAATAAATCAAATAATAAAGAGATAACAAATCTCTAACCAAATATTATTTTAAAGATTTACTCAATCTTTTCCTTCTTTCTTTACAAAAATAATATCTTATATGTTAGGAAAGAATAAATCAAAATAATATAAAAGAGATATTAAATCTCTAATCAAATATTATAAAGATTTACATAAAACCCTAACTTGTACAAAGAGTAACCGTGTATGAGAAAGAAACGACTCATAAGCCCATTCCTCTTTCACAAAAACCCTAGGTAAGATAAATTAGGTTTAGGGTATTATAGAGTATGTAGAAACTAGAAACCCTAATTAGCAAGATGCCTCAACTCATAAGTTGATTCAATCATAATTACTAATTATAAGCTCATAGTAGAACCATACTCAATATTAAAATAAGCTCCCTTGTAAAATAAATACTTTTACTAAAACATTTAAAACGGTTTTCCAAAAACAATTTAAAAACTATTTTGTCGTGTGTTTTATAAACTTCACATCTCAATGTTATAGTAGAATAGCTATAACATTGAGCTCTTATATAAGTAATGTTATAGCTGTGAGGCCATAACTTTACCAATGTAAGAAGTCCATTCTTACGTTACCATTACGAGATAATCACCTACGCTATTCTAATCTTCGTTAGGAGATATTCGAGTGTAGGCTACTTCATTATCCAAGCTTGATCAATCTTTAATTGAGCTTCATCTTCTCACGATGCTTGAATAATTCTTTCACTATCTTGTAATATCTTGATCTGTGATTGAGGGCATGATCATGATATGTTCTTGTATACTTCCGTCACAATTCTTTAATGCTTGCGATTAGTAAGTCCAATATAAAAGATTAAACAAACAATTACGCGCAACGAGTATATAGAATATAAAGCACTCTTGACATCATCAAAACATAATGATGGCAAGTCTCCTAAAATTGTGACTAAGTATGTAGTTCCCCCTCAATATAATACCGTCATCTTTATAGATAAAGATCAACTCAAGATCAAACAATTATATACAAAGTATAGCATCTAAGGACCTTAAGAGATTAAAGGTCTTGACAAGGAGCAAGCTTAGGCAAATACTAAATCATGGTTATTTCTTCCCCCTCTTGACCTCATCAAAAAGACGAGAACAGACATAAAACGACTAGAATGATATCAACCGAGGCAAGAAATATTAATCAAAGCACATATTATATTATAAGAACGATTTCAACATAAGCAAGCTCTAAATATAGAGTGTGTAATACAAACCAAGATGAGTATAGATTTTTGTAAGAGAGAATGAAAATAGTCACTCACCTAACTACGACCTACAGAAGCATGCATGCAATCTAACATGATAGATATCTCTAGCTACCGTACATATACACTCCAACCAATCGAGGTCCAAAACACATGCCGAGGACTTACAAAGTAATGTGAGGTGAGGTAATTGGGTAAGAAGAGGCAAAATAATTTGGATATGTGGAGGTAAAAGCTAAGCTACCACCGATCACAACCAAAAGTAAGCATATTCCGCTTTCCAACCCAACATAACAGATGATGCACCATACCAAGTATGGCACAAACTCACTCACATCAACAAGTTCTTCTCCTCAAGTAATATGGAATGATAAGAATATGAGTAATAAGAGATTTTTGCCTTTCCATCTTTTATAGTATCATTTTTCTCCCTTTTTTTTTGTATTTTGCTCATTATTTTTTTTTCATTCCATCTTTTTCTTCTTCCTTCCAATATCCATCACAAAAGTAACAAAATTGACCACAACAAGACTTCCAAACTTACCAACAAGACTAGCTTGACAAGGGTAGGCCATATGGAATGTAGTAGAATAAATAGGTCAAAACAAGGCAAATTTGGCTAATGTGAGGTTAGTAGGTAAAACATAAAGGAAGGGTTGCCTCTCCACAAGTGTCTCCACCACAAACCCAAGTGTATACAGGCAATAAGAGACAAATTTCATGCTTATGCGATTTGATGTTACATGCCATGTAAGGAGTACTACTCACATCCTAAATGAAACCAATCATGAATGTCATTGGTTTATGAAGCTCTAAACCTTAGAATGTATATGTGATGAACAAGAGTTATGGTTTGTATACAACATAAAATATAATAGACTAGCAAACGGATTATTCTCATAAAATAATAAAATATTATATAAGAATGTACTTGCAACGGAAAATACGGACACAGATATATAATCTCATCTTAACTAGCCAATCATACGGTTAGAAAATAATTATGATAGTTTAGGTGCCACTGATTAAACCAATTTTCAACCGTAAAGTCTCAAAACGTCCTCTAGCTAATGATTTTGTCAAAATGTCTGCCCATTGTTTTCCAGTACTACAAAACTCAAGTTTTATATTCCCCTTCTCAACATGGTCTCGAATAAAGTGGTGTCTTATTTCAATGTGTTTAGTACGTGAATGTTGTGCGGGATTTTTAGAAATTATTATTGCACTAGTATTATCACATAAAATAGGAATACATCCTACGTCAATACCATAATCCTGTAATTGTTGCTTAAGTTATAATAATTGAGTACATACCAGTCCTGCAGCGATGTATTCGGCTTCAGCAGTTGAGAGGGCAACCGAATTTTGCTTCTTCGAACCCCACGTAATAATACACGGTCCGACGAATGTGGCAACACCGACGTGCTTTTTTACGTCTAGAGAACATCCAGCATAGTCGGCATCAGAATAACCGACTAGATCGAAATTGCACTCCATTGGATACCATAAATAAAGCTTAGCCGTTCCAATTAAATATCGTAAAATTCGTTTTACGGCCGTCATGTGTGATTCTTTGGGAGATGATTGATATCTCGCACAAACGCATAGGCTAAACATAATATCGGGTCTACTTGCGGTCAAATATAACAGACCCAATCATTCCATGGTAAGTAGTTTCATCAACTGATTTATCGTCTTCATCTAATGTCAATTTCTTGTTCTCGACCATTGGAGTAGGCATAGCATGGGAATTTTCCATTCCGAATTTTCGAATTAATTCCTTGATATACTTCTGTTGATGGATTTTAATGACTTCATTGGTTTGCTGTATTTGCAGACCTAGGAAGAATTTTAGTTCTCCCATTATACTCATTTCGAACTCGGAGGTCATCAACTCAGAAAAATACTTGCATAGGCTTCGGTTGGTCGATCCAAAGATGATGTCATCAACGTAAATTTGAACAACCAAAAGGTCAGAACCCTCAGATTTTAGAAATAGGGTTTTATCAATGGATCCTCTACCGAATCCACTGTCAAGTAGAAACTTAGACAACCTGTCGTACCATGCCCTAGGTGCTTGCTTCAATCCGTATAGGGCTTTATCTAATTTGAAGACATGATCTTCATATTTGCTATTCTTAAATCCAGAAGGTTTTTCAACAAAGACTTCTTCTTGTAAGTATCCGTTTAAGAATGCTGTCTTGACGTCCATCTGGAAGAGCTTCATCCCCTTGTGCGCTGTGAATGCTATCAGAAGTCTAATAGCTTCAAGACGAGCAACAGGTGCGAAAGTCTCGTCACAATCTATTCCTTCTTGTTGAGTATAACCTTGGACCACCAATCTTGCTTTGTTTTTGATAATGACTCCGGCATCATCCAGTTTGTTCCTAAAAACTCACCTTGTTCCAATGACAGATCGATCCTTTGGTCTAGGAACTAAATGCCAAACCTTGTTTCTTTCAAACTGTTGTAGCTCTTCTTGCATAGCTATAATCCAATCAGATTCAGCAAGAGCTTCATTGATATTTGTTGGTTCGATCATGGATAAAAAAGAGTAGAAAGAGCAGAAGTTATTCAAGGATCGTCTCGTTTCAACACCCTTCTTAATATTTCCTAGAATATTATCCATGGGGTGTGAGCTCTTGTATTTCCACTTTGTTGAAGTACTTGGTTCATCATCGTTATTTGAGCTTGACCCAACTTCATTTGGCTCGGAATTGGAGGATGTTCCTCCTGAATCCAATCTGGGTGTTGTATTAGAACCGATTATAACCGCGGACTCTACACCTTGATTTGGATTCAATGTTATAGTAACATCCTCTATAACATTGGTTTGGGAATCCTTATTTTGAGTCAATGTTATAGTATCATCAACTATAACTTTGGTTTTCTCCCTTTTATCTTTTGAGGAACGATCAAGTTCATCACTTGTTCCCTCAATCTCATTGTCCTCCAATTCCAATTCTGGGGGATCGTCTCTTGAAAGACGGAAGTCGGGTTCATCCAAGTCTTCTTCCTCATCCTGTAAAGGCTTATCAAACACATTATCTTCATCAAAAATAACGTGGACACTTTCTTAAATACAGAGAGTTCTCTTATTGAAGACTTTGTAAGCCTTGCTATGATATGAGTATCCTATGAAAATCGCCTCATCACTCCTAGGGTCGAACTTACTTAACCGGTTTTTACCGTTATTGTGAACAAAACATTTACTCCAAAAGTAACGAAGATGGGAGATATTAGGTTTTCGACTTCTAAGGAGTTCGTAGGGGGTTTTCTTAAGAATAGGTCGAATCATAGCACGATTATGGATATAGCAAGAAGTACTAATGGCTTCAGCCCAAAAGTTACGAGGTAAACCACTACACAAAAGCATTGTATGTGCCATATCTTCTAAAGTTCTATTCATACGTTCAACGACACCATTTTGTTGAGGAGTTCTTGGTGCAGAGAAGTTATGCCCTACACCATTAACTCCACAATATTCTATGAAAGCTTGGTTATCAAACTCGGTGCCATAATCCGTACGAATAGATACAAGATTAGTCTTATATTTGTTTTGAACACGTTTCATAAGACAATCAAATTCATCAAACGTTTCGTCTTTTGAATGAAGAAAGATAGGCCATACATACCTCGAGTAATCATCTACAAGAACGAAGACGTACCTGGATCCTCCTCTACTCCTTACCTTCATGGGTCCACATAAATCCATGTGTACTAATTCCAAGGCTTGATTTGTGCTTACTACTCTTTTAGGTTTTAACGATGATCTTACTTGTTTGCACCTGGCACACGTTTCACACATTTTTTCTTGGTCGAACTTGATTTTAGGTAGCCCTTCAACCAAGTCCCACTTCTTGAGTTTGTTCAAGGTTAATGAGCTAATGTGACCAAACCTTTTATGCCACAAACAGGGATCATCAAGTGTAACTTTCATGCATGAAAAAGAGTTAGTAGGCATAGCATTTAAATCTACCATATAAACATTTCTTTTCCTGTGGCCTTCAAGAATAACATTGCTAGTTCCTTCGATTATAATGCGACAACTATCGGTATGGAAAATGACTTTGTTACCTTTTGTCGCACAGTTGAGATATGCTTAGCAAGTTATGTTTTAGACCGTCCACGAGATAAACATCACTGATTGCGTGAGACTTAGAAATTCCGATTTTGCCAACGCTAATAACTTTTCCCTTTTTGTTGTCCCCGAACGTCACTTTTCCTCCATTAAAAGGCTTGAGTGAAAGAAACAGATTCTTATCTCCAGTCATGTGTCTTGAATATCCACTATCAAGATACCATTTATTTTTTTCTTTCACTACCTGTAGAAGGGATTAGATACAGTTTTTAGGTACCCAAGCTAAGTTGGGTCCCTTATGATTAGTTGCTCTATATACTAAATCCTTTCGAACCCAAACTCGTCTAATAACCGTTTTTCTAACCCTTGGTTTATTTCGCTTGGGAGGAGTTCTAGGGTTAGGGTTTTCTCTTAGTCTAGGAATTTCTCTAGCTCTTTCATGACTATTTCCCTTGTGAATAGGTTTACTAGGTTGAGATCGACAAGGGTTTTGTGAAGTGCTAGGTTTCTTGGTGTAGTCGAAGGCCATGTCATAGAACCAATGAAATTTATTGTTCCTTACTTCGTTAGGTTCATTTATTGGGGCTTCATCATCCTTGACAATTGTGTCAACAGTTTTAGCATGGTCGGCATTTTTTCGAATGTCATTAGCCTTTTTGACACAATTGTTTTGGATGTGACCCGTATGTCCACAGTAATTGCATATCAGGTATTCAGGAAGATCAGCATACTTCCTTTTTCTGAAATCAAAATCCGAATGTGTTGATTTGCATTTAGAGTGATCTCTACGGTTGTAGCACTCATGTCCTAACCCCATCTTCATATTATTGTCAGATTGTTCAGTTAGGAAGTTTAGGACTTTTGTGCTACCTTCCCACTTATCATGGACCTTTATAGCATGTAGAAGTAGGTATTTTAGGGTTTTAATTTCCTCTTAACATTTCGTGTGATCTACATCATTATATTTCTTAAAGTTATCACGAAAGTCTTGGAATCGTTTGTTAAGAAGGAATACAACATCGGAATGTTGTTTCTTAACATTGATCATGTCGGTCTTAGATTCCTTTAATTGCTTTGAAAGGGAATCTATCTCTTTCTTTTGGTCTAAGATCACTGCTTCATCAGATGTGACCTTAGTTTCCAAAAGTTCTTTGGCTTTTCTAAGTTCTAAGGTTATAGCTTCATTAGCTATAACTTTGGCTCGAAGGTGCTTGATGTTAAGCTTTAGGTCCGAAGTTATAGCTTCATTAGCTATAACTTTGGACTCTAATTCCTTCTTTTCAGCCATCGTAGAATCTAACGTTATTGTTTTCTCAGCTATAACCTTAGATTTTAACTTCTTAGCTTTGGCCTTCAGAGTATGATTCTCTTCTGCAATTTCGAGAATCTGTTCCTTTAGATCTTTTAGCTCCAAGTCCTGTTCGTGACACTTATCGAGAAATTGTTCAAAGAATTCAATTAAAGCACTTTTAGACAATTTCTTAACGCGTTTTTTAAGCTTAACATAACTTACCTCTTCATCGTTATCTCCGTCTGATTCTCCAAGAAAGCAATAGTTTGAGTGTGAGTTTGTGCTTTCATCGTCGTTATCAGAGATTAGGTCAAGACTAACGCTGCTGAGACAAAGGTTTGCTACTTCGTCGTCTTCAGATTCCTCGTCATCTTCTGAGTCAAGGTCTCCCCAACATGAAGCCATCATAACTTGTTTGAATTCTCTCTTTGTCTTCTCACGTTTTGTCTTGTCCTTGATCTTCTCCCATGTTGGACAATCCTTGATCATGTGACCAGATTCTCCACACTTGAAGCAACCTCTGTTTGCGAAAGATGACTTTGATTCAGTAACCTTTTTGTTGGATGACTTGTTGTTGTTGTTGTAGGATGATTTTGTTTGTTTGTTTTGTAATATCTCATTTTTGAAATGGCGTGCAAACAGAACATTTTCATCCTCTAGTTCAGAGTCAACTTTTTCGCTCTTTAAGGCCATACTTTTATTACGGCTTAGTTTAGCGTCATCTTGTTAAGAGTAATTTCATGGGCCATAAGAGCACCGATGAGTTCTTGATAGGATAGGTTTTCAAGATCTCGTGATTACTCCATTGCAATGACTTTAGCAGGCCACTTCTTAGTCAGGCTCCTAAGAACCTTTCTAGCAATGTCCTCATTACTGAATTTCCTACCTAGGTTTTTCAGTTCATTTATGATGCTTGAAAACCTTGCGGACATACTATCTAAGGACTCATTAGGCTCCATAATGAATAGCTCATATTTTTGCATAAGCAAATCTATTCGGTGCTTCCTAACAATGGAAGTACCTTCATAAGCCAGTTCAAGCCCATCCCATATCTCCTTGGCCGTAGAGCATGAAGAAAACCGATCAAACTCTGTAGAAGTCATTCAATTTTGTAGGAGACTTATTGCTTTGGAGTTCTTTTCGGCCTTCTTGTAGTCGGCCTCGACATAGTCCTCTTCTTTCTTTTCATAGGTAGTGCCTTCCTCGGATGCTACAAGAATTTTGTGCGGTCCTTTTTGAATAATCCTCCAGCACTCCCAATCGTGACCTTTCACATAGTGAGTCATCATGTTTTTCCACGATCCATAATTCTTCCCATCAAAGACGGGACACTTGAGATATTTGGAATCCATTTATCACGTGATAGGCAGCGGAATATAAAATGATAAGATAAATAAAAACAAGATAGATCAGCCTCTTTGCGGTTAGGCAATCAAGAGCACGAGGCTCTAATACCAATTGAAGAGTCTATTGATCCAAAATACTCAAGAGGGGGGTGAATTGAGGATTTAAAACTTTTGAAAGCTTTTTCGATTATGTGTATGTAATTGATTATTTAAAGTTTATTGATTAAACTTTAACTAATCAACTAGTGGATGTAAAACAAAATAAACAAACGAACGAAAGAACGAGGAGACACACGGTTTTTGAAGTGGTTCAGTTTCACAAGTCGAAACCTACGTCCACTATTCTCGATTAATAAATTTAGTACCTTCTACGGATTACAAATTTACTAACCCAACTCGTACAACTAACTCTAGCTGTAACTCAATGAGTACCGTTAAATACTCGAGTTACTAACTTACGCTAATAAGAAAGCACTAATGATTCTACTAAAAGTTCACGTTAATGAACGAGTAAGAAATCAATTAAGCACTATTATCTTATAACGATAACAATAAGAACGAATGCACAAGTTTATAATTCTCACGACCTTTTTTCGAAAATAAACAAAACGGTTTTCTTGCTTTAAACACGGTTTTTGTTTTGTGAAAATATATGAAAGTTATGCTCAAAGGTCTTAACTTTAATGATGTAAAGTATGGAGTATTTATAGTAAAAGAGGAGCAAGGGTTTCGGTTTAGCAAAAACCCTAAGTGCCGTGGAAGTCTTGTAAAGCAAGAAAGAATTAGGTTAAATCTTCCTTAATTCTTTTCCAAGACTTGCCTTAATAAATAATATCTTCCTATCTTAACAACTCACCAATATCTTGGAGATTAGGAAAGATAATATAAGGAGATAAAGAAATCTCTAACAAATATTATCCTAATACCTTAACCCTTATCCAAGCAAAGACTTATTGTGCCAGAAGGAAATTACTATTCACGTTTTACTATTCACAGCACTATTCACGGAACTGTTCACGCGTCACTATTCACGCGGCACTATTCATCCCTAATATTTTTAT
Organism: Silene latifolia; assembly: GCF_048544455.1. Classification (NCBI taxonomy): domain Eukaryota; kingdom Viridiplantae; phylum Streptophyta; class Magnoliopsida; order Caryophyllales; family Caryophyllaceae; genus Silene; species Silene latifolia. Next base: position 49,130,439 of record NC_133535.1, on the reverse strand, counting down.
AAGATAGAAAGGAATAAATCAAATAATAAAGAGATAACAAATCTCTAACCAAATATTATTTTAAAGATTTACTCAATCTTTTCCTTCTATCTTTACAAAAATAATATCTTATATGTTAATGAAGAATAAATCAAAATAATATAAAAGAGATATTAAATCTCTAATCAAATATTATAAAGATTTACGTAAAACTCTAACTTGTACAAAGAGTAACCGTGTATGAGAAAGAAACGACTCATAAGCCCATTCCTCTTTCACAAAAACCTTAGGTAAGATAAATTAGGTTTAGGGTATTATAGAGTATGTAGAAACTAGAAACCCTAATTAGCAAGATGCCTCAACTCATAAGTTGATTCAATCATAATTACTAATTATAAGCTAACAGTGGAACCATACTCAATATTAAAATAAGCTCCCTTGTAAAATAAATACTTTTACTAAAACATTTAAAACGGTTTTCCAAAAACAATTTAAAAACTATTTTGTCATGTGTTTTATAAACTTCACATCTCAATGTTATAGTAGAATAGCTATAACATTGAGCTCTTATATAAGTAATGTTATAGCTGTGAGGCCATAACTTTACCAATGTAAGAAGTCCATTCTTACGTTACCATTACGAGATAATCACCTACGCTATTCTAATGTTCGTTAGGAGATCTTCGAGTGTAGGCTACTTCATTATCCAAGCTTGATCAATCTTGAATGAGCCTCATCTTCTCACGATGCTTGAATAATTCTTTCACTATCTTGTAATATCTTGATTCGTGATTGAGGGCATGATCATGATATGTTCTTGTATACTTCCGTCACAATTCTTTAATGCTTGCGATTAGTAAGTCCAATCTAAAAGACTAAACAAACAATTACGCGCAACAAGTATATAGAATATAAAGCACTCTTGACATCATCAAGACATAAACATATATATCTTTATGGTTCAACAACAAGCAAATCCAACACAGCATCATTGTTATCTGGGTTATCTGCACACTCATCTAAAAGCATCAAAGCTTCTAGTGGGTCCTTTTTAAAAGAACCCGACCAGAAGTCATAAACAGACTCGTCAACAATATCAACTGAATAGCAAGTATCCTCTATCATTGGCCGAGCAAGTGTACTGGGCAGACTAAAAGTGATCGCGTCATCCCGTACTGTAAGAGTCAAACGCCCTTGTTTGACATCAATAATGGCCCCAGCTGTACATAAGAATGGTCTTCCTAGTATAAAAGGGGTCCGGGTATCCTCAGCTATGTCTAAAACAATAAAGTCCACTGGTATAAAGAACTTGCCTACTTTGACAGGCACGTCCTCTAAGATACCCAAGGGTCGTCTTACAGATCTATCAGCCATCTGTAATGTAATGTTAGGCAATTTAAGGTGACCCATATTAAGCTTCTTGTAGATAGAAAAGGGCATGACACTGACACTGGCTCCTAAATCACAAAGAGCCTTGTCTATCACTTCATTGCCTATGTTACAGGTAATAGAGAAACTACCCAGGTCTTTCATTTTGGGTGGAGCCTTATTAAGAAGTAAATTACTAGACTCTTCCATAAATGCAACAGTCTCGAATTCACTAAGCTCTCTCTGACGCGTCACAATGTCTTTCATAAATTTAACGTAAGTAGGTACCTGGGTAATAAGTTCAGTAAAAGGGACGGTTAGCTGGAGATTCTTGACCACGTCCACAAACTTACCGTACTGTCGCTCGACCTTAGCATCCTTCAGATGTCCCGGATAAGGAACCCTGGTAGCAATAAGCGGTCCCGCGACCTTCTCTTTACCTTTATCAGAACGTGGTACCTCCACAGCAGGGGAAGATGTCACGGTAGTGGAATTAGATCTTAAAATTGAAGTTCCGCTGGCACAGTTGCTCGATCGAGCATTGTTATCACTCGATCGAACAGTTTCATCAGACAAATTACTCGATCGAGTAATGTTCACCTCTCGATCGAGTTCTTCTATTTCAGCATGTTTCGATCGAGCTCCAGAATCACTCGATCGAGTAGTATTTTCTGCAAAGTTACTCAATCGAGAGGAATTAACTCCTCGATCGAATCCTTCAAATAGGGCAGTTCTCGATCGAGTAGGTATTGTGTTCGATCGAGTACTGGGGGAGGTTAAATCACTCGATCGAGTTAAAATATCACTCGATCGAGCTGCAGGATGATATTCAGTAGGGATATCGTCAATTAACTTCTCCAAATCATTGTCCGGGGTATCATCAGCTGTCACAACCCCGTCTTCTGGTACTTTCGGTCCATCATAAGTAAGACCGCTTCGGAGATTAATGGCATTGATCGAGTCACATGGAGGTGATTGATTCACTTAATTTTGCGCAAGTGAAAGACGCGCAACTTGATCTCTTAGCTCTACCATGGCGGTGTCATGCTTATCGAATTTCTTTCCGAACTGATGTGTTAAGTTGAACACCAAGGACTTCAATTCTGCGAACTCCCCATTTGTAGAGGGCGAATCAACTGGTTGTGGCATTGGTGTAGAAGGGCTAGAAGTACTTGTTGATGTCAAATCTTTAAATAGCTTAGAGAATGGCACCCCTTGCTTGAATTTTTGATAAGCTCGGACGCGCTCTACATCCGACATACAAGTAATAGGGTCATGCCCCTCGGTACCGCATCTACCACAAACTACCTCCTGCTCAGTTATAGCATAAACATGTTCATGCACACCCGTAGTTTGTAAAATCTCCGGACTGCTTGACCTTCCACTAAGACTTTCCACCTCGGCCACCACTAACTCATTTACATACCTACTTCCTCGAGGATTTCCATATTCGGCAACGTGGATGGCCATTTCTTCAATAAGATGCCACCCTTGATTATCCTCGACATTTTTCTGAAACCTCCCCTTGGCCGCATTATCAAGAATAGCTCTCTGGTCTAGATATAACCCATTATAGAATTGGGTACATAAGAACCAACGCTTAAAGCCATGATGAGGTACAGATCGGACGAGCCTCTTGAACCTAGTCCAAACCCCGTTCAAATCTTCAGTAGGTAATTGCTCAAATGCAGTAATTTGAGCTCTCAACGTATTAGTGCGCTGTGGTGGAAAATATCGTCTGTAAATGGCTAGAGCAAGGGAATTCCAGTCAGTTACATCGGCAGATTCGCTATCCAAATCTCTCAACCACTCCCGGGCATCAGCAGTCAAGGAGAAAGGGAAAAAGAAACCCTTAACTCTGTCCTGCGTCACCCCAGCAGCTAAAGGAATGGTGGAGCAGTATTCTGTAAAGAGCTCTATGTGCTTGCAAGGATCCTCGCCAGGTACCCCTCTGAAGAGATTTCTCTCAACCAGCTGTATATAAGATGGGTGGATCCCAAAGGTCCCTGAATCAGTAGTGGGTAACAAGAAACCTTTAGGAAGGGAATCCACCGTAGGTTCTGAATGACTGGCGATGTTCGACATCTTAGCAAATAGAGTCTACAGAAAAGCAGGTACGATAGTGTTCTCTTCTAAAATAGATTTCCTGCAAAACTAATTAAGAACTTGGAAAAATATGAGATCAATCTCAAGGAATAAATTCCTTGAGATGAGAGACAAACTTAATAAAAGCAACAAAATTACGCCACCTCCCCGGCAACGGCGCCAAAATTTGATACCGTCGCCAGGTACCAAAAATAAATACCTATTACAACTAACAGAAGTCAGTGGCAAGTAGGGTCGATCTCCACAGGGAGATGGGAAAATGTCAGCTTTAACTAAGTCCGTCAAGGTAACCAATTCTTGGGGGTTTGATTGTTTGTTCTAAACTAACAAGGTCAAGGAAGAGAAAGAGAGTAAAAGAGTTGAAAGTAAACAAATAGAGAGAAAGCAGCTAAGGGAATTCAACCTAGTGCCGATATGTTCTTAATATGTGGACTCTTAAGAGGCACATGTTCTACCTCCCATGAACGAGGCACAATGTCAATATAGTGCCGATATGTTCTTAATAGATTAATGTCACAATCGGTTGCAATCCATAAATATTGCGCTTGTAACGCATCATCCGTATAATAATTTTTCTTCCCAGCATCATGATCCTCATATCTTGCCTGGAGTTTTCTCGCTTGACGAAAAGATTCCAGCTTCTTCCCAAAACCTTCAAACTCGATCATTGCATAAGTCGTAACCAAGAAAACCATGAACTTTAGTCCAAGCTGGGTGGACCTTTTTAACGTTCGTATAACCACCTTGACGAAGCATATCTCTCATCCAAGTAAAACTTCTCGAAAAAGCCTTACCATTGTTATCATATTTGATTGGAAGGTTGTGTATAATACACGTAATAGGATGGACATAGCGCGTATTTGATTGTGATTCGGCGGGTGTAGAAGACGACGACGACATGGTGATCGAAGTGTAATATTTTTAATTAAATTATAGGCTATGATTAATTGAACGTTGAATTGGTGAATATGGTTAATTGATCACATTAAAAGTGATATATTTATAGGAAAATATGTATGCATGTGTGGATATAATAATGGACGGATAGTAAATAACGGTCAAACAAAACAATGCATGCAACGGTTCATTATTTATCATACATGCATCGGTTGAATATTTTACATTGAAAAAAGTATTATAACGGTTATTTTTCACCCGTAAATGATAAATGACAACGGGTACAGAGGAACCGTTATATCATAATAGCAAATGATAACGGTTGCAAGAAACCCGTAGCTATAACATAACAACGGGTGCCAAAAACCATTGCTAGTCTTAATTTCGTAAGGGTTTTCGAAACGCCATTTTCTTAAACTGGTAACGGTTGTCTAACAACCGTTGATAAGGGTGATTATATAACAAGTATATGGAAACCGTTATACGTATTTGATAACGGTTTGTTATACAACCGTTGTCACATTATAATAAGAACGGTTTTCGATGGAAACCGTTATTCTTATTAGCGCGGTCTAGGTTTCCGCCAATATTTTGAAAACGGTAATCTAAGAGTTGTTATTAAATGAATTAAACTGTTGTGATAAGCTCCTTATTGATGGTCCGATTTGGAGTAGTGTCAACTTCAAGGTAGTTCCCATCATCTCTTGCAACTCTTGCCAAAACCGAGAAATAAACCTCGCATCAAGATCTGACACAATGTCCTTTGGGACTCCATGTAACCTCACCATATGCTTCTTGTACCCATTAGCCAACTGAACCTTACTCCATGTATCTTTCATTGGAATAAATTGAGCTGACTTAGTCAAACGGTCAACGATAACCCATATCATGTTATTACCTTGCTGGCTCCTCGGTAAACCCACTCTGAAATCCATGGAGATAGACTCCCATTTCCACTCAGGTACCTCAAGATACTGAATCTTACCTTGTGGTCATCGCTGCTCCTCTTTTACTCTCTGACATGTCAAACACCTAGCCACAAACTCAGATGTCTCCCTTTTCATCCCAGGCCACCAGAACGTCTTCTTCAGATCTCTATAAAGCTTGTCACCACCCGGGTGTGGGAAATATCAGTATACTTCCATAAACATAATAAGGATTATAACGAAATTATGATTGTGAAACTTGTCATAAAAGAAATTTGCATAAACAAAATAAAGAGATTATGAAATCAACCTTTGGTCCTTGCTAATTCGGCCTAAGAACAATATCGCAATGATATTCGCCTATTAGTTGCACCCAAGATGCTCCGAGAAATGCCCCTCAAATTGCTAGAATGAGATCCCCAATTAACTGATTAATTTTTAGGGTTTTGTGTTCTTGATGAGAGAATTAGGTCAAAAATGGAATGAGAGAAAAAACTCTCATTTTGGCCTCTTATTGAACCGTGTAAAGGAGGGGATTAGGGGAGATCTTTTTCTTCTCTTTTTCCTCTTTTCGGTTTTTTTCTCCTTACCAAAAATAAGGAGATTAAATCTACTTATTTTGGTAGTTTACAAAAAATGTATATTAAGTGTATTAATTATAAATCGTCATTTATTTTATTCCGTATTAACAAGTCTACACACAACAGCTTGCAGTTGATTTATTAATACCGGTCTGTAATAATTTATTACGACAATATCGTATAATATATACATTAACTATAAATATCGCATATTTATAATTAGCTAATTAAATATAACCGATTACATTTAATTACGAAATAACATCTTAATTCGTTTAAGCTAACATTATATACATTAATTAAATATAACATATTATATTCAATTTACGAATTGACAGTTAATTCGTCTCAGCTAATATTATTTAATCGGCATTAAATAATCGTCTCATCATCACATTGACTAACTGTTTAGTCAAATACATGAACTAACCTTTTAGTCATATTAGGCATCAATGTGATTACATTTCCATAATCACATCTCTCAAACACATCCTTTAGATGTGACTTTTAGGGACCAGTTGATCACCGCCATCAGTATGATAATAACGTCAAACTTTCTAGCAAGCCAACCGTTATTAGGTAATCGTTAATCAACTGATAAAATACGAAGTATACCCTTGTGAACCTATAAGAGATTTATAATGTTATCACACTAATTTGTGGAGGACACAAGCTCCAACAAACTCCCACTTGTCCTCACAAGTGTATGTGCGATAACCGATTCTCATATCCTAACATTTCTCCCACTCAATGTAAAACAATTTGCAAAATCTTTATTCACAAAGGCCGTATTTTACAAGTGATCTGTATCAAGAGTGGTTTCCCCAACTAGAGAGTAACTTAACTGATATACGAATCATCATTCGAGCATGGCCATGCATTTCAGTTACAACTCCTCGAGTGGCCCTGAGAAATAACTATACCTGATAAAGGTTGGATATTTTCCTCAACTCGAATCCTGCAGATGTAAGCACAGTATGAAATAACCCAGAAAAAATCTACTTAGCCTCCAGTTATGGCAGACCGTGAGAAAGAAACCAAAGTCACCCAAAAACTGCCTTAATCTCAAGAGACAGTCGATAGTTAAAAGAATCAAATCTAGGAACACAATGGACGTCCAATCCACGACCTGGCACCGAATGTTTTTAAACATTTAGGATTCCATTACGTTGTCACAAAAATTTTCCTACGAGGTATCGTTATAATCTCGCATCTGTGATCGATCACTCAACCGTTTGACTTATGGCTCGTTGAACCCACCATCAATCGACTGCACAATATAATAGCCAGAGTTATCAGCTCTTGTAGGCGATTAAAAACCAAAACAAATATAATGTAATTCAGTTCACTTTGTGGTGTTCAATGTTGTCAGTACAATCCACAAGAAAAACAAAATATTATATAAAAACTATGAAGTTATAAATAGTATATGAAAACGATAATGTATCAAATCCATAATCAACTACTACAACTCAAGAACACGTTTAATTCCCATGGAAATAATGTGCCCTTCATGCTTATCATAATTCAACGGTTTAGTGAGTGGATCCGCGATGTTATCATCCGAAGCTATCTTGTCAATCACTATCTCCTCTTGCTCCACGTAATCACGGATCAGGCGAGCCTTCCGATGTACATGTCTAGACTTGTTGCTAGACTTAGGCTCCTTAGCCTGGAAGATGGCATCTCTATTGTCACAAGAGATGGTGATTGGGTCATTCGAACTAGGAACTATCGTGAGTCCTTGTAAGAATTGACGCATCCATATAGCTTCCTTTTCTGCTTCCGAAGCGGCATAGTACTCGGATTCAGTGGTAGAATCTGCTACAACACTCTGTTTGGAACTCTTCCAGCTGACCGCAACACCATTAAGAGTAAAGACGAACCCGGACTGAGATTTTGAGTCATCTCGATCCGTTTGGAAGCTAGCATCTGTGTAACCGATTGCGCATAGCTTAGTATCTCCTCCATAAGTCAATACCCAATCCTTAGTCCTCCGTAGGTACTTGGGGATGTTTTTAACAGCTATCCAGTGTGTTTCACCTGGATTGCCTTGGTACCGACTCGTCATACTCAATCCATATGCCACGTCTGGATGTGTGCATATCATGGCATACATGATCGATCCTATTGCAGATGCATAAGGAATACGACTCATGCATTCAACCCCTTCAGGTGTTGTGGGTGACTGAGACTTGCTCAACTGCATCCCAGACGTCATTGGAAGGTTCCCCTTCTTGGAGTTGGTCATGCTGAACCTCTCAAGAATCTAATCCAAATAAGACTTCTGACTAAGTGATAACGTCCGTCGTGATCTATCTCGGTAGATACGGATTCCCAAAATGCGTTGTGCCTCACCCAGATCTTTCATCTGTAAATGGTTCTTCAACCATCCTTTAACCGAAGATAAGAGAGGAATGTCATTCCCAATCAAGAGTATGTCATCGACATACAATATCAAGAAAAAAATCTTGCTCCCACTCGACTTGATATATAAGCATGGTTCCTCGACCGATCGAGTGAAACCATACTCTTTTATCACCTGGTCGAAACGATGATTCCAACTCCGAGAAGCTGGCTTAAGTCCATAAATGGAATGCTTAAGCTTGCATACTTTCTTAGGATATTCAGGATCTATGAAACCTTCGGGTTGCACCATGTACAACTCTTCCTCCAAATAACCGTTTAAGAAGGGGGTTTTCACATCCATTTGCCAAATTTCACAGTCATGAAAAGCGGCAATCGCTAAGATTATCCAAATGGAACGTAGCATGACTACAGGTGCAAAAATCTCATCATAATGCAATCCGTGCACTTGAGTGAAATCTTTTGCCACTAGTCGTGCCTTATAGGTATCTGGTTGCGCGTCTACAGAATGCTTTATTTTGTAAAGCCATTTGCACTGTAGAGGTTTTACCTTATTAGGTAAATCAACAAGATCCCATACGTCATTCTCATACATAGAGTCCATCTCAGATTGCATGGCTTTGAGCCATAGCTTTGAGTCGGAACAGGCCATAGCACCTTTATAGGTAGCGGGTTCATTACTCTCTAGGAGCAAAACGTCATTCTCCTCGACCATACCAATGTATCTGTCCGGAGGATTATAGACTCTACCCGACCTCCTAGGTTCCTCAGGAATATTAACCGTATCATCAGTTGGAGGAACAACTTCCCCCATTCGTTCCTCGGTTGTTGGTTCTGGAATCTCCGACAGCTCGAAGTTTCTATTACTCGTCTTGTTCTCGAGAAATTCTTTCTCTAAGAACGTCGCACTAGCCGCAACAAAAACTCGATGTTCGGTAGGCGAATAGAAGTAATGACCGAACATTCCTTTTGGATAACCAATAAAGTATGTCTTGACCGATCGCGGGCCGAGCTTATCCTCGTGTTTCCACTTGACATAAGCCTCGTAGCCCCAAACCCAAATAAAGGACAAGTTGGGGACCGTTCCCCTCCACATTTCATATGGAGTCTTGTCGACAGCTTTAGTCGAACTTCGGTTAAGTATAAGAGCAGCTGACAAAAGAGCAAAGCCCTATAATGAATCAGGTACTACCGTGTGACTCATCATGGATCGAACCATATCAAGTAAAGTTCGATTTCTCCGTTCGGACACACCATTTAATTGAGGTGTTCCGGGTGGAGTTAACTGTAAAACGATTCCACAGTCTTTAAGGTGTTGATCAAACTCATTTGAAAGATATTCGCCACCCCGATTTGAACGGAGTGCTTTAACCTTTCTACCCAGTTGGTTCTCAACCTTGTTCTGGTATTCCTTGAATTTCTCAAAGGACTCACTTTTATGCTTCATTAAGTAGACATATCCGTATCTACTCAAATCGTCTGTGAAAGTGATAAAATATCTATAGCCATCTCTAGCGGTAATTGACATAGGTCCACATACGTCAGTATGCATGAGTCCTAATAGGTCACTAGCGCGCATTCCAACACCTTTGAAGGAAATTCGAGTCATTTTGCCAATGAGACATGATTCACACGTGCCATATGTAGAAAAATCGAATGTGGGAATAGTCCCATTATCGATGAGTTTCTTTACACGTTTCTCATTTATGTGTCCCATTCGACAATGCCATAGATAGGTTTGATCTTTGTCACCAACCTTTAATTTCTTATTATTCACGTGTAATATTTCCGTGGTTTGATCTAAGATGTAAATTCCATTCATGGAAACCGCTTTGGCATAAATCATTTCATTGAAAGAGAAAATACAGCTATTATCCTTTAGTGAAAATGCAAATCCGTCTTTATCGAGTACGGAAACAGAAATAATGTTCTTAGATAAACTAGGTACATAGTAACAGTTATATAAATATAACTCAAACCCACTAGGGAGCTGGATTACGTATGTTCCTTTCGAGACTGCAGCAACTCGTGCTCCATTCCCGACTCGCAGGTCCACATCACCCTTTCCGAGAGGTGTGATGTTCTTTAGGCCCTGCAAATGATTACACAGATGAGAACCACAACCAAGTATCAAGTACCCAAGTTCGAAACTTGCATGGTTAATCTCAATCATATGAATATAAGATAACATACCAACAGGAGTGACGCGGCCTGCTTTTATGTCCTCACGGTAAACGGGGCAGTTCCTCCTCCAATGTCCAGACTTGTGACAATGGTGGCATTCAACGTTACCGCCCTTGCTCTTTGCCTTGCCTTGTGATCCACTAGTCTCACCAGGCCTACTCTTACCATTTTCTGGCTTCTTAAACTTTGGCTTACCTATAGCTAGGTCGCCATGAGCCTTGCCCTTACCCTTACTTTTATTGGAAATCATGAGAACATCTTGCTTCATGCTCCCACTCAATTTCATATCCTTCTCGGTCTGCACGAGAAGAGAGTGGAGCTCATGAGGACTTTTCTTCATGTCATTCATATAGTAATTTGCCCTAAAGAGGGCAAAGCCATCATGAAGTGAATGCAGCATACGGTCAATGACTATGCTCTCACTGATTTTTCAATCAAGTGACTCCAGTTTTTCGACATTCTCAATCATGTGGAGAATGTGTGGGCTAACCGGTTGGCCCTTCTGGATTTTCGCATCAAAGAAGCGACAGGTATGGATTCTCGGTGCTTTTGAGAACTCGTTAGTGAGCGTGGTGAAAATCTTGTTTGCACCTTGAGCAATGAAGCGTCTCTGCAAATTGGTTTCCATTGCAAAGATGAGTACATTCTTTATCGCACCCGCTTCCATGACGAAGTCACTATAAACAAGTGACTCGTTAACTCCTGCATTGGGGCCTGGGTTTACCTGTATTGGCTCGGTTAAGTACTTGAGCTTACCGTAAGCAATGGCAGCATTCTGCAATGATGCCTCCCAGTCCGCAAAGTTGGACCCATCATTCTTCAGTTGTTTGAACTGATTCATGTTGTTCATAAAAATTTTAAGCCAGGACTCGCGTCCAAGTGTGGCACTCGGCATTGGGATTTCGTTATTTCCAGCCATTTGTTATAACAGTATTATCAAAATAATCGTGTTCTACACTGCGAAAAGAAGAATAATAAGCATGTGCATCGTTATGATTTTAAGTCTAATGAACTAGTGTCATAACGCGAAGACTCAAGCATTTATACAATTGACCTTCCTCAAGAATTATATAAATGGTCCCAAGACTCAATTATCTGTAAATTGATAAGCCAACCTTTTAGCTAATTCTACTGTTAGAATTCTTGGTCGATAAATTTCTTAAATTCTATATTTAGTCCATCATAATCACGAGAAACTCTTCGGACTATAATGTTGAGATAAACTAAATCAACACAAACTACTTACCCAACGTAGAAGGGGTCATATTATGCCTACCGACGAAGAAGCGATTCATAGTTGTTTGCCCTTATAAAGACTAATCTCAATTTCCATTTTAGAGGAAGATCCCATCAACTTTATTTTAATTCATTTTAAGTGAACTAATATCTAGCATGCATGAATGAATAAACTAAGATGATGGCTTAAACTGAGTGACATCTGTATGTCTATGAAAACTATCATACATTCTATATGAGTCAATTTTCATGCATTTTAGTAGTAGGTGGTTTGGTTTAGGCGGAAAATGATGCACTAACTAGCATGTGAATGAAAAGCAATAAGAACGGTAAAACGTAAAACAAAACAAAGTCCTAGTGTGGCCTATCTACCAAAATGAACATTAAATACAAATTTGGAATCCATCCTTGGACTCGCGAAGCTTGTCTTGATGTTCCATCTTGGTCCATGTAGCGGGAGTGAGCTCCAATCTCCATCTTTAGTCTTCTTTAAAATTACAATTTAAATTACATAATAAACCTATTTACATTCTAATTTAAAAACCATAATACTTAAAGAAAATAAAAGGAGATTCGAGATCTCATAATTACATAAAAATTATGTTTCCTTCATTACGAAAACATAATTAACTAAGGCCACACTAAGTATTACAAATTACAACCGATTGCAAAAATACGTAAATAAATTCATTCAACGATTAATTCAACAAAAAAAATGCATCAACTAAATAAATTAAACATGCAAGACATAATTCCTTAATTATGATGATTAATTTATCCAAACCACCTATTTAAATTATCAAATTAAGTGACAATTCCTCAATTAATCACATTAATTTCAATCTTAATTCACATTAAACTTGTAATATGAATTTAATCCAACATTATTTTAAAATTCTTTAAAATAATTAGGTATCTCAAAATTGTGAACTTCTTCACAATAATTAATCAATATTGGCCAAAAACAACAATGAAAGAAAAAAAAAACAAAAAAAATTTTCTTCAAAAATTGCTCTCGGCATAAACAAACAGCCGTTTTTTTTCTTCTTTCTTTTCGGTATTTCAGCAAAACCGAATCAAAACAGCGTTTTTTTTTTATATTTTCTTAGCAAAACAGAAAAAAAAACGAAAGAAAAAAAAAAAACATTAACTTTTTTTTTATTATTATCTCGGTTAATAAAAACAACAACCCCCCTAATTTGTTCTTGCAGCAAAAAGCCCTAAAACAAAAAAAATTAGATGAACAAAATCGTTTATTGTTGCTATTAGAACAAGATTAGCATATTAATTAATGAAACATGATTAATCGTATATGCCAAAAACTATATAGCAAAAACAATTTTTATATCATCAACTTGACGATTCCATTTACATTTTAACTTAATCTTCATTAAATCAAACATCTACCAATTCTTCATATAATTATTTTAACTGATTAAAACAACAATATGAAAAATAAAAATGGAAATATAGCATCAAAACAAGAACAAAATCGGCTGCAAATTTTTTTTTTTCAATCGGTATAAAAACAATTCCAGCCGTGGTTTTTTTTTTTTTTCTTTTTCGATTCAACAACCTTTTGTTTAAATTCATTTTATGAAAATCATCAAAAATAAAATTCATGGCCTTGGCTCTGATACCACTTGTGGGAAATATCGGTATACTTCCATAAACATAATAAGGATTATAACGAAATTATGATTGTGAAACTTGTCATAAAAGAAATTTGCATAAACAAAATAAAGAGATTATGAAATCAACCTTTGGTCCTTGCTAATTCGGCCTAAGAACAATATCGCAATGATATTCGCCTATTAGTTGCACCCAAGATGCTCCGAGAAATGCCCCTCAAATTACTAGAATGAGATCCCCAATTAACTGATTAATTTTTAGGGTTTTGTGTTCTTGATGAGAGAATTAGGTCAAAAATGGAATGAGAGAAAAAAACTCTCATTTTGGCCTCTTATTGAACCGTGTAAAGGAGGGGATTAGGGGAGATCTTTTTCTTCTCTTTTTCCTCTTTTCGGTTTTTTTCTCCTTACCAAAAATAAGGAGATTAAATCTACTTATTTTGGTAGTTTACAAAAAATGTATATTAAGTGTATTAATTATAAATCGTCATTTATTTTATTCCGTATTAACAAGTCTACACACAACAGCTTGCAGTTGATTTATTAATACCGGTCTGTAATAATTTATTACGACAATATCGTATAATATATACATTAACTATAAATATCGCATATTTATAATTAGCTAATTAAATATAACCGATTACATTTAATTACGAAATAACATCTTAATTCGTTTAAGCTAACATTATATACATTAATTAAATATAACATATTATATTCAATTTACGAATTGACAGTTAATTCGTCTCAGCTAATATTATTTAATCGGCATTAAATAATCGTCTCATCATCACATTGACTAACTGTTTAGTCAAATACATGAACTAACCTTTTAGTCATATTAGGCATCAATGTGATTACATTTCCATAATCACATCTCTCAAACACATCCTTTAGATGTGACTTTTAGGGACCAGTTGATCACCGCCATCAGTATGATAATAACGTCAAACTTTCTAGCAAGCCAACCGTTATTAGGTAATCGTTAATCAACTGATAAAATACGAAATATACCCTTGTGAACCTATAAGAGATTTATAATGTTATCACACTAATTTGTGGAGGACACAAGCTCCAACACCAGATGCACTGAATACAGTGTGAAATGAGCCTCTGTCATGATTATCTTTTTCAACTCCTCATCCCTTGGCACGCACCATCTCCCATCAAACCGAACACTCCCATCAGAATGAATAGAGAACCGAGACACTGTCCCTTTCCTTACTCCAGCTCTCCACTCCTGAATCTTAGAATCAAGAGCATGCTTCCTGCGTATATCATCATAAATATCCGGCTCCACTGTCAAGTCTCCTCTAGCATCCCCTTTTTGAGTAACATATATCCCAATCTTACCTACCTCATCTCTCAACTGCATCAAAGACATAGTTGTGCATAGAGAATGCACACTCTTCCTGCTCAACGCATCAACAACCACGTTTGCTTTCCCCTCATGGTATATGATATCCATGTCATAATCCCCTATGAGCTCCATCCATCTCCTTTGTCTCATGTTCAGCTCCTTTTGTGTAATGATGTACTTTAGACACTTATGATCGGAAAACACCTTAAAGGTCGCCACATAAAGATAGTGCCTCCAAATCTTGAGAGCAAACACAACTGCACCCAACTCTAGATCATGCGTCGGATAGTTCTCCTCATAAGGCTTCAATTGGCTAGAAGCATAGACAATGACTTTCCCGTTCTGCATCAACACACAACCCAACCCATTCTTTGAAGCATCTGTATACACCTCAAAGTTCTCGCACCCTTCAGGTAAAGCTAAAACTGGAGCTGTGGTCAAACGCTCCATTAATGTTTGGAACGCCGTCTCACAACTTTCATCCCATCGAAACCCGTTCTCTTTCCTCATCAAAGCAGTCATAGGTCTGGCGATCTTAGAAATGTCTTTCACGAACCGACGATAGTACCCTGCCAAACCCAAGAAACTCCTGATCTCTGCCACATTCTTTCGTGTTTCCCACTTAGACACCGCCTTTATCTTGGTAGGATCCACAGACACACCCTCTTTTGAAATCACATGACCTAAAAAGGCCATTTACTCTAGCTAGAACTCACACTTAGACAACTTTGCATACAGCTGGTTGTCGCACAGAGTTTGCAACATTAACCTCAAATGCTCCTCCTTAGTCTTGGAATAGACTAAGATATCATCCTATGAACACCACCACAACCTGATCCAAAAACTAACTGAAGACCCGGCTCATCAAATCCATAAACACTGTCAGTGCATTAGACAACCCAAACAGCATCACCACATACTCATAGTGACCATACCTCGATTGAAAAGCTGTCTTTGGTATGTCTTCATCCTGAATCCTTACCTGATGGTACCCTGATCTCACATTAATCTTTGAAAAGACTCCTGCCCCACTCAGCTAGTCAAACAGATCATCTATCATTGGAAAGGATACTTGTTCTTCACTGTAACACTGTTCAGCTCCATGTAGTCGATACACAACCTCAAGCTCCTATCTTTCTTCTTCACAAACAGAACTGGTGCTCCCCACGACGATACACTAGGTATAATGTATCCCTTATCTAACAAATCATCCACCTGTTTCTTCAGCTCTCCTAACTCTTTAGGACCTATGCGGTACGAGGCCTTAGAGATCGGCCCCGTCTCTGGTTTCAACTCCACACTGAAATATATATCCCTCTTCGGTGGCAAACCTGGTATCTCCTCCGAAAAAACATCAGGAAACTCTCCCACCACTGGTATCTGATCTGCTGTCGACCCAACCATACTATGATCTTTCACATGGCATAGAATCAAAGGATACCCCTTCCTCAGGTAATACTTCAAGGTCACCGCTGCAATCACTTTGACTTTGGGTTTGACAATAAACCCATGATAAGACACACTAACTCCCTTAGGACCTCTCAAAGAGACTTTCTTTTGGTGACAATCTATTCTAGCCTTGTACTTACCCAACCAATCCATACCAACTATCATCTCCAAACCATCCATAGGAAATTATAACAAATCCACTGGAAGATCAACCTGCCCAACTATCATAGATACACCCTTATACAACATCCCACAAGACACTGACTCATCTGACGGTATAAAAACCTCATCTTTTACAGACTCAAACTCTCTCAAACCCAAAAGATTAGCATGACCCAACGATACAAAATAATGTGACGCCTCCGAATCAAACAAAACAAAGGTAGAAACATCATTAAAAAAAAGGTACCAGTGATCACGTGTGCATCATCCTCAGCAGCTTTCTTGTCCATCATAAATAACTTGCCACTGGTCTTTTGTCCACCTCCTTGAACTTTACTAGCTGAAGTAGACGGCTTGGTACCTGACCCCTGATTGTTGTTAGCTGCCGGTTTCTGATAAGCATTACCGCCAATGCGGTTGAACCCACCGTTGTTGTTACCATACCCTCCTTGATTATTCCATGATGTAGACGGTCGGTTGCTAGCATAGCTCTGAGTCAGACCCTGCGAAAAGCTCCCCTGCGATGGCCACTGAAAACCTCTTCCCCCGGCACTAGTACACTCATGCCTCTTGTGGCCCATACTGCCACAGTTAAAACAAGAGATACTCCAGCTGCTACTGCTACCACCACGACAATGCCCATAAGAAGATCCACCACTAAAACCCGATCCCGATGAGTAAGCCCTTGCCTGGTTATGATTACCCCTCTTGTAGCTAGACTGACCACCACCCTGACTCTCAGCCTTTCTCTTTTCGGGACCCCTCTCCTTGTTCTCTTTGGCCATCTCGACCAGTCTCCCAGCTCTCCCTGCCCTCTCATAAACTTCCTTAACATAAGTAAGGACCCCAACCGGTAACTTCTCCATGATCTGATAGGTCAACCCCTTCTCAAACCGAAGTGCCAAACTCTCCTGATTCAGCCCCATATCCTCTGCATATCTCTATTTCTCATTAAACTTGTGGTAATACTCAGACATAGATATATCCGAAGTCATCTTGAAAGAATCAAACTCCTCCCTAAGCTTACTACGAACATGTTCTGGAACAAACTCCCTACGCATAGCTCTCTTGTACTCAACCCATGGTATGCCTTGTGGACATGGGCCACCCGCGCGTTGGTCTCAAGGCGGCGACACTTCTCCCACGGAGCCTTGGGTTTGCCAAAGCACGTAATGGGCCGTTACCAATTGGTTAGTGATACGGTCGTTATGTACCAAAAATAAATACCTAAGTTACTACTAACAGAAGTCAGCGGTAAGTAGGGTCGATCTCCACAGGGAGGCTATTTTGCTAATTATCTATTTAACTCAGTCTGTCAGGATGTCACAATATGGGGGTTTTGATTGATTTAACTATACGAAAGAGACTAAGGCAAGAAAGAAATGAATGCGAGAAATTAACAATAAGAGAAGGGAATATGCTAGGGGTCGGTCTACCGTGGCAGTTACACTATCAGATCAACTGAGTTGATCAAACTATTGATAAGAAGAGCGAGGTCGTCACCTTTCGGTCCTTAAACCTACGATTATACCCTTTCGGTCTCTAATCGCCCTAGGGTCTCCTAACTTAGCTTTCACCCTAATTAGGTATCACCTATTGTAATTAAGCGAGCCTTCCCTTCCAATCTTTCGATCCAGGTCGGGGTTAACTAAATAAATTGGTCTCTTGCATGCATTCATTCAACCCAAAAACAATTGTATTGCCTAATACAATTCTTATCGCAAGACTAATCTAATCAAGTCGATCCTAACATATTACTACCACGGCTTCCCTAATCCTAACATACTAAGTGAATTAGCTAGACATGATTAAAGGGAGAACAAGAAATAAAGGAAGAACAATAATCATAAGCATAAATTAAAGAGGAAAAGAAAGGGAAAGAATTAATTACTAAAATAGATCCGGAAGAAAGTAACAGAGTAACAGTAACAATGTATTGGGAGATAATCGTAGTGGAGAAGCCCCCTAATTATGTTGTCCTAGCTCCTATTTATAAGAAAATAGGATTATTCCTAAACCTAATGACGGAAATAAGCTTAAAAGTCCAGCCCATCAGCGAATCCACTCGATCGAGTGGAATAAAACCACTCGATCGAGCAACTCAGGCTCAAATCTGGTCGATCGACCAAGAATAGTGCTCGATCGACTAAAGCTATATTATGCAACTGGTCGATCGACTAAATAAGTTACTCGATCGACTAATTATTGAATCCTAAACCACTCGATCGACTAGAAAAGCACTCGATCGAGTGGAAACTAACTTCAGCAGCTCATTAATCACGTTAGTTCAGCTTTGACTTGTCCTTTTAACTCCTGAAACAGCTTCACGCGTCCCAAGACAGCAATAATTCCGCTCCAAATCCGCTCTTCCTCCAAATGTATGCTAAACGGACGATAAATGACTTGATTTTACTACTTTTGGGTCCATTCCTGCAAATAAGGCAAAATAACCCAAAGTAGCATATTCGGGGCATTTCGTAGCAATAAACTACGATAAAAGCATAGAAATACGTGCATAAAATAGGCTAAAAAGACTATATAAAATGCACGTATCAGTTAGGTATTGAAACAGGTGAAAGGTTGAATAAGTCTGCATTTGTCGAGTCGCCACCAATTTATTGTGGAGAAATTGGAAACCGTTCAAATACCTCGTGCCATGTCAAGACAGAAAGTAATGACATAGACACTAAGAACTCGTTACCCTTAGCATTCTATGTCTATAATGACTCTCGAAGATGCCAATGGACACGGATGTCCAGAGATAACTAGAGTAAAGGGTGAGGGTACGTATTAGGAAGCTCTTTAATTCGAACACCTAATCCCGCCCGCCTTGATAGTGGCCTCTACTAATGATTAGGGAAATTGTTCATATTTGATAAGTTGTCGATGTAATGCATGCAATGCAACATTCATTGTTTTAGTCCCAGCATGTGAATTAAACTAAGTCGGTTAACACGTAATTTAGCACTCAATGTGGGTCGAAGTTGGAAGTTAAATTCAATTACATGTGAAAAATCAAGTAAATAAATCATACATAATAATAAAAAATACGATAAATAAATTACAATAGTTACAATGATTACAAAGCTTATTTGATCTACAACAAAAGCACGCTCAAAACGGGATTTCGAAGAAGAAAAGAAGATAAAATTAAAACTAAAAGTATGAAAAATATGTCAGATTAGGATCGATAATATGATTAATAGTCAATTTAATACGTAATTCGGAGCTACGTTAGAGCGAAAAAGAGTTCAGGGACAGAAGCCAACCCAGAACAGGCGCAGCATCTGCTGCGTCCTCTAGAAGAGGCGCAGCTCTTCTTGCGTCTGTTCTTGAGTTGGGCTCTGTCTGTGAATTCAGACTCGCGGATTGTTAATGTTCATTGGTGAATTTAAGGTCAATTATTGATATTAAACTCAAGTAGGGGTGATTTAATTAATTACATGTATCTGGAAACGTCATAAAACGACTTAAAGACGAGAATTTACAGCGATTTACATGATTATACGGCGAACTCGTGTCGGAACACAAAAAGAACTTTGAGCTTGAAAACGAAATAGAAACTGATAAATTGAAATCAAATAAAGAAAATTATATACAAAAGATGAATTCCAGAGAATCGATATGAACGAATCGAACCTCTAAAATCCGGGTTTGAATAAGATGACGAAAACCCGCAAATATTAATTATAAGAGATTCAAGTCAAATTAATCATTATAATTTGAAAAGGATTAATAAAGACATGATTTATGTACTTGTACGAACAAAAGAAATAAAAGAAATAAGATAAATAAGAAAGTTGCAGAAGGTCGAGGAAGAAGAAGAAGAGCAGGAGCAACGGCAGCCTCAGGAAGAGGCGCATCATATGCTGCCATTCTTCAAAGAGGCGCAACTATTGCTGCGTTTCTTCTCGACGTCAGACCTCCACTGTTTTGTAAAAATGGTTTTAAAGAACGGTTCTTTAGACGGTTTTGAACGTGCTTTTGATATAGACCTTACATTAATGATACAAAATAAAAGTACAATAAATAAAATGGGATTTTACACACTCAGACTTACATGTTTGACGAAACGAGATTGACTAAAGTTATCGTTTAGTGATTGCTGGACTCGAATATGCGTGGAAAGTGGCCTTGCTAAAGGATTTAAAAGATTGATTAAGTGGATTTGGTCAAATTGGTCGGTGTATGCAACATGACTGGGACTCAGAATGATCTGACCTTACGTGGTCGATTGATTAAGCACGTAGGCATCAAAACCAAAAGCGTGGTCTAGAATGCAAAGAGAGTAGAGAAGGGCAGACACTCGCGTGCCAAATATGGAGACCGAAGGTCTCTTTTTATACTAAACACACGAAGGAGTTTAGGAATGACACGGATACGGAAAAAAATCACGGAAATATTCTGGAAAGCATGGAAAGAGGGCTAGGGAAGAGGTGCAGCAGCCACTGCGACCCTTGGAAGAGGCGCAGCGCTTGCTGCGTCATTTTCCTAGAGGTTTCCTCCTCAGCAAGAAAGATTTCCGCGTTTTTTATGGAATTTCCGTGGATATACACTTCCTTATTCCATGAAACACAATATACGGAAGATATTTCATTAAAAATATTAAGTTTAATTAGGAATAAATATCCAGAGATTTCTAGAACATTCCGGAACATTCCGACTCGGCATTTAAACGGTTTTTAGAAAATAAAGCAGTTTTTGACCCGGACTCCAAATGAACTCTAATTACTGTCAAAATGACCGTATCGGCACGTAGATGACGACCATAAGGTTAACTCATGTGTTTGAGCTATCACTTGTCAATGAACTTAGGAACTGTAATAAAATCGGTCCGCGTATCAAACATGTGGCCCAATCATCACTGGGTGGTTGGCGGGAGGTGCAGAAATGATGTATCTATAGAGCCCCCACTTTGACTGAGGCTTGGACAAGGCAAAAGTCAATGTATAGCCATCAGGTCAATCGAAGATTACAACCTGACGACTATGGCGACGCGAGGCGGCTTAAGGGGTTCTGAGCCAAGGACCTGTCGTCGGGAACATTTTAGAGTCTGTCGACTATCGGGGAGGGTCGTTTAAAGTCCATTAGACTACGTAAGGAAGCTCGCCAGCCATAAGAAGAAATCATACCTGGGGAATCTGCCTGTGTCGGTCCTCAAGCAAACTCTGTCTCTCAAGAAATACATGGGCTATGAGTGGCAGCGAACTCTCGCTGGGAATATATTGACGATTAGGAACATCTTGATCGTCATGGAAGAAACTTTGAGCAATACTGCAAAATACTGCTGGGGAGAATTTACGATTAGGAATATCTGGATCGTTGTTTAGCAGGGATTTTACTAAATGACAACGTCCTGCAAGGGAGGTTTTGAGGGGGTGATCTAACTCAATCGAATTACCTGACTAGTATTGCTAAAAAGTAAACGAATAGAAAATAAGGACCCAAAGATTTATACGTGGAAAAACCCTGGGAATAAGGGAAAAAACCACGGGCACCAAGTCAGGAGGGATTATCACTATGATTTTAGGTAACCTGACATGGAATAAGTATGTCAGGCGTGGTATATAGTCTGGCAGGCTAAGAACAATGCTCAATAAAGTGCTGATTACAACTATGAGACTAAGAATATGAGTGAATGAGTGTGAGTAAGTATCTCTTCTTCTCTAGTCTTCTTTGTTATTTATAATAGCCTTGAAACGGTCTTCTGAAGTTGTTTTTTAGGTTTTCCCAGTAAATAGGCCTCGTGCCCTATTTACTCGGGAGTGGTTGGCTGATTCCTAGAGTTGGCTGCCATTATCTCTGCTAACTTGACTGTCTTTGTTTGTTGTGGGTTTTGTTGAATGAGTCTTCCGTGTAAATAGGAACCATCTTTCTGAGCTTTACTTGTTCCCTGACACGTCTTGGTGGTGCTTTAGTATGTAGCTGGCTGAGATGTCCATTTAGGCTTGGCATTGTAGATGCCTGACCTGTTCTTTCCTCCTTGCTGGTGCCTTCTCAGGTGCCTTGTAAAGAATGTCTTTTATCCAGGCTTGGCTTTGGACACTGCCTGATTCTTGTTAGGTCAGGCAGGGTAATTCTAGGCCCAACAATTGCCCCTTATCTTCTTATTCCTAGTGGATCTGGCCAGGGATTAGGAGATAAAAAATTCAGTCCAGGCAAAAAATATATAAGGATACTTTACCGGAAAAGAGTTTGAGTTCCTTTCAACTTCTATAATGGCTAGTACTCATTAATGAGGTAGGTTCATCAAACCCTAGGAGAGTCATGATTGGATTTTTCCACTTAGGCTATCCGTTGTGTTTTTGCGGCTATAAAACCCTTGCAACGTCCGTTTTTCTTTCACATTCTTATTCTTCAACTCCCTATAATTTCTCTCTCTTCCAAAATTCCCTTGTGAAATCAATCTTTCTTTGAAACCAAAAAATCAATTCTTCAATTAAATCTAAAACAACGGCTGGGGGGAGAAGAAAGACGGCTGCATCTAAAGCTGTTGCTGAGATTGAGAAAACTCCTGTTGTTGTTGATGTCCCAGACATCATCCCTGAGGATGAAGTTGTGGAGATAACTTCTCCACCGGAAATTATGTCTATGTCATACAAGGGGGTTGAATATACCTCTGTGAAGGCTTTGTCTGCCTCTTTTCCTGAGGCTAATCAGTTGAAGCCAACCTTTGAACACTATCTGAAGGGCAGGGGTCTTCTTCCTGCTGAAGCTAATGTTTGGATCCCTGAGAGTGGTCCAGTCAGGGCTAATTGGCGTAGTCCAGGCTGGTTTTGTATCTTTAAATGGGCGTTTAAGGGTGGATGTCAGCTTCCACTTTCTCCGTTCATGGCTGAGGTTATTAGGGCTATCAGGGTCCCTCCATTTTAACTTATGCTAATGGTTTGGAAAATCGTTCATTCAGTTGAGCAGCTGTGTGCTAAACATAAGTTGGTCATCACTCTAGAAGACTTCAAAAACGGTTTATCATTTGAAGGGTCATTCTATTGGTCTCTTTAATCTTCGAGTCAGGTCGAAGATGGCTCATTTGATCACCAAATTTGATTCAGTGGATGATAAAGGATGGGCGCAGACTTATATGTTCATCGGGGTTGATTCCATTGCCCCTGATCTGGATTATCTTAATTACCCTGCTGTTGAAGGAGGTAATTTCTTCTGCACTGAATTTTAGTTAGGGATAATTTATTTTGTTCTTAAAGTATGCTTACTTGATTTTGTCTTCATAGTGGCTGACTGGGTAAATGATCTTGATGCTGAGGGATCGGCTGACCGAATTGCTGCTTTCATGGCATTGCCTGAAGAGGAGAGGACGTGGCCCGCCTGTCTGGGGAAGGCACCTATGCCTCATTTTAAGAAAGCTAAACTGAGTACCTACAAACCTTTGAAGGATGCTAAAGCTTCAGGGGCTTCTTCATCAGGCAGTAAGTTTTGTTGCTTTTGCTTCGTGGGTTTTTCGTTTGAACATATGTTTATATTGCTGATGTAGAACCTCGTCGTGCAGCTACTAGGGCTTCTGCTAGGATAGATATTTCTGGTTTGTCCCTGGTGAAGGCAGGCTTTTCTCAAATTACAGGGGAGAAATCCAAGAGTAGTGAGGCTACAGAGAGTGATAGTGCTCTACAGGTTCAGGTGCCTGTTTAGGAGGTACAGCTGGTGTTTCCTGAAAAGGTTGTGGATGAGGTTGGTCGGGCTGAAAAGAGGAAGAGGGTTGATGAAACTTCAGATGGGGTCCATGAGGTTAGGAGGGTTAGAGCTCGGCTTGATGAAGATCAATTTGCCAAGGAACAGATCCAGGCTCACTCTTATTTGGTTGATGACCCTTTTTATAAATATCAGGCTGAGGATTCTTCTGCTCGTGGGTTGGCTGCTATGTACCGTACCAGGGATTATGCTGCTAACTTTATGACTATGCTGCAGGAGGTAATTAAATTTTTTTTTTGTCAGTTTTTGTTTTGGTTGTTTTTTTTGTTATGTTTTGCCTGATTGGTGATATTTTTGCAGAATGTAAATGATATGTTGAGGGGTGCCTGCCAGCTCGATTCTGTAACCAGCCTCAAAGATGCTTTGGATTGGGAAGTGCAGTGTCTGAAAAAAGATGTTGCCGGCCTGAAAACTGATTTGGAAGCGGCAAAAACTGAAAACCATTCTTTGAAGGAAGATAATGAGGCAGGGAAGGCACATTTGGTGATGGAGGCATCCAAGCTGGGTTCTGCTCAAGATGCCCTGAAAGCTCTCCAAGGTAAGTTAGACATGGTTCAGGAAGAGTTGAAGGTCGAGAAGCGAGGCTATGCAAGAAAAATTTGAAGGTGAATGAGGAGCCGGCTGCTGAGAGAGACCTGGTGCAGGGTAGGTATAAGGATGCTGCTCTTAGGTAGGAAATGTTCCAAGATCTGGGGATCATTTCTCCGTCCAAGGTTTGTAATCTGTAAGCTCCATGTCCTACTATTGAATCAATCAAGTATGGTCCTTCCCATGTGGGAGCTAGCTTGCCAGCATTTTTGTCCTTGGTGTTAGGGAAGACCTTTCGTAGGACCAAATCTCCTTTCCTGAACACCCTGATGTTAACATTTTTGTTGTAGCTTCTGGCTACTGTTTGCTGGTAGGAGGCTATTCTGATTTTGGTGCGTCTCTCAATTCTTCAGTCAGGGTCAGGCGGTCTTGTAATAGTGGCATGTTTTCCTCTATGGTGTTCAGGCTGCTTCTGGTGGTTGGTACGTGGATCTCTGCTGGGATTACTGCTTCAAAGCCATAGACCAGGGAGTAAGGAGTTTGGCCTGTCGCTGTTTTAGGTGTAGTTCTGTCATCCTAGAGGACCTAGAGGAGTTCTTCAGCCCATCTGCCTTTTCTTCTTTTTAGCTTTTTCATCAGGCAACTGATTACCACTTTGTTGCTGGATTCTGCTTGATCGACCATTGGCTTTTGGGTAGCCTGGTTTGGATGTTACCAGGTTGCTATGCCATTGTGCATAGAAAGCCATTGTTCTTTTTCCCACGAACTAGGTACCATTGTCGCAAACTATTTCTGAAGGTATCCCATATCTACATATGATGTTGCGTTTGATAAATGATATGACATCCTTCTCCTTGACCTGCCTGTATGAATCTGCCTCTATCCATTTTGAAAAATAGTCGGTCATGGCTAACATAAAGACTTTATGTCCAGGGGCTTGAGGTAGCTTGTCTACAATGTCCATTCCCCACTTCATAAATGGCCAGGGAGCTGAAATGGAGTGAAGTAGCTCTGATGGTTGGTGGATGAAAGGAGAATGGATCTGGCAGGCTTTGCATTTGAAGCTGTAAGCTATGCAGTCAGCTCTGAGGGTTGGCCAAAAGTAGCCCGTCCTTACAACTTTGCTAGCTAGGCTTCTGCCACCTTTGTGATTTCCACAGTATCAATCGTGTATGTCCTCTATGACTTGTTTAGCTTCATGAGGTTCCAGGCAACACAGGTAATGTCCAGTCTGTGACTTTTTGAACAACAATTTATTGATAATAGTTTAGGTGGAGGCTTTGATCTTTAGGGCCCTTGCCTCATTCTTATCATTGGGAAGTGTCCCCTGTAAGAACCAATCATAGTATGGTTTGGTCCAAGAATTTGTGTCCTCATGGATGGGACAAGTTTGGTCAGGTCTTTTAATAGTTGGTTCTAACAGGTGGACAATGGGTATTTTATCAAACACAGCAGGGCTGAAATTTGATCCCAGGCTAGCTAGGGCATTAGCCTGAATATTCAAGTCCCTTGGTATTTGGTCAATGTCAAATGAACTAAATTTTTTGCAATGGTTTTTTACGTAGTCTAAATAGAGAGTCATTTTTGAATCCTTTGCAGCATATGTTCCTTTGACTTGATTGGAAATTAAAAGGGAGTCAGTTTTTACCTTGAGATTTGTCACACTAAGTTCTATACATACCTTAAGTCCAGCTATCAGGGCTTCATATTCAGCTTCATTGTTTGTGGCTTTGAACTCACAACTAATAGCCTGAGCAATTAGGTCTCCCTGTGGTGATTTCAATACTAATCCTAGGCCAGTTCCTCTCATATTTGTTGCTCTATCTACGTGTAAGGTCCATTCTTGGCCTGATTTATGGGTGTCTAGATGGTTGACCTCTTTTATGAGGTCTGGTTCTAGGTTGGGACTGAATTCAGCCACAAAGTCTGCTAATGCCTGAGATTTAATTGATGTCCTAGGTTCAAAGGTTATGTCATAAGTGCTTAGTTGCACTAACCATTTTGCCATTCTACCTGAAAACTCAGGTTTTCTCAGGACAAATTTGATAGGCAGGTTAGTCCTGACAATTATTGGGTGACTTTCAAAGTAAGGTCTAAGTTTGGTGCAGGATATAATTAAAGCAAGTACATATTTTTCAAGTAAACCATACCTTGTTTCTGCATCCAAGAGACCTTTACTTACATAGTAGACAGGGTGCTGTTGGCCCTCAATTTCTTTAGTTAGAACTCCACTCACTGTTGTGTCAGTGATAGTTAGGTAAACCGTCAGGGGTTCTCCTTTGTTTGGTTTAGCCAACAGTGGAAGAGTGGTCAGGTATGCTTTTAAGTCCTGAAAGGTTGCTTCATGTTCAGGCAACCATTTAAATGACTTGTTCTTCTTGAGGAGGTCATAGAAGGATCTGTATCTTTCTGATGATCTGGATATGAATCGGTTTAGGGCTGTAACTCTCCCTGTTAATCTTTGGATGTCTTTGACTGATTTGGGGGACTCTAAATTCAGGATGGCTTTTATCTGTTCTGGACTGGCTTGTATCCCTCTTTTGCTTACCATGTATCCCATAAATTTGCCAGAAGAAACTACAAAGTGGCATTTGGAAGGGTTAAGCTTCATATTGAATTCTTCCAGGATTTTGAAAGCTACTTCTAGATCCCTAACATGATCTTCAGCCTTTTTTCATTTGACCACCATGTCATCAATATCGACCTCCATTGTATCACCTATTTGATCTTTGAACGTCATGTTGACCAAGCGTTAATATGTTGCCCCTGCATTCTTCAGGCTAAAGGGCATTGCTGTATAGCAATATATGCCTCTTTCTGTGATGAATGCAGTGTTTTCCTGGTCAGATGGGTGCATCTTGATCTGGTTGAATCCACTTGAGGCATCCATAAATGTTAGGAGTTCATGTCCTGCTGTGGCGTCTACCATTGCATCTATATGAGGAAGTGGGAATGGGTCCTTTGGGCAGGCTTTGTTGAGGTCTGTGTAGTCTACACAAACTCTCCACTTGCCATTCTTCTTTGGTACTACCACCATATTTGCCAGCCACTCAGGGTACATGACTTCTCTGATCATTCCCATATCTAGCAATTTGTCTACTTCTTCATTAATAATGGAATTGCGTTCAGGGGGAAACTTCCTTCTTTTCTGTTGCATAGACTTAAAAGATTTGTCAATACTGAGTTTATGGGTGATGATGTTGGCATCTATACCAGTCATATCAAAATGAGACCAGACAAAACATGAAAACTTATTCTTAAGGAAACTTATAATTCTGGTCTGATATTATTAGGGACATCAGATCCTACCAGTACATACCTGTCAGGATACTCAGGGTCTAAAATTACTTGATCTGTTTCCATTTTGGTTTCTGCCACACAAGTGCTCCTGACAGGGTACTGTAATTGCTAGGCGTGACACTTACCTGTCTTGGAAGGTTTTAATGATTCAGTGTAACATTCCTGGGCAGATTTGTTTTCACCTTTGATGGTTGCTATTCCCCACTCTGTTGGTATCTTGACACATTGGTGGTAAGTGGAAGGTATGGCTCTGACATTGTGGATCCATGGTCTTCCTAGGATAGCATTGTAGAACGATAGGCAGTCCAGGACTCCAAATCTCTCATATGAGGAGACTCCTTCCACATAAGTTGGCAGGTATATTTCTCCTAGTATGTTCTTTGTCTCCCCACTGTATCCTACTAGGACATTTGATTTTTTTATGATCTGGCTTTTATCAATCTTCATTGCTTTCAGAACATCAAGCATGATCAGGTTAACTCAGCTGCCTCCATCTACTAAAATTCTCAGGACACGTGCAGTTCCTATTTGCATGGTAATAACCAGGCTATCATGATGTAGGTAAGGGATTCCCTACATGTCAGTATAATCAAAAGAAATCTGATGTAAATTTTTAGGTTTAAAAGGAGATTTTATTTTTGACTCCCTGACAATTTTCTTTGCAGCGGAACTGGTCAGGCCACAGATCTCAGATCCTCCATAGATGAATTTGACCTCATAGATGGGTGGTGGTGGGGGCAGGTCACGTTGTTGCCTTTCTTGATCTTTTCTTGCTCCATTGTCTTCCCTGCTTTTTTATGGCATTAGATCTTTTAAGTAGCCTTTCTTTAGTAGGTAGGCCACTTACCTGCACAGTCCCAGGCATTCTTCTGTTGTGTGCCCTATGTCCATGTGGAATTCACACCACCTTGTTGTGTCTTTTCTTGAGTTGGGGTTGTTTGTCTTTTTTGGCCATTTGACAATGTCTCCTATGTTGTCAAGTCTTTTGATTAATCCTGCAGTATCAACAGAGAAGTTATACTCTAGAATAGAGGGGTAAGTATAGGAATTACCTCGTTGTTCTTGTGCATAGTTGATTTATGATCTGTCAGGCCTTGTATAAAGGGATGGCCTGGAACTGCTTCCTCTGTGGTTGAAACTTTTCCTGTTGGATCTGTCATATCCTGGGTTGTTGTCAGTGGTGTCTGCTTTGAAACCTTTATCTTCTTCCAGCCGAATGTAGCCTATGGCTAATGCCTAAACATCTTCAAAGGTATGGCAGGGCTTCATAGTCATCTCATCATAGAAATCACTGTCCAGGGGTAGCCTTTGCCTGAAAGCTTCCACAGCTGTTCCAATATCACATCTTGGGATTGACACCTTTTCTTTGTTGAATCTGGTCATGAAGGCTCTGATTGATTCACCGGGCTTTTGCTTGATCCTGTACAGATCACTGGATCTCTTTTCAAGTTCCCTGCTGTTGGCGAATTGATGGTTGAAGGAGTTGATCAGGTCAGCAAAGGACTTGATGCTTCCATTTGGCAGATTTATGTACCATTGTAGGGCAGGCCCATTCAGGGTTGTTCCAAATCCCTTGAACATGCAGACTTGTCGTAGTTCACAGGGTATAGAGGCTGACAACATCTTTTGTTTGTAGTAGGCTACATGATTTTGTGGATCTGTAGTCCCATCATAAATTCTCATTGAAGGGACCACAAATTTCTTTGGCAAATCTATCATGGCGATCTCATCCACAAAGGGTGAGTTAGCATAGCTCTCTGGATTTGCTTCTTCAATGGGAGTGGGTACTCCAGGGATCTTCTCAAATTTTTCATGGAATTTCTGGATTTCCTGGAGCATGGCCATCATGATTGCTGTGTTGGTCTGATCTGGTACAACCTCTTCATTTGAGATTTCTTCTGAGTCTGTATCACCTTCTCCTAGTCTGGACTTTGATGGAGTAGGAGTACCAAAGTTGGAGAAATCAATGTTCCTGATGATTGAGGAAAATGGCGTGTTAGGTTGAATCTTCAATTTTGATCCTGAAGCTTTGTCTCCTAGCCTTTGTTTTAGAGTAGATTATGATTCTTTCAATTTCACAACTTCAGCTTCAGTCTGAGCCATCTTTTGTTTCAGTTGTTCCATTACCAACAATTGCTGTTTAGCAGCAGCCAGTTGTTGTTCAATACTATCTCCGACCATTTTTTAAAATTGTTTTTGTGTTGTTTAGTTTTGGGTTTTGATTATTTTTGATCTAGATGCCCCACTGTGGGCGCCAATTGTTTTAGCCAGGATTTTACTAAATGACAACGTCCTGCCAGGAACGTTTTGAGGGGGTGATATAACTCAATCGAATTGCCTGACTAGTATTGCTAAATAAGTAAATGAATAGAAAATAATGACACAAAGATTTATACGTGGAAAAACCCTGGGAATAAGGGAAAAAACCACGGGCACCAAGTCAGGAGGGATTATCACTATGATTTTAGGTAACCTAGCAGGGAATAAGTATGTCAGGCATGGTATATAGTATGGCAGGCTAAGAACAATGTTCAATAAAGTGCTGATTACAAGTACGAGACTAAGAATATGAGTGAATGAGTGTGAGTAAGTATCTCATCTTCTATAGTCTTCTTTGTTATTTATAATAGCCTTGAAACGGTCTTCTGAAGTTGTTTTTAGGTTTTCTCAGAAAATAGGCCTCGTGCCCTATTTATCCAGGAGTGGTTGGTTGACTTCTAGAGTTGGCCACCATTATCTCTACTAACTTAACTGTGTTTGTTTGTTGTGGGTTTTGTTGAATGAGTCTTCCGTGTAAATAGGAACCATCTTTCTGAGCTTTAGTTGTTGTCTGACATGTCTTGGTGGTGCTTTAGTATGTAGCTAGCTGAGATGTCCATTTAGGCTTGGCATTGTAGATGCCTGACCTGCTCTTTCCTCCTGGCTGGTGCCTGCTCAGGTGCTCCGGTGCCTTGTATATAATGTCTTTTATCCAGGCTTGGCTTTGGACACTGCCTGATTCTTGTTAGGTCAGGCAGGGTAATTCTGGACCCAACAATCGTCATGGAAGAAACCTTGAGCAATACTGCAAAATATTGCGGGGGAACACATTGATGACTCTGTCGGGGTTGAATCATAACTCTTGCTGGGATGACTCTTTCGGGTTCGAATCATAACTCTTGCTGGGATGACTCCGTCTGGTTCGAATCATAACTCTTGCTGGGATGACTCTGTCGGGTTCGAATCATACGCTGGGGAGAAAGATAATAAGTATCGAATCAACAACAGCACGTCCTTAGCACCGCTGAAGAAAATAAATCGACAATGACGCGTCCTTAGCATCGTTGAGGAAAATAAAGCTATGAGTCGAGAACGGCACGTCCTTAGTACCATCGAGGAGAAAATCTGATCGAATCCGCTCAGGTCGTTGTAAGCGAAATTCTGATGAAGCCAATGAACTGTATTTAGTGATCATGAATTCTTGCTGGAAACAAAATGTCGAGGTTGTCTGTAGTCTATTGGATAGAAAATGCCAACACGGAGCCATATGTTGAGGAAGAGGCGCATAAAGCCTGGGCCCAAAAATAACGAACTTATAACGAATTTCAACGAATTTTTGAGGAAGCCTATTGAGGAAAAGGCGCAGCAAGAGCTGCGACCTTTAGAAGAGGCACAGCTAGTACTGCGTCCTTTCCCAATCTCGTCCCTGTCTGGGTAAAAACGCGACTTATGTCATGTTTTATTTTCATTTCAAAACACAAACACTTCGTTTCTTCATCAAAATCCAAGCAAATTCCGTCAAAGACTTGATCCAATCTCGCCATAAATCATGACTAATCAAGGTATATGTCTTGTACTTGCTTTAATTTGCATTTGAGCTTGATTTTAGGTCGAAAATTAGGGTTTTTATACCCTTATATTTCGAAAATTTGGGGCTTTTGTCCCAAATGAATTTGCCTCATGAATTTGACATTAGAAATGAGTAATTGGCCATGTTAGGAACACAACCATATATCCCTTTCGGATTTTCGTCGAGTATTAAGGATTTGAGGGAGAAATCAACGGTTTCTCTACTAAACCGTAAAACCCTTCGAAAATGGCCTTATACTAGCCCATTTTTGATGAAACTTGATGTTTTGGAACCTTGAGTAATGGGTAATCTTACTATCATGCCGGATTTTCGATTTGTGACAGCTCTTCCGGGACACTTTTATATGGCATAATTGACATTGTAGCGAAGTGCTGCCGAATTTTCGGCTCAAACCTGCAACTAGGCTCGAATTTAGACTATTCGTGACCCGTCCTACCACATGAGTGGTTGGACTTTGGAAAGCGTGGCAAAAGATGGCCAGAAATGATGCTTTTTACACTTGAAATGCTCGAAAAATGCTTGAGAATACGCTTCTAATATTGCTTTATTTGCTTTGATTGCAGAGGATATTCCTTCTACGCCGGGGAGAGACTTCATGGAGACTGACATTGACGTTGAGCCTTCTACCGTTCAGGTGATGGAGGAGGACTAAGAGGAGCAGGAGGAGGCCCCACGGAGGGCCAACGTTGGACAAGGCGGCCACCATCTCGCAAGAGCGCCTGCGTGGGCCGAGAAATGGGATGGTAGACATCTCATTTGGGCAGTGGATAGCCACTTGTCGTACAGGACGGCAAGGAGCATGGTGAGCCTTCCACTTGTCATTTCTTTTATTCATCGCATATTTCCTTATTTGTTCATTTCTCATCATTTCTTAGTTCATTCATTCCTTGTCATTTGCTATTCTTAAGAAAACTTTATTTTGAATTGACGCAGGAGGCCGGAAACATGTGGTCCTTCTCGGGTTACACGACGATGATGGATGCCTTCGGGAAGCTGACGGAGGAGGAGCAGGCCATCATCGAGCAGAGAGCTTTTGGTGCCTTGGTGCGAGCTTGGAGCGAAATCAAGGAAAAGAAGATTCAGGCTAACCTTTGCCTGATTCGAGGCTTTCTTGATCGGTTCTGGGACACGACCTCGACTTTCCATATGCCTTTTGGAGAGATCGGGGTCACCTTGAAGGACTACGGTATGATCTCGGGTCTGTCGTGTGAAGAGGAGCCGGTGGTGTGGTCGTCGACGGCCATGAGAGTAGACTCGGCCGAGGCGAGGAGTTTGATCGGTTGGAACCTAGCTACGAGTGCAGCCCAGGTTCCTGGTTTAGTGCCGAGTTCTTACGTGAGAGACTACTTCGGCGGTAGGGTTCCAGCGAGGGTGAGGATGGATGTGCGCATGGAGCCTCCACCTCCTTGTACTGCCGAGGGCCCGCTTATGGTTGTGGTGGTTCTTGTCTTCGATTTACCTCAGAGACAAGGGGTAGAGGCTGTCAACGAAGCTTCTTCCGTTTCTTGCCGACTTGGGTAGCCTAGGTCGCTAGGACTGGGTTACTCCTAGCTTTGCGGTCCTCACTCGCTACATGAGGGCCATGGTTCGTCCGGAGTTAATGGAGAAGGGGAATTCTCCCGCCACTGTCGGCCCTGGACTTCTATTTGAGATATAAACCTTTCTTGCAACTATGAAAGATATTTTTGTCATTATTCTTCTATACTTTGAAAACATGAAAGATCACTTTTGTAGAGAATGAGCTGTAATCACTATCATTTGTCTGCAGGTGTGGGTGTACTCCTACTTTCCCAGTTTTGCGCCCAAGAGGGCAGCGGACGTACCGAAGGAGTACCCCGTTGTCAGGGAATGGATCGTTTGCCGTCGGAAGAGTCAACGGTCCTCTTAAGACGTTTGCCGGAGGGGCGTGAACGCCCTGAGCTTAGGCAGCGTAAGTATCTTGACTTTCATTTCATATCTTTTCTTTGCTTAGAGACGATCATAAGAATGTCCCCTCGTTCTCTACCTTAGTGGGTGCCTAGGCCTTGGGGGGGCTACACTGGAGCTCCAGCTTTCGTGGCTGAGGTTCTCCATCCTTAAAGCTCGAGTCAGTTGTTGTTGACGACGCCCATAGGGCATGTGAGGTACTTGGGCGAGCGTTTGGCTCGGCAGTGCTCCCGCAACGCTTTCACGGTTCCCATCGATCCTCCACGGACGATGTTTAGTGAGCCTTCGGAGGCTGAGAGGGCGACGGACCTGGCCGGTGCGAGTGGTGACGCTCTCCTTCTTCCTGGCGAGGAGTACGCCGAGTTTATTCATCAGAGGTTGGCGTACTGGCCGATCGTGGTAAGCATACTTACCGCTTATTTGATAAAACTGATGAATGATGAATGATCATCAAAATAACTGAATCACTTGAGCTTTGTAGGAGATCGAGGTGGTGGGCGTCGAGCCCCCAACTTTTCCATAGACACTGGAGTACACTGACTCGACGGGCATGACGACGATCTCGGAGATCCGTGACTTCGACGAGGCGGTGACCGACGCTATCTTGGACGAGTGACAGCACATCGTGAGGAGGGTAAGCCCCCAGCTTTGGCTGTCTTTTGTACTTTTATGCTTTATTACATATGTATGCATTTGCTTGAACCTTCTCGGTATTTGAATGAAGGTGCAACGTCCAGGCACGTGGAGCTGTGGAGGATGGCCAATCAGCTGCGAGCTACAGCCATCGAGGCCCTTGCTGTTGGCTTCGGGAGGCGGGTATGAACCTTTCGTACCCGTTTCTTATTTCTTATCTTTACCACTTCCAACCTTGTGAAAGGAAGTGATACGTGCATTTTATATAGTCTTTTTAGCCTATTTATGCACGTATTTCTACGCTTTTATCGTAGCTTTATGCTACGAAATGCTCCGAATATGCTACTTTGGGTTATTTTGTCTTATTTGCAGGAATGGACCAGAAAATAGTGAAATCAAGCCTTTTACCGTCCGTTTAGCATGCATTTGGAGGAAGAGTGAATTTGGAGCAGGAATGTAGCTATTTTGAGATGCGCAAAGAAGAAAGATAGCTAGTCGAGCAAAGGAAGAACTTCAAATTGCTAGTGCCTAATTTGGAGAGCCATATCTCGAGTTCTATAACTGATATTAAGGTTATTCCAAATGGAGATGAAAGCTTGTCCTCTTAGCTTTCCAACGCCACCGGAATCACCCTGTTTGCCCAAGTAACAAAGAAATGGCAGCCGTTTGACGTTCAGTGCGCAAAGCAGGAAACTGTTGCTGGAAAGTACTCGATCGAGTAGAATTTTGTTCGATCGAGTCCTTTTTCTACTCGATCGAGTAGTTGCATTTATTGATTTACTCGATCGAGTAGATTTTCTACTCGATCGAGTGGTTTAAGCTTTAGTATGGCAGAATATGCTACCGCAACAAGATCCTCCTGATTTACTGCGGGAGATGTGGTTCTGCTGAGCACAATGCAGTTCTTTGTATGGCAGAAAATGACGCAGTCCACGAGTTCAAGCGTTGGGGACGTGTTAGCCATTCCCCTGTAGTTGTGCCGCCACATCCACCCTATAAATGGCCACCACAACAAGATCCTCCTGATATACAGAAAGAAGAGATTGCGGAGCTGAAATCTTTGTTGGAAATCCTTGCATCCAAAAGGCAAGAGAGTGATAGACGCATGGAAGCTCAATTCATTGAGCTGGAGTCACAAATAGCTCATCTAGCTGCTGAGTCGGATAGTTGGCAACCAGAAGAGGTGTACTTCACTGAGAGTGGTCCTTCCCATGAAGAAACCGTGTTGCCCAATGCTGAGGATGATTTTTATGACTCGGATGACGAATTTCTATCATACTTCAAAAGTTTACACGAGGATTTCAGCGCTGTACAGGAAGAATCACTCGATCGAGTGACTTACAATAGTCGATCGAGTGAATTTCCAGAAGAACCAGTCGATCGAGTAGTTCAAATCACTCGATCCAGTGAAAATCAGGAGGAAAGTACTCGATAGAGTGATAATTCTGCTCGATCGAGTGAGTTGGCCAGCGAGAGCAATGATTTGTTGCTTGGGTTCGTTTTAGACGATGATTTTGATGATGACAATGGTTATGGTGAGTCTCCCCTATTCAAAGCCGAGTTGGATGCACTTGAGGCCGCGATTTACGGGACGAATTCCACTGAGGGCGACGAAAGGACAGCTGAGTCGGTAATTGCTCATAGCGCGGAAGAGATAATAAATTCATTTATCTATGATTCCATCGTTGAGAGCAACCTACCTGAGGTAATTAGCGATAATTTTATTATTGTTAATATTCAAAGTACGCTACCTCGTTTGACTCGTGCTTTTAATGCTATACCCCCTCCCATGTGGACGTTTAATTTAATGAATTTTCACCGTCCTTGTCATTTCAATTTTGTTAATCTAAAATGGAGCCCTAACTTATTGTCAATTGCTCCTGCGCTCCTTTATTTTGTGGATAAATTTAGGAGCTCACATAGGAAATTTGATAGGCTTAAACGGTTGTACAATTTTATTTCCTATTTCTTTATTCCACTGTGGTGCTACTTACATTTCTGTGTAGCACATGCGCAGATTTATGATTTAATGCTGCGCGCTTTGAGCTGTTTTGATTATGACTAATTAGAGAGCCTCGAAGAAAAGAAGGTCGAGCTGGGACCTGTTTGAAGCTAGCGCTACCCGGGAGGCAACCCGGAGATCTATTTTTAATTGTTCTTCATTTTATTTCAGTTTTAGTTGTCATAAATGGTCTTCGTACCATAGACTATTTCAGTCACGCTTGTTTTGTTAGTTTTGCAGGCTGTTTTTCATTGCGTATTTGAAGGAATTATTAAGGATCACTCGATCGAGTACTTTTTGTACTCGATCGAGAGCTTTTGCTACTGAAATCACTCGATCGAGTACTTATTCTACTCGATCGAGTACCTGCAAAAAAAAAAAAAAAAAAAAAAAAAAAAAAAAAAAATTACTCGATCGACCACTATTCCTCTCGATCGAGATGTTTTGGACGCCCATTGCGGATTAGCTTCTTGTGACGATGTTTCGGAGCTATTAGTGACCTCCCACGTTGCTGGCTGGTTTGGGGAGGTCCCTTATTCGCGCAATCTTGTGAGCTTTCCGTATTTACTCCCTTTCTCTTTTAGTTTGCATTTCCTTTCCATGTTTTGGTACAATGAGGGCATTGTACGGTTTGGTTTGGGGAGGTTATGCATCCATATCTGTGTCTGCATCTTGTTTTTGTTGCATTTCTGTTATCACGTTTAATTTCAGTATGCATTGTTGTTTATTTTCATAAAAATCAAAAATCTCATAAAAATAGAAAAATTACCGAAAAATCAAAAAATTTCACGTTTATTTTAGCATATAGGATGAGTCGGAACGGTCGATTTCCATGATGAAATTGCACTATTATTTGTCCTTTTGCTTAAGCCTTGCAATAAACTAATATCTTTAGCCTTGTCTTATTGCATATCTACGAGTTTATGTTGAATTTAGCTGAACGAATAGACTTGACCTGAAATTTTGGCAAGCTACTGTTAATTTCTAAGGATTAGAGCCTTATAAACTGGTGTCATTTATGACCGGTTTCATGTAGGATTGTGAGTAGTTACTCCTTGCATAGCATGTTCATTAATTTGCACGTATATGAAATTCAATTGCTTTTTGCCTGCATACATTCGGGTTAGTGGTTGGTGTCACATGCAGGGAGGTGCTTACATTTCCCCTTTCTTTCATTTTTACCCATAAACTCCACATTAGCCAAATTTGCCTGTTGACCATTAACTACATCCCAAATTTAGCCTGCCTTGTCAAGCTAGTCAGTGTATGTTTTGGGTATATTGTTTATCGTGCCGAGTTTGGCTTGTATCCTCTGATTTGGAGTTGGTAATTTATGAAGAAAAGGAGGTTGATGAAAAAGAAAAAAAAAACGTGAAAAAGAAAAAAAAAAGAATCGAAAAAAAAGGAAGAAAAGAAACCGTGACTTAGAAAGAAAAGAAAAGAAAAGAAAAAGAGTTTGTATTGTTGACGGTTTCACTCCTATGCTTTATCAATATCATTTGAGGAGTATTTTCAGTTCGGTTTGGTGAGTTTTGTGCCAATTGAAGGGCATATGCGCTTAATTCATAATTGAGTGAGAATGGATGTTGTTATATGGTTTTGTTTAGGTACTAGCTTGATCACCTATACCTCCACATTCCTATAAATGTTTTGCCTCTTCTTACCCATTACCTCACTTTACCATATTTTTGTAAGCCCTCGGCTGTGACAGGACCTCGTTTGGTTGGAATGTATGTTTGGTAGCTAGAATTGTCTATCATATTAGTTGCATGCATGTTTATGTGGGCCGCAGTTTAGGTGAGCGACTATTTTTCTTTCTCTCTTACATATATATGTTCACCCTTTGCTTCATGAGAGAAGAGTGACCCGTGAGAATCCATTATTAAAGGTCTTGCAAGGTCGACGGTTCAGCTTTATTATAGACATCTTACAACTCGTTTGCATTTGACTATTTGCTATAGGTGTTAGTTTGCTGCATTAAATTGGTTTAAGTGGGCATTTGTAGCTAGCTCTTAGTTATCTTTTCTGTTCCGTTAGTTGCATTTTAGTTTACTCGAGGACGAGTAAAGGTTTGGTTTGGGCAGATTTGATACGTGCATTTTATATAGTCTTTTTAGCCTATTTATGCACGTATTTCTACGCTTTTATCGTAGCTTTATGCTACGAAATGCTCCGAATATGCTACTTTGGGTTATTTTGTCTTATTTGCAGGAATGGACCAGAAAGTAGTGAAATCAAGCCTTTTACCGTCCGTTTAGCATGCATTTGGAGGAAGAGTGAATTTGGAGCGGGAATGTAGCTATTTTGAGATGCGCAAAGAAGAAAGATAGCTATGCGAGCAAAGGAAGAACTTCAAATTGCTAGTACCTATTTTGGAGAGCCATATCTAGAGTTCTACAACAGATATTCAGGTGATTCCAATTGGAGATGAAAGCTTGTCCTCTTAGCTTTCCAACGCCACCAGAATCACCCTGTTTACCCAAGTAACGAAGAAATGACAGTCGTTTGAAATTCAGTGCGCAAAGCAGGAAACTGTTGCTGGAAAGTACTCGATCGAGTAGAATTTTGTTCGATCGAGTCCTTTTTCTACTCGATCGAGTAGTTGCATTTATTGATTTACTCGATCGAGTGGATTTTCTACTCGATCGAGTGGTTTAAGCTTTAGTTTACTTGATCGAGTGGTTTTAAATCACTCGATCGAGTGGTTTCTCTTACGGGCTTGGGCTTTTAGCTTAAATCCGTCATTAGGTTGAATAAAATCCTATTTTTCTTATAAATAGGAAGGGGAGACGTCATTTGTAACTCTCCCAAACACAATACACTGTTACTTTGCTATTGTTACTTTCTTTCTGGATTTATTTCAGTAATTACTTCTTTCCCTTTCTTTTCCACCTTAATTTATGTTTATGTTTATTACTTCTTCTCTATTTCTTGTTCTTGCTTATTTAATTATGTCTAGCTAATTCCTTTAATATGTTAGGACTAGGGAAACCGTGGTAGCAATATGTTAGGTTCGACATGATTAGATTAGTTTTGAGACAAGAATTGTATTAAGCAATATAATTGTGATTAGGTTGAATGAATGCATGCAGGAGACCGATTTATTTAGTTACCCCCGACCTGGATCGAAAGATTGGAAGGGAAGGCTTGCTTAATTACAATAGGTGATACCTAATTAGGGAAAAAGCTAAGTTAGGGGGACCCTAGGGCGATTAGAGACCGAAAGGGTATAATCGTAGGTTTAAGGACCGAAAGGTGACGACCTCGCTCTTCTTATCAATAATTTAATCGACTCAG